>NC_134144.1:21879509-22504509 GCF_033958435.1 Carettochelys insculpta
CTGTGTCTAGAATTTCCTTTTCCTGAATCCTCTTTTGCTTCTTTAAATCTAGAGCCCTGGATGCTTTGTAACTAATTTGTACAATAAAAGATTGCTTGGTTGATAGCTGTGGCTAACTGTAAACAATCCTCCTTAAAGCTGACTTCCTCAATTTGTGCCAGATTTCTTTCACCTTATTGCACAGAAAATGTTTTCATTGAATTATGCATAATTATTCAGACTTCTGGACAGAAACAAGGAAAGATACCAAGCTACCTTAAGATTACCACACACAATTTTTAGATCACGAACAAAGTTAAATTATCATAACAAAAGATTATATCCTTACTAACCCAAAGTAAAACAGTTCTGCAGTGCCATCTAGTGGCACTGAAATACACTTTAGATCCACTTTAAACCCAATCCTCCAGAGATTTCATGGGAATTTCTTTATATTAATAAATAGAGAAATCACATTTATTACTGTAATCAGCACTATTAAAAACATATAGGACATGAGTGTGGTTAATTAATGTTACTGCAGAGAAAACTGAGGCAAGTGATTTGTTGAATGACGATGTGAAGGTTGGACGGGACAATAACATGGTAACGTATTTCTGACTTTCCTATATCTTCCCTTGTTTTGTTTTTTAGGGCGAGTCTGGAAGACCAGGACAAACAGGCGAAATTGGATTCCCAGGATCTCCAGTAAGACCATAATAATTTATACAGTTTAACAGTCATACTGTTTGTGGCATCAATAAATATTTTTTTTATTTTTAGTTAAGTGTTGCAAAGTGGTGGCATTTGCTATTTCAATACACTTGTAGTCAGTTTCCTTTAGTGAAGTAATACAATGTTATATTTTATCTGACACTCTCTTGTGTTGTCTCCAAGGGTCCTTTTACAGGCCCACAATGCCTCTAAAAGACTTCACAGGAGAACAGATCTAATAGAGAGGCCAGTGTACCTGCTTATAGACATATGTTCTTATATAAAGTCATCACCTTAGGGTATGTCTACACAGCAAAGTTATTTCAAAATAACAGCTATTATTTTTAAACAAATTTGCTAGAGTCTACACAATGCTACACCAGCTATTTCGAATAATTTTTGAAATAGGGGTTTGTATGTTTTAAAATTGGTAGGTTTCATTCCATGAGGAATTGCACCTATTTCAAAATAGATATTTGAAATAGGCATTTGAAATTGGGTATATGTAGACAGCAACTAGATCCTATTTTGAAATTAGCCATAGTGTGTCCAATGGCTCTGTTTCAAAAGAGGCTTTATTGTGTATAGACACTCTATTTCGAAATAGCCAATGGCTATTTCAAAATGCATTTTAGGTGTAGCAGCATTGTTTCAAAATAAGCTATTTTGGAAAATCTCTTCCAGGAATAACTTATTTTGAAATAGCACTGCTGTGTATGCATACCCTTAGACAACTTTAAAACTGTATGTAAAAAATATAAATGTGTAACAGCTATGCGAGGATGCTTATACAAGGATGATGTAATTCATGCAAAATATCATCAGATATAGCCTATAATATCTTTGTCTACTGCTGTATGGCAAAATTCACTACACCATTGATGAATACAATCCATTGAGCATGATTCACTATTTCCCAACATCTTTTGTTGTCATTTATACCAGTGCAAAGTGAATGGATAAACTGGTACCAGATCAGAAAAATCACCACTCTTCATCATCATCATCAACAACATGGGCTCAGCGCCCATTGGTGTCTGATGCCTCCCTCACTATTTCCTTCCATCTTTCTGTGTCCAGTGCAGACCTGCTTAGCTTTTGTAGACCAGATCCGCACCAATCTACTCTGTTCTCTGTGGGGTCTGCCTCTTCTATTCAAGCTGTCCATTATGCTAAATACCAGGGTCTTGACTTTTCACTCATCATTCATTCTGCAGATGTACCCACATGTCTATAGCTTCCGTTGTATAACCTTCTGCAGTAGGTTCTCCTTTGGCTGTATCTTCCTATATAATTCCTTATTGATGACCTTCTGCATCCATACTTGTCTCAGGATCTTTCTATACAACTCCTCGACTGCCAAAATCTTTCTCTTTACATCTTTTCTTATCACTCATGTCTCACATCCATACAACATGCTGCCGAAGACATACATTTTCAAGATGCTCAGCTTCTTTCCTAAGCTAATCGCTTTGCTTTTCCAGATCTTGTCCATTGTCTTCAAACTTGCTTTTGCTTTCACTATTCTAGTCCCTATTTCCTTCTTGAAATGAAGATCATACATCATGTTGCTCCCCAGGTATGTGAACTTCCTTACATTCTCTAGTTTGATCCCATCAACACTGATTTTCCTTCCTAGTTCCTTATCTCCAAATACCATTGTCCTAGTTTTATGGAAGTTCATAATCAGTCCGTCCCGCTTTCCTTCTTCATTTAACACCTGCACCATTCTCACTAGCTTCTCTGCATCTTCCTTGAGGATAACTATACCATCCATGATCACCACTCTGCAGTGGTTTAAATAACAATTCAATGTCTAGGGCATGAGAAAACTGGGTGCATAGCGCACATATGTGGCTTATTAGCCATGCAGTTGCACGCCAGTTTAAAGCTACTCCTGTTTAAAACTATTTTTGTTTTTGTTCCATGTATAAAATCTGCTGATAAGGCTGACTTCTCCTCCATGCTGCATTTATGTCCAACAGCAGGCAGTAGTGACAGGGAGAAAGGAGACTGTATTGCATTTTCCATGTGAACATTGAAAGTCTTAATACCATCCTGAACTTTTGAGTTTGAGGTGCATCTGCAATTACACAGTGTTGTCAGTGGTGGGGGGTTCCCATTTGCAAAAATCTTACGCAAGCTGGACACACATTTCAAAATAATTTATTCCATCTACATAGCTGAGACTGTGAAATAAACTGTGAAATAAACACTATGAAATAAAGATGAATTTATTAAAGTCGACAAATGGCCATTTTTCTAAAGTCTCTTTCCCCGCTGAAAGAAATAGTTTGATTCATCTGTATTATGCTCCCCCTCCCCCAACCTGTTTCTCAGCATCCATTGCTGGCACTGTTCTTCATTCTGTCCCTTTTTAAAGAACAGTGACTTTAACTAACTGTACCATATCAACAGGCCACTCAACTACTTTTTCGACAATGAAAACACACCAAACAGGTGGGCTTCAGAAGCTGACCCAAATGATGCCCAAGTAGAACAAACTGGCTCAATGCAACACGAAAACACATCATATTATTCTCAAGCAAAGAAGGAAAAATAGGGAATCCCAGGGAAAAATACACCAAACAGGTGGGCTCAGAAGGTGAAGCACCCCAATGAGCTCTGGGAGCACACAAGTGACTGTGCCATGTCAACAGGTCACTCAACTATTTTTCCCCCAGTGAAAACAAACCAACCAATCACTGCTGGGACAGTGGCTCTACTGAGCCACATGCTTTGGGAAGGGAGAGTACTGGCGCATGTGGACTCTGAGGGGCCAGCCCCCAATAATATCAGTTGCCAGGGGCCAGCCCACCAACGTGTGTTGCCCCTCTGGGGCCAGCCCCCGAAAAACTCAGCTGGCAGGGGCCAGTTGAGTAACCTGTTGACATGGTTCAATCAGTTGTGAGCCTAGGCATGTGGGGGTCAGTCCCAGAAATATTCACTGTCCTCTAAGGGGCCAGCCCCTGAAAATATTGACTAACACTTCCACTGATTACTGGGCTGTTAGAAGATGTGTGGGGGTAATTTACAGCTAAATAACAGCACAGGACACTGAAAGCCTGAACTGGAGGCTGTAAACAAACTTCATGGGACCATGGGTAACTTGGCCACACCCTGATCAGTGGTCATCCAGCTAACTAAAATCATGCGGGATTACAAAATATGCCAGAGCTCTAGATTAGAGAGATTCAGCCTGTATTTTCAATGTGCACAATATACTTCACAAAATTGTTGCAGGAATGCTAGATTTCATGAGCACAAAATTGCTCAAAATGAAAAGACCGTAGATTTAAAGAGAAATGTCATGAAAGAGTTATTGTCACTTGTTATATTAGGGGGGTTTCTTGGCAAAATGCTTAAAACTGGTCCACTTACAGCCCCGACAGGCATTTCCTCCTCAATGAGCAAACCAAGACATCCACAAAACTTCCTCTGCTAGCCCTTCTGGCTAGCTAGAAGTTACACAAGCAAATCCCATAGACTCTCCAGGAGCTCCTTTGCCCAAAACTAGTACCTCTCCTACTCAGGGGAGAGATTATGTAAACTAATTTCACTAGATCCACAGAGATTCTTCCAGTCCCCAAAGGGACCAGCCACATTCCCAGGTCAATATATACTTATCTCTTACTCAAAACAGACCGCGGTGCCAAAACTTTAGCATGTGAGTAATGTGATGTTTAATTAGTTGGGCATAGGCTTACCTTATTATTTTTTTTTCAACTGAGGCTCAAGATCAGAAGGTCCTCTAAGTTTCAAACACGTGAACAATATGACAACACAGAAACATAATATACTGTCACTGGCTTACATCCCTGTCATACTAGGAATTACTCAGGCCTCTTTCTCCTAAAATGAACTAATTACCTCTGCTGTTTATTTTGATTGTATTACTTCTGTTATGGATGTGGGGCTTGATCCAACCCTATTAAAATCAATGGGAAACCTTTAATGCTCTTTATTTAGAAGACCTCTAAATTTTGGTAGGATGTTATGATGCCCATAAAAGGGACATGCAAACTCACCTGGCCTCATTGTAACATTCTGTGTGTCTTGCAATGCTGTATCCCAAAGGTGAAGGTCTTTTAGCTATTTATCAGTTAGGTGGATGTACTGAGACCCTTGTACTTTGCTCCTTGTTTCCTTACCTGTCTAAGCTGCAAAAACATTAAATAAAATACTTAGTTGTGCAAGAAGAGTATTCAGTTGTATAAGTCTAGGTCACTTTATCTGTGTTTGTGGGTTTTTTTTATTATAGGGTGCTCGAGGCTTTCCTGGTGCTCCAGGTCTCCCAGGCCTAAAGGGCCACAGGGTAAGCATTAACCTCTGTCTTACAGATAATATTTTGCAGCAGTTGTAGTTTTGACAATCCATCTATTGAATGCTTATAGACTATTTAACCTATTTAGTCCTACGCGTGCAGGCAAAATCACGAGAGTAAGAGATGGAAAAGACCTCCCCGAAAACCTAATCCATCCTCTTGTAAGTGGAGGTAGATCCCTAGTGTTTTGTCCACTCTTGTTTCCAATGTCTTAGGTCATTGGGAAGAAATAAAGTAAGAAAATACTTAACTCAAGCGGGATTTACCTTTGGCTAGCTGTTCTCCCATCATGCTGGCAGATCTGGCACTAAGAAGGGGAACTCTATGGGTGGACACATTTATGAAACAGAACAGCTATAAATTACCAAGGTTTGCAGCCAGATTTCCACTCCAGGGAGCAATAAGCACTCTTACAGGGAGCAGTAAATAGGGTTACTTTACCTCATTGTTTTTAGTCTTTATATATATATTTGCAAGATTGTTGTTCTGAGAGGGAACAAACCAAGGAAATGTATCTCACACAAACAGCTGTTGCATATGAAAAGTATTTTAAAACTGTTTCCCCATCTGTTTTCTTGTGCATATTCTTTCTTCTTCTTCCCTGCTCAGATCCACCCTGATACAATATTTTAATAAAAGATTATTTTAACAATAAAAATTACAAGCCATTGTTTGTGTGTATCTCTTTATACTAATGTGTTTTTCTCTACAGGGACACAAAGGACTTGAAGGTCCTAAGGGTGAGGTTGGAGCAACTGGATCCAAGGTATTCTTCATTGTGAAATTTGGCTTTGGGTTTCAAAAGAATTGCAGTGTTTAACTCTTGGACTGTCAACATGTTTCATGTTTATGTAGTAGTGTCTTTTATCCAAAAGGACCCTAAAGTCCAAAGAATAAAACCATGGTAGAACATTGATTAATCATGTTATATAAGCTGGAGACACTTTGCTAGGGTTAGCCCCTGGCTGGCTGGCGGTGCTTTATTTAAGTGTGTGCCCACAGGTACAGCAGCTTGCAGCTTGCATTGGCTGTGGATCACCATTCCCAGTCAGTGGAAACCATGGGAATCGGATATAGGCAAATAAAACTCTGTTGGCCTTTCAGGGGTTAACCCTGGTGAGCTGTGTCTGGTCCACAGGCTGCTTATTGCCTACCCATGCAGTAGACATTGCAATTCAAAAGTCTGGAGCTTTGTAACCATCAAAACACAAATTGTAAACATCACATCTCAAATATGTTAAAACAAATATCCTTAACTCCAGCTCTAATAAGTTTATAGCAATCTTTTTCTTACTTTGGATATCTGAAGATGTCAGTTATTACCAATGAAAATATTTTTCCTTCAGTTTCTGTATCAGCTAAAACCTGTACTAACTTTATTGTATGTCATGTCTCTCTAATTTACCATCATTAAATGTTAAAATTGAACCCTTCTAAGATCATTATCATGTAAAAAAACAAACAGGAAAGAAACTTTTCTGGTTTTGTTTATGTGGAAAAGAGGCCCGAGCCTGCTTCTTGCACTTTGCAGATCGCCTTTAAGAAGATGTATTTCAGTGCAGTTTTCACACTGTTCAACCAGTTCGCATGGATTGAAATAAGTTGTGTTAAAGGCACTTTTTGAAAAGACTCAAGACTCCTCTCTTGGGTTTTTGGTCCTATTCATACTAGTCACTTAAATGTTACTGAAACCAGTTTAGCTTGCAGAAGGTGAAAACTACAGATGGTTTGAAACTGTTACCTGTGAATAAAAACCTGTAGATGAAATGGATATCGAAGAATGGATTTTGGTTACTTTCCAAAATCAATCAATCAATCAATTAATTAATCAATTAATTAAAACCTTGAACATATCAGGCCTTTTTACAAATCATCATGCAGGTCTAGATAAAATCATTTTCAGCAGAATTTCCCACTGTTCACTTCTGCCATTGGTAGCAACTGTAGAAGCACACCTGTGTAGATAGGGAACATGCGTTGGTTGGTATTTCAGATGTGCACTCTGTAGATTAGATTGCTCTCCCTGCCTTAGGGAGGAGGATGTGAGCAGGTTTTGCTCAATCTCAATGGAGGTGTGGTCAGTCCTTCTTGCATTTCCTCACCCACTCCCTCTTTGCCAATTCAAGAGTTAGCCACAGTCTGGTTTTCTGGCAGCTAAACAGATAAGCTTTGGTTACACCAGCAAATAGTGACAATAAAACTCCAGTTTTGTCAACAAAACTGATGGAATGTCCACACACAAAATGCATTTTGTCAACAGTTTGTCGATAAAACTCGACACTCTCACCAGCAGCATTCTGCCTCTCAGCCAGGAGACATAATGCTCCTGTCGACAGGTTCTGCTGACAAAAATGCTGTGTGGATGCTGGGATAAATTGCCTAGGGAGGTTGTGGAGTCTCCCTCTCTGGAGATATTTAAGAACGGGTTAGATAAATGTCTATCAGGGTTGGTCTAGACAGTATTTGGTCCTGCCAGGAGGGCAGGGGCTGGACTTGATGACCTCTCAAGGTCCCTTCCAGTCCTAGCATTCTATGATTCTATGGATACTCTGGGGGGTCTTCTCTCCACAGACAGGGCACCCAGAACAACGGGCAGCTCTGTCTGCTGTGCTTCCAGGTGCCTGTTCTGTTGAGAGAGCAGCTGGGCAGTCCAGCCACTCTGTCTATAGAGCAGAGCGCTCTTCCAGTTGGCTTTTGTGTGTGGTCACACTCTGTGGACAGAAGTTTTGTTGGGAAGTCTCTTCTGACAGTGACTTCTGTCAAAAGATTGCTGAAGTGTAAAAATAGCCACAGGCAGTAATAGATCATAAATATACCAAATTGATGAGTCAGGCATGGAAATATCTGGAAACAGGGGAGCATGGTTGCAAGGTACCATTCTCTGGTTGCCTTTGGAAAATTGTGAATGATTCAGTATCTCGGGGATGAGCTCATTCTGCTTCTGTGAGAACGCAGAAACATGGCTGATCCCATAAGCAGTGGGAGTGAGTTCCCCACATTGATATGCAAATTAAACTGAAGTGGTGGTGAAGAGAGATGCAGATTCATGTTCCTCTAACATGCTTTTTTGTGCATTTCTAGGGTGAAGCTGGCCCAACTGGCCCAATGGGTCCAACAGGCCCTCTTGTGAGTGTCATTTTGAATGTTTACCATTGGATTTTCTGTTCTGCTGAATACTTGGCTGTTAGACTGCAAACACTGATCCCTTATTTTTCATTATAAGGAACCTGTAATGCTGTTAGGAGTTAAGTTTGGTTAGAAACCATGTCTTTCAGAGTTAAATTCTTGGCTTGTGTAAATGGGTACAACTCCACTGTAGTCAATGGAGCTGTGCTAGTTTTATACCAACAGAGAACCTGGCCCAGGGTGTTCTGTGATTTCCCAGAACTCCCTGAGGCCACGTAAGTATTTTGTCAATAGTTGCAGTAAATCAGGAAATTAACACAAATCTGAATTGGAGTGTGATATGATCTCTTTTCCATTGTGGCTTAAGGTGATGAGCCCCGTTATACACTTCAGGCCCACCCTGATTCCTTCTTTATACGAAGATATTTTAATATAACGTAAGCCTCAACCTAGGTCTCTTTAGCTGTGTCTACACGTGCACGCTACTTCGAAGTAGTGGCACTAACTTCGAAATAGCGCCCGTCGCGGCTACACGCGTCGGGCACTATTTCGAAGTTAACTTCGACATTAGGCGGTGAGACGTCGAAGTCGCTAACCTCATGAGGGGATCGGAATAGCGCCCTACTTCGATGTTCAACGTCGAAGTAGGGACCGTGTAGACGATCCGCGTCCCGCAACCTCGAAATTGCCGGGTCCTCCATGGAGGCCATCAGCTGGGGGGTTGAGAGATGCTCTGTCTCCAGCCCCTGTGGGGTTCTATGGTCACCGTGGGCAGCAGCCCTTAGCCCAGGGCTTCTGGCTGCTGCTGCAGCAGCTGGGGAGCCATGCTGCAGGCACAGGGTCTGCAACCAGTTGTCGGCTCTGTGTATCTTGTGTTGTTTAGTGCAACTGTGTCTGGGAGGGGCCCTTTAAGGGAGCGGCTGGCTGTTGAGTCCGCCCTGTGACCCTGTCTGCAGCTGTGCCTGGCACCCTTATTTCGATGTGTGCTACTTTGGCGTGTAGACGTACCCTTGCAGCGCCTATTTCGATGTGGTGCCGCGCAACGTCGAAGTTGAACATTGACGTTGCCAGCCCTGGAGGACGTGTAGATGTTATTCATGGAAATATTTCGATGTTGCTACATCGAAATAAGCTATTTCGATGCTGGCTTCACGTGTAGACGTAGCCTTTGAGTCAATAATTGAAATTATTTCTGTTAGAAAAATATTAGCTATGAAAACTACAGACAGAGGATTTCTGAGTGTCTAGAATAAACATATGGGGAGAGGAGTCTTTACTCCCCAGCAATCTCAGAATGTTTATACTTAGCTGGTATTGAGAGCATCTGTTCAACTGTAAACATTAGTAGTATCCAGCAGTAAGAATATAGGCACACGCACTAGTGGAACAGGATAAGAAACCATCTGGTTTTGATGTATTATCCTGTGCTGTGAAGAATGTAATATCCTTGAAATGGATCTTAATCAGTGAATCAGCTACAACAAATGGGGTAAAACTTGTCAGAATGACCGAGGACATACATTTGTTTTCACAATATGGGCACTATAGAGCAGTGTAGTCACTTGCAAAAAAAAAAAAAAGAAAATGGTGGTGTGATCCTCTAACTTGTAGTTCTGACTCATTCATGTGTTCTCTTGTAGAATAGCGACCTAAAGCAGGCTGTCTTTGAAATCCAAATTTCACCAGTGGGAGCACAAAATTTCCCAGTGCGATTCCTCTTGGGAGAATGGCTTGTCAGTCAGACTGCATTGCGCTGTCAGGTCTAGAATTGGAGGAGCATGAAAAGATTTATTTTTTTATATTTTTTCAAGATGTTGTAAAGAAAACTCAAAAAATAAAACCAGGCAAACTTCTGTATCTCACTTCTTATTATCCACATGCAGTGAGTATTCTATTGAAGCATTTTTCTGTTCTTTCTCCATAGGGTCCTCGAGGCATGTCGGGAGAAAGAGGGCGAATTGGGCCACAAGGCGTTCCTGTAAGTGGATTTGAGGTTTCACTACTGTTTTAGCCCTACTGCTGTGATTTACTTGCCTTATCTAAATTACTGTCACATTTCTTCTTTTCAGCTTTGAGCTTTCAGATATTTACTAAGGACTGAGTGATTGGGGGCTGGACTAGATGACCTCCTGAGGCTCCTTCCAGCCCTAGAATTCTATGATTCCATGACAGTTTAGTCACACTCATGCTCACATTTACCTATCACAAGCAGTTCCCTGTAAGCTGAGTGTTTGGGGGCCATCCATGAGAGATTTGGGTGCCACCCTGCTGATTATTAGAGTGCACATGTGTTTCTATGGGTGGTGCACAACTGCACATGCCTGGGTACACATAAATGTATTCTGCCCCTGATGGGAAAAATTAGAGGGAACACTTCCCCCAGGCAGTTCTGCTGTAGTCCAGGGCTACTGCAAAGTCTATGTAGAGATTTACAGGATTGGAGCCTTACTTTAAATTTTAAAAAAGCAAAACCACCTGGAAGTTACATAAGTTAATTGCTACATTTTTATTAACATAAATTGCAAGAATAAACTTGGGGATTATGCGGGGATTATGAGCAGAGTTTATAAAACCGATAAATATGTTCAGAACATTTTTCATCAATTTTGTGACCCTGAAATTACATTTTTGTCTGTGATATCTCTGTGAAAAAGCCATTGTCACAAAAATTTGCAAAATCTGAAATTGTATGTTTCTGATGTGAATTGAGCTTAATCTGAAAAAAAACTAAAAATCAAAATGTGAAAGCACTGTTCTTTTAGTTCAAAATAGAAAAAAATGGTCTCTCTAACGTGATCTTTTTTTCAACAAAAAGTCAACTTTCAGAAGTATATCCTGATATGGAACATCTCTGAAAAGAAATCTAAATCCTTCCTTTCTGTGGTTTTAAATTTTGTTTCGATTTTTATTACAGAACTGTACTCATGGCATTTACAAGCCATTATGTACTCTCCCCCACAGTAATAAAGGTGAACTCTTAGTCCCAGTGAAATCACTAGAAAACAATCGAGTTAACTTCAAAGGGATGTGATTTCACTGTAAAACTCTTCTATGTCCTTACTATGATAGTTTAGGAACTGGTATAATTTAAAGACAGTTGTACATTTGTTCCTTTCGGAATCGTTAGAATTTAAGTCCAGACTTTAATGAGAATTCCTGTGAATGTGTCGTGTCCTGTTTACTTTTATATCTAGGGTGCACGTGGTTCACATGGTATGCCTGGGAAGCCTGGGCCAGTGGTAAGTTCTCTTCCTTGTTCCCAGTGTTGTGATCTTTTGCTGCCCAGCATTCTTTCACCAGAAGCATGAGTAACTGTTGCCATTTGTTATCCTGGAACTGGAGGTAAATATCTCAAGTATCTTAAATATCTGTGTATGATTGCTGGTGATGCTACAGAATAATTAATCACAACTGTGAAGCTCCCTACTATGGGAAATAAACCACGAAGATTTCGCTCCCCCTCAAGTAAGTGAGGTTATTCTGTAATGGAGAAGGATGGTGCTTTGTTCATCTTCCCCAGAAAACTAATATACTGCTACCTTAATACAATGAAACCTAGATGCCAAAAGGTTAAGCATTTTAGAAATAGGTATTATAACGAACACTCATTAATAAATAGCTGTTTTTCTTCTCATATAAAGATATTGGGGCAGTTCTAACAATCCTCTGTAAGAAGAAGTGAATTTCACTAGTTACAAAATGATGTAAATTCGCTACCCGGAATCCATGAGGAGTATATGTTCAAGTTATAAGGTTACATAGATCTTTTTCAGAAGAGGGGTTGAGCAGATGAAGCAGAAACATATGCACAAATGTATTACAAGCTCATAAACTGCCTCCATGAGAGATCACTCTATTACAAAATACTCACATAATTTATATAGATGTTTATCAAAAATTAAAATAATAAAATGTTTCAATACATAAATATGAAGATATACATACCTCATAGAACTGGAAGGGACCTTAAGAGGCTGATGAGTCCAGTCCCCTGCCCTCGGCAGGACCAAGCACCATCCCTGACATTTTTTTTTAAATCTATTTGCCCTGACCTCTAAATGGCCTCCACACTTTAACAGTAGTTTTTGATTTTTTTTTAATACAGAACAGGTATTATAAAAAGTTTTCAGATAAAGAAAATACAGCCTGGCAGTTAAAACAAAGGTATTTAACAAGTGACTGGTCCAAATCCTACAAATACTTAAGCACAAATGCTTAACCTAATGCATAGGAGTACCCCACTGAAGAATAGCTAGAAGTCAGTGGGATTACGCATGTGTAAGTTAAGCACGTGCATAAGTGTTTACCGTTTTAGGGTCTATAATACTGTTTACTCATTTCTTCTGCTATGCTATTAATGTTTGCCAGATTTCGGCCTGAAATAACTTTATTCTTTTTTGTTCCACGTCACTTGACAAACATCTGTCAGTTATTGCCTATTCATACAAATTGTATGTAAGCTGACTCAGGACTATATGTGTTGGAGATGTCCTACAACTGAGTGTGGTAACATCAGGCATAGCTTTATGAAATGTTGTAAAGAAACCTCAGGGACAAATCTGGGTTTGACCAAATTTTTGGATTTGTGTGAACTGGTTAAGGTGTTCTCCAGGACTGAATTAGGTGTTCTGGGTATGCTGAGAGCAACGGATCTCGGAGAGACTCTGAACATGTTGCAAGGAGAAAACAGTATTTGCCCATATTTTACATAGTTAGACTATATTGTTGGAAACTCCATTAAACAATAATTGACTATAATAAAAGCTCAAGCCAAGAGTGTTTATAGCTGCCATGTACATCCCAGTTATCTGGTATGTACTAAAGAGAAGTGTGATGACAGCTATTAAAATACTTTAAAAATTAAATATTTAGAAGACGTTTCAGAATTGTAATGCAATTCTAAAACAGAAAAGAATTGAATCTCAAAGCAACTTTGAAATTCTAGGTGAAGTATAAATATTCCAAAGAACTTCCAATATGAGCTCAAATCAACTGCACATGACATCTGGTTGGCTAGCAGATCTGGTAAACTGCCTCACAATCTCATAAGACGATGAATGATGATTAAACATGCTCTCTCTGGAGAAAATGCTATTCAAATATATGATGAATTGGGACAGTACAAAGAAATATGTCCTAATGCTAAAATTATCATTGAAACAAGAGCAATTTGGCAGACAAGTGTCCCTGACCCAATAAACTGGGATGCAGCTTTCTCATAAATACATGAAATGAACAGTTACAGCAGTGCTTTAGCAGTTTTACTGGCAGTTTGTTAGCAGAAGTGTGTTTATAATTAATAGTTTTTGGAACAGGTTGTTCTTACTGAGTTTGTCAGTAGAAGCTTCATTAGATAAACCATTCTTTCTCAGCGTACATCGTGTTCCCCAAAGATAGAATAATCCAGCCAAAGACAAAGAAAGGGAAATAATTTCGGAATACACAGCTGTACTCAATATTTACGACCACGATATACTACTATCCAAAGATTATATAATACAGAAGGAGGAGTATGTAACATCAGTTTATCCTATCCATTACCATAGCAATGAAAAAGTATTATTTGTCTACCACTTCATTGACTCTCCATTATAGCTGACATGCCGGGAATTTGTACGTCCCTGGTGGATTTGCCTTTATTTTCAGATGCAGTAATTTTTCAATAATTTTTCACACAGAACTCTCACAAGCAGGAGGGGGATATTGTCAGTGTTTTGATGCATGCTAAGATATTTAGGATATTTTTGGCAACATTTGGATTTGCATGAACAGATCAGGTCAAGAGCAAAATAAGTCTCAGTCTGCACAATCTGAGTTCTAATGGGGTTCTCCCTCTATACAGAGTATGCAGGACTATTGGAGTTATTGATCATGAAGGTTTTGTGATTTGATTGATTATGGGTACCATGATTCAGGCTAAAAATTTGTCATGGGTGTTTTTAATAAAAAACATAGAGAGGAAGAAGGCAATAAACAATAAATTGTAGAATCCTGATCCCTGCCATGTGCCAGGCTGAAAACTGAGCCATATCACATGTAAGACTGGAAATGAAGTTGAAGAAGTCATGTAGATCTGTCAAAATCAATCTGCGATCAAACTGTATCCTGAATCCTGATTCTAGTCCAGTTGCTAATGTTAGATTATAATTAAGACACAGTGCTGTATAAATGATATTTAACAACATCTGACTTTCACTGGTTAAATAAATTTGTTGAAATATCTGATGGAGGTGCAGTGATGCAAAATAGATTTAATCTTTGATTAGAATATTTAATCTAAGTTTAATTTAGCTATTGATATTATTGTCTGATACAACATCATCTGTTGCACAATATGCAGAGATTTTACCATCAGAAAGTTTATGAGTGGATAAGTAGTCTCAGCCTTTTTGATTACCTTTTCCTTTTAGTACTTTTTAACAACTTGAGCGTAAAGAAAGTGGAAACAGTATATTTGTAATTAAAACTAAAACAAAGTATGTTAATTATAATGATCTTGATTGCTGTTTGGAAGTTGGCAGATGAACCAAGAGCTTTTAAAGATTGACAATGTCAGTGAAAAAATACTTAATTCAGTGGCACTCAGACCTCAGTGGTTCAGGAGCCAAATTAGCAATCACCATTTCCTAAAAGAGACACAGTAAGGTCAAGTCATTGTTTCATTTACTATTTAAACTTTCCATAGCAAAATGACTGACCAAAAATTATTATGTCAGCTACAGTTGGTTAATAACACAGTGAAAGCATCTAGATTGGTTAAAAGCTTAGATCAATTAATAATTAAATAACACAGTGTTTTAATGTCATGTGCTTCAAAGCTGCAGGAGACCCATTATACAGCCATTTGCAGCTTGCCAACCTCAATCTCAGTATCATTGCCTTAATGAAAACATTACATTTATAAGTGGTATCTGGTTCATAACACTTATGTCATCTAAACTATAGAACTGGTTTCATCTTTCTTATGAGGCAGAATATTTTATGACTGGGCATCGCATTTAAATTAGGGAACTCTTATTTGCATAGGCTTTCATCAATGTTTAGGCTACAAGTTTTGTGGTACTGTCTTTGGGAATATTGCCACATGTACTTTTTCTGTCCTTTTTAGGGACCACTTGGTATAGCTGGTTCTCCTGGTTTTCCGGGCCCTCCTGGTGTAAAGGTAGGAAAAGCTGATTTATTTTTAGTCTGTTTGATGCTATTGATTAGTTAAAGAACCACCTTGAAAATGTGGAAGTCATCTTCACAAATGAAGAGGTCCTCACTAGGTAACTGTGTGTTTCACTTATAATCAATACGTGAAGATAGAAGTTGGAAACAACAGCTGTTATGAAGTAGTAGGCTCTGACAGCACGTGGCCCTGGTCATGCTGAAGCAACCCTTCAAGAGATGAGGAAGGTGAGGCAGTAACTTTTACTTGACCGACTTCTGTTGGTGAATGATACAAGCTTTTGAGCTACCCTGAGCTCTTTTAAATTAGGTTAGCATGTTAGTCCATAAAGTTGTGAAATCAACTGACTTGATGGAGTTGGATCTGTAGATTCATCCCTTAGGAAACAGAGACAGCTGCAGGAAATAGCAGTTTTAAAGTGAATTGGCAGTGCACCTAGGTTACTCTGCCATACAATAACAAAAAATCTAAATGAAAGAGATTGTAAAGCAGTTTTGTATGCATGCAAGGTTGGCCTTATCTCTTCTTCCCACCCCCCACCCTAAACAGCCTTTAAACCTCTATAGATGGTGATTTTGGGTCCAAGAATGGGAACAGATTAAAAATGTCTTAACTCCATTAAGACAGAAAGATATTTGGATTATCATCACAGCATTAACATAACAATAAAATCAATATTTATTTTAGATTCTTTTAGATTAGTTTTTTTTTTGAAATCTCATTTTTTCTTGTATTTTCTATATTTCAGTTGTGCTTTTTCTGTTTTCCATGTCATTTATAATCTGCTGGTGACATGACATTTAGATACAGTAGAAATTTTAATATGCTGGGCATGATTCAGCTCTGACTTGGTGACCCAAGATTCCTAAGAATTGCAATTTTTCCTTTTCTCTGTGTTTTTTCACATGAACTTTGCAAAATGAATATTCAGGAGAGAGATTAGAATATAGGACTACCTCATAGATTTACCAAGAGCCTTATTGAGGGATACAATGTTGTTGTGTTGCCACAGAAGCAGCTTGGTGGTAAATTCTGACACATACAATCAGCAATGGAATGTCAGAACAGTACCTTGAGGAAAAGGATCAATGATTTTCCTAAGGCCTGAAAGGAAAATCTTGATAGAGTCAGGGGAGAGGTGGAATGGCTGTATACTCCTACAGCTCAGCCTAAATGGAAATGAGAGTCTTAGTTTTCTTACTCACAGAGCTCTTTAGCATGACTAATTGCATGCAGCAAAACAAAGCTGGGTCGCAATTATTTCAGACGGGCTATGAGATCCTGCTTTTATCTGACAGCCTACCCCAGCACATCTAATCCATCTACTTTGTGAGTTTTTGTGAAAGGCCAGGAAGGATGAAAAGGACAGCTGAGGTGTTTTCTTATAGTGGAGTTCTGCAGCTATAACTATGAGAAAAATATAATCTTCAGATAATTGCTGGTGATAATGCATCAGACAGAAATAAAACAGCTAGGTTGGGTCTAAATGGTGCGGCTCTCCTGGCAGGGCCATGCTAATGAGCAGCTTCAAAACTGCAAATGGCTGCTTATTAACATGGTCACAGGGCTCATTAGCATAGCTGCATGATAGCTTGCTCTCAGCAGAGGAGGGTGCTGGCAGTAAAGAGGCTGTGTGGATGTGTCCCTGCTGGCAAAAACCCCCTCTGTTACCAGGCCCTTATGCCTGAAAAAATTCAGGCATAAGGGGCTGGTGACAGAGGGGCTTTTTGTCGGGAGGGACATGTCCCAAAGAATGGCGAGTATTTGATTCCATATATACAGTGACAAAATTACATTTATAAGAAGGGCTAAAATATTGTGTTATGGAAAACTAATATAGTAATAAATTTTTTGGTAGGCTGTGATGCACCAGAGATGAGGTGTTGAAATCACCCTCACAACCTATGCATAGAAATTGATGGATGGTCATCTCATGTTCCAATGGAAATTCACTCGGTGCTCAGACTCAATTGCTACCATCTCACTTGTTACTTTTCCTGTTCAGTTTCTTTTCCTTTCTTTCTTCTCCACCTCATCCTTCTCTTTTCTTTTGGCTTTCTTCTTTGCTTGTGTCTTCTTTTCTCTGTTTTTCTTCATTGTTTTAAGATTTTTTTAACTCTCTTTTTGGATCTGTTGTCTTCTTATGTTATTGTCATGCTTCTTAAGATGATCATTGTAGTCTTTGTGGGAATGAGCAGCATTTACTCTGACGGCTGACCTGAAAAAAGAGACCTGGGTTAGCGGATAATTGTCTGAGCCTCCAGCTCAGCATATGAGTTTGCTTTGGAACCATTCAAAGAACAGTACCATAGTCTGCCTATAGCCATGAAAACATATCTGTCAAGGACTTTAAAGAAGGGCCAGAGTCATGCAGTCTGCCTATCCAACCCCCTCCCCTGCCACTGACCAAACTGCTCCCCGTTTGTATGCTGAATCCCTGCAAATGGTAGGAAAATTATTATACAGTAAACACATATCTGTTAGTGAAATGGCCGTGCTCAGCAGATGTTGTATGTTGTTTGTACAGTTGGCAGCATTCACAAAACAATTTTCTGAAAACAAGGCTATTATGACCATCTGTATAACATATTACAGTAATTTACAATCATTTAATGCATGGTAGAAAGAGAGAGCAATGGCTAAATAAAACAAAGCATCTACATAAATGCTCAAAAGAGCTGACATGGGAAGAAGCAATGAGATTTTTTTAAAAGGCAGAACTACTTTCGGGATTGGGTCCTCAGGTTGTGGAAATTGATACAGCTGCACTAAGCTCAGTAGAGCTGTGCAAATTTGTACCTGCTCAGCCTCTGTCCTTTGGTCCTGAAGATACAGTTATAGTGTAACATCAGTTCCAAAAGGCAAAATTCAAACAGGCAGAAAATTAAGGACCTGACAGAGTGACGTGTAACCATAATAATTCACTGGTCCATCTAGTCTCACAGCCTTTTTCTGACAATGGTCATTACTGTATAATACATCTGCCCACATTTGACTGTAGGAAGCACAACCAATGGCTACTATATTCCTGTGTTTAATTCTTTTTCAATATTGAGTTTTTATCAATAAAATCCTGTGGCAGTGAGCACAAGAGCTTAATATATACTGTAGGAAGAACCGTTTCTTCTTATCAATTCTAATTTACATAAAGCTTCAAATCTCAGCTGCAAAGCTATCAAATCAACCAGTATTGGCATGAGGATTTGTGTGTGTGTGTGTGTGTGTGTGTGTGTTGGTTTATTCCATAATGCAGTAAATGTATTGGTGGTGTGGTTTGTATAAATTATACTGGTTGCCTCTAAAGGAAAGGTGTTTCATATATGTATAGACTGTGGGTCAGATTGTGGTTTGAGTTTCCATGGTATAAATCCAGACAGACTTATGGCAGAATTAGGTTATTGTATGTGCAATACCTTTTCCCAGAATTAAAGGATATGGAAACTTGGGTTCCATTGCTGTTCATACCATGCACTATTCCCAATATGTCCTGCTTTTTTAAAAAAATAATTCCATAACTGATTATTTTCTCTTGTGAAACATTAGGGTGAAGCAGGTCCAACGGGTGCACGTGGCCCAGAAGGTCCTCAGGGACAAAGGGGTGAAACAGGGCAACCAGGTCCAGCAGGGTCACAAGGACTTCCTGTAAGTTCATCAGACTTTGGATGTCTGTTCTGCTGACTGACATATACTGTCTACGCAAATCCAGAGGTGCCTTTCTATTGAGAGCAGTAAATTCACCCCACAACTAATTTTAGAAAGCACAGATAGCATGCGTGTCTTCCCGTTTTAGATAGATGATTAAAAACACTTGCAAATTAAACGTTACACATGTTGATAGAAACTGGGGCTCTTTAAACAAGTGAACAGTGCAATTGGCTTTCATCCTTTAAATTAAGCACACGTGTTTGTAGAATTGGGTCAGATAGTGACTTATGAAGTATTGACGTACTAGCCTTTATTATCTGCTCATGAGGAGGCAAAATATGTCTGACAATATATTTTATTCCTCCATTGATAAGCTCATTAGAATGTGTTATAATGATCTGTTTGCTGTTTTTAGGGAACTGTAGGGACAGACGGTTCCCATGGTGCTAAAGGCCCAACAGTAAGTAATCAAATCAACTGTATAAGGATTTTTGGTGATGGAGTCCTTGTTTTATGTCGGCATTTCACTCTGCATCTCTTGTATGCTGGTGTCTCTTGTAGGGATCTCCGGGTACTTCTGGTCCACCTGGCTTAGCGGGTCCACCTGGTTCTCCAGGACCTCAAGGCAGTACTGGTCCTCCTGGCATCCGAGGCCAAGTGGTAATAATTTCTTTGTCACCATGAAAATGATGGTACAGTAAACTCTTTCTAGGATTGGAAGGTTGCTGGATATTGAAATATTCTGGATAATATAGAGGTATACCTTTCAATGCATAACACTGAAAGAAAAACAAGATTAGATATTAAGAAACAAAGAAAATGTATGCAGAATACTTTGTTTGCCAGCAACAGTAGCACTGTACGCTGTAAATTTATACTTGTATTTGCTGTATTTATTTGTATTTACTTTCACTATACTGCGCTTATGGAAAATGTAATTAAAATTTACTTATGGTTAAAATGACGGTTATTTGAGAGGTTTGGATAATTGAATGCTGGAGAAGAAAGAATTTACTGTACTTAGGAACTATGTAACTAAGGAAAGTTAATGTAGTGATTATCAATGACACTTTTTTATTTCCTAGCAATAAGATGAAATCAGTATTCTGCTGAATAGGAGTAAATATACCAAGACGGGGTCTCATTTATTTCTTACATATATTTTGAAATACAGCATTTTCTTTCTTAGGCCCCAGTCCTGTATTTGACTTCAGAGAAGCAGAGACTTGTACACAGTGTCTCACTGGCTTCAGTGGCACAGGCGCATGTGCCTATTTGCTTGGAGTCACCTGTAAAGTCAGAGCCTTATTTAGCATGTTGAATATGTAATTACAGAGAAACACATGTATTTACAGAATGCATAAACTATCGTAAGTGTACTAAAATGTTGCTATAGTTGGTCTCCTAGGTGGCATCTTAACTAGCGCCTTCCTTTCAGAAGGGCCATAGTAATGAGCAAGTTGGAAAGATGCTAATGAGGTGCTTCCATGAATATGCAGAACCTCATTAGCATAATGGCAGCTACATATGATTCAAAAGCGCTGCTTTCAGATCATGCACCACCCGTGTAGACAGGGGCCTTTTGAAAGGACCCTCCCCAGACTTCTAAAGCCCCTTGTTCCTATTTGGTTTTAGGAAGAAGGGGCTTTCAAAGTCCTGGGGGTCATTTTGAAAGGCCCCCATCTACACAGGCAGCATGCAATTTGAAAGCGACACTCTGGTTTGTTTAATCTTCAGCGTATAGAATTTCACAGTATCATCAGCAAAGCAATTTTGCTATAAACCAGTTTTAACCCCTCTGAATACAACTACAGAGTGAAACAGTCATTTACAAATGTCAAATCTGCAGTATATGACCTGGCTCTTTGGGCTTCTGCATATCAGCTGTTGCCCGTAATGTGCCTCAGATGGTTACTAAACTAGACAGGGAAAGAAGTTACAGTGCTTATATCAAGTTCTAAGGTTTTTATTCAGGCAAATGTCCTAAGCTGTGTCTATACTACAAAGTGCTGTCTACAGAAGAGGCCTTCTGTTGAGAAAACTAGGGAGTGTCCACACTACAAATGCATTCTGTCTAGAATCTGTCGACAAAACACAACTTTTTTTCCTGGCAGAGTTATGTCGTGAAAGTTTGAGGCATAGTACCTCCTCAGACAGATTCTGTAGACAGAAAAGTAGTGTAGATGCTCTGGGGGGACCTCTGTCAACAGAGAGGGCTTCCAGTTCATCGGCAGTCCTGTTTGCAGATCTTCCCATTGGCTGTTCTGTTGATAAAAGGCTGGGCAGTCTGGCCGCTCTCTGTCTACAGAGCCCCAGTTAGGTGTGGACATGTTCTGTAGACAGAAGTTCTATATGCAAAACCCTGTCAACAGTCACTTCTGTAGACAGAACTTTGTAGTGTAGACCCAGCTGCATGAGGTTCAGGTGCTATTTGGAGTTACCATATGTGAACAATCTGTACACTGGATTTGCAGAAGCATTGTCACATTTTCCATTTGAAACCAATGTACATGGGCAATTCAGGTAAGGATGGTTGAATGGTTTATACACATTGCTGCACTAATGGTTGGTTGTAACATATTTGTTTTTAGGGAGATCCTGGAGTGCCAGGTTTCAAAGGAGAAGCAGGTCCAAAAGGAGAACCTGTAAGTCCTTATATGTTTGGTAATCAAAGCAGAATTAAAACAAAGAACGATATGTGCATTGTTGAGCAGAGCACAATACTGTGTTTGTTGAGACCCATCTAGTATTACCTCTCATTATTGGTTCTGATCTTCAAGTAATGGCCAAGGAGCACCTTGGTCACATTCTGTTGTGAATGAAAGGCAGGATGGGTACTGTTAATTCCTGGCAAGTTAAATCCTTCAGACAGTTATCTCCTTATGCTTTTTCTCCTGGTGGGGAAATCGCTGATCACAGATGCTCATGGACACAGGGGATGTCCTCTCACAACTTGCTTTATGTTGAATAGAACTGAATGTAGTATAGGTTGGTAGCAATGTAGATCACAGCATCACATAATGTACTTCAAAGTTGAAATATAAATTTTGCCTTTGGCAAGTCCCTAAGGGGTTCCCCATATGAGAACTCTGGGAGACAACTGCCAGTTGTCCATCAGAAAAATCTGGGCCCTATCCAAGAGGAATCAGCAACGTTAGGTTAGTTCAACTCTGTCCTCTCATAAAGGTCCCAATGGTGAGTCAGCAGCATTTTTGTTCAGTGCTATCAAATTATGCGAATAGAGCTGATGGTGTTAGCATGATGTTGAGCCGGTGTTCATAGCTATGGGAAGCCAGTCCGTCAACATGACCAGCACCATCTCACAGCCATAGAAAGACTGAATGAAAAGTTTATTGGTTTAGTGCAGCTGGGATCAGCTGTAGCTGATTTGGAAATACCTTCTTAGTATTTTTGCTCAAGTAAAGAGTTAAAGAGAGGACAGTTAGAACAAAACTGTCAATATTGGCTAACAATTTTTTGAATTCTGGCTAGACTTGCAACTTTTCTGAGGGTGTCTGGAGAAAAGTCTTTCTAGGGAGAGGCATTGACAGTTTCTGTCAGTTATGGAGCCAAGAAATCTCACTCCTGTCTGTCAAGAATCAAAAGTGTCAGTTTCAGACCCACTGTGTGATTAAGGCAAAGTTCATCAGGGAAGATGGCATGAAGGTTTCATCAGTGGAAGCAGTGCAGAATTTACATCAGAGATGCATCACAGAGAAAAGATGAGCAGTATGAATCAGACAGAAAAATGTTTCCCTAAGTTTACCATTGTAGTGCATCGTGATGGAATCCACAAGTTATTTAAATCATTAAATACTGATTTCCTTAACACTACTTGCCAGACAGTTATTTAATGCCACAAATTTACAAGTAGTTCATGCCTGTGAAAGCAAGTGATTGCAAGATGCATTGTAGAGCCAAATTTCAGAATGGCCATCCAGTCGTGCATCACCTCATGTTGAAATATGAGTTGATAAACATTGGAAAAGGTTAATTGGAATGGGAATAATCTCTTGCTACAACTGATTCAGAAAGAGTTTTTTTTTTTAAATAAAAACAACCACAAACTGCTCATTTTGTTCTTTGTTGTTTGCGAAAATGCTTATAGTCCATGTTGGAAGAAGGAGTGTTTGATTGAGCCTTAAAAATAAATAATATGCTTTATTTTAAACAAGAAAATATTTTCCATAGGGTCCACAAGGCCCACAAGGTGCCATTGGCCCTGTGGGTGAAGAAGGGAAAAGAGGTCCTCGAGGTGACCCAGGATCAGTTGGTCCACCAGGCCCTGTTGGAGAAAGGGTAAGGAAGCCAGAAAAATAATTATATAAGTTATAGATGGGCCTAGTGGAAAATCATAGATAAACCTGGACCTCAATGCAAACTCCCTTGTAGTTTGGGGTAGGCAGAGTCAAATTTTTTTTAATGACAGCATTTTGACAACACTGATTTAATATTGTTTCTTACCACAGTGCTTTTATGACCTGGTTTCTCTGAAGTGATAGGATGCTGTCTTACGTAATACATAATAGGTTGTTCTCCGAAGTGATCATGTGAGAGTGAGAATATGAAATTGTAACGTTATGCCTTTCTCATCCTGAGTGTCATTTACTGCCCTCTTGACACAGTGGTGGGTTTTTGTTTTGTTTTTGTTTTGTTTTTGTAAGGATGGGGTTGGGCAGAAGGATTGAAACCTGACATGTTATGTATTACCTTGGAGCTCAACACACTCATTTGGCCACTCAGCTTTTAGCTGTCACAATGACAGGCACTTTAGCAATATGAGAGGTTGATGGATACTCATCACCACAAAAGAGCATTTTAATGGCATAGAAGTCCGTTTGAAGACAAAGATTTTGAAAGAAAACAAACTGGACTTCCAAACCCCATTGCACATTAGATGCTTAATAATGATTTTGATATTTTTGCACAGGGTGCTCCAGGTAATCGTGGTTTTCCAGGCTCTGATGGCTTGCCTGGACCAAAGGTAAGCTGACTGGAACTTTCCCCCATGTTTTCATGCATAAAAATACATGTAAAAGAAGAATGTAATTGCTATGGGAAGTGAGCCCTTCTGCTGAAAGTTTGGAAGCAGGGCCAAAGGAAATGCAAAATGACGGGTGGGTCAGGTCTTCCAAACATGCCGAGACTAAGGTTCTAAGCAAAAAAACATTACTCATCCTATGGGCCTGATGGCTTTTCCACTCTCCTTTGATGTCTCCAACTTGAAAGTCTCATAAATCCCTGATGTGTAATAGTACATGATGTGTAATAGTTACTGAGTAATAACAACAATAAAAGCCGCTTTATTCAGAATTCAGATAAACTTCATGTTCAATTAACCAGCATCTGCTCCTGCCAGGCCAGGGCTGGTGGAGTGGGGCTGCTTGCCAGGGGGTCAAGGCAGCTGGTTACCCAACCGTGGCTGGCAACAGCATGGCCAGGGGCTGACTGCCTGTCCAGGGCTGGCAGCTGTGGGGCCAACTTCCCAGCAAGCACCGTTGGGCAGTGTGACCAGGGGGCCGGCTGTCTGCCTGTGTCTGGTGACAGCATGGCTTAGGGGCTGGCTGGCTTCCTGGTTGGGGCTGGAGGTAGTATGGCCAGATGGCAATATCCAGCACATTTGATTATGTGGCACCCCTAAGTACCCATCTTCTGTGTTGCCTAATGATTATATTGCCTACTGACCAGTGACTCTCATATGTTTTTGTCTCTTAGTTCCACACTTTATTATCTGCAGGATAGAAGTGCAAGAATTCTAAATCCTTACGCTAATTAATCCTACACAGGGACCATTTATAAATAATATTATAGATTTGGTTCAGAATACTTGGGAATTCCAATTTGCAAAAATATTGATCGATATGGCCAATGGAAGATGTGTATTTTGCATTTACTTAACAGTGGTTGTTGCAGGTAGAGTCTGGCTGATGGTGCTTTTATATCTTTTCCAGGGAGCTCAAGGGGAGCGTGGTCCAGTAGGTTCTTCAGGCCCTAAAGGAAGTCAGGGGGATCCTGGGCGCACTGGTGAACCTGGCCTCCCAGGTGCCAGGGTAAGGAAATTACAAAACCAGTATTGTGTCATGAATTTGCATAGCACCTTCCATGCCCGAGGATGGCAGTGTGCTTTATAGACTTAGCAAACTGCTCTGTTTAGAGAAGTCACATAAAGGGATCACGTTTTCCACCTCTGTAATTCCTTGACCTTTGGAAGTGAAAAGGGAAACCCGACCTTGAGTTTAGTGGGACTCCTCATGTGTAAAGTGAAGCACACAAGTGTTTGCATGATGAGGGTCCAAGGACCTGATTCTGTTTCCCCTTAAATCAAAAAGTAGGACTCTCATTAACTTCAGAGGAAGCAAAGTCTATCACTAAATTAGATATTGACAATGCAGTCCAGAGGAATATGGGTAGTAAAGCATGAGGTATGCAGAAAATGTAGGTTGAAAGTCAAACTTTTGTTAAATTGGTTAGTTGGTTTTGTTATTTTTTTTGTACAGTGCATGGTATACTCTTACTGAAAGATCCTGTGAAAGAAATGTTTGAGGAGGGTTTGGCATGTCCCATGCAAGGAGAGATCGGAAATTCCAGACATAAAGAATGGCTTGGGAAAATGGCCGAGAGTGGGAGAAATAAAGGGAATGAAACAGATGGAAGGCTTGAGAGGACTGTAAGCAACAAATGGGACAGAAAATGGGAGGAAACAAGAGCAGAGATTAAATTAGGAATGAAATTGTGTAAAACTTTGAAGGTGAGGCTAAGAAGCTTGACTTTGACCATGCACTAGAGTGAGGGGAGTAACATGGTTGAGTAAATGACTTTTCATTGCTCATGCTGTCTGAGTGAAAAATATGTTTGCTACTTGAGCACACTTTTTGAGCTCATGTACAATCCTTGTAGAATTTTAGGATATTATACGTAGATTTATATCCATTGTTACATTATCCTATTTTAGGGTCTCACAGGAAATCCAGGTGTTCAGGGTCCTGAAGGAAAACTTGGTCCTTTGGTAAGTAGTTTATTGGTCCGCTCAGTGGACATTGCATTGCTCTGAAACTCTGCTTTCCTTGAAATTGGCTTTACTAAGCCATGGTGCAGAGGTCCTTCTAAATGCCAGCAAATGGATGGCACTTAACTTTAAATGAGTCAGTACAAAACAGTTTTCTTAGATTTTCTGAATGTTGCAGTATATGCTTATTGTGCATATCCCAAGGAATTTAGACATCTGTGAGCTCAATGTTTCTTCAGATTTGTTGGAAAGAAATATTGTTTGCATAATTCTCTGCTACCTCCATGAAGTCTGTCTATAATTGCACTGAAGATGTTTGAAAGGTAGATTTGTCTCTTTGACATATATTTTAAAGATATATATATAATGGAACAGCCAACATGGAAATAATAAAAAAGAAGAAATAAACTAGAAATGTACAAACATCATAAAAGTATTATTAAGAAAGTAAGTAAATAACAATAATGATGCTAAAGGTTATAAAGTTTTAATAATTGAAAGAGTAGGTTAATTTTTCATTTTCAGGATTAACCAACCTGAAAATGAAAAATTCTAGCGCTAAGTCTGTTGGATAGAGTAATCCATTTTTCAATAGACTTGTTTAAATCCCCTTTTTTATCTGTTCCTTCCTTTTCATATATGACTATCAGGCAAGCAGATGGACCCAGTTATCAAGCTCTAACAGATTAGGCCTATCCAGTACCATGATACTATTTTAAGGCAATCATTCCCTCAAAATAGCCTAGAGATCTAATCTAGCTCCTATTAAAATAAATGGGAAGACTTCAATTGCCTTCATTAGGCTTTGGATCAGGCTCTGATCGAATTAGGAGTCAGGCTTCTGTTGGTGAAAAAACCTATGGGAACACCGTGGGGAATATTCATTATGTGATATTATGAATGATTTATATTTCTAGGGTGCACCAGGAGAAGATGGGCGTCCAGGCCCAGCAGGTTCAATAGGAATTAGAGGTCAGCCAGGCAGCATGGGCCTTCCTGGGCCAAAAGGCAGCAGTGTGAGTACGATGTCTACTAATCAATATCTAATTATGTAGCCTGCCTTAGCTTCAAACCTAAATGTGTTTTAAATGGATGAAAATATTGGGTAAAAATAACAACTTTTCTAACAAATTAGGGTGATCTTGGAAAACCTGGAGAAGCGGGTAATGCTGGTGTCCCAGGGCAGAGAGTGAGTAGCACTGTTATTCTGTTATTGATTACATCGAAATCTGTTTATCTGTTGTGTAGAAGCAGTATATAATGCCTCTTCATTTGGTGTCACTGTAGGGTGCTCCTGGCAAAGATGGTGAAGTTGGTCCTTCTGGTCCTGTTGGCCCACCTGTAAGTCAGCTTTGCAGTATATTGATCTGTCTTCTTATATTGTCTCTCATCACTGTTATTATCTGAGCACCTCCCAAGAGTAAAAGTGATAACTAAGCAAAGTCTTTTTGTTTTGATTTAGACATCATTCCTAGGCTGTGCAAATTTTTGCCAGATGAAGTCAAATTTAATTTGAGTGCTCTTGAACGCAGTCTCTAATATAACAGCAACAAAGGGTCCTGTGGCACCTTATAGACTAATAGAAAAGTTTTGAGCATGAGCTTTCGTGAGCACATCTGATGAAGTGAGTCTGTGCTCACGGAAGCTCATGCTCAAAACTTTTCTGTTAGTCTATAAGGTGCCACAGGACCCTTTGTTGCTGTTACAGATCCAGACTAACACGGCTACCCCTCCGATACTAGTCTCTAATGTGTTCACTTATTTTTAATTTCAGCTTTATTAAGGCCAAATCAGCTTCATATTACCTCCAGGAAAAAAAATACAAGGGTTTCGGAAAGTCTACATAGCCTCATCCTTTTACCTTCCTTCCCAGATAAGGGTGCGCAGATTTTTTAATTAAAGGTTTACCTTGCAAAGAGTTTTACATAGAGAACTTCAGCTTGTGTTGTGCCTCTACCACTCCTCACTTTATGGTCCATTTTGGTGAATAAAGACATACTGAGCTTGATTCTGCCACCATTACACATGCTACTGTACTGCAAGTTACCACTTGGCTCAGTGGTGGGCAACCTTTGGCCCTGGGGCTGCATGGCCCTGGTTGCCCATTGCTGACTTAGCTAGTCCTGTTTTTTTTGCATGGGTAGAGTGGCCATATTTCCCTATGCCAAATATGGGACACCTGGTAAACTAAGTTCAGCGAGTTCAATGGAAATCAGTCAAACCTATGCCATACAAACGTTCAAAATAACATTACTTACTGAGCACCCATTAAAAAGCCATACAACATTTTTATAATCAGTAATGGGTAAAAAATGTATATTTATTTTCAAGGAAATGGTTACTGCTCTGTAGGAGGGCCTGCCTCTTGGTCCTGCACCATGCTCCACTGCCCCCCTAAAGGCTCACATACATGTGCGGGCTCCAGGCCCACAGGAGGTTAATCTGGCTCTGACTCTGCCCCATGGGCTCCAGAGACGACTTCTCCACAGGGAGCACATGGAGAGTGCAGGATTAAGTCCTGCTCTTGCCCAGCTGTTGCCCTGCAGTGGACCACTGGACGGGGGGCTCCTGCCTTCCCTGGGCATAGTGGCTGGAGCTTCTCAGTGGGGACAGGGGACCCTGGGGGTGAAAGCTGCAGCTTGCAGGCCTGGGCAGGGGGTTCTCCCTGGCTGTAGGAGCAGCTGCCCAGTGATGAGGCATCAGAAATGAAACCCAGCAGAGAAGGGAGCTGTCTGCAGTTGGACTGCCCCAAGCAATGAGGCTCAATGAGGCTGCTGCCACAGGGAGGAGGGGATGAGGGCTCCTCTACAACTGCTCCAAACTGCAGGGCACCCCATTTGTGGAGCGCTGGCAATTGGCTGCTTCCCTGCTGCAGGGGAGCTCCCTGCCAGCAACTAGGGTTGATATGTTGCAGGGGAGCTCCCAGAATCCCAGGGTGTTTGGGTTGCAGGAGCCACCTCCCTGTGTGTCAGAGGGTGCTCACCAGCTGCCCCATGCAGGGCACTGGGAACAGGGCTGCAAGCCCAGCAAGTGTGGCTCCTGGCTTCCCTGAACTATGGGGAGCTGGGAATGGGTCTAGAACCCCATGGGTGAGGTTCCTGGCTTCCCTGAGCTGCAGGGAGCCAGGAGCAGGACTGCAAGCCAGCCTTGGGCCGGATGTGTGTGTCTGCCTGGCTAGAGGAACAGCAAAAAGGATTGTGGGGGACACACACTACCCCCCTTCCCCAACATACCCTCCCTTACCCTATGGCGCAACCCCTGCTCGGCTCCCTTGCCTGCTGCCACTTGCACACCTGGCCGGTCGATAGGTGTTCCATGTGTTCTCTGGCCAGCACCTGGTACTTGCAGCTGTGACTGCACTGACCTGGAGGAAGGGCAGCTCAACTCAGCAGGGGGCACAAATACAGGACAATTAGCCCTTTTGTTAAAATATGTCAGGATGCCTTCCTGATGCCTGAAATATGGGACTGCCCCAGCCAAAATGGAACAGATGGTCACCTTATTAAAGGGACTACCTGTTCAGTGAGGTACAGTTTGCTGTCAGTAAGTGTGGTAGAATCTGGCCCTGGATTAATTTAATGTTGACTGCTTAATTGTTTTAGCATATAAAAATATTTGTCTGAATAACAATACACCATTAGCTTTCAAACTGTGAGAGAAACATTATCATATATCCAGTCCAGCTCTTTAGTTCCACATGTGAAAAAGAGCTAAGAAGCCACTGAATTTTTTTTTTTAAATATGAAAACACCTTTCAATTTTAGATAATCTTCTGAGAAAGGAGTATGAATTAAAATTTACTGCGGTTTTATCTGATGCTAGAAATAAATGTGCATACATCATATTAATATTGGATTCTGTGTGTTTTCTCCAGCTGCTTTTCTGTTGTTGAAATGTTAATTAATGAGCTTCGCCAGTGAAAAATATCTACAAAAGTAAAATGTATTGTACTTTTCAAATAGATATGTAAAATATATATTTTTCTATCCATTTACCTGTGTACGTCAGCACAGGTTCCAGTTGTCCTGTTTAACACCTGTATTGATTCCAGACACATACATATGTTTATGAAAATACAGGATATTTCAAGAATTATGTATATTGAAAGAAGTTTATAGCCCTATTAAAAGTCCCTCTACCATCCATTTTAAAAGTGGAAAGGGGCAAAATTCTCTGCTAATGTAAAGAGGAGCAGCTGTCTTGAGTCCAGTGGGGCTGAGTTCATTTATAGCCTGGGATCTTAAAACAGTATTATCTGTGGTTAATTAAATTTCATTTTTCAGCTGAAAGGGATTAAATAATAATAATAACAAGAAAAAGGTAGGAAATGTGTTCTTTTCCCATGAGCATAATCAGGAAGAGAGCGTGTAGGTACAATCTGGCTATGCTCCCACATTATTCAATGTTTTTCTTTTGTCTAGGGTCTAGCGGGAGAAAGAGGAGAACAAGGACCCCCAGGTCCTACAGGCTTTCAGGTTTGCATAACAAGTGTCCTATTACATGCATAATTCACACCTCCTTCTTTTTCTTTATAATCTACAAAAAACTGATGGAATGAGAGAGATATAATAGAATGGTGTTAAACAGGGGTCTCTAGAACCAAGATTGTTGTTCAGATTAATTAGTAAATTGAGTGTTGAACAAATCAGTGGCTTTGATAGCAATGTTGACAATGGAGTCAAACCACTGCATCTTTGTACAGAAAAGTCATGTACATCTGCACTGTGTACTCCTATTACGTTCATAGATAAAGAGATGCTATCATCTTCTTTTATTAATGAGGGAAACAGCTTTTGTACTTGTCTAATTATTTCTGATGGGAACTTTGAAGACGTGAGCTGGTGTATATATGAAATCACAAGTTCCCTGTTTAAATTCTTCAACATGCACAGTGACCTTTCCATTTATTTTCTTTCAGGGCTTGCCTGGGCCACCAGGTCCTCCAGGGGAGGCAGGAAAACCAGGTGATCAGGTAACTTTGTTTGTCACTTAATGAGTTTTTGCCAAGTTTTGCTTTCTTAGTTAAATGCTTTTACCTACTTCAATTTGATTTGTTCACTTTTCCATTTGATTTGTTCACTTTTCAGTCCTCCAGGGGCTAGACTCTCTCACTCTGACACACAATGAGTAATATCTACAAAACATCTGTAATGACTGTTAAGATATTACTCAGTGTGAGTAAAGGTTTCCAAATCTGGTCCTCTGATCTGATAGGATTATCTCTGTTTAGCAGGGAAAACCTGCATTCAGGATGTGCTATCTACGCTCAAACAACTAAGAACTATTGAAATTATTATGTTATCCTCTGTTTCTTTATCTACCAATGCCAATGCAGTGTGTAATGCATTCCTTCCAACTTGTACTTCTTTTCTCACCAGGGTGTTCCTGGGGATCCCGGAGCTGGCGGTCCACTAGGCCCAAGAGTAAGTATTCCTCAAGCACTGGCCATTCCTGTTGAGCCTCCTGGGGTTCTGTTAGAACACCGTGCAGTCTTAAAACATGTACTAGAACACATTTGTACCTCAGTTTACCTGTCAGTAAAAAGACTATAAAAATCCATATTTACCCACAGTTGGTGTTGTGCAGCTAATTAGTAACAATATGGTCATAGTTCTTTATGTTCTTGTGAAACTCTGTTAATGTTTGTAATGTTTTCTGGAAGTCTTTCAATGGAAGGCACTCTATTCTGCATAGCATGTGCAAACAATATTGTGGCAGTACTGTACCATTTTATGCACTTCAAAAGAGATTTTGATTATAGTCAAAAGAATATACTTGGTTTGTTTTTTGTTCGGCTAACCTTAAGCCAGTCCTGAGCAGAAGCATTCTAGTATGCCATGTTCAGTGTAGAACTGATTTTTTTTGCAAACTGGATCTGATGGTGTCAGATATTTCATATATAAATGTTTTAAAGGGAGAACGTGGCAATCCAGGGGAGAGAGGAGAACCAGGGCCAGCAGGACTTCAGGGTGAAAAGGGTATGGCTGGAGGTCATGGTCCTGATGGGCCAAAGGTAAATGACATAAGAAATGTGTAATGATTTAGTGATTTTATTTAAGATTATGCTCACCTGCAATGTTCTCATGAGAGAGTCCTCTTGTTTCCCTGAAAGCTCCAAGAGGACAAGAGTCTTGCAACATTAATCAAAGATATTTCAGTAGAATAACACCAAGGCTATGGGTAGACTATTGTTACTATTTTGGGATACAAATGTATTCTGAAATAGCAACTCCAGGACTAAATGCTGAGCTCCAAATAGCCGCACTGTTTTGAGTGTGGTATTCTGTTTCCACTACCTCTTGTTGTGAGAGGTAACAGAAGCCTCGAAATAGCCCCTTATTTCATTGGTGCTGTTTGGATGGCACTGAGTTTGAAATAAGGTATCTCAAAATACCTTATGCAATCTGAATTGCTCAAATTGCATAGGTTATTTCAAGTTCTGTCTTAAAACTACCAGCATGGTTTGCCTGGTCCAGTAGAAATGCACGAAAGCATTATCAGATATAGCACACTCAGGGGTGTTGCATTTGTTTAAAGAATCTTGTCCATTTAAAGTAAGTAAATGGGCAGCTCCTCTGCAGTGTTATGGATCCTTTGTATTACTCCGCCAGTACATGGGAGCAAAAGGCTGATATAGTTACCAAGAGAGAATTCACCCATATGAAATAGGAACCCTTGGTAGTATAGAGTAGCCATAGCACAATCTGTACCATCATGTCCTTTACAGAGGACATAAGGGTTACAGCCTGGAGGAAACCGAGCACAGCCAGGACATCTCTTCCCTGGACAATCCCCAAGTTTCACAATTGGACATTTGTAACTGGTGTAACAAAAGCTGATTTTATTATTCCAGAAAACCAGCCCAACACACAGGGATTTCCTCTGAGAAGATTGCCTAGAGCAGTGGTAGGCAACCTGCCACCTGTTGGGTTCTACGTGTGGCTCACAAGATATGTTCTTTACCATTGCCCACGTGCAGGGTTACCAGATTTGGCTGGTTTTCATCCACATCATTTTTCTTACCACTGTTATGAAAGAGACATGTACATAAAACAGGGGCATGCAAAGTGAGGTGCATGCTGATTGCACACAACACTGACTATGAGAGCTACGTGTTCTCTCTGCAGCCAATCAAAACCCTGCAAATTTTAGGTATGCAAGCTCAATTATCAAAACGACTCTATCCCAGGGGACAGTTTTGGTTATGACAATTCTGCAGCCCACTGAGATGAAGAAGGGCCCCTTTTTCACTCCAGTCACTAGCCTAGATTGCCTGTTGCTGGCCTGGAGCCACTTTAAATATCCCTCCTCTATCCTGCCCCCTCCCCCATTCATTCATGCAGCCAAGGTTCATGAATAGTTTTATCAAAATATTGGTGATAAATTCTAAAATAATAATATAATGAATTAATAATTCAGCTCTGTAACTTCATTTCCTGAAAAATGTTTGGGCATGATCAAGTAAGAAATTTAAGAGAAAATTACTACTTGCTCGTGTCCCCCAGAAGTATATTCAGAGGCACAAATGGTTCTTCCCTGTAAAGGCCGAGAAACCTCAGCTTATTTGGAAAGTAATTTATTTTTTATTTCCTTTAGGGTAGTCCAGGCCCCACTGGGACTCCTGGTGATCCAGGTCCTCCAGGTCTCCAGGGTATGCCTGGAGAAAGAGGTATTGCTGGAACTCCTGGTCCCAAGGGTGACCGGGTAAGTTTGTTTGTTGTTGCTCCTTTAAATATTCAACAGAAGTATATCTCTCTTAATATTTTTGTGGCTGCTCTGATATCTAAATTACTTGCACTTTCTGGATACTCTCCACAGGGTGGTATAGGGGAGAAAGGCGCCGAAGGTACAGCTGGCAATGATGGTGCAAGAGTAAGTAAACCCACTCATCATCTTAGAAATAGTAATGGTGATTCTAGGAAACATAATGTTTTTCAACTCCAAAACAAACCATATTCAACATCTATATAATAAGGGTTATCAATTAGTTCCAGGAATGTAGAGTTTATGTAGGGAATGGGGAAGTAAGAACAAGTCTTATATCACCAGAGCTGTGTCTACATGTGCACACTACTTTGAAGTAGTGGCACTAACTTCGATGTTAGGCGGCGAGACGTCGAAGTCGCTAACCTCATGAGGAGATGGGAATAGCGCCCTACTTCGACGTTCAACGTCGAAGTAGGGACCGTGTAGACGATCCGCATCCCGCAACGTCGAAATTGCCGGGTCCTCCATGGCGGCCATCAGCTGGGGGGTTGAGAGATGCTCTCTCTCCAGTCCCTGTGGGGCTCTATGGTCACCGTGGGCAGCAGTCCTTAGCCCAGGGCTTCTGGCTGCTGCTGCGGCAGCTGGGGATCCATGCTGCAGGCACAGGGTCTGCAACCAGTTGTCGGCTCTGTGTATCTTGTGTTGTTTAGTGCAACTGTGTCTGGGAGGGGCCCTTTAAGGGAGCAGCTTGCTGTTGAGTCCACCCTGTGACCCTGTCTGCAGCTGTGCCTGGCACCCTTATTTCGATGTGTGCTACTTTGGCGTGTAGACGTACCCTCGCAGCGCCTATTTCGATGTGGTGCCGCGCAATGTCGAAGTTGAACATCGACGTTGCCAGCCCTGGAGGACATGTAGACGTTATTCATCGAAATAACCTATTTCGATGTTGCTACATCGAAATAAGGTATTTCGATGTTGGCTTCACGTGTAGACGTAGCCCAGGAGTGTCTTCCCCACTGAAAGATAATGTAGAAAGTGAAGATGCAAATTAGAAAGATTTAAGACCCATTTTTGCCATTGGCAATATCTATGCAAAACCTTTTAAGTCAGACTGGTGCATGCCAGTGTGCAAAAAAGCACAACGTTTAAGCCTTGGTACGTTTAAAATTTGAGATTCAGTAGCAAATAGGGAGTGCAGGCTAAGTTCGTCATGCAGTCTGAATATTTTGAGATGGGAGGGATGATGTAGATGTATGTCCTGGAAAGTGCAATTAAGGTCTTTAAGTATATAATAATATATACTTGTTAAAATGGCAATCACACAGTTTTAATCAAGAAATGGGCACTATTGATGTAGTTATCTTAATGTACCCAGTCTACACATATGACCCCCTCTCCCATACGTCATTTGAAAGTTTATTGTGTCTACTTTAGGATGAGGTAATGCCCAAGTGGTGCTACTACCACAGAAATGGGGATAAACAACATTTAAGTGACTACTTTGAAATACTTGCATTATTTTGTTAGTTTGATGACTACAGTTACTATTTCAAGACATAAAATTGGATTTATTTGTAACCTCAAAGTATCACAATAGTAATGAAGCCTAAAATATAATCAAATAATTCATGTGTACAAGTGTTAATTGAGTGTAATAGTGCTGGGAACTTTGCTAGGTCAACACCAGTACTGTTAACTTGTTCATTAATATCATCTTTGTGTAGAGTGGGTGGGTTACCACAGTCTTCATTATGTTGGCTTGTGCCGAGTTCTATGCAGAACCAACCCCTGTTGATTGTGTGCCAAATCCAGGTGGCACAAATAAGATCTTGTAGAAGCTGAGATTCCAGGGACGCTTGAAGAATACTGGGATTAATTTGTCATTCAGTTTTTCCACCGTATTTCAGTGGTGATCCTTACTTATTTATCTATGTCCTGAGACTTCCAAATCTTTGTTTGCCACCATGCTTTTTTGGGATGCTTTTCAAAACTGTCCTTGGACTTATCTTGTTCTTTTTCCACACTTCTGTTGGACATGGACATTGCTACTTGTCCGTAAGAAAAGCCTCCACCAAGAAAGAATGTTTACATTTGGTGTGTGCCCCCAGTGCAATTTAAACCATATATTCACAGATTAATTTTACAAGTAATTGCTTATTGGAGTCTACATTTAGAAACTTTTTGCACAGAGGCATAGGACATCCACCAACAGCTTGGTATTTCTTGCATCTAATCATATATCCTGTCCAGTGCTGGCTTTCCACAGTTTTCACAGAGTTACTGTTACATCTTTCAAAGACTTTAATGACAAATGTAGCTTTGTCAAATCCTTTTACCTACTGGGGCACACAACGAACCAATATCTAAATTACAATCACTTGGCTTCGGATAATATAGTCTGAATAATCCATTTTGGCTATTTCAGACTGAAGGACTGAAATGGTGTTATACACAACCACTTGTTCATTTGAAAGATGTTCATCAGGCTCACTCACCTCAAGAATATCCACAAAACATTTGGGGCACGTCTACACTTGCATTCCTCTTTCAAAAAAGGCATTCAAATTATGGACATCAAAATGCAAATAAGGTGCAGATTTACATACCTGACACCTCATTTGCGTATTCCTCTTTTGAAAGAAGAAAAGCAGTGTAGGCACTGCTCTTTCGAAAATACACCCCATCTTCGAAAGAATTCTTTTCCCCTGCTGCCCTTCTCCCCTCTGCCCCTCCCCCTGCTTCACTTCTTCCCTCCACTGCCCTCCCCCTGATGCCCACACCACCCCTACTCCTGCTGCCCTTCCCCTATTAGGCCTACCCATGACCATCCTGGACCTCATACAATGGATCCTGTCCTCTGTCACTCCCCTGCCCTCCAAGCCCCCCTTCCACCAAGCCTGACCCCTTTGCCCCTGGGCCCCACAGTGGAGCCTGACCCTGCCACCGCCCCTCCCCAGCCATACCTCCCCATGCCACCAGCCCCAACCTGGCCCTGACAGGGACCCCAAACCCATGGTGGGAGGGGATCCCGTGGCCAGGAATGCCCGGGGTCCCACTCCCCCATGGGGTCATAGCCCCCCACCCCCTCCCTAGACTGAGGTCTGCCACCCCCATCCCAAGACCCAATGACATTGTTTATAGACTTTGTAAATAGTTCTTGTTAACAGTTTTCTGCATGCATGCTCATTTGTCAAAAGTTATGGTTTATTTGTTCACAACCCTTGTGTTTCTTGTTATTGGGCAGCCTTGGAGGGATGGGTGGGCAAAGGCAGGGGTCCAGGTAGGGACAGGATGGGGCAGCAGGCCATGAAACCCCCGCAGGGGGTGCCCCATGGGGGGGAAGGGTTATTATGGCCCCTGAGAGAATCACTCCGTCACATCCTCCCAGATTCACAGCCCTTCTCAGTGTGCCTGGTGGATGGGGTCTGTGCCTGGCTCTTCATAGGCACAGCCAGTGGGGAGCACTCCGGTGGGAGCAAGGCCTTCCCGTACCCTCCAGAAGGTTATGGAGGGCACAGCATACCCCCATGACTCAGGGTACACTGCCCTCCCCCACATCCAGGCGCATCAGCAAACACCAAAAACAGGCCTTCAGTTGGTGGAAGGCATGCTCTGCATGGACGCAGGCCCAGTTGAGATGTACATTAAAGAGTTTCTTAAGTGGGTTCCAGGTGTCTGGTGTAAGGCCACATGAGCCAGGACATGAGTGGGTAGGTAGTGTTTCCCACCATGCACAAAGGCATGGGGGATGAAGATGCCCACCTTCATTGTCCAGAAGAGGCCAGAGTTGCGGAACACTCTAGTGTCATGTGCCTGGCTGGCCCACCTGCTGTAGACATCTACAAAGTGTCTTCAGTGGTCAGCCAGGATCTGGATCATGATGGAGTAGTATCCCTTTTGTTGACAAACCATGTCACTCTATGGTCCGGGGCATGGATTGGGATGTGGTTCCATTAACGGCCCCGAAACAGTTAGGGAACCCCAAGACATCAAATCCAGCTACTGCAGCATCAATATCATCCAGGAGCACAAGCCTCTGCAGCAGGAGGGAGTTGATAGCCCTCATGACAGGTGCGGGCAGGAGGTGGGACATGCAGGTGAGGGACTGGGGTGGTCAGTCCTTTGGCCCCTGTGTGTTCCCAGTCCCCTCCCAACCCTCCCAAGCCCTTCAGACTCCTCCCAGGAGGTCATCCCCTGTGCAGTTGAGCTGTGTGTGGGCAGGATGGCAAGGTCCCCTATGGATGATGCTTCCCCCTCTTCCCATTCCCTCTCGCACCTCTGCCCCTGCTCCCTGAGAGTCCGCCTTGTCTGGGACCCCTCCAACCCCCAGGCAGGGCCTGTGGACAGGTAGTGCCTTACCTTCATGAGAACAGCACAGGCAGTGGACTTCCCCACACTGAACTGACACCTGACAGATCAGTAGCTGTCGGGGCTAGCCAGCTTCCAGAGGGTGATGGCTACCCTCTTCTCCAGGGGGATGGCAGGCTGCAAGTGGGTGTCACCCCTATACAGGATGGGGGCAAGCCAGGCGCACAGCTGCAGAAAGGTGTCATTCTGCATGCGGAAATTCTGGAGCCACCACTGGTCATCCCATTTGCCCATCACCAGATGGTCCCACCAGACTGAGCTGGTGGTGTATCACCAGACATGCTGGATGAGCCATGGGCACAGGCGCTGGTGAATCAACACAGCAGCAAGGCGGGCTTCCTCCTCACGGGAGGTATTGGGCACGTCCCTCCACAGGAGGAGGAGAAGGATGGCTGGGACGACACGCAGCAGAAGCTGCAGCAGCAGTGCGTGTGACCATTGCAAATGTGGGGCTGGTCTGGCGGCATGGCCCATTGGAAAGTTCAGACTCTGTCACTGGAAGCCCGGGAGCCCTGCACTAGCTTTGCTGTCCCTTCAAGAGGTGTGCAAGCCCCAGCATGGGCAGGGAATGTGGCTGGGTGACGCCCTTTAAAGGCGAGTGTGGTGGTTGCTCCAGGAAGGGCTTGACGTCCATGCAACCCTGGATTCCAGGTTACCGTGGCCCACTCTGTCAACAGAGAGCATCATCAGAATGAGCCTTTATTAGGTGTGGATGCATTCTGTCAACAAAGGTTCTGTCAGGAAATATGTCCCAACAGTAACTTCTGTCAACAAAACTCTGTAGTGTAGAACCAACCATAGTGTTTTTCTAATCTTGCCTGTAACTTGCTACTAGAATAGCCTGCAGTTTCCAGATCTATGGGAGGTAAGGCTTTGCATCTTTGTGTAGCAGCTTGGACAGAAGAAGAGCCTTCTCATTGTGCATGTGATCATTGTCCCTCTCTTCAATCAGATGATTAAACTGCTGCCATAGGGAACTGTATTGTTGTAGTCCAACTAGATGGTTTTGCTTTGTTTGTTTTACTCTTAGTTTGCAGAGAGACTTTTTCTCAGCAATGTCAGCATTGAAGAGGTTGTATCCTGCAAGTTCAGTTAACCAGCATTGACCAGTGTAGGCAGGTCTGACAACCAATGGTAGTGGGACTGGTTGCCTGTCTGGTGCCAGCAGTAGCAGGGACAGCTGCCTAGCAGTGGTAGAGATGGCTGCCCAGCTGGGCTGCCCAGCCCAGCTAAGTGAAACATTTGATTATCTGATACCCCATGTTCCCGGGTGATGCTGGATAATCCAGTTTGTACTGTACTGTAAGGGTAACATTGGGATACAGATTGTGCTGAATCAGATATCAGTCAGATCTCTATGTTGGTATTAAAACTGCCATTTTTGTGTAGAGAGCCACTTTGACTGAAGCTCCATCTGCATCTGTGTATTATCATCCCTAATACTGATCAGTGTGTCACTGATTTAAAGTTTAATTTCTAAAACATTTCAAAGGCATGCATGGGCAAATACTTACCAGAGACTAGCTGCTACATTGCATGTACAAAAGCCTACAGCTGGAGAATTTTTACACTAGGAATTGACATACACTTGATATCTACTCACTATGCAGTTCTAGCTGTGGGCCTGCAGTCTGCTGTTACTGATGCACAATCTTCAGAGTGAAACTCATCTGGTTTGCAAATATCAGTTGAAAATATGGAAAAGTGTTACATTCTTTGGCATTTCAGAAACTGCAGTGTGAAAATGGTTCATTATAGTATATTCATTTAGTATATTTAGTATATCCTCCTTTTGCTAAATGGTAAACAGATGAATTGCTTCTGGAAAAAAAAGGAATACATTGTCATTTGCTAGCTTTGTTGGCCAATAAGCATCACATTAAGGTGTTGAAATTAATATAAAGTTTAAAAGCTGGAGTCATACAGTTATGTTGCAGGTTTTCTGGAACTGCAAATTAAAGGCATTTTCTCGTTTTGGGTATTGTTTTACATAGTCTACAGGCTTAGAACATCATTTGGCAGCTCCACGTCATATCTCACCTAAACATATGGAAAACAAGCTTTCAAGTTATATATTGTGTGGGTTTTCTTTTGTTTTAGGAGTACATTAAACTCCAAAAATATGGCCTTTTTGAGAATTGCTGCATGCCTGTTTGTGGTTGTGAGCAAGCGAGTGTGAATTTGATGAACTAACTTTCAGATCCTTCCGCTGAAATACTCTTGCATGTAGCCTGTCAGTGGAGCATTGAGAGTGATAGAATAGCTTTTCATTTTGAAAATTTCAGTGTGTTTATGTATCATGTGACACAAATAGCAGTGCAGCACTGTTTTATTATAGAGAAATAATTTGGTGTTCTGCTTCCAGTGAAATAAAATCATAAATGGTATATCTAAGTATTCGTAACGGCTATCCGGCTTTTGTTGCAGCCTCATTAAATGTAGTAATAGATAGGTTTGGGTGGAGAAAGAGATGGGAATCAATTATCCTAAATGTCACACAAAGGGGTAAAGGATATTTTTCAGGACGGGTTGCTTGATAGGAATAAATCAGTTTTCATAAGCATTTTTTTATTTAAAGAGGTAAGCACTTGATAAAAAGGAAATGCACAGATCTGGAGGTGCTCTGTGCAAATGAGACAAAAGGTCTTTCTTCATGTCCTCTTGAAAAGAGAAAATGAAGGACTTTTTGATCATTCAGCCGTCTTTATAAATGGTGTATAAAAGAAAAAATAGTGCAATGAGAGCAGGGTTTTTAAATGGGGATTATATGGCAATGAGGCAGAAGATAGTATATGGCTGTGTCTACACGTGCACGCTACTTCGAACTAGCGGCACTAACTTCGAAATAGCACCCGTCGCGGCTACACGCGTCGGGCGCTATTTCGAAGTTAACTTCGATGTTAGGCGGCGAGACGTCGAAGTCGCTAACCTCATGAGGGGATGGGAATAGCGCCCTACTTCGACGTTCAACGTCGAAGTAGGGACTGTGTAGACGATCCGCGTCCCGCAACATCGAAATTGTGGGGTCCTCCAAGGCAGCCATCAGCTGGGGGGTTGAGAGACGCTGTCTCTCCAGCCTGTGAGGGGCTCTATGGTCACCGTGTGCAGCAGCCTTTAGCCCAGGGCTTCTGGCTGCTGCTGCTGCAGCGGGGGATTCATGCTGCATGCACAGGGTCTGCAACTCGTTGTCGGCTCTGTGGATCTTGTGCTGTTTAGTGCAAGTGTGTCTGGGAGGGGCCCTTTAAGGGAGCGGCTGGCTGTTGAGTCCGCCCTGTGACCCTGTCTGCAGCTGTGCCTGGCACCCTTATTTCGATGTGTGCTACTGTGGCGTGTAGACGTTCCCTCGCAGCGCCTATTTCGATGTGGTGCTGCGCAACGTCGATGTTGAACATCGACGTTGCCAGCCCTGGAGGACATGTAGACGTTATTCATCGAAATAGCCTATTTCGATGTCGCCACATCGAAATAGGCTACTTTGATGTAGGCTTCACGTGTAGACGTAGCCTATATGTCTCAAAGAACAGGGTTACTTTGGCTACAAGTATTAAATTGAAACAAAGTCCAAACAGAATTTCAAGGGTAAAGGGGAGGAATTTCAAGAATGCAAAAATACAGAAGGAAATGTTAAAATAAATTAAGTCTTGACTCCGGAAATTCTGAATCTTTACTCTTTGCACTGAAACATCTCCTATTTTGTTCAACAGGGTCTTCCAGGTCCAATAGGTCCAACAGGTCCAGCAGGTCCTACTGGCGAAAAGGTAATTGTTACGCAGAGCTAGTTGACACGCTGTTGAATTTTAATAAAATCATGTTATTTTCCTGTGTGCTGCTTTTCTGAGAAGTGACTTTGGAAATAACAACCTGTTAACTTTATTTAAAGGGTGAACCTGGTCCTCGGGGCTTAGTTGGTCCCCCAGGCTCCCGTGGAAATCCTGTGAGTAAAACATCTGTCTTCTTCATACCCAGTGTGGCCAAATCTCATTATGAGGCTGATATTTATCAGCATTTTCATTGTATGTGCTCTCCAGTTATTTCTCTTTCCATTTTTTGTTCTTTCATCTTCTCCTCCTCTTTTCTTTGCACACTCCAAGAAACCCAAGAGGTTCTTCTGGCATAACCTGCAGATCTTGCCTTGCTGTCGTGAACCCACTGAATTAACTGCAGCTGCAGGCAGTCAGATCTTGTTCATCTGGTCTTTGATGTCAGGGTAACCTGACAACATAGCGACTAGAGTTTGACTGACAGCTGAAAACCTTGTGCCACATACTCATTCTCTTAGTCACATGAGCATTTTTTAAACCATGTCCCTGACATTTTACTATATTTATATTTGCTGAGGAGGGGTAAAAAGATGTATAACAATTCCAATTATGTCACATTGTCCTTTTCAGCATATTCCAGAGTTGAGTTTATTTACAATGATTTGGGCGCTATGACCCCAATCCCAGGGTCTAGCTATGGAGGGGTCAGGGCAAAGATGGCAACTTTGTACTTCCCAACCTGTGATCTGGCTTCGGCTGATCATAAATTAGAGCATGTCATTACAAGTGTAAATTAGAGCAATCTTTACACCAGCTGGAGAATGTTGTTTCGGCAACATTCAGGCATGCCTCATCTCCTTTAGTCACACTCAGTAAGGAATCCTCAGCTGTGCACATATGGTAGCTTTACAGATCCTTTTGGTCCAATAATTATGAAATCATATGGTTAGTGAAACAAACACATATTTTTATGACAGTCTAACGAAATGGAATAATAAATTACATAAAATGTATATATCAGGCCAAATTCTGCTATCAGTTATAAAACAACAGAGAGCTGAATTTGGCCTGCTGAGTTATTTAGTTGCATGTGTACCTCAGATAGCTATATGGTTAGTTTTGGAAAGATGTGTTTCCAAAGTTAATTTAATCGGCCTTCTTAGTTATGCTGCATGACTCTTCTTAAAAACCCAGGTGTACAATTATAGTTAGTATAGCGCACGTATCATTTTAAAAAGAAATGTTTAGATCCTTTTGTGATGGGGTTCAGGGGTCCCCCTGCACTGCACCCCGTCCGCTGGCAGGAGAGACTCTCACTCAGCAGGTATAACAGCAGGTTTATTAGGCAACAGATGTCCAGTTTCTCACAGAAGCAGCAGCATAGCAGCCAGAGACAGTCCTTCCAACCTGTCCTGGGGGAGAAGACCCCGAGGGGTACCCCTCTGGGGTGTAGCTTTCCCCATCCTCAGGCTGGCTGCCTTCCAGCTCTCCCTCTTCCTAGCCTCTAACTGCCGCCCCCGATTCAAAACCCAGCTCAGCTCCTCCCTCCTCTTTGTTCAGGCAGAGGTGTCACCTGCCAGTTGTAGCCCCAGGGTCATCCTTAGCCACTGGGAGCTGCTGCTTGCCTCAGACATCCAGCCTGACTCACACAGGCACTCCCCCCACTCCATCACACCTTTCTTCTGCACTTCTGTACAGCTGTTGCTCCATACAACAAGCCTTAACATCTCTTAATTTCTTGACCAGGGTTCCCGTGGTGAAAATGGCCCAACTGGTGCTGTTGGTTTTGCTGGTCCTCCGGTATGTGCCTAGTCCATTCCCTTTAGCCATAAACTATGTTTAAATGCCTTCCACCATTTTTGTTTAATGGATTCTGACCCATGTTGAAGTATCTCTGGAACATAGTCAGAGTTCTCTGTCTCAGAAACGAACTTTTCCTTTTTTCCCTGATTATTTCATGTAAAATATCGAGCCATTAATAGCACAAACAGTTGAAAATCATTTTCCTGACAAGATTAACTTAATATACAAAAATGTTTCTGTTGAGATTAAAAAAAGGAAAACTACCAATTGTCATCCACCGATAGGCAGCAGAGACTTGCAGTGCAGTTTGTGATACATGAAAAAATAAGCAAGGGTCTTCGTGAAAATAATTGGAAGATATGTGAGTGCAACAAGCCTTTCCTACAAGTCTGACTCTGGGTAATAGTGAGTTTCAGGCCACCTGTTAAATGCCATCCTTTCCACAAATAATTTATTGATTCCTAGAGAAAGGGGTAGCCATCTACTTTTTATGGAAAAGAGACAATAAAACAGATGGTGAGTGTTTAATCCCTTTAAGCTTTAGACATGTGAGACATGGACATTACAAATGAAGAGAAATTCTAAGGTTTTAAGAAAAGAGACATATAAACTAGTTAGAAAACATTTTTGTGGAGCATGGTTAACTGATTCCACAGAATTTCACATAAAAACCCTTCCGACTCAGTATAGTTAGTGTCAAACTATTACAATTCACTTTTGCTGTCCCATCGAACTAACGTAAAAGCCCATGTGCTGGACTGATTAGTTCACCTCTGTTTTAACGCCCCAAAAGTTGCCATGATGTGTATGGACTATAAAACTGCAACGGTTTGGTGTTTTCCCACTTGAACTGATTTTTTATATTATATTTTCATAGGGCCCTGATGGTCAACCAGGTGTGAAAGGTGAACCTGGGGAACCAGGACAGAAAGGGGATGCTGGATCCCCAGGACCACAGGGCCTTTCTGGCTCTCCTGGCCCCCCAGTAAGTAAAAAAAGAAAACTGAAGGAAAACAATGACCCATGTCAATTTTGCTCATTTTAAATGTTCTGTGCTGTTCATTATGGCCCACATGTTTCTCATTTTTAGGGTCCTCATGGTGTTCCCGGTCTAAAAGGAGGTCGAGGTACTCAGGGTCCACCTGTAAGTACTTTGCTTTTTTTTTTTTTTAACAAGTATCATTAATTCAATGGCACCATTTGACACTAGGGTATTGGTAGTATTTTGGTGAATATGTTTACATGTTTCTTAATCTGAATTGTTGCATAGTCAGTACTTATATCAGTTGTAGTTGGTTGCTCAGTGACATGAGAATGCTTCATATAACCAGCCCCAGGTTTCTTTCTAATGCCTGTATCAAAATGTACTTCTAGGGTGCTACAGGATTCCCTGGATCTGCTGGAAGAGTTGGACCTCCCGGACCTACTGTGAGTCAATCTGAGATTTATTCTAATAGGTACATTTTATGAAATGGTCATTAGAAACCTGAACATATCAGGGAATCATACAAATTGGAACCTGGAAAGACCTACAGTATTTATGACCTGATCTTTATGGCCATTCAAGGTAATAGCATGCTTGCCTTGACTTCAGTGTGTGCTGGATTAAGTGACAAGTCAGACAAAGCCCAATAATTGGTATGATCCAGTGCCTGCTGAGGTCAGGGGAAGATTTTCAGTTTCTTATAGCACACTTTGGGTCAGGCCCTGAGATAGTGAACTGTTTGCTTACAGTTAAAACCTATCCCAGGTGATGCAATGTTCCTTCCTTATAATTATTGATGTTGGGCAAATTTTCTGTAGAAGAAACTGGCTCTTTCTTGTGCCACCTCTTCAGGGCCATTTCCCCCACAGGTTTTTTTTAAAAGAATAACCAAGAAGTTAAAAAGGATGTTGTCTTTTTAAACTTTTCTCAATTGCACTGTGGTTAAAGAATTAATTTAATTTTCCTGTGTGTCACTTAAAATATTACGATCTGTTCCTGTTTGTCTATATTAATGACAAATAACAAAATTGCTCAAATTCATTTTGTGGTTGTCACGTGATATAGCAAAAGCAAAGTGTTGTCAAATCACATTTATTAATGTAACATTTGCTCTGTATATGCACAGGAGTGTACATTGCTGTCCCTTGAAGAAATGTGGGGGTTCCAGGCACACATACAGTATTTGATGTTACCCCTCAGACCTTCCATAACGTGACTGCCATTTTGGATTTTCTTCTTAAAGAGGGAAATTTCCATGATTGATTTGAACCCCATAGTTTATATGTCACTTGGGGCTCTTTTGGTTGAAAGACATAAATGTCAGAAAGTACTGAAAAAATGAAAACTTGGTCATGTTCATTGACTTCAAAATAATTTGTCTGTGAAAAGTGAGTGCAAATGGATACCAAATGCTATCACTGCTGCAAGTGGAGAAATTTTGAGTGAATATCTGAGGAATTTTATGGTGCTAATTCCCAGCTTTAACTAGAACAATTCCTTTTCTAGAGGAGGAAATCTGTGTAAGTCATGAAACTTGGAGATCATTTGCAAGTTTTGGGATTCTGTCACATATTATCAGCAGGGCCAACAGGCACCACAGGCCTGAGCAAGGTTGTAGGGGGGCCTGGCTCTGTGCCTCTGCAAGGGGTGGGGCCAAGGGTGGAGGGTGTGGGGCCTAAGGCAGTTAGCCCTCAGCACCGCTCAGATCGTGGCACTGTCCCCCACCCCTACACCCTTAGAGCCACACAGAGCACCACAACAGCACTCCTGTGACATTTCAAAGGTGCCTGGAGCTCTGGCCACCATTCCTGCCAAAATAGCACTGGAGGTGGCCAAAGCCCTGGGTCCTTTGAAATTCTGGGCCCCTGGGCAACTGCCCTGTGTGCTCCCCTGTCCCATCAGTGGACCAACACTTGATGAAGGAGAAATCTCTTTGCTAGCTGTTGTATCACAACATTATGTTCACACACTGATCCTTGTTTTTTGTTGATTTATTTTCATTAACTAGAATTCAGTGCTGTTTTGATCAGATGTCTATTGTAACTGGGATCTTCTAATGTTACTAGGGAGCACCAGGGCCTGCTGGGCCCATTGGTGATCCAGGAAAAGAAGGCCCTCCAGGTCTTCGTGGTGATCCAGGTGCTCATGGTCGAGTGGGGGATCGGGGACCAGCCGGGCCACCTGGCGGCCCTGGAGACAAAGGAGACTCAGGGGAAGATGGGCAACCTGTAAGTGCTTTGATAGTTGTTTGTTTAGATACCTAGCTTTATTATGAGTTATCCATTGAAATGGCCAATTTGTGTTCCTTCTGAAAACAAGAATAGACTCTACCACAGTACACAGTATAACATGCTCCATACAGAATGTAGTTTGAACTGCATCTTCTGATTTCTACATTCTGCTTCATATCACCATTTGTACCTTGAGCACTCACCCACTGCATATTTCAGATGTAAAAGGGGTTCCAGACATCCATTTTTATTAATTTTTTTTCTTTAAACTGGATTTTCCAATTGTATTTTAGTTCTTCTGACATTTTGGCATTCATTTTACCCATTGTCCAGTCTGGACACTTTAGGCTTGATGGCAAATACAACACGTCACTGACCAGTTGGGCATTGTCATAATATTGCTTCATGTAAAAATAGAAGTTTCAATGGTCTAGGTGAAGCTTCTAGAACCACTGAATTCTGCCTTACTGCTGTTGTTATTGACTCTGACATGCTGATAACCCTGTTGTATCCTTCACCAATTTCAGGGACCGGATGGCCCCCCAGGTCCAGCTGGAACTACAGGTCAGAGAGGTATTGTTGGTATGCCAGGTCAGCGAGGTGAGAGAGGCATGCCTGGCCTGCCTGGACCTGGTGTGAGTAGCAATGCAGTCAATATTTCACCTAGCAACACTGTCTGAAATATTCTGCTCACCTTTGTGGTATGATGTGCCTTCTTCCTAGTTTCTTCACAGAAACAGGACAATATCAGAGGCTTCTAATTGTGCAAAGAATCATTGGTATTGTATCTATGGTTAATGACTAAACCACACACATACAAGATGGAGAATGGAACCCACCAGAAAAAAAACATCTTGTCCATCTGAGCTAAAAGAGAATCTGTAGTCACAGTGAGGCTTCTGACCAAAGTATTCCTAACTAGGCATGTTTGATAAGGCATTAGTCCCATTAGAAATCAGACCACTCACTTAGGTGCACACATAAGGACTCAAGTCTAAACATTTTGACTTTTATCCCAGATAAAACATGGAGGAACACATTTCACAGAGCTGGAAGGGACCTCAGGAGGTCACTGAATCCAGTCCCCTGCCCTCTTGGCAGGACTAAGCACCATCCCTAACAGATTTTTGTTTTGTTAATCTACTTGCCCCAGAACCCTAAATGACCTTTTCAGGAAAGGAACTCAAAAGCCTGGGTTTAGCAGGCCAATGCTCAAGTCACTGAGCTATCCCTCCCCACTCCCAGGTACAAGACTCAAACAAGGTCACCTGAGCAAGATAAAATTCTGTTAGCGAGACAATGGTGGGACTACACCTCATAATTAGTAGTTATAATTGTCAGTGAACTTTGCACCTTCCAAAATTCTATTTTTTTCTTGTAGAATTCCTACATTTTGAAAGCTTGCTGAGGGGGAACCATCAACTCCTTAAGTACAGTGATTATCAAAGGGGCTCGCTTTCCTGAGAAACTTGCAGTTATGCAAGCTTGTTCCAAGATTGGTAATCAGAAGTTACGTTGGTCTAGAGGTGGATGGTCAGGCTCAATAAAAGTTCAAGCCAACAGTCATGTTTAATTTGCTGTAGTTATGCTGGAGACTTGTTAGGCTGCCAGTTGGTCCAACAAGCAAGAGAGCATTAGTGCAGCATGGACCTTGCATAACCTAACAAAGGATCTGGTCCTTTTCAAGCTTTGATTGGAACTGCTTATTTCAAAGCACAGTTCCCAACTGATAAAAGACTAGTCCACCAGATGGGTTAATAAATTTTAATGGCACAATTAAATTGCTTAGTACTATACAGCAAAGCAAAAGGATATTCAAAATCTGTTCACGCACATTCTTCCATCCTGAAATTCTGAAAGCTACAAATGTTGTTAGAGCTTAAGACTGGATTCACCATAATAAAGACTAACAACTGGTGATCTTATCTACTGAGTTCTCTTTGTTCCATTCTCTTCAATAGTTTATTAGGCATTTCTTGTCTTTTAGGGTACACCAGGAAAACCGGGTCCAACAGGGCCACCTGGAGATAAAGGTCCCTCAGGGCCAATTGGCCCACCAGGTCCCAGTGGTCCAGTAGGTGAACCTGGTCCAGAGGTAAGTACTGTAGCTTAATAACAGGCAAAAGTAACAAGCTTACTGTAATTATTTAAGTCACAAAAGTTAGAGCTGGGAAAAACCTGCTAGTTTCTAGTCCATCTTTGGGAAAATATAACATTGTTCCCTGCAGGTCAAACCAGTAACTAAGCATGGCCTTACTTTTTCCTTTCATATGTGTAGGGCCCTGCTGGCAATGATGGTACCCCTGGACGAGATGGAGCTGTTGGTGAACGTGTAAGAACATGTTAATAGCATTAAGACGTTGCTGTAAATCTCCATTCTTTTCCTGGTCTGTGGCAAATCCTTTCCCGTGCATGGCACCTAGAGTACCCCCTACTGAGAGCTAAGAAAGAATCCACATTCCAACCCCAAATAAGGACTGTGATGAGCTTCAGAAAGATACAGATTTCAAAGCTGGGGAACCCTAGCTAAAAGCCTCTTTCCTATAGCGGCTCACTCTTGAGAGCTGATAGCAAGCATGTCCAGCTAACCCCCATGTTCATAACTAAAGCACACAGATAGAAAATTCTGTTCATGTCATCTGGACCCATTTTTTTAAATATACAGTAAATAAATTGTGTTGATTTGTAGGGTGATCGTGGTGAACCTGGACCTGCAGGATTACCAGGTGCACAGGGTGGTCCAGGAACTTCAGGACCGGTAGGCCCTACAGGAGAAGCAGGGCAAAGAGGTGAACCAGTAAGTAGGGACTTTATTTGAGATGTTTTGCTAATTTTATGTGTTGTTACATCATGATTTTATTCACATGATAGGAAAAGATGTGCTGCATTTCTTCCCATAACATATCTATGCATTTCATGCAGGGCTCTCGAGGACCACTGGGTCCACCTGGTCGTGCTGGAAAACGAGGCTTGCCTGTAAGTTCAATGTCATTTGCTGTACTGTCCCCCAAATCAAATAGTTTTACATGAAATGCAAGGGCAAGAAGAGCTGGGTTTAGAAGGCGGAATAATGATGAGCTATAGAGAACTGTACCTACTGAATAGTAAACCTGCTCTGTTATATAATCCTGTTAGATTCTCCAGCTGGCTGGCTATGACAGTGCGTTGTGTGTCAAAATCGACTTAAAAGAGATAATAAGAAGCATCAAATATTCTGTACTTTGCTAAGACTGACTGACCCAGGTCATTAGCAGGAGAGATTGAACCTGCACCCATAGCCACTAAAGCCCTGTGCTCCACCATGTGAGCTGAAGTCCAGCTGGCTCTCAGCTAAGGATGTAGAGCAGAAACTTCACTTGCTCTCCCTCGTCAGTGATTGCAGCATCCCTAGAGTTACAATTACATAATGCAAGAGAACATGGCCAAGCAGGTGGCTGTTGGTCTCAGGTGCCTGGTGTATAGAATAAAGCCAATTCAGGATTTGTACTTGTGTTCATATTTGATGACGCTGAGATATCATAGGCTAATCTCATGGGATTTCAGGTGAAAATGGCAGAAATATAACAAAATAGGCTATTTTCATGAAACAAACTCACTCATATAATGAAATTTTGCTGCAGCTGAACTGAAGCCGAAATAGATAGGTCTTTCAATTTCTGATTCTGTGTGAAGTTCTTACAGGAGTTTGGGCATGGAATCAAGAATCAAAATCATTCCCAGAGACTCAAAGGGGGTTTAAATATCAGAATCCAGTTTTGACATTTCTAATCAGAAGATTAGATGAAGAAGGAAAAGCAGAGAATGCTTTCTTGCCCTGAAATTCACTCTGGTTTCAAGGTGTAGATTTTCAAAATATTGTTATGTATTTCAAATGTCCCTTAGACTAGCATAACATTTGGACTGGAAAATATAATATTAAAAGTGTAAGCTAAAGCAGTATTTTGAGTGATTTTTAACCAATTTAAAATTTAAATGTCAAGACCTTGGAGTTAAATAATTGCAAGAACAAATTCATTTGGGCACCTGAGTCCTAATGTCATAGTCCATACTCAAGCAACAATCCCATCAAAGTTTCAAATTTAAGTTTACCTTAATGAAAACTGCAGGACCCTCACAGGGTGTAACTAGTTCTGAGAAGTGAAGACAGTTTCCTTCGTGGTACTGAAAATACAGCCTTGTACAGGTCATTTTTACTCATAACATTTTAGAAGTCTCCTTCCATAGCATTTCTTCCCACTATCAAACATGGAATGAGTATTGTTATAAGTATGGTATATAATATTACATAGCATCTTTGCTATTCTTCATACCGGTATTTTTAAATGTTAGGTGAACAGAAGGGGCAAAATTTACTGGAACCAGCTGTTTTTTTGTAGCTGTGTGGCATTTTCTTCTATGTAAAAGGCATCCTGCTGCTTTCTGCCTTTAGAAGTGAGCAGTATCAGACACTAGTGTCCAGAGCAAAGTAAAGTTTGTCCTTAGTTTAGAATCCTGTATTTGACTGTTTTTGTACCTATAGGGTCCCCAAGGCCCCCGTGGTGACAAAGGTGATAATGGAGACCGAGGTGACAGGGGCCAGAAGGGTCACAGAGGTTTCACTGGTCTTCAAGGTCTTCCTGGTCCTCCTGTAAGTTGTTTTCTTAAATTAGCAAGAAAAGAAAAAAATAACACATCTGTTTAGACTTTGATATGAAAAATGAACCAATGGGAGAAGCTACACGGCTACCAATAAATATGCTTACTAGACAGACACACTCTGGTTCCCTGGGTGTCTGTAGTTTCTGATATGTAAATACTGTACATTGCTAATATCAATGCCATAAATTGTCAGATTCATTTCTTGTTCCTCATACATCAAGTATATTTGTCCAAAACATAATTTCATTTTAATCAACCTCAGTGGTATGCATGCTGCTGCTGCTGCTACCATTGAGAGTAATAATCTTATCGCATGTAAGATACTCTAGGGAGTGTACAAACATATAGGAAACCACAGTTCTCTTGCCCAAACAACTTACCATTGAAGAGGTAATAAATTTTGTATGCAGCATAGAAATCTGCATGGTTTCTGTTGACATTAGGGGTAATTATATATAATATGTGATATTTGTTCCATGCACAGATGACTGTCCTGTTAGTTGCAGTTGTTGGCTCTTGTTCTTCATCTTCAAGCATTTTCCAAGCTGAGTGCATCTTCCAAGCTTACCTTGACCTTTCTTGTGTCCTCCTTCAGTGTCTTGGACTATCCTTTTCTGGGTCTTCTTCCTGGACTTTATCCTCTCATTACTTAATCTTGTACTCTCTAGCCAGCATATCCCAGGTCAGGTCTTCTCAACAAACCTGTGAACTTATAACTCTGGATCTGAGATCATAGACTTAAATGAAACTTAAAACTCTTCTAAACAACACTTAAGTGTTACAGTGACTGGTAATAAATAAAACACCAAGATTAGTTCAGGTGAGATAGGTATAAGTGGTCTTTGAGAGTGCTGAGGCATAAGGGAAGGAGTGTAAGATACTTGGATTGCCAATGGCACAGGACACCAATGAAAGGATAGATCCATGGATAGTTCCATCCACCCACCCAGGGAAGCACTGGCCCAGAGCCTGGTAGAATATGGGGGTATATGCTGCACTCTTTCAAATCCTGTTATAGCACCTATGCTTGTTCAGGAATTGTGCCTATCTCATTTGCATCACCCATATTGTTGCACTCTTGGTTGCTCTTAAATAAGTGTGCAGAACTTTAGATGCTTCTCTACAGCCCATTTCAACTCTTTAAGGTCCATGAATCATAACAGAAGTCTTTCTTATTAAACCTTAATCATATGGCACTTCTGGTACTTTCTGATTTCAACGGTACGAGAGTACTTATGCCCTGATCCTAGACAATGGCAAAAATATAACAGGCAAAACAATTAAACCAAAACTTCGTTCCATTTGAGTCTGAGAAAGCATGGTTGATTTTTGTTTTAGATAAAGATTGTGGCTGGGTCCTCTTTTCCTTATGTGATAAATTCCTATATATTATTGCCATCCATATTAATACTGAATAAATCTGATCTAAAGACTTCCTGTTCATGTGACCTTAGACATAATATTTTGTGGATTTGTAGTAGTGTTTGTTGATGACCATTGTTTTTGTGTTGCTGTGGCAAAAGACAATAATTCATTGAAAATGAAAAATGCACAATGTCTGAGATCCCAGTGGGAAATTGTGACATGTTTCCTGGGTGCATCTTTACTCAGGTTGGTGGTCATAGCTTTGTAGACATACATAATTTTAAAGATAAGGTGATGTTCAATCTAAAATATAATAAAAATATAATCTCTTCTGCTTAGGGTCCCATTGGTGAACAAGGAAGTCCGGGAATTCCAGGTCCTTTTGGCCCTAGAGTGAGTATATTGTGTTATATATAAGACTGTGGAAGCATTAGATTATGATGTACAGTTCACTATTAGGCAGACAAAGTTTGTTGATCTGAGCTGCAAATAATTTCATATGATTATTCATGTTATTCTTTTTCGTTAGGGTATATTGTGGTGTTTAATAATTGTTACAAAAGCTTATACAGAAGTAAACTGTGATACGGTGACCCCTTTTTGGCCATCTTTCTGCATCAGGCTGTGACATTCCTGATGTTCCTGCTTCAGTATCCCCATTCCAGGATTTTTGCCTAAGTAATATGACTCCTTGGCTATGTCTACACGTGCCCCAAACTTCAAAATGGCCACGCAAATGGCCAATTCGAAGTTTACTAATGAAGCGCTGAAATGCATATTCAGCGCTTCATTAGCATGCAGGTGGCAGCGGCACTTCGAAATTGACGCGGCTTGCCCAGATGGGGCGGCAAGCCGCGTCCCATGGGAATAAGGGGACTTCGAAGTAGGCGGGGGTCCTTTCGAAAAGCAGCCCCATTGGGACGAGCCGCGCGGCGGGAAGCCGCATCAATTTCGAAGTGCCGCTGCTGCCCGCATGCTAATGAAGCGCTTCATTAGTAAACTTCGAAATGGCCATTTGCGTGGCCATTTCGAAGTTTGGGGCACATGTAGACACGGCCCTTATGGTCCATTTATTATTGAAACACAGTCCACAAAAGCAGTAACAAATGTCCCAAACTACAGTCCATTTCTCAAACCCAGTGCCTGTAGTCCTTCAAATCCCATATCCTGTCATTCATTGACATAGTATCTATCACATTCCAGCACCTTCTGCCTTGTTAGCCATCTTGTTTCTAGACGGCCACTGCACACCTCACCTAGGTCCCCAACAGCCTCTCTGCTTGGTGATCGTCCTCACCAGGGGAGCAGCCCTCACTCTGTCTGGCTTTCACACTCTTCCCAGTGCCCAACCTTTCAGTGTGGAGCCATCAGTAAGCAAACCCCTGCACTGGTCTCCTGCCATCCATCATTTCTGACCCTTGGCTCTGGTTCTCCATCTTTAGAAGTCAGCATGTAACTCTCTCTGCTGTTCTCTGGTCTTCAGCTCTCCTGCCTGGGTCTGTGGCATGAGGCTGGGAAAATTCAGAAGTACCAGTACACATCTACTTTCTAAATTTTCAAAAATTAATGGATTGTTTCAAGTTTAAAGTAAAAGGCATTTTAGTAAATGTGCTAATTTGATTGTTAAGTATTAAAGCCCATCTTTAATTCTCTAATTTTATTCAGGGACCTCCAGGTCCAGTTGGCCCTTCAGGCAAAGATGGAAGTCCTGGACCACTTGGCCCACTGGGGCCTCCTGGAGTAAGAGGAAGTCTAGGAGAAGCGGGTCCTGAAGTGAGTTCATGGGAATTTGGGGGAAAAAGCTGCCTTCTGGTATTTTGATGTTAGAAGTCGCTCTTTACAATTGATCTTAGATTGATGAGTAATGCCTAATGACAGGTCAGTATTTCTTAAGGACTTGTAACTCCACAAATAATATAGAAAATAGGATTTTAGCCATGATATTTGTAAACTGAAATATAATATGTTAAATATTTCCATTATAAGTCACTCTGGAAGTTAGAGAAAAAAAATGTCTTTGCTAAATGTGTCTGAATTCCTAGGACAGGATTGTTTTCTACAATACAGTTTTCAGTAAGCCATCCTGTATAGATCTGAATGACTCCAGAGATGGAACTTTTACCACTTCCTGGGGGAGCTTGTTCTACACCCTCTCCTGCTACTGACTCTGATAGTTCCTGTTTTGAATTGCAGCGCATGATGCTTAGTTAAAACTCCATATTCCATTCTAAACAATTCTTTTTGCTGCTTGGAATTCAGATGCTACAAATGATTGAGAGAATTATGTTTGTACATCCTTGCTTATTGTTCAGTCCTGGTGTAGATATCTACAGGACAAGTTCTGCTCAGTTATGTAGGTTTAAATGCAGAATAACATCACCTGATTTACACTGGTTTTACAATAGCATAAATAATGTATAGATTTGGCATTAATTCTTTTAAGCATTCCTTTTGAGGGTCACAAATATTGTGTTTGTATTTTTAAAAATGGCTTTAGGGAGATCCAGAGTTACAGGTGAGATAAATTGTTTGGAATAATAAACAGACTAATAAAACACTCAGAAGTATATGTTCTCATACGATCTAACCAGAATGGCTTTGGTCAAGGAAAACCTTGTTTCAATAATAGCTTAGAATTCTTTGAGCAACAGTAAAGTAGTGGGTGAAGGGGAATTGGTTGATATAATTTATGGAGACTTCCCAAAGACTTGGACAAGATTCTGCACAAAAGGGTACTAAAGCAGGTGACTAATCTTCAAATGAGAGGCAAATTATTGTTACGGAATCCGAAACTGGCTAGGAGGCAGAAAATGAAAGAGTATAATTAAACAGTAAATGTCAAAAGGTTAACAGTGCAGTGTATCTCAAGGCTCTATAGAATATCCTGTGTCATCAGAAGATAAGAAGACGATACTGGGTCAGAAGAAAGGCCTATCTAGTTTAGCATCCTGTTGTCCAACAGTGGCCAACGTAAGCACAGGAAGCAGGGATTCCGGGGAGTGCTAAAGCACCTCCAGGTGCTGCACCCAGTATCAACCTGTGCTGGGCTCTCAGCCACCAGTCTGCATCGGGGGACCCACTGCCACTCAGGACCCTAGCCCCAGAAGCTTAACAGTCAGATCCAGCTTTCTAGCTGCTGGCTCCTTTGCAGCCTGAGACCCCAGCTGCTGGCAGCCTTAGGGATCAGCTCCTTGCCCCTGCCCAGGGTTCTGCAGCCATCCCCAGCTCTGGGCCCAGTTTGAAGCGATGAGGAGCACAGACAGGGATAAGAGGCAGGCACAGCTCAGAGCACCCACCCTAAAAATTGTTCCAGCACCAGGGATGCCCAGTTTAAAAAGATAGGATGTTGGATATGTGTCTTAGTGGTTTGTGAAGACACTGAGTAAAGAGGTAAAATGTGGAGACTGTGCAAAGTTATGTAGGTCAGCCAGGAGTAGAACAGGGAGGAATGTCAGAGAGATGTGAACAAGCTGTATGAATGGACAGCATGATGGCAAATGAAATTCAATGCTGACAGACACAAAGTAGTGTTAGCTGGAGGGAAACACTGAACTTACTCAGACACTTAGTAAGGTTCTAGGTTAACTGTATCAAATAAAGAAAGTGTTGTGTAGACTAATAAATGAAAACTTCTGGTCAATAAGCAGCCCCAGTCAATAAAGGAAACAAGATTTCAGGCTGCATAAGGAATGGGATTATAACCAAACAAAGAAAACTACAATGTCTTTATACAACCAGTGAGGCGGCCTGATAGGAATTCTGTGTGTGGAACTGGTTACCCCATCTAAAAAAAGATAGACTTAGTGGGGTCAAGAAAAGGGTGGCGATCAAAGACTGAAAAACGTCTTCATCTGATGTTAGATTAAAAAGAAGGGGTTTATTAATTTGAAGAGATGACTGAACAGAGATGTGATAAAAATATCCTTAGTGGTACAGGTAGATTGGGACCTACTGTCTCATAACCCAAGGATTCTTGTCACTTCTGATGTCTGAATCAGTTCAAATCCTTCCAAATTTTCAGTATATTTCAGCTATTGCTGAGGTGTCACCAACTGAATGTAGAGCTCGAATGTTGAGTATTTCTAACAGCTTGAATCTAACCCAGATCAGATGTGTAGTTGAGACAGTAAACTGGGATATCCCAAACTATCCTTTCTAGTATTACTTTCTCCCAATAGTTACCTCAGTTACAAATTCCCAGTGACATGTTAAAAATACATTTCTTACCATATTTCCTAGACTCAGAATGCATTAGCTTCATGGACATGCTCCTGACTGGACAATTGTAACATCAGTTTTAAATTCTGGTTAATTACTTTCAAAGGGAGTTTTATGCCTAAATCTTCATATAAAGCAATGTGTCCTCTAATCTTTTCCATCCACGTACAGAATGAATTTTTATGTGCATGGAGACATGTGAATGTGCATCATCAGTAGAAAGAGAAAGACTGGCTGTGAGTGCTCTTCTGGGCAGCATTTGAATCTTTCCTGAGCACTCGCACAAGTACACAGCTTACAGGGAACACAGGTGGTACCACAAAGTAAGATTTACAATTAGAATCCATGGAATTCATACCCTAAAGCTCAGGCTTATTTAGATGAAAGTTTTCGTTTGGCCCATTGTAGCATTCATTGTTCATTGTTTAGCACCATCAGAGTTTCTCCTTTAGCACAGTATCCCTTTGCACATGGTAAAAAAATGCTTTCCTGAATTTCTTGCCAAAATGCTCAGAGCTGTAGAAGACAACACCATAGACGGTTAGGCCCTGAGATGTGTTGGGCCTGTAGATCTCTTATGTTTGTTGGTAGAGACAGCAGTCCTCTGTGAAGTATTGCTCTGGATCAGAACTGTTCCTCAGTCTGAGGTTGATTAGAGCTGGGTTTTTGGCTTGAGCTTCTCTTTTAAGTGTCTATTATCTAATGAAAGGAACACGTTTCTCTGTTACTGCTTTTACTTTTAGGGTCCTCCCGGTGATCCTGGTCCTCCAGGTCCTCCGGGTCCTCCAGGCCACCTCACAGCTGCCATCGGAGACATTATGGGCCACTTTGATGACAGTATGGCAGATCCACTGCCAGAATTCACTGAAGATGAAGCAGCTGCTGATGACAACAAAACAGACCCAGGCGTCCATGCCACACTGAAGTCGCTGAGTAGCCAGATTGAAACCATGCGCAGCCCGGATGGCTCCAAGAAACACCCAGCACGCACTTGTGATGATCTAAAGCTCTGTCATCCATCCAAGAAAAGCGGTGTGTATAGAATGCAGCAATTAATAATGCAGTATCTACATATGCCTCGTTGCCATGGTGTATTGCCATTCTGTTCTTAGGATCTTGGGGAAAACATGCATGATGTGGATTGGTGTGGTATTGGTTATAGTTCATACCAGGTCTTTTGAATAAAGGAGCACAAAAACCTCTTGCAAAAATGTTGTTTATTCTTGAGTATTTTATTACATAAATCCCTTGGAGTGCAATCTCTGTAAATGTGAACACACTGGAGCACAAAAACCTGTATGTCTGATCACAGTGATATGCTGGTAATTAGCATGTTTGAACCAATAGTAATTAAGTATTGAATGCTAAATGCTGCCCTTGAATGCATAATAGTTTCAGTTGCTGTACTAACATGGACATGCTTGACTCAGAATGATTTTGTACACCTCATTGGTCTTAGAGTAATTCCAACCCATTACTCAAATTTACTCATTTCCAGCATCCTATAAAAATTGTCTGGCTGCTGGAGAATGGCTGGGGAGAAGTCCACCCTCACCTTTCTCTTTCTCCTGCAGCTGTGCTCCATTGCCAGGCTTGTCTGCTTTGTGAACCAGAATACAAGTTGAACCTCTATAATCCAGGACTTTCTGGTCAGGCAACATCCATGGTCCTGCATGATTTTAGTTAGCTGCATTTCCACTTATTATGAGCGTGGCCAATCTTCCACAGCCTCATAAAGTTTGTTTACAGCAACCAGTCCTGGCTTTCGGGGTTCAGTGCTGTCTTCGAAGAGCCCAGTAGGCAGTGGAAGTGTTGGCAATGTGCTAGACAATATTGACTTCCCTTGGTTCAGCAAATTCTCTGGTTTGGCACCAGTCAGGTCTCAAGAGTGCTGGACTAGAGAGGTCCAACCTACAGAGTCAAGAGGCTTTGTAATGGGATTAAGCCATGCTTCATTTGTGTCAGGGCTTGCCAGGGCTGAACCCAGGCACCTATAAATTTGGGGTATCACCTTTAAAAGTATAATTAAAAAAATGCTTGAGCCTGAACACCTTTTCATGACAAATTAAGAACTGGCCTTAAGCAAAATCCTGACCAAATTACCCCAATTTTAAAGTGCTTATAATACCAATGCAACTATTGCACTGGAATTTATCACTTGGGAATACACTAAAACAAGTAGAGGGTTGTTATGTCAAACCCAATATGTTTACACAAATTGTTTCTTGACAAACCAGACTGATTAGGTATTAAGACATCAAAATAAAAGACATTAGGTAAACATGGAGCTTGTGTTTTTGAGATATCTAGGGATTCTGAATTGTAATTTTCTGATTAATTTAGGAATTTTACTGATATAGAAGAAATTATATTTTTTGTTTTTTCAGGAGAATATTGGATTGACCCTAACCAGGGTTGTGTTGAAGATGCTGTAAAAGTCTACTGCAATATGGAAACTGGAGAGACTTGTATTTCTGCAAATCCATTCAGCATACCCCGCAAAACATGGTGGACTAGTAGATCACAAGGCCTCAAGCCTGTATGGTATGGCCTGGATATGAACAGGGGATCACAGGTAACTAAATATGTTTAATATGGATAAAAGAAGAGTGATAACATTTTTAAAAATGGATTTTTAAAAGTTAAAGTAAAGTATTTTTATTTAAATGGAATGTTTTTAAACAAGTATTTAAAATTCAATTTGAAATAGACAGCCTATATTAAAGTCAACATTTCAATTAAGTGCAAAAATAGTAAGTGGTATCTATTTGATGCCAGATTTTAAAGGACGTCAAAGCTGAACTGGTTGAAGTCACTGGATAAGCACTTGGAACCATAGTTGATTGAACTGCTAAACCAGTTTTTGATAGCGCTAGCCTCTCTGTAGATGCAGAATTTTTTATTTATGTATTTAAGCTTATTCAATCATATCAGTTCAATGACTAGATCATTCAAAGCTAAGAAATGGGGAGTTGAAAAAGCAGGGAAACTTTTTTCCTCTTCCAATATATTGGTTTAAAATGAGATGTGAAAGGATGAGATCTACTAGTTTAAAATCTTGTTGGACATAATGACCAAAGCCAATCAGTTTAATCCACTAACCATAGATACTTCCTTTAGGTAATAAGTCAGTTAGCTTTAAATGCAAAACATGTTTTCATGAACCTTTTGATAAAACATATTTTCTTATGTATACATCCCAGTGCTTTTTTTGTGTCACTATTTGCTGGTAGTGAGTACCGGCAGCTCAGCAGCCCCAGCCACGGAATCCCATTGGGACGGGGAGGGGAGAGGGAATGGGAAGACAGCTGAGTACCAGCTCCTCTTATTTTGGAAAAAAAAAAAAAGCACTGTATACATCACATTTAAGACTCTAGTTTTGTGCATTTTAATTGAATTTGAAATTCCATTCAGATGGAGCTTGGCATAAATCACAAGTGAAAACCCAATCACCACACAATAAATATATGCATCAGTCACCATTTTCTAACAAGATAAAAATGTAAAAATTAAGACTACAAATAAATGTAAGTTAAGCTACATATTTGTTTAAATGAGGGAATACCGATACATGGTATCCTCCTAGATAGCAAAAAGTGATACCAAATTCATTGTGAAGGCTATATTTAGTTGCAACTAAACCTTTTTTCATGATTACCAGTCAATGAAAATCAGCCTGTCTTCAGGAAAATAATTAAAAAATACAAATGCAAAATATAAGAAAAATCAGTTATTTCAATCAAAGTTTCCTGCTTGCCGACTGCAAGTGCTGTTGGAACAAACATCTTACAAGTGCTTTTACTTAAATGATTCTCAATTCATTCTTTCTTTTTTTTTTTTTTTGTGGATATTGCCTATTATTCCGAGCAGATCATGCCACAATAAGAAACTGGCAGAATGACAATCAAGGTGTTACTCACTTGATACAAAAATATTTACTCCTTCACAAATATCAAACTTCCTTTGGTATCCCTAACTTATTTCCCAAAAATTTGGTTTCACAAACAAAATGTTGAAATCAAAATGGCTAACAATGCAATCCCTCTGCAGACACAATGCCCATTGGTTATGTTAACCTAGCATCACCATGTAAAACACCAGGATCCCACAATGAGCTTCAGATCTATCACCCCCTGGGCCACTTGAGGTGCTGATGAGGGAGTTCCTATGAAGGGCATTAAAGGCAATAGCTGGTGTGGGTGCCAGCATCTCAGATTGGAGAATATTTAATCCATAATTCGATGTTGGAGAGGAGATAAATTTGACCAACAGGAAAACTCGTAAATGAATATTTAATATTTTGATAACACAGTCAGATCTGCTAGGCACCTACTATCAGGCACACTCATGGAGGTGAAGGATGTCGAGGGATAAAGGGGCAATTGCCCAGGGGCCTGTCAATTTAAAAGGTCCACAGTTGCTGCCACATTGCTTAACCGAAAAGTGTCTCTTTTGATTCAAAGATGCTTTTGATATGCCCTGTGCAAGTTCTGAAGCTGGTTACTGGGCTCTGTAACCTGCACTGGGACATATCAAAAGCATCTTTTAATCGAGAGTCACTATTGCAGCTTTCCCAGAGCAGGCAGGTTGGAAGAGGAGATGATGCAGTGTGGCTGCCCTAGCCTCATCCCACATAGTGGAAATTGTTTTTTGTTGTTGACATTTATTGTACATTTTTTGGCATCTGTAGTGAGCTATTACATTTTGGCTGTGTCTACACTAAAACACATTTTCTAAAGGACGGCTTTCGAACATACATATAGAAAGACAGCCCTTCAAAAAGGAGTGTCCACACAGGCAAATGGGGACTGAAGATCCGACCCGCTGCTTCAGAAGGCCCCACCACTCTTTCGAAAGACAGCGTCCAAATGTCCTGAAGGGGAGCTTCCAATGCCTCCTAGCTAGGCTGGAGGTGGACCTCCCCAATGTCATGGTGGTGGTAGGGGCATGTTGCACCCTGCACAACCTGGTGGAGGCTAAGCAAGAGCTACTTGTGCAGGGGTGGGCTGCCAAGGCCAGGCACGGCCACAAGCAGCCTCCCACCACCCACTGCCACCAGGCCCAGTGGGACGGGGTGCAGGTAAGGGAGGGCCTTTGTAAGGCATTTGCTCGGGAGCCACTGACCCCACCCCCAGCATGCACCCTCCCACAATCCCCATGCACACACTCCCCCCCCCCGAATGCCACCCCACACACTTACACTTGGACACAGGGGTAACCACAAGTAAACCATTTACTGCATACATATCAACAATGTGTTTGTGTTCATAACCATAGAAACTATGTAATGGGATTTGGGAGAACTACGAACTGTGGGGTGGGGGAGCAATGAACTGGGGAGTTGGGGGAACTATTTACAGGAGTGGTGAGGGCCAGGGCAGGTGGACACCAATGCCTCAGGAGGGTCAGGGGTTGGGGTGGGGGGGTCTTAACTCTTGATGGGGGTTGAAGGATGGTATCCCTATCTCCTGACCCTACCCCCTCACCATTTCCGGGGGCCATCTTAGGGCTGCGCCCAGGCTGGGAGCATGGGGAGGTAGGGGCATGGCTGGGCCCCAGCATCCACAGCATTGTCGGGGATGGCATGTGGGGGAGTGAGGGGCAGGGGGAGCCACCTCCGCATGGCCGGCCCCAACCAGGAGCATGATGATCAACTGGATGAGGCTGGCCAGGAGGAGGTGGGTTGGGACCTGGGAAGTGAGGGTGGGCACATGGGGGAGGCTGATGTGGGGGGAGGCTGGAGTGGGGGGAGGGTGATGAGGGGGCTGGATCGGGGAGGTTGGATGAGGGGAGGGTGTCAGGGGGGCTGGCATAGGTGGGGAGGTTGGAGGGCAAAAGTTTGGAATGGGGCTGGGTGACAGGTGGCCGAAGGACAGAGAGAAGGGAACAGAAGGGGCAGGTATGGGAGTTGCTTGTGAGGGGGCAGTGGGTGGGGCCAGGTGGGCAGTCATGGCCTGTGTCGGGGGTCCAAGTTGGATTCCACCCTGTCCCAGGCCTGCTGCTCCATCGCGAGCCACTCCTGCAGCACACTTGTGAGGTCTCAGAGGGCTGCTGTGTGGGCAGGATCCCCCACCCTGGTGGTGCCGGTGGACAGCCTGGTGGCAGCCCTAAGCTGTCCCCAGCTGGGGTCTGGGCCACTCCCCCTTGCCCTTTGTGGTTGGGCCCCCTGTCATGTGGACTGGGTTCATGTGGCTGCTGGCTGCTGGAGCTGTGGAGACAGAAGGGGACAGAAGAATTGGCTCTTAGTCACTGCATTCCTGCCCCTCCCCTTCCTGTCCGGGGACCCTGTGATGTCTGGATCCCAGAGTTCCCCGCATGGGTGGCATGGGCATGGGTTCCCCTCTGTACCCCCGGTCCCTCCATGGCTGTGCTGCCCATGGTGCTGGCCTGGCTGCATGGTGCTGAGTGCTGTGTGCTAGCCCCCCCATGGCCTGTGGAGCATAGCCATCCGGGCTCCACGTGGACTGGAGCCAGCGGCCAAGTGGGTGGGCTGCGGCCAGTCTGAGCAGGACTGAGCACCCCCTCCCTGGGTCCCCGAGCAACCAGCATGCACAACACCTATGTGAGGGTTCCTCCAGGAACTCAGGTGAGACACAGGTGGAGGGAGGCCCAGCTGGATGGCCCGGACATAATGTTGATGATGAGGGCCCCCTCACTTGAGCTCTTGTCATCACTGATGGTGTTGAGTCTCCAGATCATCTGCAGGTGCCTGGTTCCGACTGCTGGTCCCTGGGGGTCCTTGCCCCCCCTCAACATCTCTGTCTCTGTCTTGGGCTCTGTTGTGTCCAGGATGACAGCTGGGGGTCCTGTCTCCTTGGGCCCAAGGAGATATCCAGTTCTTTGTAGTAGGTGCAGCTGGTGGGTGCTGCCCCTGACTATCTGACCTCCTCCTGGACCTTGCAGTAGCACTGGGGGAGCTCCTTCACGTTGTACCTCACCTAGTCTAGGTTGTGGGTGGGGTGGCCCCATATGGTGAGGCCCTTGAAGAGCCACTCAAATGCTGTGGCTTTGCAGTGCTGGACCCCCATTTGATAGTAAACATCCTCATCTTCGCATAGGGAGAAGAGGTCCCAGAGCTCGCCCTCCATCCAGGAGGGGACCCAGTGCTTCAGGTCCTGGCTCGTCTCCTGGGAGGGCTCCCTGATCTCCTTGAGGGGCCCCTGGAGTGGGCGGGGGTCTGGCTGGCTGGCCATGGGGCCAGGGAGTGTGGTGGGCTGGCTGGGGCATCACAGCAGACAGTGTCCTGGAGAGTGGCGTGGGCTCCCTCCTGCCTGCCCACTCTCAGCTTCCTGCCGTGGGGCTTGTGGGAGCTTGAGTCGTTAAATGTGGGCAGACGCAGGGGCCATAGAGCTCCACTTGTGCTGAGAGCGGTGCTGCCACCTGCCAGCTGATCACTGCCATGGAGGACTCCCTCTTTGGAAAGAGCTATCTGCTGAGCGTCTACACTTGTTCTTCCCGCTGCAGGAACAGAGGACTGACTTCGACGTCATGGCCCTGTTCTTTCAAAGTTAATTTTGAAACATCTCAATTTGTGTGTAGGTGCTCTGTGGGGAATTTCGAAAGACGGGCTTCTTTCGATGTTACTGTCGAATGTATTTGCTAGTGTAGATGCGGCCTTGATGTTACAGGCATTGATCCTGCTCTGAATTTCTTCAGTTTGGCCCCCTGTGCTTTTTTAGAATCCTGTTTCCTTTGGTAGGGCTCTAGTGGAATGTGCATGTGGTTCTCAGTGCAGGATCTATGCAGTGATCTTTCTTGTGCTGGTGTGCACCAGTCCAGCATACTGCCACCTTTTTCACAGCAGGGCTGGAGCAGGAGCTCCCAGGCCCTGTAGCAGTGCAGGGCCAACAGCCAGAGGCCCTGCACCCCATGGCAGTGTGGGGCTGGGAGTCAGAGCTCCTGCCATCCTCGCAGCAGTGTGAGGCCAGAAGGCTGCCATGGGGCTGGGAGGCAGATGCCCACTCCCCACAGTATAGCAGGGCTGAGAGCCAGAGGCCCACCAACCCTCCAGCATCCCCAGCTATGTACCAGCTCCTCTTTTTTTCCCCTCAAAAAGCGCTGGTTCTATGCCTTATGGCCAAAATTCACCAAAGTGGTCTGGGTGCCCAAATTGTTAAGGAATTCTAATGATTCTGGACTTTCTGTGGCTGAAAGCCATTAATATTAATGATTGTATATGAATTCCTGTAACCTAAAGTAATCTATCTTGTCTCTTCGCAGTTTGTCTATGGAGATAGCGAGTCACCCAATACAGCTGTCACCCAAATGACCTTCTTGCGCCTTCTGTCAAAGGAAGCCTCACAGAATATCACATACCATTGTAAGAATAGTATAGGGTACATGGATGACCAGTCTAAGAACGTGAAGAAAGCTGTAATTCTTAAGGGTGCTAATGATCTTGAGATCAAAGCGGAAGGAAATAATCGCTTTAGATACACTGTACTTCAGGACAGCTGCTCTGTAAGTGCTACTTTTTTAACACTGATTTCGTCATTTCTTATAGAGGAAAATGAATTTTTGTTTATTGTTTAATATTTTCAGGTCTTTCTCAAGTTGGAAAAAATCTACAGAATTGGGCAATTTTTAATGGAATAATACTTCAGAAATTCTTCCTGAGTGTTAAAATAATAGGATTTACAAGTGGAAAAGGCATTTTGGTTCATATTTTCAGAACTGGATATGCACAATTGAACTCTGAAAAATTTAGAGACATTATTAATTACTAGAGGTAGAGCCTCTCTAAACTAGAATTCTCCGGCAAACTCCACAATCTGGCATGATTTACGTTAGCTAGATGACCGCTTCTCATGGATGTGGCCGTGTTTCCCGTGATACCATAAAGTGTTTTTTTTGAGCCACCAGTCCTGGCTCGTAGTGTTCTGTGCTGTTATTTAGCTGTAATTTAGCCCTAAATGTATTCAAAGAGTCCAATAAGCAGTGGAAATGTTGGTAATGCTGCTAAACAATATGAGCTCCCATGGTCCAGTAAATTCTCTTGTCTGGCATGGGTCAGGTCCTAGTGGTGCTGGATTAGAGAGGTTCAAGCTGTAGTTACTCTTAGCAATAATTGTACACAGTGTTGGTCTCGTCTTCCTTCTTTTCACTCTCCATCCCCATTTACTGCTGTGTGTGGTCACCCAAAGAATCCAGATACATCCAAAATCAAATGTTTCTGTGCCAAGTAAGTAGGACATATACTTTCCTTTGTCCTTCTCTTGCTCCTGATGTAGTTAAAGAACCTTGTCTTACCACTTTTCATGCCCATTGCTAGGTATAGCTCGTTATGTGCCTCAAACTTCAAACTTTTTGAATGTGCCCCTATGTGTTTCTGCTGCTTTTTTGATATTCCTTCTTAGCTTTTTGTCCTTGTTTCCACTTTTTGTTGGATTTCTTTTCTGATTTTCAGAGGGAGATGTGTGAGCTTCTTACTAGTGTTTCCAGCTTTTCTTCTCATTTGGGTTAATTTACAGTTGTGCCTTTAATTCTTTCTCCTTGAGAAACTACCAGCTCTTCTGAACCACTCTTTTTCCTTAGATTTTCTTCTTCTCAGGCCTTACCTGCCAGTTTTCTGTTTCTTAAAATTTGTATTTTTGACCTTCATGTCTTTCAATGTCCTTCTTTTCCTTGGAATTATATTTGTGTTGGTTTAATTTTCCCCTGTACCATGCCGTTTTCAATATAGATACCTCAGTCATGGACGTCTATATAATCTATTGTAATGTAAAATCAGATTTTATTCTGGAATTTATGAAAATATGCTCCCCACCGTCTCCAACTTTACTTGGACTTTGTACAGGTGGTTAGCCCAGTATTTATATGATATACAGCAGTACACTATTAATGCATCAAAAAGAAATTTCGTTTATTTTCAAAATTAATCTAATTTTATGGCAGTAAGATTCCTATTTAAGATTCAAACTTGAAGCTGATGACTCAAGTGGTCAAGCAATATTTTTTTTTAAAAACTTCAGTAAGTAATGTTCAGCATAAGAGGATACACATTGTGAGGTAGGTGTATAGTTAGTTCCATCTGGATGGACTTTAATAGCATTCTTGGCTTACCTGCTAGCACTCAAGGCACTTTTTTGATTGATGTCATAACATTTCCCTCGCTTGTTTTTCAGAAACGTAATGGGAACATCGGCCAGACTGTCTTTGAATACAGAACGCAGAATGTGGCACGCTTACCTATTATAGATATCGCCCCAGTGGACATTGGTGGTACAGACCAAGAATTTGGCATTGATATTGGGCCAGTTTGTTTTGTGTAAAAGAGGAATATATTAACACACTCCCAACAACAACTAAACTCAAGAACTTAGACTGATGGAAGTTAATCCTGAGACTCTTGAAGTAATGGCTGGTATTGCATCAGCATTGTACATACAGTTCTTTTTAAATGCCTGGCCTCCTTCAGAATATTTATTTTACTTGCAAAACCTTCAGTTTTAAATGATCTAAACCAACTTTTCAGTGCAGCAGTACAATTTCAAAAGAACCAATTATTCCCCTTTAAAAAATTGACTGATAATTATAGGGCTTTTTTCTCCATCTTCTTTGAGTAGAATACAAAATTTTATAGGCTAAAAGCGGGGGTTATAAAAAAAGGAATACGTCTTTTGCTAGGGTGCAGTTTGAATAACAGAAAAGCAGAGCACTTTTGTGAACTCTTGTTTATAACATTTGCAACGAAATATGCTTTTGCATCAGCCTGTTTAAATGAAACCAATCTTTTTCTTTCCCCAGCCAGTCTCTCTCTCTCTCTCACTCTCTCTCTCTCTCTCTCTCTCTCTCTCTCTCACACACACACACACACACAAAGTGAGGTCATCTTAGTTAGCATTGTCCTTTGTGAAATGCTTAGCTATTTTATGTAAAAGTAATAATTTACACAGAAGTGGATAGCTTTATATTTTAGAAGACTTAGATGATATCTCTTCAGCATTGTGAACTTTTATGAAATAAGAAAATTCAGGGTTAAGTCTTTCAGGTCTAAATTTGAATTGTAAGAGTCTGTCCATCTCCCTCCGGAAAATAACTCCATTGCTATTTATGGGGTTTTCACTTGGAGGAGTATGTTCCTTAAATTTGTTTAACCCAGTACCCAATTGATTTCTTTTAGTAGTCATGTAATCTAATAAACAATCACATATGCAGTTTTATAGACAATGTCATAAGTTTTGTGTCAGCTTATGTGTGTCATCAGTGATTCACATACGTACCAGACCGAGGATTCAGACTCACTGTTGCAGAGGTGATTTTTTAGTCAACCATCATTTGTGCATCGCCAGTAATTTTGACCTATTGACCCTGAATTGCCAGGGCAACAAATTATCCAACATTTCTTAGCATGAGCTACCTCATCTCTAAAAGCTGGGATGCATTTAATATTTTTGATTTTATTTTAGATACTAAAAGGTGCTATATGCTTCTGTTATTATTCCAGGTCTGGAGATAGGCAGGGCAATAATAATAATTTTTTTAAGTAATGGTGCTAAAATGACTTCTATAAAAGCCTGACAAAGATACCACCACCGTATTTTTGAAGCGTAAAGCTGTTAGATTTCCAGTGTTTGAAAGAACAATGTTACCATGCATTTTATCTGTTGGTCATACACTATATAAAGTGTTTTCTTATGCCAACATGTTTTATTACCTAAAGCATGTGAGTGCAAATGTAATTCAAGGGGTTCTTTTTCTGTTTCTTTATTGCCTTTGTGCTCTCCAATGTTTTGTTTGTCTCTTTAAATAAAAAAAAAACAAAAACAAATAAACAGCTGAGGTTATTCCAAAAGAAAAGCCATGCACATAGCTTTATTCATGTATCATTGCAAAGCATTTAATTAAATACATGCTTTTTGTTATGTCAGTGGTTTCCTTTTTGCAGAATCCCTTGCAACATATCCTGCATCAGTTCATTGCTGGGGAAAACTGAACTATTTTATAATGTTAATTGTTGTTTTAAATGATGTATGTGTGTGTAAAATGTGCACCTAAAATATTATATATATTGGATTATAGAGAAAAATTTGAATGATATTCATTATTCATTGCAAATCTCAACAGGGGTAAGTCTAGATGCACTACAGTTTCCCCACTAATACTCTTTGGAGTGCCAAGATATCAGAATTTTTATTCATGATTGAATGAAATATGATGATCAAATCAGTATGTCATTTAAAATGATCTCTTATGGTACAAAACATATTTTTAGATCATTTCCAAAGTTCTATGTGCAGTGATCAAAATTTAATGGTCAAAAATCATTCATTCCAAAAATGCAATAGTTTCAGTACTGTAAATTTTATGTGTGCAAATGCACATCTCTGTACAGAAGATATACATAGGGAATCCCAAGAGTGTTCAGAGGTCCACATGGTGATAGTCTATTCTGCCTACATGACACAGGCTCAGTTCTCTGATTTTCTTTTTTTTTTTTGGGCAAAACTCCTGTTAAAATCTGGTTAGAGTCAGGTGAACAGGATAGGCTTTTTCAGAGCTGATGGACAGTCTATTCATGACTAAATGACTGTGATGATCAGTGGTTACTACATAATATTTTATCCCAAATTTAGATGCTGCTAACTGGTAGTAGTTTCTCATGTGGTATGAGCGGAGAACATAGACTAAGGATAAATCTTTTAACTCTGATCTGGAGACACTGATACACACCCAGTTTTTTTTCTTTCTAGAAAAAAAAAAGGTGCTGGAACTCAAGTCTGATGATTCCTCTTAGGAGTTATGGTGTTGTCCCTGCACTGCTATGGGACCAGCGGGGGCTCCTACTTGGTACCAGCACTGCTGTGGGATGGTGGGGGCTCCTTCCTCATCTCCATGCTGCTGAGGGAACTGCAAGAGCTCCTGCCCTATCCCAAACTGCGGTGGGTCAGTGGGGGCTCCTGCCTGGTCCCTGCACTGCTGCAGGACTGGTGGTGAAAATTTTTCTGATGTTCTAATGAAAAAAAGGTGCCGGAACTCTGTTCCAGTGCGTTCCACCAGAAAAAAAGCCCTGAACATATATATGCATAAGGCTGATGATATAGGCCTCACAGCAGCATGTTGTACAGATGTGAGACATGGGTGATAACGAAAGATTCGAAAAGAAGAATATTGGCGTTCAAAATGAGTTGTTATAGAAAGATTCTGAGAATAGGATTGATGCAGAAGATCGCCAATGAGGAATTACATAGAAAGATACAGCCGAAAGAAAACCTGCTGCAGAAGGTTATAAAATGGAAGCTACAACTATTTGGACATATTTGCAGAATGAACGATGAATGAAAAGTCAAGACCCTGGCATTCGGCATAATGGACCATTCAAATAGGAGAGGCAGACCCCACAGAGAATGGATAGATGATGTAGTAGATTGGTGTGGAGCTAGTCTACAGAAACTAAGCCTCTCTGCACAGGATAGGGAAAGATGGAAGGAAATAGTGAGAGAAGCATCCGACACCAACGGGCTCTGAGTCCACGGTTATTGATGGTGATGATGACGATGTGCCTCACTCCTCCCTCCAGGTCTGGGGTTCTGCACGCTCCAAATATATGGTTTGAACTGCAAAATCAGAGTCCATCCAACCCTTGCACTCCAGCAGGGTATGGTGTTTGAGAGGATGAGCTATGCCTTAGGGCCATACAAACTGCTGATAGGGCCTGGGAAGGTGGGCTGCGCTTTGCAACCACAAATTTATGAGCCTTTCAGTCTGCCAAGGCCTGGGTGAGAGTCAGACAGAAAGGCAGGGCCTCAAATCTGGCCTGAGGCTATGACTCAGCTGTGGGAGTAGGATGCTCAGCTAGAACAACACCCCCCCCCAGCCTACATCTTGCAGGATGTCAAATTCCCTCAAAACACAAAAGCAAGTGCCCCCTCCACCCAAAGGATAACTAACTGAAGTGTTAATGAGCCAACCCTGCTAAAACATCAGAAGTTTAACCCTTTATTTGTCCCCAGCAGAGAGTTTGCTGGTGCTTTTCTCTCCTGCGCAGACAAGGCCTGTGCTTTGTATCAGTTAGTTCCAGCCTTGTGCCCCTCCCTGCCCCTGCAGCACATCTGGGCAGGCAGAGAAGCTTGTTAAGGAGGGAGTGCAGCCTTGCCTCCAGGTGCCCCTGGGGGGACCTATGCCTGGTGGGCTGTGCTGGGGAAAGTGCTCTAGCAACAACGGAAGGGGAGGGTGGTCGTGTTTGATTTGCAGTCTATAAACCCTGGCTCTAGCAGCCAGGGTCTATAGAGCGTTGGAAAAACAGGTCTGTGGAGAGGTCTCTCCCTCCTTCCGCTCCCACCTCCCACCCCCACCAAGGCTGGTTCCACATCAAAGCAAAGGCAGCTGCAGACAGTATTTGTTCCAGAACACAGGCATAAGCAGATGCCATAACCTGCAAGCTGCACTGGGAGGTAAGCAAGCAGTCACGGGGATGCCTGATTTACTGAGTACAGGCCTGGGTGGCACCAGCTCAGTCCTGAAGTACTGCCGGGCATGCTAGCTAGTGGCGGGGAGAAGGAGGAGGCAGGTGTATGGCTATTCCCACATTCTTGGTATTTTTTCTGCTGTGGGGAACTGCACATCTCAAAGACTCTGGCATGAGCCACTTCGGAGTTGGATCTTCTGTTTGCGGAAGCTCAGGGAATGTAGCTGAGTGAACATTCAGACTCTGGGTAAAGCGGAGCACTTGCAAATACCTCAGGTATTGTACTGTGTGATCACAGAGCCTCATCCTGCCCTCAAGTCCAGCCAATGTTACCAGCAGTAAAGGAAGTGAGAAAGTAACCTGAATGGAGTAATTAAAGCCCCACCAGAGTAGAAATGGTCTGGAAATGCTGAAGGCAAAGGTCTAAACGGCACTTCACTACTTATCCGCGATGCATGGGTACCAACACAAGGGAAGACAGCATAAGGTCTTATTTGTGGAAGGGTTTGGTGTGTGTTGGTTTTTAGCTGAAGGGTGCAGAAGAGGCTTACAGTGAAAGTGTGGCTCAGAAATACAAGCAGTACGGCCCTCTGCATGAAGCTGAAACCTGGGGAAGAGCTGTGATAAAACTCAGTAAAAAAGGAAAGTGAAGTCATAGTGCAACCAAGTGGCGCACCCCAGTGCCCTGCCCCTCTGTGTCAGGCACTGCAGGGGGAAGCCATAGCCATGGAAGAACCGATCTTTTACCTCTGCAGAGGTAACTGAGTTTTTGATGGGAGACCAGATCCAGACTGGGCTCTGGGACAAAACGCTGAGGCTGGGTCTACACGAGCCCCTACCTTTTGGAAGGGGCATGTTCATGATTGGGTTCAAAAAATGCTAATGAGGCACTGCAATGAATATGCAGCGCCTCATTAGCGTAATAGCAGCCACAGTGATCCGCAAGTGTGGCTTTTCGAATCATGCACCACCTGTGGAGACGGGACCTTCGGAAAGGACCCCTCCCGCCCCCAGTTTTCAAAAGCCCTTCTTCCTAACACCAGTTTTTGAAAACTGGAGGGGTCCTTTCGGAAGGGCCCATCTCCATGGGCGGTGTGCGAGTCAAAAAGCTGCACTTTCGCATCACCGTGGCTGCCATTATGCTAATGAGACGCTGCATATTCATTGCAGCACCTCCTTAGAATGTTTTGAACCCGATCATTAACATGCCCCCTTCCAAAAGGAAGGGGCTCATGTAGACACAGGGTGAGGTACTACTGAAAGACCCAGAATTAAGCCTTGACAATGCTTTAGTATTTGCCAGGCAAAGGAAGTCAAACGCTGAGCTGTATTGAGCACAGTTAAGCTGCGAAATGACACTAGCCTGCATTGTCGCTTGATGACACTATGCCCAAGTGACAGTCAGACAGCCTGCATCAAATTCTGATGTCAGAGACTTGCAGGTGTAGAGCTCTAAGGCAAAACAACAATCAGTCTGATTGTCATGCCTGGGAGCGGTATGAAATTAGTGCTGTGTGTGCAGGTTTACTTCATCCTGCTTCAGCAGGTGGTGGCTGGACTAGCTCTCTCATATACCTGTCCAGCCCTTCATTTCTATGGGCCGATATACCTCCCACTGCCTCTGCTTAGAGGTACAAGCTTGGACAGGCATCAGCAGTGGGAGTGGATGGGGAAGCAGCAGCCAGAATTTAGGGCTTACTGTTGCTGCGGCAGTCCCACTGGTATAGGGCGGGTGAGGACAATGCTCTGTGCAGACTGGCAGGCTCAGCACAGCCAGAGCCAAGCATGCAAGGGCACAGGGTGTGGGAGACAGGTGTGGCGTGAGAGGGGTGTGTGTGGGGCAGTCTGGCTCCCAGCGCGGGATCCGCATGCGTGGTGGGGTGTTCTGTGTCAAGGGGCATTGACACTCTGGCAGGGGCTCCAGAGGAGTAGGCCTCAGCAGGCGCAGTTGGGGCTTGGGGGAGTGGAGTTTCGCAAGGAGCTCTGGCTGTAGGTAGCTCAGTGGTGGTGGCTGGGTGCTGGCAGAGTGCGGCTATGTGGGGTGGGTGGCCCATTGGGGTTGTCGGAGTGGGGATTTGCTGGCATGCAGAAGGAGCACATGGCTTCCACTAGGACCAGGAAGGTGCCCTCTGAGAGGCACCGTCCTACAGCTGGCCAGCACTGCGCTGCGCTGCGCTCCCCTCACATGCCCCTCCACACCTCACCTCTGGGAGGGCAGTGCCTCCCTCAAACTGCAGCCATGGGCATGCCCAGTCCAGTCCCTCTCTTCCCCACAATGGTGTCCCTGTCGTTTTCTCTGGGAGGCCATGGAGCCTGCACATGTGCAGTGGCACATAGTCTCCCAGGAGTAAACTGCATAAACTCAGTGGGTTTCCATTTAGACACGATTTGAACCATTACAGTAGAGCCTCGATTTACTTACTCTGAATTTCATGTAAGTTTGGGGGGTGCTTTTCCCTCCAGCAGAACACATATTCTGCAGCAGGAGCACCTGGAGTGCCTTTTGCAAAGGCAGTCCTGGGGTGGGGGTGGGGCAGTTGGAGAGGGTTAAGCCTGGGGTGGGGGTAGGACTGAAGCAGGGTGGGGGGTGGACCTGAGTTAGAGCCACGTGGGGCAGGGCAGGGGATGGCGGTTGAACCGGGGCAGAGGTGGTCAAGCCAGAGCCATGCGCAGGGGTGGTGAACTGGGCAGCAGGGGTTTGAACTGGGGCTGGTGGCGGGGCTGAAGCAGGACAGGGTGGGGGCGGGGGATGGGGGCAGGTTGAGCCACAGCCATGCTCAGGGATTTGAACCTAGGCCATGTGCAGAGCAGGGGCATTGAGTCGCAGCTGTGAGCAGGTGGTGAGCCATTGTGGGGAGGGTTTGAATGCGGGGTGGTGGGGGGAGCTGAGCTGCAGCCGCACATTTTGAGGGTTTACTGTATTCTGTCTTTGCAGGTGGATGCAGTTGAGCTACAAGTAGCTCCCCTTTTTTGGCATTGTAGTGAGTGGCAGTGGCATATGCAGCGGCAAATTATCAGTAATTAACCAAACTATGAATAATGAAGTTCTGAACCTTAGCAGTTTCATTCCCTATGGATCAACCTTTCTAGCAAATAAGGCCTGAGACCCAATTTTCAGCTGATGTTTCCAAACTTGTAACTACTTGTGGCACCACATGCCAGTAAGTGACAACTCCTCACTATCCTTCGATATTTAGTTGGACCACAGAGGGAAAAAAATGTGGTGTAGGGCTGACAATTTACTGTGCAAGAATGAAGCTCTATGAAGTGTTTCAAAAGTGTGAAACCTGACAACTTGCCTGGTTAAAAATCTTGACCGTTTTAGTTGGGCCTTTCTTTGCCTTTTTATGGGGACGACCTTGTCATGAGAGCAGTTCCAAGTGTTCTTTTCAGTCAAATGGTAGATGGGGAGGATAGGAGCCCATGGCATTGAGCTGCATGTTGTTTGGCAAAATCCCAGCTGTGAGGACTGCTCTGTAAGCAGCTAGTAATTGAAACCTGGCAGGAATGCAAAAGCCTGCTGTCTTTCACACTTGAGGCATTCAATGCACACTGTGTACACTGCATTGATGGGTAAAAGACTGCGTACTCTGCTCTATGCTGCTCCTTTCGTAAGTAGTTAAACATGTAAGAAAAGAAAACCTACGCATGTTTGAGGATAAAAGTCCTTTTCTTGGCTTGTTGCAGCTGTGCATACCAGAAAAGAGGCAAATATGCTACATGAGCGAGGTAGCTGAGTTAGTATGTAGCTTCAAAAACAACAAGAAGTCCTGTGGCACCTTATACACAGATATTTGGAGCATAAGCTTTCGTGGGCGAAGACCCGCTTTGAAGCTTGTGCTCCAAAATATCTGTTAGTCTGTAAGATGCCACAGGACTTCTTGTTGTTCTATGTAAGAATGACCGTATTGGTTCAGACAAATGATCCATCTAGCCCAGTATCCTGTCTTCTGACAGTGGCCAGGTTCTTCACAGGGAATGAACAGACCATGGAATCATCAAGTGCTCCATTTCTATTGCTCATTCTCAGCTTTTGGCAAGCAGAGGCTAGGGACAACACCCCTACCCATCCTGGCCAATAGCCCTTTTCTACTGTTTTTGGTATACAGAAGAATAGGTAAAGAGGAGGTCTTTGGCTTTGCAGTTTCACCTCAGCTTACAGCTGCTATCATGTTCTCAGGAAGCAGCATTATTTTTATGCTGTAATTTGTAGTTAGGGAGACAGAAAACACACAAGCCCAGACCACAAAGCATTGCCAAAAGGTAAAGTAAGGGTGCTGGGCATATGATGCTGCTCTGACTTTCCGAGAATTGAGCTCAATGGTAAGAATTAAGTCACCAGAAGTTACCATGGTCAGGGCTAAATAGAGTTCAGCATTCTTCTACATAATTCTAGCATTATTTCTGATTTTGAAGGCCTTTTTGTAAGCTACATACCCACAAATGGGAATAGCTTGTTCCACTAGGGCTAAGTCAGCATCTGCTAACTTTTTTTTTTTTAAATCAAGTATCTTCCAAAAAATCTCATCACTCTCTTGTGTTTTTCCAGGAACCTTAGTGATCAAGTTTCACCATCACAAGTGTTGACGGAAATTTAAAAAAAAACATCCACAGGCACAAATCAAATTTTCAGTTTGTACAAATGTATGTTTGTGGCCAATTAATCGCTCACCCTCAATGCTGCATGAAATTTACTGGGTCTAGAAGTGTGTGTGTGCGTGTGTGTGCGCACGCACACACACATTGGTCTCAACAGTCAGTGAGAACACATGTATGTCCTGGCCCCTAAAAGCCAATCCCCTATGTTGGAGGCTGGGTGGTAGATAACAAAAGGCCACACTACATAGGCCTCTGTCATGCACAAGGTCCATAGCAGAAGCCAAGAAGACAAAGGCCAAGGTTGTACTGACATTACACTTGCTGGCCAGGTTCTCAAGCTTCCAGTTCCTTCCCAATAAGCTAGCGCTGCTAGGCTGAGCACACAAGTGCTGTTAGACCCCCACCAATAGTCTAACAAATACAACGAAATGTTTCACAAATGTCAAAGATAAATCAGTACAGCTTTCCCAAGAAGCCCGATCTTTGCTGCTTAGCGCTGGTACCGCTATTCTTGTTTTGTACTGCTTGCCATGTGTTCCGCTCTGACAGTCCTATAGAAGGTTATACAACCGCTGAAAGGCTGCAGTCAAGGTTCTTGTTAGTGCTAAAAACCTAAAGTAATTTAGTAGTGAATAATATACACTTGCGCTATTAATGAAAAAGAAAACAAACTTTGAATTACATTGCACGCCTTCAAGGTATCTGATTATCTGAGTGCTTTAAGTCAGAAGCATCTGCCATTTTAATTGACTTGGCCATTTTATAGTGACAAACATTTTGAATAGTAATAATTCAAATATTGCCCTCAGGCCAGTAAAACCCCACTGATATAGCTTCAGAGAGCAGCAGTTGGTTCCCTCATACGCAGGCGCAGAAAATGAAACGTATTCAGTAAAGATGGGCTTCTCAAAAGCACCCAGCTTTGCCCATTGCTGTTAATGGAGCTATGGTAGACTAAGCGTAGCACATCGGAAAGGGCCAGCCTGCATTGATTCATGCATTTAGGCAGAGCCTTGAGCACAGGGTGGTGCCCCAGCCCGGTAGTAACATCAAGCACCGCTGTGATGCAGAGATCTACTTGATTGTCGCATTGACACCTTTGCTTTCTCTCCCCCCAGTGAGGGATAATAACTTACTGCTGGTCTATACCAGAAACCTTTTTACCACTCCCCATGTTCAACGTCAATTGCGCTTCCTTGAAGAAGGTGGCGTCACCTTTCACCTGCTCCAGGGAAGCAATTCACGTCACAGTCTAGCAGACCATTCATTTGTGAGCTTTTTTATTACTGTAGGTTAAAGTAATGGCATCTATCATACTAATATGACTAGTTAAGAATAGACAAAAGAGATATAATGCACAGCAGCAGCAGTCTCTTGCCAAGGTAGTATTAGTTCTCTTCAAAAACCACAAAATATAGAGCTGCACCAGATAGTCATTTTGCTAGCATGTGCTATATTTAAATGAACATCACTGATTGTACTAAGCAGTGTGATAGAAAGTCATACTTCTACTGCCACCGCTACATTTGCTTCCTGTGCTCATTTAACCCCTCTGCTCTTCTTCCTGGCGGGGGCGGGGGGGCACTTCAGTGTTGAGCGTTACTAGAGACAATCTCTCTCTTGCTTGAGTTCCATGTAGTTGTAGTAAAGGCATTAGAGTGGCCCTGTGCATAGGGTGGAATTTCAAGGGCACAGAATTTGCAAGTTTCAGTGCTGCTTCCAATGATTTGTGACTGAACAAATCATCTCCCAAAGTACGAGCCATTGTTATCTCCCTACAAGTTTTTAGTGTTGACCCCGTGGACTGAGAGCCCGAAAAGCTGATCACAGCTAGAGGCGTAAAATTAAAACTATGTAAAAAGCCCACTTTGGTACAGAGAGTAGCACTGGTTAGAACAAAAGTCCGTGGGTGAAATTCTGCACTCTTCTGTGAGAATTTAGCTTGAGTAAAAGCTGCTCAGGCAAAATGCTGAGCTATGACTTTGTTTCCCTGTTAATAAAGTTGGGGGCATAAGATAAGAACAGTAAAATAGGAAAAAAGTCAATTTTTTTGAAAAAAATGAGGAGTTTTATTAAGATATTTATTATGTGTCTCTGTAAGGAAAAGACCAACAACCAGATAAAAGCTTACAAAGATGGTTAACCTTCAACACTACAAAAGTGTTAGTGTGACAAATGAAGCTCACAATTCTGCATCCCTATTGACTTTTACAGAGTGAAGGGAGAATGACCTCAGAAATAGTATGCCAATCCTCATCTCTGACAGGAGACATTTACAATTGTTTTTTAGTCCTTTAATGCAAGTCAGTAAAGCTGTCTTGCAGATTTAGAAGTGAAAAATATGTTAGCACCATCTCATCAGTCGTTTACACCTCCCTAATTTTAGTGGTCTTGACCAGCAATGACAGGAAAGCATAGAAGCACCCTTGAAAACAAAATACTGAAATTTTATTGTTGGGTTGTAACAGTAGGGTGTCGAAACTAATTAATACAGAAAAAAGACAATTGTATACATCATAAATTGCTTTGGTTTAACTAATGGTTCCAATGTATTTTGATTTGTCTGGTGTTTTTGTTTTGTCTTATTTTTGCTGTGACTCATCAAACTCATCCCAGTTTCTGTCTGTTGAGGTAGTTGAAACAGGGAAGTCTTTCTAGCTTTACGGCCTGCACCTACTTAGGGTAAACTTTGATACTGGGAACAATCAGTGCTGTGTAAATTGGCTATCGTTCAACTCATACAAGACAGTATTGGTTTGTTGAGTGTTGAAGTTTTATTATAGCACCACTGAGCCATGTTTGGAAGATGGAATTTGGATAAAAAAGCAAAAAAAAAGCATTTTTATTGTACTTTGTGTAATCAAAAACAATTACCCCTTTTTCAAATTACCCTCTTTTTTTTTTAATCCAGAAATTTTGTAAATAAATAACTGGGACACAGCTGATCACCTGCACCAGTTGACAAGGCTAAAACAAAAAGAGAGTGTGGATTTGCTTGCTGGGTTCTAGAAAAAGCAGTATCCTTGATTTTTATAAGAAGCAGACTGGGCCAATGTCCACACCAAATTCCTGATCAGGACCACCAATATCCATAGGCGCAATATCCACCACAGGCAACCTCATTGTCTTGCGTGTTCTGTATTCAAAGACTGTTTTACCCCATTCTCCATTGTGCATCTGCAAAAATGAGAGAGAAAATCTGTTTAGCATAATCTAGTACAGTATTGTAATTTCACACCTGTTCCCCACACAATGGTGTTCCATCCCTGCACTAGTCAACACACAGGTTGAATCTCTCTAGTCTTGCACCCTCAGCACCTGACAAGTGCTGAAGCAGAGAATTTGCCAAATCACAGGTGGTCAATAGTGTGTAGCAGCATTACCAACACTTCCACTGCTAACTGCACTCTTAAAAGACACTTAGGAGTAAATTAGAGCTAAATAACAGCAAAGAACACTAAAAACCAGGGCTGGTGGCTGGAAATAAAAGTGCTGGGACTGTAGGAAACTTGGCCACACCCTTGGTAAGTGGTTGTCCAGCTAACTAAAATCATGCTGGATTATGGAGTTTTCCAGATGGGAGAATTCTAGAATACAGATTACGGATTATGCGAGGCCCAGAGAATGTCAGACTAGAGAGGTTCAATTTGGACTGCATTTCCCTAATCACTCTTGCTTTGGAAAGGTGTATGTTTGTAATAGTTCTTGATTAGTGTTCAAATTCTGGCCCAGATTTTTCCTATGCCAGGTCAGGGGAAATCAGGAGATGGTTACAGCTGTGTAAGACTCAGAACGGGCTCTCTGGCATGCTTGTGTCTGTGTAGCATGGAGAAGGTATGGGAGCACTGCACTGTGCCAGACTAGCAGAGAGAAATGCTCCCTAGCTTTGCCTAGTCAGCACAAATGTGCTAGTAAGTACCGGTGAAGGAAACAGGAAAAAAATAAACTGCACTTCACATTCCTCATGCATATGAAAAAAACAAAACAAAACACCAGCAAGAGGTTGCAGTATAAACCCATCTCATGCTGCTTGATGCACCTTCTGTGATGTGCATGGGTATCTTGTGTGCCATGGAGATCTCATGTCACTGCAGGAGTGACCAGCCATCCAGTAAACTGTTGTGCATTGGTTTCTGCTGTCTAAACAGATGGCTGCTATTTGCATAAGCTAGCATGGTCGATCATAATTGCAACAGACTTAAACTTGCTGCCTGAATGTTGCTATCCTGGCACCTGCTAGCACTGAGCACACTGCCAAAGAGTAGTCATGTTATCCTGGCTGGCATCAGTGATGCTTCAAATGAGACCATCAATGAGTAGACTTCATGGCATCAGTGTCTTCTAGCCCTGGTGTGATCATCTCACTCACTCTCTGCCCAGTTGCTCTCAAGCTTCTGGAGTGTGTTGCCTGAGATACCGGAGCATCACAGCTGCAACTGAGTCCAGCCTTTGCCTTCTCCTGTTTGCCTGCATGATTAGGATCCCATTTAGTCCTGTAAGTGGTGCTATCTTACAAAAATTCTGCGTACTTACAGTACAACCATCTTCCAGAACGGCGTATGTGAATTTGTTGTTTCCTTCAGCCTTGAGCTCAGTCTCGGTGGAACTCATCAGTTTCAGAGCTTTCTTAACATTTCCATTGGCCTGATCCATGTAAGCAATGCTGTTTTTGCAGTGATAGGTGATATTCTGAGAGGCACGGCTAGATAGGATTCTAAGGAATGCCATCTGAACATCTGAAACATCTTCTGGAAGGTCTGGAGCTCCATAGCTGAACTGTGGAGTACAACACACAAAACAATCCTTTTTTATTAACTGCCAAGAAAGTTACTAGATAAGTAATACCACATGGACTTAATTTAATCTGTGAGGTGAAGGAAACATAAGAATTGCTGTCTAGGCTATTAATTGAGAAGACCCAATATTTCTTACCTGGAAGCCACCATTCATAGACTCTCCAAACCAGACATGTTTCTTTTCTGTGCTTGAACTGGTAACCCAGTTTTTACGTGGCACACTGCTGGGATTAGCACTGACGCATGTCTCACCAGTTTCCATATTACAATATACTTTTATAGCATCCATCTTACAACCTTGGTTAGGATCAATCCAGTACTCTCCTAGAGGAATATAAAATAGCAGATGGGCCAGGTGATCAGGAGAGGAATTTGGTTATTGAACACATATGTTCTAGTGCTTATGTCAGTTTCAAATGCTTTCATTGAATAAAAGGTATGGAAATTTTGACTGAAGTCAAGACAGGAGAAGAATTAATATGCCACAAAGAGACAATGTATGATTTCATTCAAATGATCTAAAATGACTTGTTGGAGAAATTTTAGCTCTTTTGAGGTGTGTTATTTATGGTCCCCTGCCAGCAGAGGACTTAAGCAGACATTTAATTTCAAGTAACGGAGGGGTAGCTGTGTTAGTCTGGCTCTGTAACAGCAACGAAGGGTCCTGTGGCACCTTATAGACTAACAGAAAAGTTTTGAGCATGAGCTTTCGTGAGCACAGACTCACTTCATCAGATGCTGGTCTTGGAAATCTGCAGGGCCAGGTATAAATAAGTGCAGATTTCCAAGACCAGCATCTGATGAAGTGAGTCTGTGCTCACAAAAGCTCATGCTCAAAACTTTTCTGTTAGTCTATAAGGTGCCACAGGACCCTTTGTTGCTGTTATTTAATTTCAAGTATCCGAGAACACTTTTTGAAGCCAATGGATCTACTTAAGAATCAAAGTACTTATACTAAGTGCTATGTTCTAAATTGGCCCAAATAATTTGGGGCTGGGGGGCTGGGGAGTGAATTTGTCCTTAGCCTAAGACTTCACTATGATAGTGGGGTTGCCTACGCCCAGTGGTTTTTTGGGCTGATACTTGCTCGTACTAAGTATTGGCAACTCGGCAGCCCCAACCGTGGGATTGGCTAGGTACTGGCTGAGTACTGGCTCCCTTTTTTTTAATTTTTTTTAACAAAAAAACCACTGCCTACGCAATATGCTGGTGGTAAAATTATTTTAAAGTCAGCATTCAAACGTCATTTCTCAGTAAGTTTGCATTTAAGTTGTTGTAATGGGAAATATGTTTTCCACACTGCATACTCTTGGAACTCCCTGGAAGTGGCTGGTGACAATTATTTTTCAGCAGCTTTCTGAATTTTGAAGAAGTCTTATTTTTATGTGTTTGGACTTCATGGAAACCAGATCATTGTAAAGATTACAGTATCTCTAAAGATTTTTATTAAGCATGATGTTTGGATAATTAGATTTTATCTTACTGTTTTTATGCCATTTGATATTTATTTTCCACTGGAGAAATAATTCAGAAGAAATTTGGATTCAAGTTAATAAACCTATTACAAAAGTAGTTTTTCCAATTTAAAGAGAAGCACTGCATGCAAAGTTCATATTTTGGTGTAAAACACCATTTTATATCAAAGGGAGAGAATTACACAGTGCTTCATATAATAAATCTATTTCTAGGAGCCCTCCCACCTCCTGCACCCAACATTCAATTAAAGTATAGTTCTGCTAAGCATGTAAAGAAAATTTGGGTAACTCTAGAGCAGCAACAAAGTTTCATGGGAGAAACAAAGAGTATAATTTGAAGAAAATATGGTTACGCTGCTCTCGTTCAGATCCTGATTTACCCTGCTCTGGCTTTGGCCCTGAGCAAATTTCACTGAGACCAAGAGGTGTCTTCCCAGTGATTTAATTTGGGATTTGTATCAAGTCCACAGTTACTAAATGATTACGTACAAGAAAAAGAAGCAAGATGGACTTTCAGATTACAGCTTTTCTTGTGGTGCTGGCTATTCGAAAAGCCATCTTTTATTGACATGAGAAGCCCAGCAATGAAAATGTAGTTAGTCCATCTCCATTTGTCAGATAACAATCACATGGCAAACAGAACAATTCAAGAGACAGGCAGTGTTATGACATTTGCTAACAAACAGTCTAACTTACCACTCTTGAATTCAGGATGGCAGAATTTCAAGTCTCTGCAGTTACGAGCTGGGTTCTTGCGGGACCCATCAGGGCTAATGAAGTTTTCAATTTGGTTGTTAATTGATTTCATTGAAGATAAGATGTCATTTATATTGACCTTGTTTTCAGATGGCTGGTCTCCATAGTAGTAGGATGATGGTCCTTTTTCACCACTTGGAAGACCAAGGGCTCCATCTCCCCCACAGCATGGACCAGGAGCTCCGGGAGGTCCAGGAGGACCTGGGGGACCTGGGTGGCCAGGTGAACCCTAGGAAATTAATAACATATAGTTCAGTAAGGGCTTCAGTCCAAGACTCATGTCCATAAAAGTTCTGTGTGGAGCATAAATATGAAGGTCAGGATAATATTAGATACAGAAATAAATTTTATTGTTTTTCACTCAGGTCTACTGGTCTGGCCTGCCTCCTTCCTAATTCAGGGTCATATTGTGGGCAGCCTTGTTCAAATTGAGTTGTAGAGATGATGCAGAAGCTGGGAGCCCTTTCATTCATGTACACAGAGCAGTCATGACATAACTAAGGAACAAATGCAATGAAGTAAGTCATTGCCCAGATGGGGAGAGCAGGCTGAAGTCCTGCCATTAATTCTCACTAGCCAGCAGAGTTGTCAAGACTTTACAGAGATTTTCCTTTCCCATATTAGATGGGAAAAAGGTGGTGCTTATCCGACACCTGAGTGAAAGCCTCATGAATGAAATTTCTTTATAGAGTTTGACGGACTTGCATCAAGCCCCTAGTGCACAGTACCTCACCCTAAGTGAGTAGATATAATCTGCGTTGCCTGTGGTTCCAGCATGCACACTTTTAGAAAGGTTCATCTTTTTAATGTTAGATATAGCAATAAAGAGGAGTCATCATTTAACAGAAGTTGTACTTGCTCTCCACTTACCGCAGACCCACTTTCACCTCGATTACCACGAGGGCCTGGAGGACCTATGGGACCTGGGTAACCACTGGAACCATCCTTTCCAGGAGGACCAGCTGGACCAGGGGGACCCTAGAACAATGATAAACATGGTTAAATGTAAAAATCATGCATGTTATTTGTGAATTATTTTAAATGTTAGGAAGTATTTTAAAGCATTTTCATGATTTATCACAGGCTTCCTGGTTCTTTAGTTCCTCCATTTGAAAGTTGACATACTTTTAGTTCTTTATCACACAGATGGACTGGGTTAATCAGGAAATGTTACTTACTCTCGCACCCATAGCTCCTGGGCTTCCATTGGCACCTGGTGGACCCAACGCACCCTGTTAAAAGAAGATGGGCCATAAACATTCTCCTCTGTGCAGCAGGAATCCCTGTGGTGCTCCTCATGCAATCATTTTAATAGAAAACTTTAAAAAATTATCTAAAGCATATTTAAATTTGACACATTAACACGTGGTTTGAACCGGGATGCCAATTACCTACCATATTATAAGGACTCTTTTACATACTGGCTACATCTACATTAGCCCAAAACTTCAAACTGGCCACGTAAATGGCCATTTTGAAGTTTACTAATGAAGCACTGAAATACATATTCAGCGCCTCATTAGAATGTGGGCAGCCATGGCGCTTTGAAATTGATGCAGCTCACCACCATGTGGCTCGTCCAGATGGGGCTCCTTTTCGAAAGGACCCCGGACACTTCGAAATCCCCTTATTCCTATCATTTCAAAGTTTTGGGCTAGTGTAGACATAGCCACTGTGTTTTAATTGACTCTTGACTTCCCTCCCCACTGCCCCTCTTCTCTTCTGATTTGCCCACCTTATTTACAGTTTTTCTGATTTGTCAACCTTGATAACTATTTTTGGTTCTCTGTGCCTTAAATATTGAGTCTGTTCTGGTATGGCTATGGTCTGAAGAAGTGGGTCTATCCCACAAATCTCACCACCTAATAAATTATTTTGTTAGTCTTTTAAAGTGCTACTGGACTGCTTTTTTGTTTTGATAGAATATAGACTAACACGGCTATCTCTCTGTTACTATCCAACATGCAAGGCACTACATTCAGCCATTTGGAATGGAGATCCATCAGCTATATGAAAAGACTCACCCAGATCCAGACAAACATCATCTTTCTCTCCAAATGGAAGAAAATGGACATTGTACCCAATGGAGTGACCGTGAAAAACCCATTACAATCAACATACTATACCAACTACAGTGAGAATCTGTGCCACACCCTCTGCAAGAAACTGAGGAACCACTTGATCAAAATCCTTTACAATAAACAAAAAATTATTAAAAATGAACTCTCTGAACTCGAAACTCTCATCAATAATCAGCCATCCACGCAAGATCCCACAGAACAAGACTTCACACAAGAAATCTATAAAACACACTTCCACTTCCTACAAAAAAGAAAGGACAATAAATTATCTAAATTACTTCATACCTCAGGATACTAACACTACAACAATCACAACTCAATAAATAATATTGTTACCCTTTCCAGCTAGGAACTCAGTCCAGCAGAAGAGTCTCTCTTATCCCGGGGTCTTTCTTTCTGCCTCACTTCCTCCACGAACTTAATGCAATTCTGTGGTGACCTTGAAGCCTTCTTTTGCTGTCATCATCTAAAGGAATTCTTCCAACACACCTATGAACACCAGTCTGACTCTCTTGACCCCCGCTACCAACACCAAAAGAAGAACTCTATGTGCACTCCCCTGATGGTTGTAGTGAAAGTCTGGATTTCTACATACAATGTTTCCACAACCGTGCTCAGACTGACATTGTACGCAAACAATGCCAAATGAGACACAGTCTCAACTATGCTCAGTGCTATGCTGTCCAGAGTATCAGAAATAATCCAGACATCATAATCAAACCGCCTGACACAGGGGGTGCTGTTGTCATCATGAATAAGTCAGACTATAAACAGGAGGCAGACAGACAACTCTCCAACACCAAATTTTACAGACCTCTCTCTGCTGATCCCACTTTGGAATTCCAAAATAAATTACAATAACTACTTAAGGAAGTCCCTGCTTCTATTCAGGACCTTATTGACTCAGACACACCATCTGAGCCCTGACCTGGATTATTCTATTTACTTCCCAAAATCCACAAACCTGGAAACCCCGGACGCCCCATCATTTCAGGTATTGGCACCCTTACCACCAGACTATCCAGTTATGTAGACTGCCTCCTCAAACCTTATGCCACCAACACTCCCAGCTATCTCCGAGATACAACTGACTTCCTGAGGAAATTACAAAACATTGGAAAACTTCCTGACAGCACCATTCTTGCCACCATGGATGTAGAGGCTCTGTACACTAATATTCCACATGAAGATGGATTACAAGTGATCAGGAATATCATCCCTGATGTCACCACAGCCAATCTGGTGTCTGACTTCTGTAACTTTGTTCTCACCCACAATTATTTCTGATTTGGGGACAACATATACCTCCAGATTAGTGGAACTGCTATGGGCACCCACATGGCCCCACAATATGCTGGTATATTTATGGCTGACCTAAAACAACAATTCCTCAGCTCTCGTCCCCTATTACGCCTCATTTACTTATAATACATCAATGACATCTTTATGATTTGGACCCATAGTTTTGAGACTCTTGAAGAATTCCATAGAGACTTTAACAATCTGCATCCCACCATCAACTTATGCCTCGACCACTCCACATGAGATATACATTTCCTAGACACTACAGTACAAATCAAGTATCAGTACCACACTCTACCAGAAACCCACTGACCACTATACTTACCTACATGCCTCTAGCTTCCATTCTACACACACAAGAAGAGTCATTGTTTACAGTCAAGCCCTTAGGTACAATCGCATTTGCTCTGATCCTACTGACAGAGACCAAAAACTACAAGATCTCTACCAAATATTCATAAACCTGAATTACCCACCAGGAGAAGTGAAAAAACAAATCAACAGGGCCAGATGAATACCCAGAAAGCAGCTACTTCAAGATAGGCCCAAAAAAGCCAAGAACAGAACACCACTGGTCATTACCTACAGCTCCCAACTCAAACCACTGCAGCGCATCATTAAAGACCTACAACCCATCCTTAGTCAGGATGCCACACTCCAGAAGGCCCTAGGTTACAGGCCTGTTCTCTCCTACAGACAACTGCCCAACCTTATGAGGATACTCACCAACAACCAAAGGCTATACCACAATAATACCAATCCTGAAACTTTTCCTTGCAACAAGCCCCGTTGCCAGCTTTGTCCACATATCTATTGTGGAGATACCATCACTGGACCTAACCACGTTATTCACAGAATCACGGGCACATTCTCATGTTCCTTTACCAACATCATATATGCCATCATGTGCCAATGATGCCCACATACTTTGTATGTAGGACAAATGGTAAACACGCTTCAACAAAGAATGAATGGACACAAAACAGACATCAAAAAGCTCTTAACTCACAAGCCTGTCGGCCAGCACTTTAATGGAATGGGCCATTCTGTTAATAGCCTGAAAGTCTGTGTTTTACTGAAAAGCAACTTTAAGAATCACCTACAAAGACAGAGTGCCGAGCTCTTTTATATTCAAATTTCACACATTAATACGTGGTTTGAACTGGGATGCCAATTACCTAGCCCATTATAAGGACTCTTTTAAATACTTTATTTTATCTGACTCTTGACTTCCCCCGCTTCTGATTTGCCCACCTTGATTACACTTTTTCTGATTTGTCAACCTTGATAACTATTTTTGGTTCTCTGTGTCTTAAATATTGAGTCTGTTCTTGTATGGCTATGGTCTGAAGAAGTCGGTCTATCCCACGAAATCTCACCACCAAATAAATTATTTTGTTAGTCTTTAAAGTGCTCCTGGACTGCTTTTTTGTTCTAAAACATGTAATTGAGAAAAGATTTTGCTAGGCCAGATATGACAAATAAACCCAGTCATTCTCTAAGGAAAAGAGTATAAGGCCTTGTCCAGTGCCCTGGGAAGTTGATCGGAGTCTTCTATACACAATTATAGAATCATATCACTCTAGTGCTGACTGTGGTATTTGACAGATTCCTTTTAAGGAGATTCTGCAAACACCAGTTATTTTCAATAAATTAAGAAAGAGTAAATGACCATTTAGTTACTGAGGAATTGCCAAGGAATAAATCATGTATGGCTAATAGCTTCCTATTGAAAAAATATAAGGTAATGGCACTCTATCCAGATTTCCCTCTCCACTTGATGGCAGTCAGCCACATGTCCGATGCCACCCTATGGCAAATTTTGGTTAATGGACTTATAATAATGGCCTCTATACATTTAGGCTACATCTACATTAGAGAGTTTTGTAGACAAAACTGGGGTTTGTAGACAAAACTCCTGGAGTGTCCGCACACAAAATGCATTTTTGTCAACAGAAACTGTTGACAAAAAAGCTGTGTAGAAGCTCCAGAGGGCCCTTTTGTTGACAGAGCAAATCAAAAGAGTGATCTGCTTTGATGTGTAGACACGACCTGTCAACACAAGCTTTGTCAGAACATGTCTTCTGACAATAAGTGCTGTAGACAGATGCTTCTAGTGTAGACATAGCCATAGATATTAATGACCATGTAAAGCAACAAACAATCCAACTCTTGGGCTATGTCTACACTATGCCAAAACTTCGAAATGGCCATTCAAATGGCCATTTTGAAGTTTACTAACGAAGCGCTGAAATACATATTCAGCACCTCATTAGAATGCTGGCAGCCGCGGCACTTCGAAATTGATGCGGCTTGCAGCCGTGCAGCTCGTCCAGACAGGGCTCCTTTTTGGAAGGATCCCAGAAACTTCAAAATCCCCTTATTCCTAACAGCAGATAGGAATAAGGGGATTTCAATGCTGCTGGGGTGCTTTCGAAAAGGAGCCCCATCTGGACGAGCCACATGGCTGAGAGCCACGTCAATTTCGAAGTACTGCGTCTGCCTGCATTCTAATGAGGCGCTGAATATGTATTTTAGTGCTTCATTAGTAAACTTCGAAATGGCCATTTACATGGCCATTTTGAAGTTTTGGCATCGTGTTGACACAGCCTATACAACATGAGTGCACAGTGCATGTAAAATACTCCATTTCTGACTTGGCAGCATTTCATACCTACTTTGTCTGGTGTAAATAACTACACACATTGCAGGACAACAAACAATCCAGCCTTCAGGCCCTAAGGGTGGTATTTTTCAAAAAACAAATAAAGGATTTAGATATCCACTTACAATAATTTCTAACCAAAACTGGGTAGCCAAGTCTCACAAGCCACTTTGAAAACTGCAAGAACAAAACACTAGAAATCTGACAAAGTCACAGATTGTAAATGTGAAAATTGATTTATCCTAAACAATGCAAGAGATCTCATTCAAAGAGGTTTTCTCAGACTAGTTTTGTATCCCAGGAACCTCAAGAATCCATGGAGATCTTTATTTATCCTTATCCTCTGTTGATGTAACACAGGGATCAAAACTAGTATTGGCATTTAACACTGAATATAGATGTTTTAATCAATTACATAATGCTGAATTCTTCTGTCCTGTTACCTGTAATAGATCACTGTAATAGAAAGCTGAAGTTCAGCTTTAGTATAAAATTCAGTGTAATACTTACAGGGGGGCCGGGGAGACCTGGGGTACCAGGAAATCCTCTGTGACCCTTAATGCCATTGGTGCCACGCTCACCAGTTTCACCTTTGTCACCACGAGGCCCTTGGAGACCCTTTAAAAATGGATAGGTGAGAACAAGGAGTAAGAGAAATTGTCAAAGCCAGAAAATGGCAGAGATGATATTCCAATTGCTTTAAAGGGAGGACTTACTGGAGCGCCACGAGCACCAGAGGGACCAGAAGGGCCAGCGGGACCAGCAGGACCCTGTGGACAAAATAGGGATGAGAGAGATTCATGACCAGATGCAAGTGGCACCATCTTTTCTCTAGAGAAATGGTATGTGCAAATACTAGAGCTGGTCAGAAACTAGGGAGAAAGTCCACACTGAGCTGAGCTTTTCATTGATAAGTGTCTTATGTTATCTGGCAACAAAGACTCCAAGATCTACTTGATAGCCAGCTCCACTTGAACAATCCTTTTGACACATGAGACTAGGTCTCCTGTGCAAGGTGTTGAGTCCAAGTGAATGTGGCTCCCTTCAGGGGGCACTTGGTGTCCGACAGCATTAGAACCAACATTTGGTGAGAAGTCAGGGTTTTCCAAAGCACCCACCTCCCTGAGCTATTATCATATTGCTAGTGCTGCACAGATAATAACTTGTAAAGGAAGACAGCCTTGGGGGCTTGTTTACTTTGACCTTAAACTGTGCATAGCTATTTGTGATTTAGGTGGGGATACACTTACGGCAGTGTGCCATGTAAGCTGTGTCTACACGTGCACGCTACTTCGAAGTAGCTGCACTAACTTCGAAATAGCGCCCGTCGTGGCTACACGCGTCGGGCGCTATTTCAAAGTTAACTTCGACGTTAGGCGGCGAGACGTCGAAGTCCCTAACCTCATGAGGGGATGGGAATAGCGCCCTACTTTGACGTTCAACGTCGAAGTAGGGACCGTGTAGACGATCCGCGTCCCACAACGTCAAAATTGTGGGGTCCTCCATGGCAGCCATCAGCTGGGGGGTTGAGAGACGCTGTCTCTCCAGCCCGTGCGGGGCTCTATGGTCACTGTGTGCAGCAGCCCTTAGCCCAGGGCTTCTGGCTGCTGCTGCTGCAGCGGGGGATTCATGCTGCATGCACAGGGTCTGCAACTCGTTGTCGGCTCTGTGGATCTTGTGGTGTTTAGTGCAAGTGTGTCTGGGAGGGGCCCTTTAAGGGAGCGGCTGGCTGTTGAGTCCTCCCTGTGATCTTGTCTGCAGCTGTGCCTGGCACCCTTATTTCGATGTGTGCTACTGTGGCATGTAGACGTACCCTCGCAGTGCCTATTTCGATGTGGTGCTGCGCAACGTCGATGTTGAACATCGACGTTGCCAGCCCTGGAGGACGTGTAGACCTTATTCATCGAAATAGGCTACTTCAATGTAGGCTTCACGTGTAGACGTAGCTGTACACTACATACTCAGGTGTAAACAGAAGAGTAGACTGTGAGGCAGGGCTCAGGAAAACAGAGTGCCCTAGAACTTGATGCCTGTTATTCATTTTATGGCTTTCTATGGCTACGTCTACACGTGCAGCCAACATCGAAATAGTCTATTTCGATGAATAACGTCTACACGTCCTCCAGGGCCGGCAACGTCGATGTTCAACTTCGACGTTGCTCAGCCCAACATCAAAATAGGCACAGCGAGGGAGCGTCTACACGTCAAAGTAGCACACATCGAAACAGGGATGCCAGGCACAGCTGCAGACAGGGTCACAGGACGGACTCAACAGCCAGCCGCTCCCTTAAAGGGCCCCTCCCAGACACAGTTGCACTAAACAACACAAGATACACAGAGCTGACAACTGGTTGCAGACCCTGTGCCTGCAGCATAGATCCCCAGCTGCCGCAGAAGCAGCCAGAAGCCCTGGGCTAAGGGCTGCTGCCCACGGTGACCATAGAGCCCCACAGGGGCTGGAGAGAGAGCCTCTCTCAACCCCCCAGCTGATGGCCGCCATGGAGGACCCAGCAATTTCGACGTTGCGGGACGCGGATCGTCTACACGGTCCCTACTTCGACGTTGAACGTCGAAGTAGGGCGCTATTCCTATCTCCTCATGAGGTTAGCGACTTCGACGTCTCGCCGCCTAACGTCGAAGTTAACTTCGAAATAGCGCCCGATGCGTGTAGACGCGACGGGCGCTATTTCGAAGTTGGTGCTGCTACTTCGAAGTAGCGTGCACGTGTAGACGCAGCTCATATGTCCAAGACATACCTTCCCATGTGCACGTGGATATTTTTAGTGTCCTGCTGCTGTAGCCTTTCCCCACTGCCATGAAACACTCAGGCAGCAGGGAAGGGCTCTGGCAGCTCCCCACTCTCCCCAGCCAGAGCCTTTCACTTCTACATGTAGCCACATACCCACTCGTATTAACTTCCTCACCATGATAAACCTCTCATGATGTCCCATTGCAATAACAGTAGGCCAAGAAAGCTGCAGTTTAACTCTCCCATATTCCTGTTCTCTCTGTTAGTACATAACACAGTTTATACCTCGTAAAACAATATAAATGGACACTAGATGGTTTCTGTGATGTTTGCACTTACCGGATGTCCTCTTTCACCTGCCTTTCCAGCTGGACCAATGTTCCCTGGGGGTCCAGGATGACCAGGGGCACCGGGTGCACCTGGACCACCATTTTCACCACGATCACCCTGCAGAGGTATTCACAACAGCCAGGGTTAGGAACATATCTGTTTACTCAGTGTTGTGCCTATGTAACCAACACCACACTGATGCCTCAGAGATGGCAGGTGCAGTGCAGATTAGTGCCTATATCCCTCAAGGAATAACAATTTATACATTTCATAAATAGATTTAGATAACTAATGCTTCCTACCTTGGGTCCTGGGGATCCATCACGACCTGGCAAGCCATCTGACCCAGGGTTACCCTGAAAAACACAAAGGTAAATTTAAATATTTGCAGGATTATGGCATAGACAACATGTTTTAGAGATAATCAGGATAATGATCCTTGAAAGAAGAAGAGACAGAAATGACTGAAATGTAGCTCTCATAGGCTAGGTCATCATGGCAGGAGCTATTTTGGCTTACCACTGTATCCTGAAATAGTTGCCCTGCATCTATGCAATGTGTCCATCATTTCCAAATATTTTTTGAAATAACGGGCATACTATTTCAGCATCCCTGTATAGCTCCTCACAGAAGGAGTAAGGGATTCCTCAGAATAGTGCTTTATTTCGGCATGTGGTGCCATTTAGACAGCACCACGTGGTGAAATCACCTATTTCAAAATTGACTCAAAATAAGCTACTCAATTTGTGTAGCTCAAATTGCATAGCTTATTTTAAGTTAAGGCTGTTATGTAGACAAAGTCATAGAGATGACTGGGTTGTAGGCAGGCCTTTTGCAGGTTTTTATGCAGACAGCATGCAAGGAAACTCATATTGCCTCCTTGTGCACCTCCCTTAAGAGCCTGTGAAAGATACAGTCCCTGTGCTTGTAACAATGCAGGGAGTGGTCCTTCAGTTGATGCTACTTAGGACAAAATATGGCATGCAGGAGCTATGTTTACACTCTTCCCTAAACTTATAATAAGAGAAGCAATTTGTGCTATGCAAATTGCATATCCTATATCGAGTTAATTTCAAAATAGGCTATTTCAGATTTGGCACTGTCTACGCAATGCCAAGCGTCGAAATACTGCACTATTTCGAGTCATCCCTTACTCCTGCAACGAAGTGTAGAGGGATGCTAAGCTAGTATGCTTGTTACTCCGAAAAATATTTCGAAATAGCGGGTGCATTTCATAGATGCTCTTGCAGTGTAGATATAGGCAGAGGGAGTAGGCTGGACTAGGGAGAACTGGCTGCATACTTTTAAATGAGAATGATGTTGCCACAGTTCTCCTATGCATCAGGTTGTTCATGAAGGGAGTCTAAATCCACTGTCATTCCCCTTAAATGGGCCCATATATAATTCACAGTGTAGCCTAAAAATCTGAAACATCTTCTTACATCTCTCCCAGATTCTCCAGGTGGGCCAGTTAAACCAGGAGGACCTGCTAGACCCGGAGCGCCACGTTCTCCTGGGTTACCATTGCTGCCTGGTTTGCCATCTTCACCCTGCGTAGAAAAATGAAATAGGTTCATTACATGCTGATTTTCTGTAATGTAATCAAATTATTCAGTTTTGGATCTCTTTCTATCTGTTCTGTTTATCACAGATTTTTGAGCAAGGAACATAATGAGAATTAAGCAAATGAATAGCTGGTAATGGGGGACATTAACACTGAAAAACTACTAGTGCATTGTGTGGGATTTTCCATTGAGTAATGACTGCTGGGATTCCCCTGCCCCAGCCAGGTCCCTATGATTCTATGAAAGCCTCAAACTCTCTTAGATATTTACTGCATGATGTGAGCTGCATTATTTCTGAGGGTAAATTTCTTCAGTAAAACTGCAATTACCTTTGGGCCAGGTAGGCCAGAAGAACCTGGTCTGCCAGCAAGACCTGGTGGTCCCACAATACCACGTTGACCAACTAGACCTGAGGGGCCAGGCAGACCTGTTGGACCCTGTCAACAATATTGCAAAGAAATAAACTTTAGCTACTCAGTTAAAACATTAATTTAAGTCACTATCCTCTATATTCAATAGAATCTGGTTTTGATGATATACTTATTAAATTCCTTTTTGCAGGTTTAATGAACACTGATAAATAATTTACTTACAGTTTCACCTCGTGAACCTGGTGAGCCTCTTTCCCCTGGTTGGCCAGGCTCGCCTTTAGGACCAGCAGCTCCAGCGCTGCCAGGTGGACCAGTGTTCCCTGCTGGACCAGGAGCACCATCTTTTCCAGGAGCTCCAGCATTACCAGGTGGCCCTGGATTGCCCTAAAAATGATTTTAAAGAGCAAAGACTCAGATACAATATCAGAAATGATGGATGAGTCAACAATATATACTACTTTGTCATGATCAATTTGATAGACTATTTTCCATGAAAGGAAGTGGGAGCTGTGAGTGCTCATATCTATGAAAATACATCATTAGCTTTGGTGTCTAAATGTGGACATAGATGCTTCATCGTAAGCAACTACATTTGGAAAGGCTGGCTTGCATACTGATGGTACTGTTGATTTATGGAATTTCTCAGAACAGATTCTAGTATCATATCTGTGGAATGGGGCACCTGTATCAAAGAGCCTGGACATGTATGGAATGAAATCTTCACAATAAAAGGTCAGACCCAAAATGCACAAAATTGAACCAGTATTTACTGGGGATTGATTATATATAAATATTCTTCTCATGGTCATGATTTCCACTGTGAAATGGAACTCTGATCTGGTTCTTGCTGAGACTAAGAAATAGTGAAAAGACATAAAAATCTGTTCAGAAAAACATATGGTGTGACAGGAAGCAGAACGTTTTCTGATGTCATTTTTTATTTAAACTGTATGGTAACAATGATCAAGTGGATTTAGTTGATTCAGGCAACTTTTTCCACCCTTTTTTTTCAGCCTGTAAACAAAGAATTCCAAGTTATAGTCTAGTATTTATGGTAGAAGCAAGAAAGAAGGAGCATATGATATGAAAAAGAGTAATATAGAATAGCTTCTCTTGGGACAGAGATAGTGTACAAAAAATTCTGGAAAGTATAATGATCAGGAAATAGTAATGATAACATAGATGGGATAACATAGATTTGCAGATATCTGATCGTCATACTGTGGGCCACTTCAGTAAGAGCACGATGCTCCTATTGACAACCTTCCTTTCAAATTGCTTCACTTTACAGGCAACTAAAAAGGGCCAAAAGTATTAACTGTGAATTATGTAACACAATTTAAAATCACTGTTGGAAATAAGCAACGAGGGGTCCTGTGGCACCTTATAGACTAAGAGAAATGTATGAGCATAAGCTTTCGTGGGCAAAGACCCACTTTGTCAGATGCAGGTCTGTTGGAAATAAGAGAGCCTTTGGGTGAAAAGAAAAGACTTAAAGTCTAGATCCTAAACTGTATAAATATCTTGCATCATAAAGAGCAAGAGAGAGACCAGGGCACTTATGACCAGCCTGAGCAGATAAATAAATAATACAAACCCCACTAAAGTTACTGGAGAGACCTTACGAAGCTCCACAGAATTTTGGGGGAAGCAAACGCTGAAAGCTGCTGTCAGGAAAGTAAATGGAGGAATTGCCATCCAAGGCAAAATGAGAAGGAGATAAGCCCATTACTGAGAAGTTGAGCAAAGAAGCAACCTTACTTTCAGTACACTTTTCCACGGTCGTGTCTACAATGGCGCCCTTCTTCAAAGGGGGCATGGAAATGACAGGAACTGGGGAATATCAATGAGGCACTGCTGTGCATATGCCTTGCCTCATTAGCATAATGGCCACTGCACAGATTTCACAGCTGCTAGCTTCGAAGGGCTGACAGGCGGTCTAGACATGGGCGCTTCAAAATACGTTCCCAACATCGAAATTCCCTTACTCCCGATTCATTTTGGGAGCAAGGGAATTTCAAAGTTGGGTGTATATTTCAAAGTGCCCGCATCTAAACTGCCTATCAGCAGTTCGAATTTAGCAGCTTCCAAATTCGCATGGCTGCCATTATGCTAATGAGGCATTGCATATACATGGCAGCACCTCATTAATATTCCCCAGTCCATGTCATTTCCATTCCCCCTTCGAAGACACAACGTAGACCCAGGCACTAGTGTAGACACAGCTCTTGTGTATTATTTATGCTCGCGTACAGTAATAATCATATGACTTAGATAACACTGCAAGGTAAGTATACACTTACGTTACTACCAGGGGGGCCAGGCAGTCCTCTCGCACCAGGGAAACCAGATGCACCCTGAAATGCACCAGTAAGTGTAATTGTCAGTATGAAAACACTGGTAACAAAACATGAAAGGAAAAGGATGAAAGACTATCAGAGGTTTGATTGGTACTTGAGTTTCCAAAAAAATGCACCTCTTCTGTAGTTTCAAAATCATGGCAAAGGCATTATGCAAAGAGCAGAGCAATGCTGGGTGACTTTTAGCCATTTTGTACAAGCGCTGAATTAATTTCCACTGTTACTGAACATATAGACCTAATGTTAACCTTTGGCACTGGAAGATTTCAGCTATATCTCAAATTGTCTAATTTACAGTCTGTGCAAAATTGCAGACAAGATCTTTTAGCTCAAAATGACAGGTGAGCCATGGATGTTTTGGCTTAGTTACTGCAGCCTGTTCCTCTGCCAGAAAAGTTTAATATGCTGAAAACAGTCCCTGCTCCTGCGTCAGAGAGGTTTATTATGCTGTAGACAGTCCAGGACCACCAATGCCCCAGGCCTTCTGCAGCTCATGGTAGAGTTGTTGCCCCAGGACAAATCAGTGATGTTGTCTACCATTTACGGACTGATACAAAAGGATAATACTCACAGGACCGCCTGGAGCACCACGCTCTCCTTTTCCTCCTTGGGGACCAGGTGGACCCTATAGTGAATGAAAATTATAGCCTGACATGAAAAACAGCCAACAAGAGGTTAGATTCTAAAGTGGCATCAATGCATTATGCATTTCAAACCACTCAGACTAATACTTTAACTGGAAGAAATTTGAAGTTGAATTTCGGTAACAGGGAATACTTACTGTTGCACCAGGGCCTCCTGGAGGACCTGCAGAGCCAGGTGGGCCAGGCTGTCCTCTTTCACCGCCAGGGCCTCTCTCCCCTTTTCCACCAGGTTCCCCATTTTGTCCCTATATTAAAATAAATTCTTATAAATTTAATTTTGTTAAAAAGGCTGTAAGACAGGTGCTTGTTGACTTTCCTTGGTAGTATCCACTTGTTAAGTAAGAACACACGGTGGTGCGTTATAAATCCATTGAAGACAATGTACAATATTAATACAAAGTGAGATCAGAACCGTGACCCAGATACTCTTGTCTAAGAGCTGAAACATGATTTAGAAATTGAATCCTGGTTGCAAGCTGTATTGTTAGATATCGCTTGCTCTACTGACAGGCGAAAAGGATGGGAATCTTGAAGTATGGCAGAATAAGCAAACAAAGGGGAATAATGAAAAATGTACATAAGGTGTCAAAATGAAAGACAAAGGTTTGTAATTTATTGGGCTGGTCTTGGTAAATCATCCTAATATGGACAGGAATATGGTCAGTTATTCTGAACATGAATTATAAATATAAACGGAGTACCAAGTTTGTTGGAATTTAGACTTACAGGAGAACCAGGGAAACCAGCAGGACCAGGAGGACCTTGTTCACCTCGTTCACCCTGTTGAAAGGAAATAGATCCTGGGTATAAAAATGAGAAAAATATTCTTCACACCGCATACATGAGAACACCTTGGTGAGCCTGGGTCATGTTAATCGATCACCCTTACTTGCAATACAATTGAAATGTATTTAGTAAACTTTATACTTCCATACTGTTTAATTAGGTTCTCAGTCACAGTCATGCAAATCCTCAATGGAATTACTCCCGTTTCACCTTGGTGTAACTGAGCACACTATCTGGCACATTATATCAAATGAAAAGGATAACCAAAAATAACTGCATTTTGAAAAGCTTAATTCTTGAAATGAAATATTTTAATATAGAAAAATGCAAATTAGGGCATTTGGCAAACTAAGTCTGCGTCTACACTGAGCTCTAGTGCCAACAGTTTGATGTAAATAAGCAGTCTTGAAAATGCATGTTGGTGATTTATTTGCATATTCATGGCAAAAATCAAGCCATCTAGACTTGGTTCTGCCAGCAAAAAAACCCTTTGTCATCAGCCCCTTATGCCTGATTTTTTTCGAGGCACAACAGGTGGCCAACAAAGGGATTTTTTTTCTCTGGCAGAACCATATCTACTCTGCTTGATTTCTGCTGCAAATGTGCAAGTTAGCTCCATGAATATGCACAATAACCACGTGAATATGCAAATGATACATCATTTTGCATTTTTGAGATTGCTTATTTGCATCAAACTGGAGGCACAGTGTAGACATAGCCTAATAGTTTAGAATGTTTAGGGTTTAATTTTAATTTGTTTATTGAGTGATATCTTCAACCAAAGATGAAAATACCTGGTAACAAGGTATCTTCCATAGCTTTAAAGCATGCTGGTTTTATTTTGAAAAGTTCTGTGCCCCAACAAATCTTACTGAACTGATTAAGAACTGAAGGTGCTCAACAACTTGTGAAATCAGGCCCCTTCTATTCTTGAAGACATCACTTAACAGTAGCATTTAATCCATCCAGGCAATAGAATTTACAGGAGTGTTTTGATTGAACAATAAAGACAATCACTTACAGGACCACCGCGGGCACCTGTTGGACCAGGGGGTCCAGCTGCACCCGGTTCTCCCTAAAAGAATGGAAAGATGGTTTAAGAAGTATTCCTCCAGCTAAGGAGAAAATCTCAGACATATGTATACAAACCCTCACATTAACACAAAATTATAAAGTACCTTATCTCCGTGTGGGCCAGCTGGCCCTGGGGGTCCAATGGGACCTGCAGAACCCTACAATGATTAGAAAACAATGTATTTAGTACAGAAGTACAAACAATATTATTTTCATGTATTGTGATCAGTAAAACTTTCATGTCACCCTCAGTATGTATGTGGTCTTTTAGTTACTTTAAGAGTAGAAAGTTGACTTCTCAGTTCCATTGAAATTTTGGTGGATTGCTGACACATCGTGACTTTATTTTAGCAATACAGGCCTGATTCAATGCCCACTGAAGTCAATGAGCATGTTTCTATTACTACTCACTGGAAGTCATCCAGTCACCTAGCTTTACCTTCCAACAATTTAGCAAATTTCTCTTGCTTCCATAGTACTTGATCCATGTTTATACTGTTTTATTGGTAGAGGACAAGTTCCTACACCACAGAAGTTGAGTTCAGTGGGCATATGATGAGGCACTGAATATGGAAGAAACAATCAAATAACTACATTACTAACACTGAAAATATAACATACCTTTGTCACCATAACTTTCACATCAACTAGTTTTTTTCCTATTTATTCTGACTCATTATGTTGATGCACTCTAACACATTTCATTTAAGCATTGGATGAAGTTGCATGTTTCATCTAATTACCATTGATAACATACAGTAGCAGTATTCTTTGTAGAAGTCTTCATATGCTCCTCCCCCCGCCACATCTCAGTCTTGTCCTCTTCAGCTAGTTAGTTTTGGAGAAGCTGTCAGCTTCCTTCCCTACATTCATCTGGATATTTTCCCCACGTAACTAAACCTTCAAGTAATCAAGAATCTATTTTATAATATTTTTCTTCCAATTAAAATGTAAGTTCTGAGAACACAATTAAATCAAATTTGATTTATAAATAGAGACTTGCTCTAACAAAACCATCTCCCATTGACCGGATATGGTCTGTGGTTCACATCACAATGAGAATATCTGTGAGAGCTTCACTTACATTTTCAATTACTCTTCAACACCTTTTGAAGTTGAGTCACATGTAACGAGAATGCTCATACAATATGAGAGGTTATACTCACTCTCGGTCCATCTTTACCCGGGAAGCCATCACCACCTCTGCCACCTGGCTCTCCCTGTCAAACACAAATCAAAAGGAATCTATAAAATTACTGAGGAAAGCATCACAGTAACTGGATTTTTAACTGCAGCAATGTAAATCTGATATTCAGAATATCATTTTGCCTAAGAACACAGTCAGCCATGGAAATCAGGTGTAAACTTCAAAATCCATTCCATGCACAGGAGTAGAAACAGTGGGCTTGATCCTCCTTTGGTGTTAATTGGCATTACATATTGGTTTCAATTGGCTGACTTACATGGCTGAAAATTTCTTGCAGCATTTTCACATACTATAGTCTTTTTTTAAAATAATGTCCTGGTCTGCATAGATGCTAGAACCTTTTGTTCTTACTGAAGTCAGCAGGAACAGCAGATACTCAGCACCTCTGAAATCAGACCAAAAGTGAACAGGTGACAAACCTACTCTTTTTCATGAAGCTAAAATGGTAATTTCACATAGTGAGTAGGAGAAAAAGAGTTGTTACCTTTTCTCCTTTGGGTCCAGGACTTCCATTGGCACCTCTCTCTCCTGGCATTCCTTGCAAACCAGGTGGCCCAGCACCACCAGGTGGGCCAGGTGCACCAGCTGGACCCTACAAGTATAAAGGTGAAGTAAGATAAACTTTGAAGGTGCAGCTGAGTGAAACTAATCAATGCATGTAACATAGCTAAGAGTTTGAGCATAAAGTAGGTACCTTGCCCCCTTCCGGGCCAGGAGGACCAGTTCCACCTCTTGGTCCGGAAGCACCTTGAGGACCTTGTGGACCACGTTCACCTGGGAGGCCATTTTCACCCTGCCATAAAGAAACATGCATTAGCATTTTTGCTTCCAAGGCCTGTATCATGGTTCTGCATTTATTAACCTTCTCACCTTCACAACTATATCACAGAAGTATTATTGTAATGCCTACCTTGCTGCCTGGGACTCCAGGAGCTCCATTTTCACCTCTTTGTCCCTGTTGACAATGCAGGAAATGTTATTAACCTGTGTACTTTATATTACATACTAAACCTCTCTCTAAAATCCTTGTGTTTGGCATCTCATGGCCTTCACCTTTTACTTGTCATGATACAAACTACTACCCCTGTTTGGATCCTGTTATGATATAATTTTGGGAATACCATTTTCAATGGGAGGGTATGTCCAGAGACAGAGATCAAAATATAATGGCCTCCTTAGGATAAAGAATGCTGACTTACGGTATGTTTTCAAGTGCTATCTTTGAGGGTAGAATAGGGAGATGAGGAACATGGATCAGCATTATTAGCTCTCATGTAACCGCACTGACAGATTTAAAAGTTAGGATATCTTATCACTTATTTCCTGTTGCACCTCTTGTGTACCCCTTTTGTTGAGAGCTGCCAACAGATCTGCTCTGATGCATACATAGACAAAATCCCAGTCTGTCTCCTGGTTGCACCCATCCACTCTCGATAATGCCTTCTGTGTTTACGTGCAAAGATCCTACCATGGATCCCGGCTTTCCCAGGACATAAGAATATGAATTCCTCTACCTATAATGAGTTCTGCATCTAAAAAGGGGGTCTGAAAAAGGGGGCTGAAGGATTGTTATTCTGATATTTACCTTTTGATTTCTTGATCTCTAAAAAAGAAAGGACAACTTACTGGTTCTCCTGGCTTTCCACTTTCTCCAGGGGGTCCCGCAGTACCAGGTAATCCCTGTTTACATGGATGATACAATTACATAAATAAATATTTTATAGCTACTTAGATAACAATATCTATTTTCAATTCCCATTTTAATCAAACTTTCAAACCTAAATTATGCATTCTTCTAAGTCACAGAAAACTTTGACACAGAAGTAGTTCAGTGAAAATAATTTTGTAAATGTATCAAATGTTTTGCAAATGAGGATTGTCTAATTGGAAAGCCAGAAGTTCAGATATGGCTACATCACCAATATTTGTAGTCAGGCTAGCCAGATATTTACCAGCTAAGTTACATGAAGATCTTGGTTGACCTTTTTCACTTCAAGACAGGGCAAAATAAGCCCTAACTGAAATACTTTATACCTATTTGCTAGCTTTTAAAAATGAATGGACATCAACAAAAGAGCAACACACAGCACCTGGAAGCCGGATGGACCTGGAGCTCCTGCTTCTCCTTTTTCACCAGGAGGACCCTGGAAAGAAACAAAAAGGCAACACAAAATTCATCAACATCATTTTAATCCATACAAGAATTCAGAAGATATGCATATTCTAATCCAAATTCTATAAACATTCTAAATCCCCAAATTAGATGGAAGAATACCCTGCCACACACATGAAAATGAACTATTAGCACCACTGAGCTTTTATCATGTAACTATCAGGAACATCTGCTTTTATTGCCTATTTTCACATAAAATACTGAAGTCAAAAGCCTACTCTGAAAGTATTATAAGACTATAAAATATTTAAAAACTTCCCAAGAGGCCCACCATTCGCAAGTTGTTTTGTGGATGTCTTTTCAGTACACAGAGGACTCAACACTGCCATGTCCTGTGTGACTAAAAGAGGGATGGAGGAAGAGAGCACGTAATGCTATTCCTTGGGCTCTCCTACATGAATTTCTGCTCTGGGCTACCTCTGCTAGCTTCTGTAAAACTTCTTTGTCCAAATTTTAGAGGGAGTAGCCATCTTGTCAATATCATCCATGCTCATCTTGCTGCACTCAAGAAGGCATAGTGATTCTTGAGGCCAGTACATCTGGGAGCTCATGTTAAGATTCTCTCCATCTTTCCTCTCTATGATGGGTTAAATTTCCACAGAAGGCTGTCTTAACAGACACATCTGAGACAGCACCCAGCTCTAGAACTGGTGAACTGACAAAGAAATTGTACATTTTTTCTAGTAACCATCAGCTGGTTTAAACTAGTAAAGCTCCAATCAATTCAGTTTATATCAGCAGAACTTTTGGCTTAGCTATCATTAGAGACCTATTGATTACTTATTTATTAAAAGAAAAAAAAACCAAAAACCAAAGACACGTGAGTCCAGCAGGTCCTTCTGTCCTCATAACCAATTGGAAATTTCTCTCTCCATCAGTTAAGAAAATGTCCTTTCTCGAGATTCACGTGTTCTTTGCTGGCCACTACCACTAAGCAGTTGAAGAATGAAAATATATCAGCAGTTCCAAGATTTTTCTTTTTTGGAAAGATAGACATTGCACTTACTGCAGCTCCTGGAGGGCCCTGGGCACCAACATCACCACCTTTTCCAGGAAGACCCTGTCAAATGACAAAATTAGAGTGTGATTATGCATTAATACATTTTTTCAAAGAGCTAAAAGAATAGGCAACTTTGTAAAATATTACTAAAGAGAAGCTGATAAGTGAAACTGACCTGAGCACCAGAAGGTCCAGGAGGACCTCTTTCTCCATTCTTACCAGGTGCGCCCTTTAAAAAGGGAAAGACCAGACACGTTTAAAATACATGTTTTTAATGCAATCTCTAGCTAAAATGAGAATTTCATATGTATCTGTCCAGAGCCTCTGAAGAATTAGATCAATGTAACACCATTAAATTCAATGGAATGAAACTGATCTACAGCTGCCAAGGACCTGTCCCATTAAGTATATGATTTTTAAGTGAAGAAATTATACTAACCTCATTACCCTTAGGACCTGGGAAACCCATGACACCTGGCTGACCTCGTGGACCTGCTGGGCCTGGAGGACCTGATCGGCCAGATTCTCCCGGATTACCCTGATAAAGGCAGAAAAGAGATACTGACCATAAGAAAAAATAAATTATTATAAATGCAATAGAGAAATGTTTAAAAAATCAAATGACTGCATTAAAAGGTAGCCAAAACAATATTATTTTGACTGACTTTTCATTAGAAATACACTTTTATAATTTTTTAAAATTATACTTACACTCTTGTGGCAGAGGAGTGAGTTTTTATTATAATGCTAAATAACAAGGTTTGGACAGTGCTATTTCAATGAAAAAATATGTGGAATAGTCTGTCACTGTAAAAGTAACACAGACTGCAGCTAATGAGGTTGTTTCTGGCCTCATCCACATTTCACTCCAGGACTCCAATTGAGCAAGAATGGTGTTGAGCACAAAGCCAGCTTCAGTGAGTGAACTATATACTCTTTGAGCAAGGTACATACTGCAGGGCCGGGTTTGCCATCATTTCCTGGGCTTCCTGGACTTCCTGTCAGACCCTGCATATTTAGAAAAAGATAGGTTAATTTTAGTCTACAGAGACACCACTATCTATAGTTAATCTTTCAAGCCCATTTCAGGATCACTAAAGAAATCCATTGGATTTATAAGGAACTAGATGATCAACAGTTCATTTAATAAGGATTCAGCCCATTGTGTGGGATTCAGTACTGGGCATGAAGGCACCAAAATCAATGGTTATACACTAAATAAGCCAACGTAAGCATTTACATTAAGTCCACATCATTTTTAAATGAATACATTTAATTGCACATTCTTAGTAATTTAGGCTTTGCTCTTCATTTTACTCTACCAAAGAGATGAGGTGTTCGTCACATGGTATACTCGGAAAGCCACATGGATTTCCAATCCAAACTACTTTACTGTATGTAAAATGAATAACCTACAAGTCTGTATGGGAAATCAGTGGTTGCTGGCTTTGATACTCAGAAATATGGGTTACTAATACCCACTACTTCTCATCATAGCACTTCATACTTTTCTGCTTTTTATGCTTAACACCTTACAGCTTCTCTTAAAGTAAGTCTGCAGGCATCAGATCTATGGGCAAGGCAAAATAGAACATATTTTCCCCTTCCCTTCAAATACAAAGGCTTCATAACAGAAAAATCATTCATTGCAAAGTTTATATAGAGCCAAATCCTGTAAGGGCTACAGTGGAACCTGAGCACTTAAACATCTCACATAATTCAGTTTTGTATATGCTTCTTGCTCCCAGCTGTGGAGGTGTGTTGTGTGACTCAGGCGGGTCAGTGCTGACTGACTTGGCATTACATGTTCCACTGACTACATACACCTCCGTGAAAGGACATGGCAGAAGCTTTGGGCACTACTACAGCCCTTGGTAGTCAATGTTCAACTTCCGACCCTCCCTAATGTACTGAGGAGAGGATTTGAGTATTCTGAGCTAATTGAAATTCAGATATGGCAGGCAAACAGTGGGAGATTCAAGGGTTTAGTTAGGCATCCAGAATTCTGAATAGTTATCCAAAATTGATTCAGATCATTCAAGTTTACTGGGCTTGAAAATACCATAAGAAGGAGCTTCCTTATGGTAAATTTTGCACTTCTAGTTCCATTTTTTTACCACAGCCACAAAGTGCACAGGATGTTAAATATAATTAAATACATAAAATAGATATTGACACTGTTTGAAAAGCTCTATAAAGATTTGATATAATTTGAACTTTGACCCTGGTTGGTGTATCAAACCAGCTCAACCACCTGCAATAAAGATCAAATTATCTTAATACCACATGAAAAAAACATTCTCCCTTACTCTCATTCCTGGAAGACCAGGGCCACCATCACGTCCAGGTTCTCCTGGAGCTCCTCTTGGACCTGCAATGCCTGGACCACCACGTTCTCCTGGAGGACCCTTAATTGGAAATTCACAATAACTAAATAAAACTATTAACATTATCATTACAATAATGGAGGTTATGAAATTGGGAAAGAATGTACCTTTTCTCCTGGAAGTCCATTACTACCAGCTGGGCCACGGTAACCAGGTGCACCCTGCCAAGTAAGAGAGCAAATATTTTAGTCCTGTGGATCAAATAACATGCAAAGTCTACCTGTGTAACAAAGACAACCAAAAACATCTCCAGATTTCTTGAAAGAAGGCATGTGGTGTTCTGTTCACTCACATAAACCCAATATTTCTTTCAATGTTGTAATAATGAACTTCAATGCTTCTCAGCCAGACCCATTTACTAATATTTTAGTGGTATTCAGGGAAGGAGATACATGGAGATGACTATGACTACACAGATTAAAGAACTTTTTTTCTATGTGCACAGTGCACTTTGGGTCTCATGCAACATCCACTGAAGTCAAAGGGGCCATTTCTACACATGCCACTTGTTCTGAAAGCAGTATGCTAATAAACGGCCTGGAAAATGCTTATGAGGCTCGGATGTAAAATTCTGGCGCCTCATTAGCACGCGGTCACATGATTCAGAGTCCAGAAGAAGCTCTTCCAGACTCCAAAACAGTGTGTAGAAGCATGGCTCCCAGGGGATCTCCCGGAAGGAAATCCTCCTTCTGAAAATTTTCAGGAAGAAGGGGCTTCTGGAAGGAGGATTTCCTTCCGGGAGATCCCCTGGGAGCCATGCTTCTACACACTGTTTTGGAGTCTGGAAGAGCTTCTTCCAGATTCCAAATCATGTCACATATGCTAATGAGGTGCTGGAAATTTACATCTGTGCCTCACTAGCATTTTCTGGGCCGTTTATTAGCATGCCACTTTTGGAATAAGCGGCATGTGTAGAAATGGCCAGGGAGTCCTTCTAATGACTTCAGTGGGGACTGCTTTGGGGACTGTTTGCTAGGATTTCTTTTAGTCCCATGTTAAAAATTATCTTTCATATTTTAGCTTTGAAAAATTATTTTCTCTGCATCATTCTTAAAGAAAACTTCTTGGTTGCAATGTTTGGACGACATTAGTTATTATTGCGTCCTCTGTTTTAAGATACCTTTCCATTTGTAGTTTACTCATCGACTCGTTGTCCTTTTTGTTTACTATTCATCTCTGGTTTCCTCTCACCTTTTCAAAATACTTTACAAAGTTAATGAACACAAATTCATTCTATCTCAATTCTAATTTATTTTAGGCAGGAACAGGAAATTAAAATGAGCAACAAGCTGTCATTGTTTACTATGCTAGAACAATTCATTTCAATAATTAATCCATGATAAAAGTATGCAAACCAGTAGCATTTAATTGTTAAAAGACTGTTGGTTGAAAACTCAGCTAATTATCTTGAATATGGATAAATCAACCCCAGTTTTACTTTCAAGAGCTGAACCTTTCTCATGATTGATTTAACTGAGGGAATGCCATTCCACAGCTTGTAGATGGATTGTGTTTGGCATCTTTAATATATGTCACATTATACTTTTCTGTTCTCATACAGTCTTATTGTGTTCAAAATCTTGGGTAGCAACGCCAGTTTTTCAAGATTAATAAACCTCTAGTTTTCAAAAGAAGAATAACTTAAACATATTTAAACTAAAGAATGACCTAAGCCAGGTACATCAGATCTAGATAAGCATCTGCATATGATTTTTTCTAATATGTGGGTTGTTCACATCTGGAAGTTTCATTCAATATCTATTCGATTCAAACTTTGCTCAAAGCTTGGATCCCAGGTTTTGGTACAAGGCATATGAAATGTGATTTAACAACCCAGTGTGGTGACTTGGAGCAGCTTACCCTTTCTCCTGGTGTTCCAGGAATACCGTTTGCTCCTGGCTCACCATTAGTACCCTTTTTGCCTTCTTCACCAGGAGGACCAGAAGCACCTGGAGTTCCATTTTCACCCTAGTTCGAAACAGGAACAAGTGAAAATACATTGTATGGAGGCAAGACTCTCACTGAGTTCAGTGGTTCAGGGGGATAGGGACTGTATTTGCCCTGTTATTAATAAGGATGCATTAAAGGAATCAGAATATTTGTAAAAAGCACTTACACGCTCTCCTCGTGCACCTGGCTCTCCCTTTGCACCGTTCTTGCCAGGTTCACCCTAAATGGAACACATTTCTATGATCACTTGCATGTTGCCACAGAACAGTTCAGTAGGTTTGTTATATAATAATAATAATAATGTATATATCTATCAGTATTAAAACTGATAGCTCATTTTTATGGTTTATCTGTTTACAAGAGCCAAACAGCCGTGTCACTTTCCGACTGGAGATGGTTATGCATTTTGTCTCTAGAAGAGTCAGGATATGATCCTGTACACTCTTACTCAGGTAAGTAAGGGTCAGACCCTAGGCTCCATTCTGTTCATGGGAAATTTGATGTCCGTTTTGCTTGATGTCAATGAGAAATTCCATGAAAAATATTTAAGGCATTATGGAGTAATTCTGCTAAGGCATGGCACATTGATTAAAGAATATATTGATATAAGAATAAGATTTTATACACTTTCAGTAGGTTTCATTGGGGCAGACCCAAGGAAATTTAGAGATAAAAAGATTATTTTTCCTGTAACAATTAGAAATGGATGAATGGTGTGAGTTTAAATCTAAGTTGCCATCTAAACGCATCCTCCTACAACCCAAAGTGAGAAATAATTCTGACAAGCAGATTCAATACTTGGAATATTTTTGTTGGAGAAACTCTGCCATTTTACCATGGGTCATATCATTGAAATATTATACTACTACCAAAGTTTTTGCTTTGAGGTGCTTTTCAATTTTGTTGGTTGGATAATTATAATAGCCAATAGCAAAGGGAGGGTAGAATTGACTAGGCAATTTCAATTACATGGGAAATGTCTGGAAGCTTCTAAAAGAACTTCCTAAGCCATATTCTTCTATTACATGCACCTTTGCAACCCCGTTGGTGTTGTACTGTTGTAGGTAGGAGATGGGAAATGTATCCCCTTGCTAGCTCTTAGTAATGAAAAAAATGTTGGTGACTCACTGGTGCGCCTCTTTGTCCGGGAATTCCATTAGTCCCTGAGGGACCAGGAGGGCCACGGGCACCACTCAACCCAGGAGCACCAGGAATACCAGCAGGGCCCTGTGTGGGGTTAAAGGACACTAACATGAGCAAAAAATGGCATCACCGACTGCTGCACAATCGAAACTGTAACCCCACCTATAAGAAAGCAAAAAATGACAATTTGGTGGGGTACTTACCGTTTCACCTTTACCACCTGGGTTTCCGTCCCTTCCAGGATTGCCCTGGAAAGAAGAAATGATTAATCTGTGCTAATACTGATCCCTTACATCCAAACATTCCATAGCACTTTGTAAACCTCAATTTGTATGGCAGTAGCCATAACAATACTTTCATATAACTATCACAATATCACCAGGAATTTATGTGGTTTGTCACTTACAGGAGTACCAGCTGTACCAGCAGGACCTTGTGGGCCAGACTCTCCTCTTAGTCCTGGGGTACCATCAGAGCCAGGGGAACCAGGAGCACCAGCTTCACCCTATGAAGAAGGTGGTATAGAAGCAAACTGAACACACTCTAGTGTTGATCCCAAAGGATAATATTAATACGTTAGCCTCTTTACCTTTTAGTCAGCCAGTGCACCTTTGCAGGCTGCAGGCAGAATGCTGACACTAGCATATCTTCAGCAAAAGAGGCAGGCAACTGAACAAGGGGCAGACAACTATCTAGAACTTAGCAATATGTGCTGGGAAGCACATGATGACATATTATATACTGTCAGGCAGTTATAAATAGTAGAGTAGCACATTCCCCCTCATGTATGGTAGGGTATTGTGTCTTCCTCTTTCCTGGGCAGGCAGAATGCCTCAGAATTTCTTTTCTAAGTTCCCAAAGCCCCATCATCCTGCACCTTACAATGTTCCTTAGAGAAAGAAGCCGGCAAATGAACCCCTTTAATGTAGGAAAGGAAATGAGAGTAAAAGACCACACCATTTGTATATTTTAGAGGGAGAAGCAGAGAGACAGTCCAGAGAAGGAGTGTAAATGAAAAAGAAGGGTAAATAAACAAACAGTTACAAGGAAAGTGATGTGCACAGCTGTGGGCCTCACATTCCAGTGGGTGACACACAAAGTAAGTACACTTGAACCTAACCTCCTTAATCTGGGTGTCTGTGATCCAGGAATACCTGTTGTTGGACTGTGGCATGGCCTTCCCAGATTCTACCTCCTTCACCCCAATAACAGTTCAAATACAGTGCATTAAGGATTTATCTTATGACATCTTATACATGTGCACATCTCAATAATGGTTTGTACATACAAAAGCTTTGGCAATGGATGTTGTTTCCCCTTCATTATGAGAAACACACAGGCTGCACATCTACACCCCAGCAATCTTTCAAAAGAAGTTCTTCTCTTTTGAAAGAATGCATCTACACAGAAAAATTAGTTGAAAAAATCAATCTGCTCTTTCGATACAGAGCCCCCATTCTTTTGAAAGAACAGGCCAGGGCTCAAAAAATCTGGTGCCATGCGGAATGCTCTTTCGAAGGAAGGTCCCAGGGGGCATCTACACATGCTTTTTTTGGCTGGGTGGGGGACGGTTAGCTGAGTGGTTTGAACATTGGCATGCTAAACCCAGAATTGTGAGTTTAATCTTTAAGGAGGCCATTTAGGGGTCTGGGGCAAATCAACTCTTTAAAAAAATCATCTGTCAGAGATGGTGCTTGGCCCTGCCTAGGGGGCAGGGGACTGGATTCAATGACCTCCTGAGGTCCCTTCCAATTCTATGAGATGCGAAAGAAGGCACTTTTCCTGATTCAGGACCAGAAGAGGGCTTCCAGAAGAGCTGCATTCTCTCAATTTCAGATCAAAAGAATGCATTTTGTGTGTAGATGCGCTGCATCTTCTTTCAAATAGGGGCCTGATTTTCCAAAAAAAAAAAAAAAATCTTGCTAGTGTAGACACAGACACATTGTCTGGAAAATTCCATAATCCTGCATAGACTATTTTTCAACATTGCCAGATTAAAGAATTTCAAGTTTAGTATTGCTAGATGATTTTATAGCTTGCATTGCTTAGAGGTACAATTGTTCTTATAAATAGAAACCACCTACAGAAAAAAGGACAATCTGCCAGAAGAATTAAGGAGGAGTCCAAAGGATGTATGGATGGAAATATAAAGCAGCATGGAAATTTCTTGGAGAAACTTCCAAAACATATGCAGAAGTGAGAGGTATTACAGGACTTGGGCCAAAACCCCACTGATTACTTCAGGAGTGCTTGTGAAAGTGAAGTGAGCGTGGTTTGTGTAATCCCTAATATGAAAAATCATTAGCAATAGGCCTTCAAGAAATGTGATAGCAGCCAGACCATGAGAAACCATCTGTTGAAAAACACACATCTGTATACCTTACCTATGTATGTAGGCACACATACTGTGGAAACATAGATCTTCAGATAGATACCTTAGCACCTGGAGAGCCTGGAAATCCTGCAGTTCCAGGAGGGCCAGGGGGACCCTGAAATAAAGAATGCACAAGTACTATTACAAAAGATGAAGGTCATATGGAATGAATCTTAATTAGAAAATGGACCTGGCTGTGAGAGCTTTGGGTTTTGTTTTTTTTTCCTTTCCCCCCCCCCGACCTTGTGAATAAAGAAACATCTAGCAAAGCATAAAGGTGTATGAGTCATACTGTAGAAGATGGAATTTGCCCGTTTTTAAAAAAATCACACCTATACTTTCCTTATTCTTATGCAATATACATTTTCAACCTGATGTGAATGTTTCTATAACTGAATAGTTTTATTTCAGAAAGTATGCTTATGGAGATTATATTGCAGAAAATATTTGAACAGACCAATTGAATGAAAGCATGTGGGAGGGAAAAAAGGACAATATGGTTGCTACTATTACAGTTTCTAAGTAGTTGAAAAAATAGAAGTGTTGGGCTAGCTTATGGTTTTTATGAGTTGGGCAACCTCATAGTTTATACGCCCCATTGAAACAAAACAATCCATTGTTGAAACATCAAAGAACAAGGACTTTGTTGACTGTTCCCACCCACAATTCATGAAGAGGGGGCTTGCATGTGAACTCATCCCATCAGCTAGAGGGGAAGAGAATAAAAATGTCTGACAGGAAGGAGCTACATCATGATGATGGTTGGAATTTGGTGAGCACAATACTTCTAAGCTTAAGCAAGGGATCCCCAACTACTTAGTTTGGGCTAGCCCTAAAGGACACACAGAGGTTGCATGTTATAGCATCTACTATTACCTTTTGGAATCCATGATTGTATCTCATTTGTGTGCATTTGTTTACCTACTTTAGCCTTGTAAATAACTATCTGATTTAGTTAGTACTGTAGCACTAGCTACAAGCATTGGCTTTGGTTGGAGATCTGAGGTACAATTGATCAGGAGTAAGTTATTTGTCCTTTGGGATTGGAAGTAACTGGAATATTGTTATTCTTAGTGTAAGGGTTAATCTACCAAAAAGGGAAGATTTACCAGAGATCGTACTTGTTACTTGGTTGAAGAAATCTAATTATAGAAAACACAGTACAATCATCTTAAGTGCCTTGACTTCTCTAAGGTTGGCATTCTTGCTTGTGAGCTACTCTGGACAGCTTGAAATCATGGTCTGTTCTGAGGGTAAGTGAGTCATATGATGAAATCATTCAAAATCTAGCCTATATAAAGGTGTCCATTATCTTCATCAGTAAATAACTGGAGAAAAATTTGGATATACACACCCTTTGAATTTACATGATCATGATTTCTTCTGTTTACCTTTTAGTCTTCACCAGGTTTTATGTTTCAATCATAACAACTTTATAAAGGTTTTGAAATAATATTTTCATAGAACACCCATTTGTAAGACAAACCATGTCCAAGGCAAGAGAAAAATAGTTAAGAAGTACAATAGCTAAGAAAACAATAATCAAGTGTCTTACAGGTTGTCCAGCTGCTCCTGGAGTTCCATCATTACCACGGGAACCCTACCAAAAGAATACAATATATCACATACCAAACATTCCCTTTGGGAGAGAAAAGCCAAGGGCTTTGATATTAGATAATGATATTGACTTTCAAACCATATTTGTGTGTCTATACATCCCTATATATTTTATTAAGGCACACATATTTCTTCAGGTCTGGGTGCCCACTATATTAAATAGCAATAGTAGACCTAGTAATAATAATAATATCCAAAGGTGGCAATCAATTGTACATGCACTCTGCTGTAATAATAGAGTGGCATATAATGAAATACATTATTAGATGTCTAAATTCTTTAATGCATACTAATCATGTATTATTAAACAGAACATAATGTGTATGACATGTACTTCAGAATAAATAAATAATTTGGTAGTTGACATCATGCATGGCATAAATTTATGCCCTCAAAGATTACTATATTAGCATATAACATAGATCAAGACTCATCAAGAACACATATTTGTAACAAAGCGGCGTGTATGACCTTTACTACAAACTTTGGTCTTTGGCTAGCAAATTTTCCTGATGATATTGCAGATACTATATATTTTGCCATGCCCTCCTATACACTATTTGCTGTACTACTTTAAACAGATTGAAAGCTCCATGAGCCAGAGAGCTCCTATTGTGTATTGCTACAAAGCGTGATGAACCCCTGCAGTGTTGTGTGGCAGAAATAATAGCAATCCTGTAATTTTGCTGCAGTTACTTACAGCAGTACCAGGAGTGCCTGGTCTCCCTCTTTCACCAGCTGGACCTCTTGGACCCTAAAGAACACATGATTATTAATATGGGAGATGAACTCCCAAAGACACCATCTAACAAAGAAGAAGAAGAAGAAGCACTATTTTGCTTAGATATATTTCAGTGAGGCTGTCTGCATTGGTAAGTAGTACACAGTGAGTGAGTGTGAAGGGTAGCAGAATCAATCTCTTAAGGAATAAAGTCAGAAGATGGCTGAAAGTAGTAAGAAACAGTAATCAGAAAAAGTATCAATTATTGTAATTTCCAAATAAATGATAATAAAAATTTACCATTGGTCCAGGTGTTCCACTTTCTCCAGGAAGACCATTTTCACCCTGTTATAAAAGAAGAATATCAGATTTTGACAGAATTTACCTTTATTGTCACAGTTCATTAGTGGTCTCTTAAAAGGATGAAGCATAGTAACAAGCAGGGTCCCAATCATTTAAGATGCTAAATACCTTCTGTAAGGTATTCAGTGTCTTCAACTCTTACTGAAGGCAATGGGAATTGACAAGTTTCAAGAACCTTAGAGCTGATCTACACTAGAAAAGAAATTCAACCTATGATACGCGACTCCAGCTACGAGAATTGTGTAGCTGAAGTTGACCTACCTTAGGGTGAATTTCAGGCATGGCCCCACTGTGGGAGTTTGATGGGAGAACCTCTCCCACTGATTTTCCCTACTCCTAGTGACAGTCACAGCGAGTAGTACTGTGATCGATGGGGACACCCTTAGCGCATACCTATTAGGCTAAATTAGGGTGACTATCCATTTTGTTTTAGGTGGGGCAGTCCCATATTTTGGGCACCATCCTGGCATCCCAATTTACTTTGCCAAAGGGGCTAATTGCCCCATATTCCACTTTTTTATGACACAGATGGCTGCTCCCAGGCTAGAGGAGCCAGGAGCCAGGAGCCAGACCCATGCGGCCATGCAGCTGTCACCTGGTTGACCCTAGCTGGAGGAAGCTGGGAGCTTCACTGGCAGGGCTGCAGCCCCATTCCTTGTACCTCAAGTCATGGGGCAGCCAAGAACTGCGGCTGCCTCCTGCAGCAGGAAGGGTGACCATCTGTCTCATTTTGGGCAGGACAGCACCATTCCCCCGTGTCTCATATTTGTCCAGAAGAGATATAGTCACCCTAGCCTAAATTGAAACCCAGAAAAGCAAGTGCAGCAACATCAATCTTCCCTTTACTTGCATCTGACAAAGTGGGTCTTTGGCCACAAAAGCTTATGCTCCAAAATAACTGTTAGTCTATAAGGTGCCACAGGACTTCTTGCTGTTTTTGAAGACACAGACTAACTCAGCCACCTCTTTGATACTTCCCTCAGGCACATAACATTAAAACAGAAAGGCTTGGGCTTCTTTATCATTGCATTACAGTTCCTCAGTTTTACATGGCTGTAATTCCATTAAAATCAACTGAATTACTCTAGCATTAAAGTGGAGTATTACAGAGGTGAATTAGGCCTGAAGTGCATCAGCAGAATGTCTTTTTAAAGTGCTAAAGAGGGACCTACTCTGTAGTCATGGGAATGTCTTCTCTGTCTGTTACTGTTATAAATTCAGAAGAAATATGCTGGAATTGCAGATAACTCATCTAGAATAACTGATTACTTATATGGACATGATCATCCATGACTTTAAGAGATTAAGTGGCTTCATAGAAGCAAATACGCAAATACAGTTATACAATTGATTCAGAGAAAATTGCTTAATTTCTAGAGGCTACAATAAAGTCACTTTACCTTTGGGCCAGGAGCACCGGCATCACCTTTGGCACCATCTCGTCCATCAAAGCCCTAAGGGAACCAAAAAAGAAAAAATCAAACCATACGTTTCACGTGTGCTTTTGAAAACCTGCTAATCCTTGATCAGTATTGAACTTCAAGTGCATCCTTCTTTACAAAAAAAAAAACAAAAAACAACTGAAACGCTCACATCAAACCTTACATCAAAAGAAGGTGGCTTCTATTTGTTCAGATAGTGATACAATAGAGAATACTAACAGCTTTAATGAATCCTATAGTAAAATGTTACAGGAACATAAAAATGCAAAAGATGTTCGATGCCTGTTTAGGAACATATTAGCTGTGTCTACACGTGCACGCTACTTCGAAGTAGCGGCACTAACTTCGAAATAGCGCCCGTCGCGGCTACACGCGTCAGGCGCTATTTCGAAGTTAACTTCGACGTTAGGCGGCGAGACGTCGAAGTCGCTAACCTCATGAGGGGATCGGAATAGCGCCCTACTTCGACGTTCAACGTTGAAGTAGGGACCGTGTAGACGATCCGCGTCCCGCAACGTCGAAATTGCCGGGTCCTCCATGGCAGCCATCAGCTGGGGGGTTGAGAGACGCTGTCTCTCCAGCCCGTGCGGGGCTCTATGGTCACCGTGTGCAGCAGCCCTTAGCCCAGGGCTTCTGGCTGCTGCTGCTGCAGCGGGGGATTCATGCTGCATGCACAGGGTCTGCAACTCATTGTCGGCTCTGTGGATCTTGTGCTGTTTAGTGCAAGTGTGTCTGGGAGGGGCCCTTTAAGGGAGCGGCTTGCTGTTGAGTCCGCCCTCTGACCCTGTCTGCAGCTGTGCCTGGCACCCTTATTTCGATGTGTGCTACTGTGGCGTGTAGACGTTCCCTCGCTGCGCCTATTTCGATGTGGTGCTGCGCAACGTCGATGTTGAACATCGACGTTGCCAGCCCTGGAGGACGTGTAGACGTTATTCATCGAAATAGCCTATTTCGATGTCGCCACATCGAAATAGGCTACTTCGATGTAGGCTTCACGTGTAGACGTAGCCATTATGAACACCTTACCACGTTGGTGAGAACTTAGTGCCATGAGTAGTCCCATTGATTTCAGTACGGCTGCTCCTGTGGGCAACTGCTCAAAAACGTAAATAAGGGGAACAAAATTTGGCTCCTACTTAAGTATACATTTCAGGCAGTTAATTTTTGTCAGGATTAATGGTAAATCAGAATAAACAAAGAGCAGAGATAGGACAAAGGGACCCATTTTGAACCCCGATCAGATGTTTTCCAAAGTGCAGAGTGTTCATGGATAGGATTTTAGATTTTTCTTTTAACAGGCCCATTACTGAGATAACAGCCAGTTGTGAAGTTCAGATCTGAACTTTCTCGAACTTCTGAAGAGGAGAGCACTTGTGTCTATTGCATAACAAATCAATTAGAGTAGTTCACTCAAGACTCCTCTGAGAATAATAATACCTACTCTGTGACCTTTCATTCCATTGAACCCAGGCGCACCAGTATGTCCTTTGAGGCCCTAAACACATAAGCATAAAATAATATGTAAATTACAAATAATGCAGCATAATGAAACACATAAACAAATATATACTAAGTAACATAGTCACTCTGGTGGTATAATTGACAGAATGCAAAATCAATAACATATTTGGTTTTCATTCAGGAATTGCTCTTGGGGGGATCTTTCTTACCGGTGGCCCAGGTAATCCACGCTCACCAGATCTGCCTGGTCGTCCAGATTCTCCCTGTGGACAGAAAAAATGGTTTTGCTCTGTTGCCACTTCAGTTTCTGGCAAAGAACTCATGATACAGGACTAAACAGGCCTGGAAATAAACCGGTGCAACTCTCACTGAAGTCAGTGAATGGAGGGGGTTACACCAGTTCATTAGAAGTCCTTCACAGCTCATGATCCATTTGCATCAAATGTTTTAGTGGACTTACAGTAAGTACCAACATTAGCAAAGCTATTCTTGGAAGAAATGGTAGCATCACAGAAGCCTCATGGTGCTTGTGATATTCACTGTACAGGAAGAAACAGTCAAAACACACATGGACTGCATTTTTCTCTCTATACAACCATCTATTGGTTTTGTGAGCCAGTAGGTGGTCTTTCATGGACGTAGAACCCATTTCCCAAAAACTCATGTAACTCAAAACAAGATTTCAGCTACATATCAAAAGTAGGCTATATCTTATTTTTATCCCTGCCTGGTTATAGCCTGATCCAAAAATCATTAAACTTAATGGGAATCTTCCATTGGCTGCACTGGGATTTGTGTCAGCCCTTAATGAGTTGATTGCCAGGTGCAAATTGGTAAGATCTTTGCATAAAATAGAGATGACAAATATGAAGGACTTCATTCTGGGATCTAGGAAAACCGAACAATTTATCTCCTCAGTATACTCAGTGGAAATGACCCTTTCCCCAACAAAGATAAAAGCTTGGAACTACAATAGAAACACAGATGATTCAAATCGCTAACACACAAATGATAAACTGAAATATGGTGTTCAATTAAAACTGGCCAGTGCATAGAAATTCAAAGTATCTATCAAGTGAGCGGATCAGTCCTGGTCTCACTTTTTCTGCCTGTGTATTATGTGCAATATGATTAATAAGGGGCTGGAGATGGCTCCTTTGGAACAGAGATATTTCATAGCAAGTTTTAACCAAGAGCAAATTCTAGCAACCATACTGTATTATGAAATCTACAAATCATGGGTTTACAAGTGATGGCCTGAAGGATATTTATGCAGCGTGGTACCAATGGCACTGCTTCAAAACCACTATGCAGTGATTTTGATCCCCCATCCCCATTACATACTATAACAGTGAACTTACATCTTTTCCTGGAGGGCCAGCTGGACCCAGTAATCCTGGAGGGCCTGGAGGTCCCTGAGAATAACATAAAGATTCATTTCCTTCCATAATTTACAAAGAAATATTGTATTAGAAACTGAAATATTCACACAGCTGAAGTACATTGGTTTGGTAAATACAGTGGGTAGTTGGTCAGGGTTAAATATACCCAGTGGGGAGGTCTGGCTCAAGGCATGCTGCACCTCAGGACAGTGGTGGGCAGAAGGGCATTTGCACCTATTTCACTCCATGGATTGGGCCTCTCCCTGGCTCAAAATTAGCCAGTGCAGAGGTTTGAAAGCAGGGCAGAATTGGACTTGAGGGCCATAAATTTGTGATAATATTCATCCTGAAATCAGAAACCTACTGCCTATGAGTTCGAGCAGTAGCCAAGAAGGGAATGCACTGCAGCTACACAAGCAAGCCATAGATAGCAGGGTTAATACCATCCCTCAGCCTTCAAGTAACTTAATGTTGAATGTCCACTCTCCCTGGAACAAGGGGACTTTCACTTTTCAGGATTAAATTTATTATTGGTCCAGATCATTAGCTGCAAAGTGGCACAGTTTCTTTGAAATCAACACAGCTAAGTAGATTTACCAGTACCACCATGTATGCAATCATGATTTTTCAGACTTCTGTTCAACTCTGCCTAGGTTCTTGTCCTATCTAGGATTCTGCTGACATGGGTTAGAACTATTGCATAAATGTTAAATGCAACTGGTTACTATTTATGGTAGGTCTACGAAAAGCAGTAACAATTTAAATGCTACAGATTGATTGGAACTCAATAAAATGCTTTGTTGAGCCCCCAGGAGTGAACTGCAAGACTGGTATCTGAATGTGTGAACTAATGGATAAAACTCAGCCAAACAAGAGAGGGATTTGATCAGGAGTGAAAGGGAGAATTTGAAATGGGTTCAGTTCTTACCAGCATTTCCAAAATTCTCTCTATTTTTGTGAGCAAAAATAGTTTGCACCAAATATTGCTCATTCCTAATGGTTAGTGCAACAAAAAGCTGCTTGGTCGATACCAAATATACGCAGAAAAAATTGTTTCTCTGTGGGTATTCCTTTCCGAAGGCCTGATCCAAAGCCCATTGAAGTTAGTGGATGGGTTCTCATGAACTTTGATGGGATTTGGATCAGAACAAAGCAAAATATTTTTTCTACATGTATTCACTATGGATTATTTTACTGATATGATTGGTTTCTTTTTCTTAAAATTTTCCTAAAAGAAATTTGCATGAACTTGGTAATAAAGGTGTACTACATTCCTTCTATAGACTCATTTTGTAAGGGATAAATCCTAACCTCTTTACTCCAGAAAAGGTGGTTATATGCCTCTGGAAAGCCTGCAAGAACACAATTCTTAAGTGTGTAGTAATGTAAAATAATACTTACAGAAGGGCCAGGTTGTCCAGGCTCACCAGGGGAACCTTGGTATCCATGAGAACCCTAATATGTAGAAGGACACCACTGAGAAATCTCTGGTTTTTCCCCAGGAGTTTGCTACATATTGCAATGCTTTCATAATCGTAATAAATAATTCACCCATAATAATTACTGAAGAGACAGAGGCAAGAAAATAGACAGGATCAAATAACTAATTAAGCCCCTTGGGATATGGATTGAAACTACAGAACTAAAGGGAGATTCACATTAAAAACCCAAAGCCCATACCACATTGCTATACATGTATGAGAATTTCCAGATTCACTTTAAATGATGAGGGCTGCTAAATTTATGTCTGAATTAAGAGTCTGGAGCATTATCAGGGGATCATAAGTAAAATCAGATTTTAAGTATCTTTAAGGGTCAGTTGATATAACTCCAATGAATCCAATGGAAATGCATGGCATCTGAGAAAGGGCAGAATCTGATACTTGGCAATTTGCTCCTGAGATTATAATACAGGCAAATAAAAGAAGATAATATACTAATAAAATTATAACTTCTGATGTAGTGGTTGAAAACTTGCTTAAATTCAAGGAGAGTTACTTACAGGTGGGCCTGGTTGACCAGCTGGGCCAGGCAGGCCAGGTGGGCCAGGGGCTCCTGGAGCACTCTAAAGTGTACAAACAAAATAGTCATCACACAGAAATCTATCTATAACCCTTATTAAGATATAGTCAGGGACAAGAATGATAAAAGACAGTTCAGCATGGGTGCCTATTACTGTAGAGCAGAAATCTGTAATGAAATATGGTAGATGTTGTGGAAATTTTCATATCAGTAATGAGAGATTTATACTGATTTTAACCTTAGTATCTTAGGCAAACCCAGCTGAAAGAGAATCCACTTTGACATTTGGACTGAGCAGGGCTGTTGCTCATAGTCTCCAGAATTTACAATTCCTACAGAAAAGACTTATATCAAATTTGTGTGGAGTTTTGCAGTGGCAGACTTCAGTCATACAATCCAGGCTCTGACTGAACTGATCCAGAAGGCAGTTCTTTTGATCCCACACCTTTATTACAGGTTAATATGTTTTTGTTCCAGGCATTTAAACCCCAAAGGATGTTCTTATATTGCCTTTTGTCCAGTTAAAATGAAGGCCAGCCAATTGCCCTAAGGCAAATAGCAAGGACATTTCATAAATCTGCTGCAAGGAATATTTGTGGGGTTAAAATCCAAGCACCTTATCTCCTCAATAAGAAATGTATTCCATTAATCTGGACAGAATTATGTTTGAGATTGGTCCTGAATCCACATCCCCAGTACAGTGGATCCAAATGGTGCCAATAAACTTCAAATAAACTATCTGTGCCACTTACGGATTTCTAGAAGTAATCTGAGAGTAAATTCAGAAGATGTTAGATGTTAATGTCTTAATTCTGTACACTGGGTATAACATGCACTTATACAATCCATTAGGGCAGGATGTGTGTTGGCATCATACTTGTCATGCTATGAAAAGGTTTTGCCCTGTAAACCTCTTTCAACTTCCAACCAATCAATTTTATATTTCTGATACCTGGCAGGGCTCATGACTGTTAGCCAATGAACCAATTTTCTTAAGTGGAAAAATTCTACACCTTAAAATACAATGACATCTGAACTAGTCAAAGGACACAGTAGACTACATTCTGCTCTTCTTAGGGAATAACTTTTACGAAACAAACAAAGACTTTCCAGATTTAAACTAGTGCAAGTGACAGCAAAATTTGTCCCAGAAAATATTAAGATTTACAAGCATGTTCATGTTGCACATTAAATACCTATAAGTTAAGTAGCAACAAACAGGGAAGCATATAGCAATGAAATAACACGAGGAAAAAAACCTGAAAGTTTTACTTATATTTTGCTAGTTCTGCATTTGTTCAAATAAAAAGTATTCAGTTCCTCTTTAGTTGGTCTTGTAGAGTCAATACAGTAGGACTGTGTCTACACTTGCACTCCTCTTTCAAAAGAGGTATGCAAATGAGGGAAACTGAAAATGCAAATGGGGTGCAGATTTACATATCTGGCACCTCATTTGCATATTCTTATTTCAAAGGAGCTTCTTTCAAAAGAAGAAAACCAGGGTAGACACTGCTCTTTCGAAAGTAAACTGTTTTAATGGAAAGAAGGATTCTTTTGAAGATGGGGTTTTCTTTCGAAAGAGCAGTGTCTACACTGGTTTTCTCTTTTTGAAAGAAGCTCTTTTGAAATAAGAATAAGCAAATGAGGTGCCAGACATGCAAATATGCACCTCATTTACATTTTTGATTTCCCTCATTTGCATACCTCTTTCAAAAGAGGAATGCAAGTGTAGACACAGCCTCTGTGTATCTGAGTTACAGCAGAGGAAATATATTCCATTACTTTCACCATAGATAATATATTTCATAGAATAGGTAATATTCCATGATATGTAAAACAGGAAATATAATTTACATCAATTTCATTTCACTACAGTAGATTAACCCAACCACTGTAAATACTATTTCACATAAATATGTGATACAGAAAATCACAAAATAGTTATCAGAAAGTATGCCAAGTGACATAATGGCTTATATCTGTGCCAGTCTACTTTTGTGTATTATTACATTTGTGATTACTAGAACTAATTTAACACAAAGGGAAATCGGAGGGATGTCACATCCATATATGGCTACAAACTGAGCAAAATGTTGTTTTTCAAATTAAACACTGAGGAAGTAAATCCATAGTTAAGAATGGCATTTTTGCGTTAGCATTGTCTCCAAACTGTGAATGAATGGGAATTGTTATTATGGAAAGGAAAAGGAAAAGGAAAGCCAACAAGGAGAAATTGACATGTAAAGTTAAAAAAGGTCAACAAACATGCAATGAAAGGACACAATAGTAACAGTGAAGAGATGGGTAAAGAAATATCAGCCATGGTTACCACCTATAAGGAAAATATATTTGTACTAAAGATAAGTCCATTACTTCTCCAAACTGTTTGGATTAGGTTTTTATCTGAATTAACAGCAAGAATTTAGTAAAGCAAAAATCAAATGCTGTTGAGATTTACAACACATCACAGAATAGCACATTCAGGTGTCTATTCTTCACATCACATCAGTTTATTCCATGATGCACTGTAAAACAATTTACGACAGGACACAGTGTGGTGGAAACATGTGAAAGAATATAGGCTATTCAATCTAGTTAAAAACATGCCCAGTGTCCACTGAGCCACCTATAAGAAATATAAATATCTTTACCATAAATGCAAAAATACATTGTAGGAACCAAGTTTGTTGAACTTAAGGGTATCTTTTGTTATTTGTGTGGTCTGGCATATCTCATGTTAGGAAGCCAAGCAGCAGGATGTAGATGCTATGACACATTGGCCATGTCTACGCTAGCCAAAAACTTCAAAATGGCCATGCAAATGCCATTTCGAAGTTTACTAATGAAGCACTGAAATACATATTCAGCACCTCATTAGCATGCAGGCAGCCACAGCACTTCGAAATTGACACACCTCGCCGCCGCATGGCTTGTCCAGACGGTGCTCCTTTTTGAAGGACCCTGGCTACTTCAAAGTTCCCCTTATTCCTATTCGAAAAGAAGCTCCATCTGGATGAGCCGCGCAGCGGTGAGCCGCGTCAATTTCGAATTGCGGCAGCCGTCCGCATGCTAATGAGGTGCTGAATATGTATTTCAGTGCTTCATTAGTAAACTTCAAAATGTCCATTTGCATGGCCGTTTCGAAGTTTTTGGCTAGTGTAGACATGGCCACTGTGAGTAAAAAACATAAGGAACTGAAAATGAATTAATGAATGAATGAACTTATTAACAAATGAGTGATATAGGAACAAATGAATGGAAACAAAACTGAGAAAATCAGTCATTCAATATGATAATCTGGTGGAACACAGAAAAATCTGCATCTTCAAATCTGAAGATGTGTGTGTTACCCACAAAAGCTCACAACCTAATAAATAAATTTGTTAGTCTTTAAGGTGTTAGAGGCCAGCTTGCTTTTTGAGAAAAATAGCATGTTTGTTTAGGTGTGATTTCATAACATGCAAAATGTAACATACAATCATTTTATGTAGATTAGGAAATTAAGACGGTCACTAATGAAGCAGCAACCAATTTCAGATAATAGTTCAAAATAGCCATTAGATATTGCACTGTATTTCATGGTTCTCTCAGGAGTGACTTGTATTTATCAATGGACTATCACTGTTGTAATTCCACTCCATGTTAGCTGTGATGAATGACTTTACCAAACTTGTACATAAAATGAAAATTAAGCAGATTTTTTAGATGAATTTTATGCATGAAGTAGCTCATGCATATGATTGTTTCGTCCAATGTATGGTTGATCCAACTAAAAAAATTAGAAAGTTTCTGCCAGGCCAGTGGGTAGATATGGCATCCTTAGTGCAGAGTCTGAAGAGCTGTGAGTAACAAGGACCATGTTACATCTGGTTACATTTGGGATAAAAGGAAGACAATATACTGATTTTCCATAGAACTGTATTAACTATTGAAAGCTAGAAATACAAACCGGGATAGAGGGTGATTTTGAGCATGAATGACCTGGAATGCTGTCAGAATGAAGAAGGGGAAGGGAGAAATAAGAGAATTTCTGGGTAAAAGAGAAAAAGCTGCTAGTGGAAGAATAGAAGTAGAGAATGAAGGAGGCAGTGAACAAAAGCGGGGAGCATATAGAAAGAGGAAAGGGAGGACAGTAAGGAGAGAGATACTGTGTGAGAGAGAATCAGTTGGGAGAAAGCGAAGAGGGTGAAGCCTCAAAAACGGAATGGAGAAATGAAGAGACAAGTCAGTACAGGAAGAAGCAAACTTGCAGTGTCATATAATCTATACAGTTGCAAACATCCTAGAATGACAAACAGGCCTTAAACGTTATTCTATTTGCAAGAAGCAATTCAACAAATAACCTTATTTGTTCAAGAGGAAAGGCATAAGTATCCAAGATACAATCTATAAAAGAAAAAAAATGCTCCTAAAGAAGGAGGAAAGGTTACTGTCTTACAATAGGATATGGATATTGTCCAACACCACCAGCCTTAGTATCATAGGACTCATACTGAGGAGAAAAATTCTGTAACAGAGATCAAAACAAGAAAATCCATTATACATTGCATCAGACAACATTCAGACTTCATATGGCACTGTATGGGAAATAGCTCATTTATAGAAGCTGTTTAGCAATATTCTAAAACATGCAATTCTGTACATGTTTCAAAAGTCATCCCAAATGGAAACCCGCATAACATCTTTCTTTGTGCTCAGCTCGGTGGTCACAAGAACTACAACTGGTGACACAGTTGACCCTATACTGTACTATAGATATCCCTGGTATGAGGAAACTAACTGACCATCCTTCTCCATCTTTTCTTCTCTTTTCCCCAGACAAGTTATCATGTGACATTTTACTAAGAGCATGGGTCACTCCTTTTGATATTTTTTCCCCCACGTTTCCTCCCAAAAACCACATCTCTGTTCACCTAGTTCAACTCCCACCGAAGTCAAAAGTAGACTTTTCCATAGCAGTCAGGGAAGCTGGATTAGGTCCCTTAATTAGCAGTGTGACAATCTCCTGCCCCATTAATTTAATCTGCTGCATATTAATGTTTAGATGTTATTAATACACAATTTCAGAGTAATTTGAAACAGAAAAATCGCCTTGCCCCTTCTTTCTTTCCTCACCAGACCCCATAATTATAATATGTAAGAGGTCATAAACATTACATAATGCCTGACCACTCAAAGATGGTCAGCTGTTATGAACTGGGGGAAAATACGCATATATTTGGGACATGCTAACATTGACATAAATGGGCACTCTGCACAAGGAAGAAGACAAGAACATGGCCCACGTGCTTTCAGAGAGCTGAATAACAGTTCAATATGCTTTTTCTTGGACAATATGCTGATAAAATTAGAAAGGAAACTGAACTATATGTTTAAATTAAGCTCACTTGATTTAGTTGCACTTCCGAACTACTTTATGAACAAAAACTGTGGAATGTTTGGAATGACAAAAATGGGAGTCAGGGTTCAAATACTCATCCTTATTTACGTGATTTAGTGACTTATTATTAGATTACGATTTTCTCTGAGTGAGGGTCAGCAAGTAGCTGTGCTGTCTCTGAGGTAGAACAGTGACAATACTGAGAATGAATGTCACAATATGGCTTTTGGTTATCTCCTACTTCCTAGTCCTGGGGTTAGCTACCTGTGGCTCCAGAGCTGCATGTGACTTTTTAAGGAGTCATTTGTGGCTCTGGGGGCTGCCACTGCTGACTCCTCTTGAAGCTCCCTACATGTTCATATTGGGTGTGGGACAGTTTAAGCTGTAGTGCTTATATGCCAGACCTTCAGAGCTAAAAGTAATAATTATCACTTACTACTCCATTTATAGACGGACAGGATGGACAGACCCCAGGTGTGCCAGGAGAGCCGGGAGTGCCTGGTTGTCCAGGGGAACCAGGTGGACCAGGAGGACCCTATAAGATTCAAAATAGACAAGAGTGAACATTTGCATTTGTTTTTCAATATGTTACAATCTGGCACACCACAGAACAAGTCAGGCTTGTGCTGAAGTTAACAGATGTAAGAGCTGGTGGCATAGGGATGGGTCCTTGAATAGACACTGCATACTGTAAAAGAGAACATTCTTTATCAAGTGTGAATAAAGTTTACAGTTCAAATTAGTAGACAGAGAAGACGAAGTACAAGAATGTATACAAGAATAAACATTTTTGTCTGTTGACCCTGATTCTATGTGACTGGATTGTGCACACTACAAACATTTAAAAACAGATTGACAGCTCGGTTTAAAAAGTAACACTGTTTATGAGATGCTGATGAATTCTTCCTACTGTGCAGAAATGTTCTAAAAGATATTACAAATATATATACACCTTGAGCCAATTTTTCCTTTCTCCTCTCAGTTTTACTGAGAGAAATCAAGAACAACAACAGAAATCCTTTGAAGCTAATGAGAATATACTGGATTTACAGTATCAGAAGATTTAGACCAACAGAGTCCAATAATCTTGGGGCCCAATTCTGAATGACAGAGGTGTCAGTGTGAGTTGAGGATCCTCACCAGCTTGCATTTGAGGCTTAGCACTTGCCAGGATGTGGCTCTTTGTGATTTTAATTTTATTTGAAGACTCTGATAGCACTTACTGGGTCACCTTTGGGGCCTGGCAGCACATTAGCAGGACGAGTAGTCTGTGAAAAAAAACAGAAAAAACCATACAAAAGATTTAAACCAAAAGCAATGATAAAGTTCAGCATATCTGACATGTAGGAAGAAATGTTTAAACAATGATGGAAATACACTGTCAGTTTCCACATCAACTGCCAAATGTTGCATTGCCATGGAGCAACCCTAGTGTGACATACAGTGGCCATTCTTGACACAGGTGCTGCGGATGAAATCTTGACCTATTGAAACCAATGGGAGCTTTGGCATTGACTGCAGTGGGGCAGGATTTTATCCTATGTGCTTTCGCTATGGAGATACATGGGGAAAATATTTTTGCTTCCTTTCCAGTCTCAGCCTCATTTCCCAGAAAAAAATGTGTTTATCTGATTTTCATCGTAATTATCAATGACCCTCAACATCCTCCGATAGTGATTAAAGGCTGCAGAATAGGCTTCTCTGGTAATGCGATTGCCATCTGTAGCAGTGGATGCACAGCTGAATGTTAAACATCATGGAATGAAGTTTTATCATGTCCGATACTGAACCACATTACCCTGGTTCTCACTCTGCTGATCACACTTTCATTTAGCACTGAAGGAGGGTTGATGGGAGACTCCCACATCTCCCAGATGATCTGAAGCCACAGAGCTAACCAAGCAGGGCTCAAACCTAGGAACTTCAGACCCAAAACCACAAGTTTCTAGCACTTCAGCCAAAGAAGAAGCCACGGTGAGAAAACAGAAGCTGTGTAATTGCTGGTGCCAACCCAAGACAGATACACTGTTGTTTTATCTGCTTTATGACAATATTGACTTCTGAATACGAATTGATGATAAGTTAAACAGGTAAGACCAGATTCACCTCTCAGTTCACTAGTAAATCAGTAACATCAATTCTTAAGAAAATAAAGTGACCGTACAATGATGTAAAATTGGCATGAGTAACAAATTATGCCTACAGTGTTTACATGGTGCTATAAACAGGCTTGGCTTAGATTGAAAATGTTGGTTGTGTTTGATTTCATGCATGTAAACTGAGCATTATGTCAGAAATTTTCTTTTTTTACCAGAAATTTAGTGCTTCACGTTATTTGTGGTTAATTCACAAAAGATTCTGAAGTTTTGTTTGATTGGAGTAAACACTAGTGACAGAGTAATGGGCCTGAATCACAGCACTGCATCTGATCACCATCACATGGCGTGAAGATTTCAGTTGGGATTCAGAACTGTGTCTGAGCTTTACAGTTGGCAAGTATTATTAAAATGTGTTGAACCTAAACTCTGGATCTTAACAACACTGAATTTTGGGATTGTTATAGTCCAAAAGTCATGACTTTCCTTTATGACTAATAAGTACCCATCTTTTCATTGCTTTTCAAAAGATCAGCAGAGCCTCCTGTGTTTATAAAATTAAGCAAGAATTCATGTGAAAAAAGCCTTTCTTATGAGACAATTGTCATTTCTTCCTTTCAGTGGATGGAATATATGGCAAGACCATCTGGACTGTAACAGGAAGTCCTATGGCATTTTAGAGACTAACAAATATATTAGGTATGAGATGTCATGAGAATAAACCAGTTCATCTGAAGGATGAAGTTTACCCATGAAAGTTCATGACTTACCACATTTGTTAGTCTTTAAGTTGCCACAGGACTGTTTATTATTTGTGAAACTACAGATAACACAACTACCCCTCTGAGACTATTTTCACTGTAGTTTACTATAATTTCTGGTTCAATGCTCTGCTAGGATAAAGAAGTACAGAGATGCAAGAAAATTAAAAGTAACAGGGGAAAAGATTTTTGAACTTCATTCAAAGGTTCAGGTTAGTTCTGATTTCATCCTAAGTAGTTTGCTGATCCTTATGACTTATCAGATGTTAAAGAATTTTAGGATGAATCAAGAGTACTTAAAGTTCCCAGTTGTATGGATGAACATATGATTTGGGCACATGTGTATCAACAACAATTCATGTTTCAAAAATACAGTTTATACTTACCGGCGAAGTAGGTGGTGTTGTCTGTGGACAAACAGGGCAACACTCTCCAAATGGAATCTCTGGGTTGGGGCAGTCTAATTCTTGGTCATCACAGAGGATGTCATCACAGAGAACAGCTCCTGAGTCACACACACAGATTTGGCATGGTTCTGGTTTCCAGACATCTCTGTCAGCGTACATTTGCCCAAGATGTGTACATGCTCCTATGACTAGAAAAGGAATGAAAGAAAAATGTAAGGTTTGTAGCAACCACCAGTTTGATGCTTAATAAAAAAATTCAAATGGGATTTTGAAAATGAAACCGAAAACTGGAGTTTTTAATTTAAACATGCCTCATTGATGACAAGGGGCACATTTCTACCCTCAGTGACCTGCTTTGGAAAATGCAAAGTCTGAACTGGAATTGTAGGTGATAACTCCACAGATATCAATGGGAGCTCTGTGAGCCTGACACAAAGCCAACTAAAATCAATCAGAATCTATTGACTTCAGTAGAAGTTGGATCAGGTCTCATGGGCAAAACAATTGTATAATCTGCAATAGAGTTCCACAGCACCAATAAATAAGAGAATGTGTCCAAAGTGCTAAACTATTTACTGTAGTGCCTGCATGCACACGTACATACACAAAGTGCCTGCATGCACACGTATATACACAAAGATCTACAGTAAAAAAAAATCTCTAGTGTCCACACGTACTAACAATTACACAGAGTCCACTGATTGGTTTAACACACTTGGCATGTTGGGTTTAGGAGAGTTTTTTTTAAATTAATATCTATGTTCACTGTAGTAGCAAATACGTGAAACTTTCTTTAGTTCCAGGAAAATTGTATATGGGAAAAAGAAGGAAATGTTTTGCTTGAAAAATTAAGTTTCTAGCCTTTTTTTTTTAAAATAAACTTGTTCACAAACTTTCAAAACTAAGAGCTTGAATCAACCAATCAAAAAGCAGAAATAAAAAAATATGATTTACGTTTCCAGTCAAAACTAACTAAATTCTACATAAAGCTTCCTTGTAATTGATGAGAATCTCAAAACTCAAATAGCTATCCAAAAGAATGGCATACAAATCTATGGAACACAAAATAATGACAGAAAATATTCAGAAAGTAAATGACTACAAACATGGTATAAATTCAACAAAACAACAATTACTCATAAATATTTCACAAATACAAAAATTAATTTATTATCTACCTATGCTCTCTTATAGTCCCTGTAACTGTAATATATGAAAAGATCATTGATTACAAATTATGCACGTATCTTTTGTTACAATATTTTGTCAACAACATAGAAAACCTAGTCGGATATGCTCTTCAGTGACTTATTTAATTTTATGTATTTCCTATAATTGTTTCCCTGAAATATTGTTACAGCAAAAGCCTGTTATTTTCAATAACAATTTTCCATACTAACTTAGCCCTACATTTTTTATAAAACCAAACTAACCACAAATGATCATTTTAAAAAATGATCATCAGTACAAAAATATATATGTGCCTCTATATAACTTCACCAGTTTTCACCATCTGCTTGTGTTACCTTCTCAGTAGATTTGACGAGGACCCCAGATATATGTTAAACATGTATTTGATAGAACAAAACAGCAATCATGTAGCACTTTAAAGACTAACAAAATGATTAAAGTGCTACATGACTGCTGTTTTGTTTTGTTAGAATACAGACTAACATGTCCACCTCTCTGCATATATTTGATAGATGTGCCCTCAACTGATGTCACATGGACAATTCAGAATAGCATCAAATGCCACAATAATCACATGTATCCAGTGCAAGACTGAGAAAGAGTTTGTAAACTTCCACTCCTATACCTCTGCCCTCTCTCTTTCCTCCATACCTCTACATCCTGGTCTCTCTGCTTTCCAGCTGGCATCCCAGTGTACCTTCTGCTCTCCATTGCTACCTTGATGTGTCCTTCCTCCCTCCATTTCCCTTCTGGGTTTTCTCTTTCCTTCCCTTTGCATTTTTGACTCTCCCGTAACGCATTCTCAGTGCTCTCTCCATCTCCTTTGATATCTGACTTCCTCTCTCTTATCCTTGATTCCATAGGTTCTGCCTAGGTGGACACACATTCTTTTTGCTTTCTCAATCCCTTCCATTTTTGTGCTTTCTCACTTCTGGCTGCTTCTACACTCACCCCTGTCGTTGGAGGTGGCATAGTAATGAGGCAATTCAAAGCAGGCTAATGAGGCGCTACCATGCATATTCAGTGCCTCATTAGCATAATGGCAGCCACACAAATTTCAAAGGGCAGACCTCGAATTGCAGATTGACAGTGAAGATGGGGGCAGCTTTGAAATAAGCGCTCCATTTTGACATTCCCTTACTCCAATCTAGTTTTGTGGGAATAAGGGAATGTCGAAGTGGGGCACATATTTTGAAGTTGCCCACATCTATAATGCCAATCTGCAATCTGAAGTCTGCACTTTGAAATTCACATGGCTGCCATTATGCTAACAAGGCACTGAATATGCACATTAGTGCTTCATTAGCCTGCTTCAAATTGCCTCATTACCATGCCACGTCTGATGGGAAGGGGCGAGTGTAGAAGCAGCCTCAGTCTCTCCGTCTTCTACTGACTGATAGTCCTGGTCTCTTTCTCATCTGCATTCCTCCAATCACCAGTTTCTCCCTATTTCATTCCCTCTTGCTTGTCTAGTCTTGCTATCTCCATTTCTCCACCTTCCTTTCTCTCCATTTCCTTCATCCACTCCTCTTTCACTTCCTGGTCATTAAATACGCGTTACTCTCCATCCCTTCCTTACTCCTATCCTGATATCTGTCTCTTTCATCAGCCATGACGTTCCTCTCCTCTTGCTTCCACCTTGCCTGCTCTAGTACACAAAGTGGTGAACTGTTTTTCAGGTATATGCTGTCACTTGCAGGCTGTGCTAACTTCAGAGGATGGGTATATGAGAAAGAATTAAAATCTTCTTGGCTTGTTGAATGGGGAGCTACCCTGCACCCTTCTTTTGCTGCTCCTAGGACTTGCCTACACTAGCTCCCTACTTCGAAGGAACGATGGTAAGTAGGGTGTTGAGAATTTGTTAACGAAGTGCTGCAGTGCGTATGCAGCACTTCATTAAGCAAATTTCCCCCTGCAGCAACATCAAAGTGTTAAACTTCGAAATCCTGGCTCGCATCTAGCCGCAGCGCACCCACTGGTACTTCGAAGTGCTCAGGGTACTTTGAAGCCCCTCTTTACAAAATTTTGAGGAGTAAAGAGACTTTGAAGTACCCCGGTCACTTAGAAGTACTGGCGTGTGAGCTGCAGCTAGACGCAAGCCGGAACTTTGAAGTTTAACACTACCAAGTTGCCGCGGGGGGGGGGGGGAGGAATGGGATTTGCATAATGACGTGCTGCATATGCACCACAGCACTTCATTAATAAATTCCCAACACTCTACTTACCATCCTCCCTTCAAATTAGGAAGCCAGTGTAGAAAGCCCAAAGTGTTTTTCATAGGCACCTAAGTTTCACTGAAAGTCAATAGGCCATAAGCTTTTAAGGCTTAAGTCACATCCAAAAGTGGGAATTTTGAAAAAAATTAGCTTGATCTCTTACCTTAAGAGGTGTCGCAGCTCCTGTTCTTAATAATAGTCTCAAATCCCACTTTCCAAGAAAAGAGCATCAACAGAATTGTCTTTGAAAAGAATATATTTCAGAATTGTCTTAGAATCATAGAACCATAGACTCCTAGGGCTGGAAGGGACCTTTGGAGGTCACCTAGTCCAGCTCCCTGCCTAAAGCAGGATCAATCCTAATTAAATCACCCCAGCCAGGACTTTATCAAGCCGGGACATAGAAAACCTCTAGCAATGGAGATTCCACCACTTCTCTTGGTAACACATTCCAGTGCTTCACCACCCTCCTGCTAAAAGATTTTTTCCTCATATCCAACCTACGCCTCCCCGTCTGTAACTTCAGACCATTGCTCCTTGTTCTGCCATCCATCACTACTGAGAACAGTCTCTCTCCATCCTCTTTAGAGCCCCACGCATCAGGAAGTTGAAGGCTGCTATCAAATCACCCCTCACTCTTCTCTTCTTCAAACTAAATAACCCCAGATCCCTTAGCCTCTCCTCATAGATCATGTGTTTCAGCCCCTAACAATTTTTCTTGCCCTTCGTGAACCTGCTGCAATGCTTCCACATCCGTTTTATACTGGGGTGCCCAGAACAGGACATAGTACTCCAGATGTGGCCTCACCAGTGCCGAAGAGAGGAGAATAAAACTTCTTTTGGGCTTTGTCTTCACTTGCATTTCCCTTTCAAAAAAGGAATGCAAATGAGGGAAATAAAAATGCAAATGAGGCACTAATTTACATATCCCATGCTTCATTTGCATAATCTGTTTTTGGAAGAGATTCTTTCAAAAGAAAAAATGTGGGTGTAAATGGGGGTCTTTTGAAAATAAACCTCATCTTCAAAAGAGCCCTTCTTTCTATTTTGTTTCAGGAAGAAGGGTTCTTTCAAAGATGGGGTTTATTTTTGAAAGAGTCCCATCTACACTGCTTTTTTTTCCTTCAACAGAATCTCTTAGGAAAATAGATTATGCAAATGAAGCCTGAGGATATGTAAATCAGTGCCTTATTTGCATTTTCAGTTTCCCTCATTTGAATTCTGCTTTCAAAAGAGGAATGCAAATGTAGACATGGCTTTGATCTGCTGGAAATGCTCCTCCTAATACACCCCAATACGCTGTTAGCTTTCTTGGCTACAAGGGCACACTGTTGACTCAGATCCAGCCTCTCATCTACTGTAATCCCCAGGTTCTTTTCTGCTGCCCTGATACTTAGCCACTCAGTCCCCAACCTGTAACAATGCTTGGGATTCTTCTGTCCCAAGTTCAGGACTCTGCACTTCTTCTTGATGACCTTCATCAGATTACTTTTAGCCCAATCCTCTAATTTATTTAGATCATTCTGGAGCCTTTTCCTATACTCCAGTGTATGTACCTGACCCCCTACTTTCGTGTCATCTGTAAATTTGCTGAGAGTGCAATCCATTCCTTCATCCAGGTCATTAATAAAGATGATGAACAGTATCGGTCCTAAAACCGATCCTTGGGGCACTCCACTTGAAATGGATTACCAATTAAACATAGAGCCATAGGATCACTACCCATTGAGCCTAACCATCTAGCCAGCTTTCTATCCATCGTACACTCCATGTATCCAATCCAACTTATGGGCAAGAATGTTGTGGGAGACTGTATCAAAAGCTTTGGTAAAGTCAAGGCATATCACATCCACTGACTTCCCCATGTCCACAGAGCCAGTTACCTCATCACGGAAGCTAATCAGACCTTGACATGAAGACTGAGGCAAAAAAAACCAAACTTTGAGTACATCAGCCTTTCCCACATCACCTGTTACCAGGTAATCTGCCTCACCCACTAATGGCCACACCCTCCCTGATAGCTCTCTTATTGTTAACATGCCAGTAGAAACTCTTCTTATTGCCCTTTTCCTAGCATTCTCCAGCCATATAGTTATACTCCTCCTTAGTCATCTGTCCAAGTTTCTGCTTCTTATACGCATCCCTTTTGGGTTTAAGTTCAGCAAGGATTTCCCTGGTAAGCCAAGCTGGTTGCCTACCATATTTGCTTTTCTTAGGCTACGTCTACACGTGCAGCCAACATCGAAATAGCTTATTTCGATGTTGCGACATCGAAATAGTCTATTTCGATGAATAACGTCTACACGTCCTCCAGGGCCGGCAACGTCGATGTTCAACTTCGACGTTGCTCAGCCCAACATCAAAATAGGCGCAGCGAGGGAACGTCTACACGTCAAAGTAGCACACATCGAAATAGGGATGCCAGGCACAGCTGCAGACAGGGTCACAGGGCGGACTCAACAGCCAGCCGCTCCCTTAAAGGGCCCCTCCCAGACACAGTTGCACTAAACAACACAAGATACACAGAGCTGACAACTGGTTGCAGACCCTGTGCCTGCAGCATAGATCCCCAGCTGCCGCAGAAGCAGCTAGAAGCCCTGGGCTAAGGGCTGCTGCCCACGGTGACCATAGAGCCCCACAGGGGCTGGAGAGAGAGCATCTCTCAACCCCCCAGCTGATGGCCGCCATGGAGGACCCAGCAATTTCGACGTTGCAGGATGCGGATCGTCTACACGGTCCCTACTTCGACGTTGAACGTCGAAGTAGGGCGCTATTCCTATCTCCTCATGAGGTTAGCGACTTCGATGTCTCGCTGCCTAACGTCGAAGTTAACTTCGAAATAGCGCCCGACGCGTGTAGACGCGACGGGCGCAATTTCGAAGTTGGTGCCGCTACTTTGAAGTAGCGTGCACGTGTAGACGCAGCTTTAGTGTGCACTGGGATGGTTTGTTCCTGTGTCTTCAATAAAACTTCTTTAAAATACTGCCAGTTCTCCTGTACTCCTTTCCCTTTCTTCTTAGTTTCCTAGGGAATCCTGCGCATTAGTTCTCTCAGGAGTTGGCGTCTACTCTTCTGAAATCAAGGGTCTGTATTTTGCTGATCACCTTTCTTCCTTTTGTCAGAATCCTGAAATCTACCATCTCAGGATCACTAAAGCCCAGGTTGCCACTCACTTCTATTTCACCCCATAGTTCTTTCCCTGTTTGTGAGCAGCAGGTCAAGCTGAGCAGAGCCCCTGGTTGGTTCCTTCAGCACTTGTAATGGGAAATTATCCCCAACATTCTCCAAAAACTTTCCGAATTGTCTGTGTGCTGCTGTCTTGGTCTCCCAACAAATTTCTAGGTGATTAAAGTCTCCCATGAAAATCAGGGCCTGTGATCTGGAAGTTTCTTTTAGTTGTTTGAAGAAACCTTTGTCTACCTCATCTACCTGTCCACAAGTAATCAGACGTTGCAGAAACTACAAAGCCTGGAGTAGATTATTTTGATTCTGCAATGTCAATTTATGTTTACATTTCTCTTGGGCTCACAGTTACATTATTTTTAAGTGATGGCACTGATACAATGCTAGTGCTTCCTGTAGTCATGCTAATTAATGATGACAGAAAAATACAGATGCAAATTTAAAGCATTTAGCACAGATAAACATTAAAGCAAAAGTAAGGTAATTATTCTGTAAAGTGTTTTTGAGTGTCAAAAAGGTTACTGAGGCAAAACCCATTATTATTGTTCTTATATATTTGGTTTTTAGGAAGAAGGGGATTTTGAAGCCGAGGGTACTTTTGAAAGGTCTTCATCTACACGAGCAGCAGGCATTCTGAAAGCAGCACTTTCGAATTATGTGCAGCCACCATTATGCTAATGAGGCACTGCAAATTTATGTCAGTGCCTCATTAGCATCTTCCGAACCACCTTATTAATATGCCCCCTCTGAAAAGAGGGGACAGGTATGGACATGGCCAAGATCTCTTTTGAAAAATCTTCTTTTGAAAGAGCACATCTACACACAAAAAAGCAGATCAAAAAACTCAATCCGCTCTTTCTACAGAGAGCATCTACACAGCCCTGCTCTTTCAAAACAACAGAACAGGGACTGAAAAATCTGACACCATGAGGACTCCTGTTTTAAAAAAAGGGCCCCCAGGGCATCTTTTTTTCAAAAAGAATCTTTCCGAAAACGGTGGTCTTCCTCATCTGGGAGAGGAAGAGGGCCACCAGAAAAAGTGCACCATTCTTCTGATTTAATATCGAAAGAACACATTTTGCATGTAGAAGCTCCATGTGATTTTTCAAAAGTACCCTGGCTTTTTTGCAAAAATGTCTGGTGTAGACCTAGTTATCGAGTGGCAGATATAACTTCCATTCTTGGCTAAGAAGCTGACAGGCCTGATCAAATGAGTTCAATGTGCATAAATGAGGGAAGCCCCCTCTGCCCTGTTGCGCCATAAGCCCTAATTGTAAGGAATGCTGCTGTGAGGTGTTCCTCTGCTTACAAAAGAATATGAATTTTCATGTTATTATTTGGGCTACCACAATGCACATGGCATGGAGGCTACTATCTGAACAGGGGAATGCTTGATGTGTTATTTCAGAGTGAAAGTTAAATTATATTGAGCTTTCAATTGCTATTTACATCGGCAATGCCACAGCATCAGGGAGATTCCATCACTGGTATTGTGCATTTCTCTGTCTGGTTTCTGTTAGCTGTACCCATTCTCATCAGATATCATACCTTCAGCCCTTCCTGATTGGGTATCCTGTTGACTGAATATAATGCTACTCAACCCTTCCCCTGCAAAATGCCTGAAATAAAACAAAGACACAAAAGAAAAGCAATTGCTTGCATTGTCTCATCCCACAGAAGAAATCCAAGCCAGCCGCTTGTTTAATTTTAAACAGGTCTTTTGAGCATTACGTATAACTAAAGAAGTGTTTTGTTCTAAGCTTCTAAAATGGTTGCCTGGATTCCTACATGTAATAGTGTAGGACCCAGTTCTGTCAGGACACTGCTGTCAGTTACAGTAGGAAAAATAAGTATTCTCTTAGCTAATTGCTGAATGTTTCTGTCAGAAATGTTGTCTGTACTTGGATGAACCCATTATAATTGGTTAATGAAAAAAATGCCAGGGGACCATGGTAGATGTCTTGATCTCTTAGAACATGACTCTGACAACATTTCCAGTGATTTTCTGATGGAGAAAAATGTGTTTTAAAATCAGGAAGAGCATAGCATTTTGCAGTGAAACCCACTATCTGGTACTGCTAAAGACTCATGCAAAAGGCTCAGGGGTGCTTCTATTGAGCGCTCCTGAGCCCAAGCAGATCGGTCACTGTCTGTGTACCCACGTGAGGCATAATTCTGTCTTCTCTCACTGCCCCGTAAGGCCCCAGGGAGCATAGAGTGAGGAGCAGGTCTTGCTGGCCTTTTAAAAAAGAATAGCCCGATGTGCCTCACATCACAGCCTGGTGGGCATAGACAGCAGGGCATGCACCTCTCCAGAGCTACTCATCCCATATTTGTACCTCCTGTCTTCTGTAGCTGAAGTATGTTCCTCCTTTGCCACCTTACTGTGGGAAGGAAACGTGTCCTTTCTCGTACTTTACTTGACCGCACAGGGCAAACCATAACTTATCCAGGACTGTTTAATAAAAATATCATTATCCTAACTAAAGAACAGCATGCTCATAAGCATGTGTGTGCCTTGTGAGCATATGAACGTGCGCATATTTGTGCGGGAGCATGAACACATGCATGCATACACATTTCAAGTGACTTTGTTGACTTCACCTGTGCAAGGGTGAGATGTTCAGCTCCAAATATTGGTGCGCTTTTCTCAACTGCAGCTTGTCCTTAATTACAGTTGGCCAGAAATATCACTTTCTTATTCTCCAGGAAGTTAATTGTGAGGATTCACATTTCCAGGTTTTCTCAAATCCTATTATATCCACATTGTTTTGTTACTTTCTGCTCAGAAATCTATGAGGCATACTCTTCTTTCCATTGAATTTAATGGCACCGCTCCAGGAGGAGCAGCAGAGGGCCCATAGTTAGCTTGTCCTATCACTTTGGTGGAAAACTACCTATTTTTCAAATCAATTATTCTCAATAGATCCTTGTCTCAAAATACCTTTTTTCATTATTTGGAAAATGTGGTTTTCATTTTCATTTTTTTCCACTGTGAAATTAAATTGCATCAATGAAAATGAAAATAATTCCAATAGTCTTATAAAATGACTGACATTCTTTCAGGTAATAAAGAGACCTGGTTTCTCTAGTCTCATAACATTGTCATTCTTTAATTTTACAGTAGATGGCACGATTTAACAGAAAGAATAGAATACACAGACCTCTGTCTATAAGGACTTTCATACTTGCTTCTAACATTCTGGATTTCATTAAACCAGTTAAGAAATAAGCGGAAAGAACTGCAGAACAAATCTTTGAGGCTTTTGGCAGAATGAAAGTATTAAGTAGGTTTTCCAGAGGAAAAAATACATCTGGGTTGATTTAGCCTGTTCAAGACACCCCCTTGATACTCAGATGTAGATCTGTGTGTCAGTATGTTATGACATAATGCATCATACATTATACATGAAGACTAAAAGACAACTCCAGAATACTCTCAAAAGCTGATCTGCATTAAAACATTCACAAGCAATACAAAAAGTAATAGAGATATAAAAAGGCTGACTCGTTTACTTCTAAACATGTGCCTAAAATGGTCAAATATTTGCCTTAATCAGATATTCTTGCTGGTTCCTGCTTGTACATATAAGACTAAGATTTCATTAAATATCAGGAATGAATAGCCAATATCAAACCTGATCCCAGTTTTCAAAGCACTAGTTGTAATGACTTTAAACAACTTCAGTGCTTTGATGACTGTGATGGCTTGCCAGCGATTGTGTAAATAAATAAGTCGTGGAACATCTGTAAGGCACTTTACAAAGCATAAATAGCTTTCTGTTGGAAAATGTATGTAACTTCAGAGTTCTTGGGCAACTTTTCCTAAATGTTTGGATTTTAAAGATTTCTATACTGTGCAGTAGGTAGGATTTCTTCCAGCACTGAAACCACAACATGTTTTCTTATCTCATAGACTGGTTCTGAGTTGGAGTCCAAAATTTTTGTTTGCTAATCAGGCTAGAAGCAGGATGGGGGCAGAACAGACAGTGTTGACAGGAAATACTTCATTTTGCTCTGAAAGGACTCAATCTGGCTTGCATAAGGATGGGATAAGACAACTGAAGTAGGAAAGCTTATCTGGACATCTTTTGTGGAGAAAGGGCAACTGTGACATTGGACATAATCCTAATTCCACTGAGGGCTTATGTACATTACCATAGAAGATCGACCTGCTCAGGGTCAATCTTCTGGGATTTGATTTGTGTCTAGAATGTATGCACAAAATTGAGCTCTCAGGGGTTGCAAGACCTGAGGAGTAAGGGAGCTTGACAGGAGAAACGTTCCCATCAACCTTCCCCTGCACAGACAGACAAGTTAGCTAAGCGCAGATATGTCAATTTTACTTACGCAATTGGCATAGCTAGAGTTGTGCACCTGTGGTCAACTTTCTTAGTCTAGTATAGATGTAGCCTGAGGAACACGGGAATTCTGCTATTGAATTCAGCTGCCTTGGGAACTTGCCTTCCATGTAGTCATTATTGGCTTTATATTTGCTCAGACACCATCTGCACACAGCTAACCACATGTATATCTGAAAGTCGGGGGAGATCTAAATTTATTCACCAAAACCTCAGACTTCCTCCTGTTTGGATAAGTGAAATCTACAGTAGCTGCAGAACATCTGAGCAGGTGTGGTTCCATCAATCTCCACTGCAAAAAAACACAGTATGTTCTAAACTCACCCATGTTTTAGCAATTTGGTATAGTCACCAATTCTATAGGTATTCTGGGGCCTGAGCACCCACTGAGAAAAAATAGTGAGTGCTCAGCAGCCTCCAGGTAACTATCTTTTTCATCATGTGCCTTTCGTTTTCCAGCAGCCTTGCTGATCAACTTCTCTCACTTCCTTCTAGTGCCACCCAGCCACTGTGAACAACCATTCTGGTGCGTGCAAGAGGCTCCAGGAGAGAGGGGAAGGAGGGGGATAGGGTGTGCCCAGGGAGGGGGTGGAAAGAGGCAGGGAAGAAGGTAAGTGGGCATGGAGCAGAAGCAGGAAAAACACAGGTCAGGCATGGGGGTTGGAGGAAGGGGTGGAGTGGGGGCAGGGCCTGTGGCAGAGGAGGGGGTGGGGAGTCCAGCACCTTCCAGCTAGAGGGGAAGTCAGTGCCTGGGAAACTTGGTTAAGGACTCACAATTACACAGCAGCTCAAGTTCAACCCCACGTTCCCCTATGTTTGTGAATACCAGCTGCTAACCTGAGAGGAAAAACAATTGCTGTCATATCACAACTGTTGTAATTTGAGTTTTTACGATGGGCTAGTTTAAGGCTGGGAGCACAGAATCAGGCCCCCACACCTTGCCCATGGGCCTGGCAAGTCTCTTGACTCACTTGTGTTAGGGTCTGATCTAGAGCTCACTAAAGTCAACAGGAGCCTTTTCTACCACCTTAAGGAAAGTTAGACTGAGCCCACAAAGAAGATGAGGGAAGATTTTCTTAGCACCCAAGGAATTTAGGAGTACAAGACCCCTTGACTTTCAATGGAACTTCTGATTCTAAATTCCTTGGGCCTGATCCAACCCCTCTGAAATTATGGAGAATCTTTCCAAAGACTTCAATGGACTTCACTGCAGGGCTTCTGAAATATTCCCTTGAATGATAAAGGAAAAAGGATAGAGATTGTTTAATATGGAGGAAAGATTTTATAGCTCCTCTACATTTTGGAATAGATTTTTGGGAATATTCGCAAGCTTCACCATCCTAGCTTTATGAAGAGCATTCCTTTCCACTTACTGAATAAAAAAGCAGAATGCCAAAATGCCTACCTTGCAGCAAATGGAATTGACTCTCTGACTGTGATGATGATAATGTTCATGAGAAAAGCAAATATGCTCATTCCATACTAAGACCAGTAATGGAAATAAATGGACTCTCATAACAAACTCACTGGCTTGCATGCCAGCATTTCTGAGCTATTCTGAACTTTGTGCAATTAAATACATGCTAAGTAGACGAGAGGCTTGAAATGCTTTCTGCTTTATAGGATTTACAACTAGAGATGGTGAAATAAGCACAGAAATATTATAACTAACTGGGACTTAAAAAGAGTCCCAGAAATATTGTTTCAACTTTAGTCACTTTCAAATGGTCACCTTCTGTAACTAATATAATCCATTTTGCATAAGCCATATTTCTCCCAAGTATACAAGGGGTGAAGTTTTAAACAGTTGCAGCTGTGATTTACTTTATAGAGGAAATGGTTAAAGCATAAGATTGGGAGTTAGGAGTTACAGAGTCTGCCACAAGCTGTCGGTTTGCACTAGGGCTATTCACTTAGGCCACATCTACAGGAGAAGCATCTGTTGACAGAAATGACTGTCGGATGGGATTTCCCAGCAAAACTTCTGAGTATAGATTGTGTCTACACATAAAAGTGGATCCAAAGAGCAAGCTGCTCCATCAACAGAGAGAACCAGACTGCCCGGCCCTCTCTCCACAGAGCAGCCAACTGAAGCTCTGCAAACAGGGCTGCCCAGTGAACCGAAGCCCTATCTGTCCACAGAAAGGCCCTGGAGCATCTGCACAGTTATTTTCTTGATAGAACACTGTGGAGAGAGGTGTTATATATGAACGGAGAGAGGTGCAGCGCTGCTGACAGATGTGTTGGCTTTTGTTGACAAACTGCTGACAACACGTATTTAGTGTGCAGATGCTCTGTGGGTTTTTCTGACAAAAGCCCAGCTTTGCCAGAAAAACCCTCCTATGTAGGTGTGGCCTTAGAGTGAGCTATGAGGTTGGAAGGTCTTTGAATTCTGTAGGGTGTTTAGCATATAAATACATTTTAACATTTGCAATAGTAAACAGATGCCTTCTCATCATTCATATATAGGAGTTCACTGAAATCAGTTTTTGTTATGAGAACAAAGAATTGAGTACTTAAGTATGCACCCCGTTAAGCAGTCCTAAGGACAAACATCCCATTGTGGAAAAGTAAGAAGATCTGCAAACCATCTATGGCTAGAAGACAGCATGTATCCCTCACCGAGTCACTGTGAGTAGAAATTTTGGGGGTGTTACCCTGCGATACACTGTTATAGCACAGAGAAATAAGTGGGACACAGGGTTGGGATTGGAGAAGAGAGAAAATATGGATGGTTGCTTGACAGCTTTTTCCCTCTTCTCCCCTCCCTGCTGGCCATGAAAGAGTCTTCCTAACAGTGGGGTCCAGGATTAGCTATTTTCAGGCATTTAGATAGTGAAAGGATAGGAATTGCAATACAGTTAATTAGAGGAGAAATTTCTGAGAGGGCAAACCAGATGATGTTTTCAGAAAACTGATCTATGTTGATCATATAAATAGCAATTTTCCCATTGTTTTCACCCCGTACCAATTTCTCATTAATTTGGGATCAGACTCTTCCCTCTTTTCATACACTGAGCCGCATCTCAATTTTGTAAATGGCTCCACTGATTTCAGTTGGAATTTTTGTAAGGTAAGGTACGAGGTAATATGAGTAAGCGTGGCAGAATCTGGTTCTAAATGCTGAGCTAGAATCATATATGGGGAAAAAACAGCCTCTCCAATACATGAAGTTGCTATCTATAAGCAATTCTCTTAACTGTGATCCTAGAAGCATCTATCCTGAAGGAGGCCAGCAGGACTGGGCCTCTGACTGGTATTTCTCTTCCCATTCTCTCAGCTAGTAAAGATAGTTATAAGAAGAAGACATCTGTTTGTTGACTAAAGTGTCCCTCTGTGCCTGGACATTATTCTACACCTGAAGGAATAATGTCCTTTTTACTACACAATCTTCATTTCCTGTGCAACACTTTCCGATGTCCTCTTTATTTTCGCTTACTCATCACCATTATTCTGTGATTTAGGACCAAGTCATCGTCATGTGAGAGAATCCCACACGCAGGCTGGAAAAGTCAATGATGTTCATCTTTTGGTCTTTCCTTAGAGAACCTCATTGGGAAGGTGCTCCATGGAATGGGAAAGAAGCACAACTCTATAAGCACACAGTTGTCTTGAGATCCAGGGGCACAGTTAGTTAGAGTATCTTACAGCACCCACACAAAGACTAGACTTTTGGATGGAGGGCCAGTGCCTTCCCATTTGTCTCTGGGTTCTTCCAAAATGAATCTATTTATACATCTGCTGATGTGGATCCCCTGCCAGCTGCTGCCCTAACCGCTTATATCACAACATAGATGCATAGGGAGAAGGGAGAGTTGTACAAAACAGTGCTAATCATGCTGCTATATCCTCATAAATTGAAAATAGGACCACAGCCCAATGAGAAGCCCATAGCATTCCACTTATATGACCATTCCCAGGGGAGACTAAAGGGCTTCTATTTCCTCAGTGGAGAGAATTGCATTTTATGGTGCTAAAGTTCTCCCTTATGTTGAAATCCATCCCATTTGTTTCTCCTTCTTTTCACATGACTTGTTGGAAGAATCAGGCCCTTAATCAGTGCAAATGTCAGTTAAAGCAGTTATCACTCTTCTCTCTTTACTGCTGAGCCTCAAGGGCTGTGAGAAGCCTTTTGTTTGTTAGAAACTCAAGATGTGTGTTACAATCACCAGATTGCAATTTGTTGCTCAGTAAAATTTAGAATGGTGTCATTCCTGCTCTCAGATTACTGGCACTTATATTACCTTTTTCAATTGTGTGTGGATTAAAAATAGTAAATATTGTTCCTTATATTTCCTAGGTATATTTTGTAGCCTAACAATATCATTTGTCTCAGTGGTAACGTGGTTTATAACAATTGTGTTTATATCCCCGTATTTAATATAGCCGTTTTTTAATGCTATCAGTTGTTCCAGCCATTCTTGCCTTTTAACATTCATGGATGATGTTCTTCATAAAACTACTGATACTCACTCAGCTGTGAATGTACAACTCCTGAGGCACTGAGACCATGTACTACAGAGAGTGAAACCTTTGCTTTGCAGCATTGGCTCAGCAGCAGCTGGCCTTTGGCTCATGTGGTAGTGCCCAGGGCTTTAGCCCCCTAGAGTCACAGGCTTAGTTGCTTTTGCTAACAGCTTGGGTGTCTTGGCATTACACATACAAGGTGAGACATCCTTTGGAACTAAGAAGCACATCCTGTCTGTGACTTTAACTAAACAGGCCCACTGGTTTAAGCTGGGATTCAACCCAGGGGGTGAATACACAGCAAGGTATTCTGACCATTTTGGAGCTAATAATGGTCTGAATACAAAGAAACGATCACATTATGCCTTAATTCACAAAGTAAGCATTTCAAACAAACACTAATTTAGTAAAAAGCTATAGCAAACCAATTTTTACCAGGATGCTCACAGAATTATTTTATCCATTCTTCTGTATTCTCTAATCCATTCTGATTAATGGAATTAATGGATACAGTGATTGGTTGGACTTTATGCTAATCTAAGATAATGACTATCTCTGGTAATTAAGAGCTAAACAGTGACTCTTCTGAGGCATGGCTGTAACCGGGGAGGTGTGCAGCTAAACACGGGTAAATTTGAGCTTTTCTCTTGAAAGCCCTCTCTGAATGAATTTCAGACAGAGTTGAATAGGAATAGTCCTGTCTTAATAGCAGAAATGGGCCAGATTACAGATAAGTACTACAAATAACCCCTAATTTATTGCGCTTTGATATAAACCCTGAACTGAATATGATTCACTCAGTGGCAGCTGTAACTATAGGGACTGATCTAAATCTCAGGCCTAAAACTGGTGCAAGCTCAGAGCCCTGATGTGATGGCAACTGATTTTATGGATCAGCTTTTGGACTAATATATAATCAGCCTGGATGCTAATTAAAAACAAAAAATATGCTAATTGCAGTAATAAGCTGAGCAGGGGCGGGATAGCTCAGTGGTTTGAGCATTGGCCTGCCAAACCTATGATTGTGAGGTCAGTGCTTGAGGGGGCCATTTTGGGATCTGGGGCAAATAGATTAAAAAAAAAACCTGTCAGAGATGGTGATAGGTCCTGCTGTAAAGGCAAGGGACTGGACTCAATGACCGATGAAGGTCACTTCCCCTTCTATGAGATAGGTATGTTTCCATATAGGAAACGTTCTGTAGGCTGGTGAATGAATAAGGTGGTTTTTCAATATTGTAATGTACAGTGTGACAGAGGGGAGGAGGCAACTTCAAAATGTACCAAGCTTCTGCTCAATCTGCTACCTTACAGATCATTCTAGAGTATTATTTATAACACACTTATGCATATTTGAAATGAATTGTTGGCAAAATCCTGAACACCTGAATGAAAGTTTTGCGTAAGTGTGGACTACAAGACTCCATATCTATATCAACTTCCAAAATCCATTTTTTCACACCATCCCAATTGTGTATCCTCCTCATGACCTGAACTTTTAAGTAAATGAAAGTCAACATTCAGAATCCTTAACAAAACAGGGCCTAAAACTCCAGTAACTTTTAAAAAGTATTTTATTACCATGTACCTCCATACTTAGGGACCACATATGGCTAGGCTATAATGCTGCAAGAAAGTCTGTTCTTGTGATATTTCTGACTTGTCTAGAAGCAGGAAGTCCTGGAAAGATTTTGAAACTGGCCCTTTTTCTGGGGGAATTAGGGGAAGAGGCTCTCAGCTTCTTCTGAGTTCAAGGTGCACTAAAAGGCTTGAAGAACAGGGCCCAATGATTACATTTTAAAAGCTTAAACCTGAACTTGTGAAACAGAACAGATATGTGTGTGTATATATATATATATATATATATATATATATACACACACATATATATATTTGTTCTTTGTTAGCTTTGCTTGTTGTAATTAAGCAACTTCTATTAGGTAATTGAAATCCTAAATGAGACATGCAAAATTACTTTTTCTAACCAAACGGGAGGGCTAAATATTTTATTTAGTGGCTGTTTCCAAGCTCTGCCTGGAAGAGCCTAGCTTGCTTCAATACTTTTCTCAAGAGATGTCAGCAGATGGGAAATGTTCCAGTGCTGTGTAGCACATATGGTAACACAATTGACATTTTCAAATACAATGTGCAAATTCAGTCCTAGTGTAATTCCACTGACTTCTGTTGAAGTGTATCAGAGATGAATAAAGCAGCAGGGGTCTGCACTGACATAATTCCCTGTACCATTTCACTGAATTCAATGAATTTGCATGGGTTGTAAGTCAGTTGAGAATTTGGCCCTCCTATTTTATATTCAGATGCGGTATTCAAAAGAGATACAGCATCCTGTCCATAGAAAGGAATGTTATCCATGACTGCAGACACATTACAAATACCTGTGAGGCTTCAGAAATCTCACGTCAGTCAAATATGTGATTCTGCACAAAATAGGACAGTGTCATTCTGTCCTCATTTGTAAAACAAATAGTGTTCATTTGCCTGCCTCTACATGTAGTTTGGACTCTCAGTGGTTACGTATGGCAGTGTTCAGAATTTTCCCTTGAATCTTTTCTTGTCTAAATTAAATAGCTAGCTATAAAACTCTGTTTTGGTTACAACACGAGTATGTCAAAATTATAAAGTTAATGAACGATTGTAGCTGTTTTATTGCATTTGGCAAAGGCATTCCCAATTTTGGACCATCTGTTAAATATAAATTTGCAACATTGTATTTCAGCCGCTGGCTTAAAAGTATTTCAAATCCTTTTTCTTAACTAATACCTGTCCAAATACTAGTGAGAGGGTACTTTGAAGAATGCCTGGTATTGCTAGTGAGTTCTGATGTCAAAAGTGGGCATAAGCATCGTTGGTTACCTCAATTTTTCTACAGTAAAGAATGTTACAATAATGTGACTTCAAGGGCTGGGCAGGACAAGTGAAGATTTTGCACTGAAATAAAGCTATAGCAACTTTGTTTTCTTTAAACAATCTAACATGAAAAGATCCAGCTGGATTTGAATTTCTCTGTATAGATGTTTTAATTCATACTAAAGAGAGGGATAATACACAGAGGCCCAGCCTGGCAGCATCAAAAGCTGGGTTAGAGTAACATGCACGCATTTTACAAACATCTGAGATGATTGCAATTACTGTGGTTTAAGATCTGTAATTCCTAAAACATCGGTTTTCTTGTTTCCTTCCAGGTGAATATCCTTCCTTGAAATAACTGGCAGAGCATCACAGTGAGTCTGTACTAAACTAAGCATGTTATCCAAATATAGATTTGAGTAAAAAAGAACCTGTCATGAATATCAGACTGATATCAAAAGAGCACAGTTGCTGTGTTTGCATGCATATCATTCAAGGAAAATATGGGAGGTATAGTTCATTGTTTCTTCGATGTTCAATGTAATAGCTACACTGAACTGCAAAATAACAGAGACACCCCTCCCATATTATTAATTAACTGTGTTCATGGGGAACAATTGTTTCTGTTATGTTGTTGGAAAGAAGAACTGCAATTTTGTTCACATTTCCACCAAAAACAAAACATCTGGACTACGTCTACTCTGCATTCCACTTTTGGAAGTGGAATGCAAATGAGTGAGATCAAAAATGCAAATGAAACACAGATTTACATATCTTGTGCCTCATTTGCATATTCTTGCACGATCGCACTTCTGGAAGAGGCTTTTCCAGAAGCCAAAACAGCCATGTAGACAGGGTTCCTTCAAAAACAAACCACATTTTCAAAAGAACCCTTCTTCCAGACACAAAATAGGTCCAAGTAATGAGACTTTGACTCAGTTGGAGCAAGTTATGGCCCAGAGAGGAAGATAAAAGCCCAGTGTTGCCAGCAGTGCCAGTAGTGTGTTAACAGGAAAAGTGGCTTTCCAGCCACAATTCAGTCCTATATTTACTGCTGAGAATAGGCATGTATTTTGCCTTGTGTTGCCATGTGGTACTGAACTAAAGCTGATATAGGTGTTCATGGAAATATCCTCTTATTACTGAGTCACAGTAGTAACATCTACAACATCCTCCAGTTGCTGTAGGTAGTCATTGAGAAAGGCAGCATGTCCAGGAGTGTCTCTAGACAGGTGGTCGCCAGTTGCAGGATTTATTGCTTGGGGCTGTTGGCAGCTGATTCAAATGAGAGCAGCCCTTAACTTGCTGTACCCAATGCTTGAGGACCCTCCTGGCATACAGCCAGCTGAGGCCTTACAGCTACATTTGTAGTTCATTTTTTCCAAGTTGCACTGTGTGCCCCTTTGGCCATAACTAAGGATATTGGCCACAGTGTACATGTGCCTTCCCAGTTGAAAGCTGCATTGTATTTTAAAATAAAGACAATTTTTTCAGGTAATATTCTTAGTTTGTTAAATGCCTGATGTGTGACACAGTTCCTCGGCAAACCTCTCTTCACAGACTATTTATGTGTGAAACAAAGAAAAATGCAGCTATTATTTTACTGCATGTTAGTTTCAGGCTCATTCTTCTATTACATTTATAAAACTACAGTGCTTGAGAAAAATCATGGAAAATGGAAGTGGTTTCTTAGCTAATCTGAAAAGAATCTCCTCTGATGTATTTTCACTGAACATAGCCAGAAGTCCCAGTGTGCAAAGTTTACCCCAACTAAACTTAACAAACAATTGTTGTTTCACTGGTTATATCATGTTTTCCATTGTCATTTTGACATGAAACAGACAGTTTCCAGCTCTGGAAATTTAGAGTCAGCAGGATTAGTCTTGAAGTGAAGGGAGAGAGAGAGAGAGAAAGAGAGCATGGGGCAGGGAAGGGGAGAGGTTGGATTTTGTTTTAAGTGAGAAGAATTATGAAGTGAAGACAGCTGTTATTGTGAAACACTGTTTGTGAAAAAATAATCATTGTTCTAAAAGATAATGAATATTTGGTCTCATGTACTGTAGCCTGAGGACTGCTCTAACTTATATTCTTGCAGGACTTACCCGCTATGCAGTCACTGTCACTGGCAGCCAAGAATATGCCAATCAAGGAGTAACTGAGAACAACTTCCATTCCCTTTACAATGTCAGTGGCATAAAGGAGACATGTTCAAAGAAAAATTAACCACTTAATGTTAAAAACATGTCTGAAAACTGTAGTCTCCTACAGTAAACCATTGAAATACGCAGCTTCAAGTTGGGCATGAGTCACTTTAATGCGAGATAAGCACAACTTGAAGCTGCTCTGTGGCTGTCAGCCTACCTAGCTGCCTACCGCTGCAGGCAGCTAGGTGGGTGAAGAGCCCATTCTCCCTGCCTTCCCTGAGCCATATGGCTGTTGGACACTCTGGGAGCCAGGAAACTGACCAGCCCTGGATGGGTTGGTCAGTTTCCCAGCTCCTGCAAGCCCAGGGGAGCCAGGAACCAGGCTGTGGCCTGGTTTCAGTCTCTACCCTGACTTGCGTGAAAATTTGGGTTATGCAGGGGTTGCAGGAACGCAGCCCCCATGTAACTTGAGGGTTTACCGTACTCCCAAACCACACAGTTTCAGATCCTGGGATACATGAAGGGACAGCCAGAAAGCTCTGAGAGGATCCCCACGCAGTGTTTCCAGGGAAGTAGAGCTCATGTGGAAGGGATGAAAGGTGAGGTCTCCCAACCCTACAAACAAACAAAAACTAACCCTAGGCAGGGGGAGAGAAATACAATATCCACAAAGAACATGCTGTTTTGCAGTGACGGCAGATACATCCCTGCTCCCATCCCTGTTAGTAGCACAGTCCCTGAGGGAGAGGTGGAGTCTGTTACCTTGGGCCTGTTCTGTAGCAGGACAGAGAGAGGACACTGTGTGGATAGTGATGTCTTAAGTAGCATTAATTCCAGTAAGAATCCTGGATGGAAATGTTTCCTCTCATTTTTTTTTTCGGCTGTGGATGGAAAGAAATGTGTTATGTGCACCGGGCATGTGTGGGTGTGCAGCACCTATAGAAGCACATGGTGCCGGTTGTGCATGGCTGTGGGAGCTCTGCTAATCAGAAGTCCTGGATTCAGCGTGGGACAGAGCTGTGAAGAATGCCTGTGATCCCCTTCACTAACAGTAACTCTTCAGAACTCTTGCACGAGGGGCCAGTGTGGGTATTTCTGTATAGTTCTGGGAATGGGCACAGTATGAGAGAAACCGCAGCTCTTTCCGCTCTTGAAAAGGATTTGACACAGGGTAAGTGCTCTTCTTTAGTGTCAATGGAAAGGATGAAACGTGCCGTGTACAATCACAGGGCTGAGGACAGAAATGCTGGGCCCCTTGAAAAGGTGGGGGTGCCAGCTCCGGGCCCAGCCAGAAGCCTTGCATGGAAAAGAAGCTTTGAACCCATGTTAGCCACCTCTTACTAGTCATCCTGCACTCCCCTAACTGCATGACAGGGGCTTCAGCAGCAATTTAAAAGTGTCCCGAGATCCAGCCATGGCAGCAAGGAAGATCCCCAAGCCCCTGTAAATTGCTGGGGCCCAGGGAATCTGCTCCTTTTCTCACACCCACAACCCCCCATTGGTAGCCCTCTACAAACATACCTGAGCAGATGGGGGATGGGGGAAAATTCATTGTCTTTAGCAGTAAGAGCTCTTTAGTAGGTCTTCACGATTTATTCTGTGCACTATATGAGTGATTCCCAAAGCATGGTACACATACCACCGGTGTTATGTGAAAGGATTTCAATGGGGTACACAGCAGAAAATAAATGACAAAAAATTAGGAGATAAGCACTGAGAGAGGAGGTATGCCAATAAGGCCAAAATCCCCAAAGGGGTAAGCAAATGTTTTAAGTTTTGGAAACATGGCACATTTGATTATCACAAATATTTTATACAGGACATATTATGATTTATGTCTGGGTTGAGGGATAGAGTGATGTAGTATTCTTGCAACTATTTTAAGGTAAACATGGCCATTAAAAGCCTTGCATTTAAAAAATAAACTGGGTTAACTTAATTATGGTAGCTGCCAAGGATCAAAATTCGAAAATCCAGAAATTACTCCTTAACTGTACACTCATCCCTTGCTATACGAGCACAATTGGTTCCCAACTTTCTGCTCAGAGGTGAAAACTCATAAAGGGGCACAAAATTACCATTAAAATACATGTAAAAGTCTCTGACTGGTTCCTAGTGCTCCTAATTGGAGGAAGGAGTGGCAGCATGCAGCTTGAAAAGTAAGTGAACCTTGGGGTGGGGTGTTGGAAAAGGTGCAGTACCTGTGGGGGGTGTGGGGGGTGGGTGGTTCCAGGCCTTGGTGGGTGTTGGGAGCAGGTGGGGCTGGGGCGAGCATGGGGAGTTGCAGGCCAGAGGTGTTGGGATCGGGCCGGGTGCAGCTGCATGTTTCCCTGCGTTCTGGCCAGGGACCCTGCAGTTGGCTAGTATAAGCGGGGGGAAGTTCGGTCTTTTAGTGAACAAATGTATATATTTACGTCCCTCGTTTTAGCAAGCACTCATAAGTCAAGTACTCATTAAACAAGGGATGAGTGTACCTGCACTCAGGAAATAGTAGCTGTCAAACAGAATATTTTACCACCTAGCATTGAAATGCTTTTGAATATCACAGAGTATGTTTTTCATTTAAATGTGGTATCCATTTAGATGCTTGTCAGATTATAGGTTTAGAAACTTTCATAGAGGCTTTGGATAAGTAGGCAGTTGATGTTTAGTAATCCTCTCAGCTGGGTCCTGGTTCTCGGCTGAAGCCTCGGCCACCTGAAGTCTTATTAGGTATATTTTAGTAAGTCACAGCTAAGAGAATAGTGCATGGCAATGAGGTTAGGGCCATGGAGAAGTCATGGGACAAATTTCAGGCTGAACTGTACAAATATTGATATTGTTCCAGCATCTTAAAGTCCAACTGCAGTTTCTAGGTACCATTGATGACAAATTGTACTTTGCCATATCACATTGTTTCCCACAACTACCTCAGAAACTAATCTAGTTCCCTCTAGGACCCTGACAACCTAGCTGACAATCCAGCTTTGCCATTGAACTTCTTGTCACCCCTTTCTTCTTTCCTTTTGTTAATAAACTGGAGTGGACCCTTTGTGTCATGATCAGATACAGCAAAATGATAACAGTGGAAATGAGATGGCAACTGCACACAGCTATTGACCTAGAGGCAGTATTAAAAGGTTTGAAGTCTTTATCGCAGGCTGGTTTCAGCAGGGTAGAGGGGGGCATTCAGTTGCAAAGATTTCTGTGGCTGCTGCAGTTCTTGCTTTACTCAGGGTCACTGGGTTACTGCTCAGACATAAGGCAATATCCAAAACCAACAGTGTTCATGCTGCCTGACAACTTGAGAAAACATACCACACTATCAAATATGCCTAGTGGCAACCTGAACGTCTGCCTCCTCTCAAAAGACGCTGTTAAACCAAAATGAACTAAGAGCCTACAAGTAGGTGAAACAGCAATGCTAGTTACAGCCTATGTCAGCCTCCATGATACAGAGCATGTTCTCCAGATTATCAAACCAGCTATGTACCAAGTTATTTATCGTATTTGTAATTTAATAGTGAGTCATAACAAGCTTTAAACCTATAATAACATGACAGGCACCAGACTGAATAAGAGATCCATGTCAGTATGGCACAGAAAAAATAGGATATTAATATTTGATTTTTCTCTTCCTCCGCCAAGCAAACTGCTTAAAGCCAACAGCAAAGAATTGCGTAAGGCTGGCAAGAGGTGACAACATCTGTCTCACCCAAGGCCCAAAACTTCCCAAAACCTGGAAAAGAACAGATTGTCTGCTTGTGATTTGTAACTCTGCAAGGAGGGCGGCTCTCCTAGCTCTGACTAAAGTATTGACTCTGTTAATAGTATTATTGCCAGTGGATGACATTCTGCACCTCTATATTCCCCCTTTGTAATGCAGTAGTGAATGTTTCCAACTCCACTGCCCTTCCTAAAATCAGTCTGCTTAGCCTGGGTCTCTACTCAAAAATGAAATGTGGAAAATTATGAAAGAGAGCAAATGGTTTCAGACCAGGAATCTGTGTGATTTACATGGTATTTATGAAATTTGTCATATGTTAAAACATGCCCACTCCAGACTTTAAATCTCTGGTTTTCCCAAGTCAGAAGGTCACATAGGGCTTTTCCAAAACACAGTCTTGCCTGAGAGGCATACATTGCTAAGCTTGAATTTCAAACCCTACATTTTAATGGTGCATTAGTTTGAAATTTGGGAGCCAGCTAGTGCAGGCTCAAACACTGAGGTGTCAGATGCACACCGTTGTAGGTTCAACTCAGTATATTCTGCAGTACGTCAAAGCACCACTGTCTTTGGCCATAATGTTTTGGGAGCTGGATCCAGGTGAGAAAATACTCAGGAAAATTGAGACATTTTATTAGATGATAGATCCAAAATAGCATGTGAAGTAGGCCATAGGTGATGGGTGTCTCAGCAGTATGCTCAGATTGAGTGTGCCCCACACAGCCGCATGTTACTGCTGCCAACTAAAGCTCACTGAGATAATTTTCTTACATATTATCAACCTTCACTTTCACCTGTCCAGCTCCATAAATAAATGTCTCTCTTACTGCTCTTCTTAACTTCCCTTTTTGGTATGTTTTGATGATCTTTTCTTTCATGTTCTCTTAACATTGGATAAGCTACAGTAAACACTACTTTCAGGTTACTTTCTTTTGTAAACACCTGACCTGTACTATTTGAACACCAAATAGACCTGTTTACCTACTATGGTACAGATATCCATGGTCACGAATTGATGGTACCAGACAATCCAATGTAAGGAAACACTCAGGGAATGATAGCATTCACTAGTAGGTTGCTGTACTGGATCTAATAACAGTGAAGTAGAACTGTTCTCAGTTCTTGGCCCTGATTCTTACAGATACAAAAGCCTCTTTACACTTCTCTGGTAGTATATATGAGCCATAATGCAACACTTCTGCTTCCCAATAATAAAATAAACAACAGTAATTTATTAATATTAATTCAAGAGCCAGTAAATATTTGCCAATGCAAGGAGAGCAGAACTGAGCCTTGAATAATTTACTAGCTCCCAAAACATTGATACAATAATGTAACACATGTGAGTATTAAATATTCATTTGTTGCCTCTCAATCATCATTTGTCATAGGCGAAGGAGAACTACCAGCCACTAGGTGGCACTTCATTAGGAAAGAGGTTAGCCCAGATAACTTCAACTGGTGAAACCTTAACAGAAACCAGAAATCCTATCTCAAGCTCAGTTTTTTCCCCCCACAAGATAAAGGCCTCTAGCTAGACTACTAAAATATTTTATATCCTGGATTAGTGGTAGCGAGTTAACATTTCGTATTCCATAGTATCTGTAACACGAGCTGAATAGAGGTTCAATTGTAGAGTGCACTTAAACTTCCCTTTCTAGTTATTACAGAAAAGTTAAGAAACTGATCGCACAGAGCTACCTCAAACTATTCTGAACACATTATATTCCCATCAGCTTCCTTAATATCTTGCCAAGGCTTGTCTGCCGACAAGACTTTCCAAGGAAAATTTTATATTGACTTAACTTTTGATAAAAACCATATAAACATTTTTCATGAGGGAGCAATTTAGCGTGTCTGGAAATTCTCTGTTCAGACATGGAAACATTAGCTTTCAAACTCATCAATGTGCTGTAGATGCGGTAACAATATTAACAGTCAACTCTCTGAATCATCTTTCTCATATCCATTTTCTAAGACTGTCCATTGGGATGGGGGTGTGAGAAAAGAAAATGGAGCAATTTCAAAAGAGAGAAAAGGGTTCTGTGTTTTGTAGAATAGTACTTTCCAAGGTAAGGTCAGCACTGTCTTCTGGGCAAACCAAAGGGAGACATTCAATTTCAGTAGCATTTACAATTTCAGTAGCATTTACAAATTGATGTTTTACCAATGTCATCAGGCTAACCATCTCTGTCTACCCAAGATAGAAGCGAGCCCAGTAGGGAAATGTTGCCATACCATGCACCTTGAATGTGCCAAAGAAATAAGCCCTTAAGACTGCTCCCTCACACTTAGGCATCACTTTTCCTTGCTATGTTCCAAACTGACCATTACTAGTACAAATGGATGTTGTAATAAAATGCAGGGACAACCAAAAGGAGGGGAGCATGTGCAGGAAGGCTTTGTGGAAAAAAGAGATCAAACTAAGGGTGATTTTCACTGTGGGTGGCTGCTGTTTAAGAACCTGATTTTCTGCAATGAAAAACATGTCAATTTATTTTGTTGTAAGCAGATAAGAGTCCCCTCTTCATACATTTCTTCTGGCTTTGCAATAGTCTTTCTGTTGAAGCAATTGAAGGGCCACTGGAGAAAGCAAGGACGTAAAAATGCCACCATCCAACAGACATAAATAAATGAAATTGTTGAAAATATATTTAGAAACTTCACCTTCACCTATATTTTGCATGAGGAATATTGACATTTGGAACTCATTTGGACACCTCTTTGGTACAACTCATAATATCTGATTTGCTCACAAAAGGAACATTCATCCTATGCTCCAACTGTTCAATCGCTCAGATATCCTGGTAGAAATATAATAAACCCTGACACACAGTTTGCTTTCTAGCTATGGTTTAACATTCAGCGTGTCCATCAATTTGGTAAAATAATAATTTCTAGTAATTCCTTTTTTTATACCAGGGCTGGATGTGGATATAAAATGTTTGTCTGTACTTCACTGCTCTTATATTTTATATTCGTTTGCTGTCATTTACCAAAATATTTTATCAGTTTCTTCCAAGCATGAACAACATCTCTTTCATGTGCAGAGAATAAAAGTATTATTTCACACCTGAAGCATAACAAGATATGAAATATATTGATTAAAATGTCATGGAAACAATACAGACCCCCAAAAGTATCAAGTGTTCTCATGGAGTTTCATCTGTTAACTATCATGGTTAATTTGACTCTAAACTGAATGAGAGTATAATTTTTAAGTATATTCCAGGTTCATCATGCGCTAGTGATCTGTTACACCACAGTTCCCTCATAGAAGATCAGTTTTCTGTTAACTGATCTTCTAAGAGTTTGAAATAGCCTGCAGATGAGTGATAAAGAAGTTTTTAGCAGAGTGATTTTATTCACCCATTTGCTTTCTGTGGAAAATAAACACTCACCAAACAGACACACATATATTTCCTTGCACAGTTTTAGAACAATGTTTTCAGCAAATTTGGTTAAAATGTCTCTTTTTTCTGTAGGCTAAAATCTTTAAAGCATATTTCTATAATGCCAAAGGAGCACTTACTAGATGGTGCAGAACACCAGTCTGGCAAACATCTGGAAACACAGGCTTATTACATGAGGCAAATAACTTCCAGACTACACAGAGCTAGCATTCAAAACAAAATAATTTAAAAACTCCAAAACTTTCAAGTGCCTATAATAAGAACACCAGAAAGAACAAATACAGCTTAAATAGAGAAAAATGTACACAGGGAAAGCAAAACATTTCTTATATTTAGGAACCTCCTGGTTAGCAATATACATGTTCCAGTACTCAGCTTAAAAAAAGAAAATTAAACAGTAGCTATCTATCTAATAATGTTGACTCAGTGGAGGAAAAGTACTGTGGAGATTTGTGAATGCTGTTATCTTACGTGCTATTAAGATGAATTGATGAAAATAAAACAAACAAAAAAAAGCCTCATAAGAAGTATGAATTACTCACCATTTTGTTGTGCCAAAGTAATTGAGGGTTGAAACACGGCAAGAATGAGCCAAGTTACTTTTTGCACAAAGCTCATCATGTCTAAATATTAGACATGAGACTCTATGTGCAAAAATAAAAAATGGGGGGAAAGAAAAATCAATTCAAAATAGCACCATCAATTGTTCCCTGCCCTTTCAGCACCGGGCCCTGCACAGGACTGAGCCACAGGCATTCCTTTGCTTTGGCCTTAAATAGGAAAAAGTTTGGCTTCCTTTACTTTCCACCCCCTCTCTGAAATATGAGAGGAAGACCAATCCCCTTAACAGAAAAAGAAATGATATTTTTTTCTTGGCCTTGTAGAAGAAACAGCCAACTAAACAGGATAAATAGCACATTTGGAGCTTTTGTATATGTGTGCCGCACACCCACACCCACACACACACACACATACTGTACTTCATGATATATACATAGCGAGTGTGTTCATGTTTGCAGTACATATGTGTGAAGAGGGAAAAACATTACAGTGCCTTTTTATGTGGTAAAACAATTTTCCCCCTGTCAGTTAGGACTCAGGCAAGATGTATAATATTTGATACTTCAGAGACGTATCCTGCAACTTCACAGTGAAAATAAATAGCAGCTATCTGACATGATGATAGACCACAGAAAACAAAGGAGTCCTGGAAGTTAAAGAAAGTACTCTTTTCATTGTCATGAGTACAAGTCAAACTAAATGAAAGTGGAACCCTGAATGAGGCAACTGAATTTGCGTGCTGTCATGGTGCCATCCTGCCATCATCTCATCATAGCTCTAGTTTTGTGCTGATCTAACAGAACATGGAAGATAATATGATGAAAACAGTATATTCCAAAACTGAGCACTGGTCTAACACTAAAACCGTTCAATGAGTTCACCCTGACTTTGCCCTAACACAAAAGGAATTCAGAATGGCCACCTTTTCCTCAGCTCCCCCGCCTCTCCAAGACATAGCTTCTTCTCAGAAAAAACCCTGAGTCTGTTGCATTCACTTATTTGGAAGTCATATTCTTTGCTATTCCACATACTGAGGCCTTTATTGAGAAACAAAGCTTCAGGCATGCGTATTCCTTTCAAAATCAGGTAGCCTGAGAGACATTTGGTTCCCAAAGAAAATGTGCTATAAAAGTCACATTCATTTTAGGACTTGAAAGACTCCAAAATTCATTCAGATATTTGTGTTGAATGCTTGCAAGGCCTGAGGAAATCGCTCTGTCATTGGTCAAACAATAGTCTGAACTGAATTAATTTCCTTCTTTGATAAGGTTAGTGGCCTAATGGATAGGGGAGAAGTAGTAGATGTAATATATCTTGATTTTAATAAGGCTTTTGTCACAATGTCATGTGACAGGCTCATAAGCAAAATAGACGAATACAGTCTATATGAAATTACTATACAGTGGAAGTGCAGCTGACTGAAAGATCCTGCTCAAAGATTAGCTATCAATGGTTCACTGTCAACAGAAGGTGCATCAAGAGGGGCTCCTTAGGGGGTCAGTCCCTGAGTCTGGTACGATGCAATATTTTCACTAATGACTTGAGTAATTAAACTGAGAGTATGCTTCAAAATTTTGTGGTTGACCTTGCACTGAGTGGGATGGATGTGCAAGCACTTTGCGGGACAGGATTACCCAAACTGTAGAATTGGTCTGAAATCAACAAGATGACATTCAATAAAGACAAGCGCAAAGAGTTACACTTAGGAAAAAAAAAACATCAAATGCATAAATACAGACTGGAGAATAACTGGCTAAGCAATAATGCTGCTGAAAAGGAGCAGGTGAGAGGGAGGGTTATAATGTATCACAAACTGAAAATGAGTCAATGTCAGTGGGGCTGACAGCCATTGTGGGCCCCAGGCCAAGCTAGGAGGGGGCTTGGCTCCTTGACCCCAGGAGGGGCAGTGCCAAGGGCAGTAGAGGTGGGGCCAAGGGCAGTGAGCCCTTAGCACCACTCACATTATCACACGGGGTCCTCCTCTATCACAGCTGCATGGAGTGGTGTAGCTGTGCTGCCCTGGCACTTCAAAGGGGCTTGGAGTTCCAGCCTCCATCACTGACAAAGTAGCAGCAGCAGTGATGGACAGAGCTCTGGGCCCCTTTGAAACTCCTGGCCCCACATAACTGCCCCCTTTGCCCACTCACCGGCCCCACATCAGCAGACCTGGTCAATGTGATGAAGTTGTCCAAAAGGCCCTAATAACTGTGGTGTGTGTCAAGATGAGTGTGATATGAGGAGACGAGAGGTAACCAGAATGCTGCTCACTGCTGAGGCCTCATTTGGAGCATGACATCTAATTCTGAGTGCTGCACTTTAGGAAGGATATGGACAAGCTGGAAAGAGACCAGAGAAAACAATAAAAATAATTTAAAGTTTAGAAAACCAGCCCTATGAAGAAAGGTTAGAAAAACTGGTCATGTTTAGGCTTGAGAAAAGATGACTGGGCAGTAGGAGGGGCTGATAACACCCTTCAGATATGTTAAGGGCTGCTGCATAAAGACAGTGATTGATTACTCTTTATGTCCACTGGAAGAAGGCAAGAAATAAGGGCCTTAATCTGCAACAATGGGGATTTAGGTTAGATATTAGGAAACTCTAATTATAAGGGTACTTAAGATCTGGAATAAACTTCAAAGGGAGTTTGTACAATCTCTATCACTGGAGGATTTTAAGATTAGTTTAGGCAGGAGTGGTCAGAAGTGGTTTACTTTGTTCTGTCTCAGCAGAGGGCTGGACAAGATGATGTCTTGAAGGCCCTTCCAGACCTGCATTTCTATGGTTCTATGATTTTATGAAGTTCATGCCCACTGGAACTCAATTTAAAAAGATGAATTTGGCCTCATTTTGTGTATGTAGATAGAACTGAATGTGCAGATTCATTCACAAATACAGTAGGATCATCACTCATATCAAGAGGGTATTCATGTCAGCCTACAGCCAGCTAACCTGGAAAAGGGGAAAGCTTAAAGACAGAGTGTGTGTGTGTATGTGCGTGTGCGTGTGTGTGGTCAATAGATCCTGACCATGTCAAATGCATTTCCACTTAAAGCAGAAGTTCCTCATCTGATGACATCAGATAGGCTATGTAGCAGGCAGCAAGCAATGCACATACCTTGAATTTTTTGATGAAGCTGAGTAGAATCACTTTCAACATATTCTGAGGGATAGTATCCCTCACTCTCATGAGCCACGCTAGGATATTTGATTTGTTCTTTGAAAGCAGCAACAACAGAACAGGCACATCTATCTATTCCACTGAATTTTCTAAGTATGCAATTGCAAATGGCTCAGATATTTGGCATTATCCACACACACAAGATCCTTTCGGCCTTTCTAAGCTGTACACCAGAACTTCATCAGAACAAGCTCCTGCACTGACTGCTGTACTGATTTGTCTGGCTCGTCTTGGACATGATATAGAAATGTGCCGGATTATGGAAGTGTCTGACATCCAGTGAGGAACCAGATCCCTTCAATGAGTAGGAAGTAAGACTTGTGAACAACGTAATTGTAATTAACTTAATAGATGAGTGAAAGTCAGCCCTCTGCAAATACAGTCAAATACAAATACAGTAAACCCTCAGTTTAACAGGTCCCCATTTACGGACTTTGAAAATAAAATACACTGTCCTCCAGCCCCCTACCCCAAATAAATGTCGGCAATTCATCAGAGCCACTGGACCGGCTGCCGCCACTGGAGTCACCACAGAGGAGCTGCTTGCAGGGTGGGGGCTGCATTGGGGTATGGAAGCTCTCCTCTCTCAGCCCCATGTGTGCAGTGCATGTCAGAGCTTGACCACCACTGCTTGCAATAGCGCTGAGCAGCAGCTGGGGTGTCCACGCTCTGCCTTCACAGGGGCAGCTCGGAACTGGGGGCTGGAGGAGCTGCAGCACTGAGAGTGCTGAGAACCATGGGAGGTGGAAGGAGCCAGGCCAACATGCAGCTCCTCTTCCAGTAATTCTGAGAGGGAGATAGAGGTGTGAGAGGATGAATAGAGCAGGAGTTGGGGAGGGAAGAGAGGGCACAGAAGACAGGAAGGTCAGTGTGTTATTGTACACTGTAACCATTGAGATTTAATGGACTTTTGGCATTAACGGACACCCCTTCCCCCATTAGTCCATTAAATCAAGGGGTTACTGTACAGTCAGCTATTGTATTTGTCTCTTGGGAAACATGATGTAACAGAAGAAACATCAATTAATTATGATAGTTTTGTACATTTCTTATCATTTTTATATATGGCTCTAGATCAGGCTACAACATTGCATTTTGGATAAGCTTGGAGCTTGGATCCAAATTCAAAGTTCTTGGTTCCACAAGACTGATGGGAAACAGAATATTGGATCCAGACCCTCCTTAGCTTTCAGTCATTTAGTTCCACATTTGAAAGGATGACTCAGACCTGTTTCTAAAACTATACATTCTTTTAATCACTAGGGGATTAATTTTCTATGTTAAATTACTACCCACATGACACAATCATAATTCAACTACTAACTCAGAAAAAAAAACATTAGCAAAAAGGTTCAGAAAAGAGCTACAAGAATACTTACAAATATAGACAATATGCCTTAAAATGGAGATTTACGAAGCTCCTCCTATTTGGCTGGTCGAAGAGAACTATAAGGGGCAATTAGATCATGGCTATAAGGACCTACACAGAGACAAGATATCATACATTAGAGAAATTTTCTTCAGATAACAGTTTACAAAGCCAACAGCATGAAGCTAAGGCTAGGAGACCAAAGTACAGGCTGAACCTCTCTAATCCAGCACTCTCTCATCCGGCAACAACTGTAATTTATCGTGATTTCAGTTAGCTGGATGATCACCCATCATGGGTGTGACCAAGTTTCCGCTGGTCTCATAAAGATTGTTTACAAACATCAGTGTTCTTTGGTGTTATTTAGCTTTAATTTATATCTAACTATTTTCAAAGCACCCAGTAAATAGTGGTAATATTTATAATGCCGCTAGAAAATATTGCCCTCCCATGATTTGACAAATTCATTTGCCATCAGTCAGGTCCCCAGGGAGCCAGACTTGTGAGATTCAACCTGTAGAATAAGGTGCAAATTTTTAACAGTGAAGATTTTTCCAATTGTTATGGTTATATTACACTAAAAAAAACCCCCACAAATAATTTTTTACTAGCTATAAAATACAACTTGCAATAAATTCCATCCTGTTAATAAACACAGACCAATATGGCATGATACTGCTCAAAAAACAAGGCCTGTGTGTGAAAGATGAAATTCATCTTGGTGCAGAGGGATATTCAGGGATTAATGCACAGCTCAACCTATACTGGAGACATATGTTAAGAGCGTCAGTGCACCTTAAACAGTGCATGGAGTCATGGCCAAGCACACTGCGCTGGGGTGAATTTCATATTGACCAAAAGAGGGGTAAAATAAAATTGGGTAACAAGCCAAAAAACACGACAGTATGAAACTATACTAATCAATGCCCAATGTATGACACCTACCCACCTGTACCCCCAGTATTTAGTAGTTATTCACAAGGGTAGCATCACTGATAATCCGGTCTTGAGACCCATCGCAACTAGTCATCCTGAGATGGAGATCAGTCCTTCTTGCATGCTTACAACCATTTTATATGGATGTACCAATATCATCATTTGGAATTTAAATTTATTTTTTAAATTCTTTAAGTAGAAAAATATTACTATCTTTCTCTAACTTTGAATATCTTCCATTTACTAAAGAAGACACAGTTTTTGGCTAACACTAAGTTCTCAAGAGCATTGAGTGCATTGACACTCTGCAAATAATTATAATAGTCAGCTGTGTTTTAATGGCTTAGAAGTCTCCAAATAATGAGTGTTCCAAGAACATTTTCAGAATTCCAGTGGGAGATCAGTAGAGCACAGGCATTACTCTTTTCTTGAGATTGTAGCACCCTCAGGCATTTTCAGAGCCATTTCATCATTTCTGCAAGTTGGCAGTACATCAGGCAAAGAATTCCTCCAGCTCCTTCCCTTCTTGCCTTTGCAAAACCTCTCACATCATTTGAGGACATACCCATGACATCTCTGTGTGTCATGAGCCTGATCAAATGATCATGCATGGGATTAGGGAATAGGTCTTCCTTTTGATGTGAGTGGCACTTGGAGGAAGCCCTACACATGAGGAAAAAACCTTATTTCCAATAAATTTCCAGCATCTGGGATAAACATAAATTGTAGTCACACAGTCAAAAATGTTTTGAGGATGAAAGGAAAATATTCCAGTCTTCTTCTTACCTGTGGTGTGAAAATGTAGATTGTCTATTTAAACGCACTAGATTAAAGTTCGGTAGTCACCTGAAAGTTATAAAAATAAAAAGAATAATTCCAATATAGAGACCTCAATGATGCCAACATTTATGTGAATAGTCAGTCTTCACTGAGCAAGGTCTATGTGCTGTCACCAAAAGGTCACCAAAGATCATCACATTCTTCAACTCATCTTTCTATTTTCCATTCAACATTCCATTCATCAGGGATATTTATTTCTGATCAGGATCAGTGTTTCCTGTAAGCTGAGAGCCTGGGTGGCACCCAAAAGAGACTCAAGTACCACCCAGCTGGTTAGCAGACCCCCTCAGTCACCCAGAGTTGGCAGCATGTGTTTCTGTTGGTGGTGCACATCCACACAGGCCTTGGTGCATGTAACATCATTTATTTTGCCTATGGATGGAAAAAGTAGAGGAAACACTGTTTCTGACATGACCTGTCTTGCTCATAAGAACTCCAAGTTCATGTCTAAATAACGACAGTGGTTCCCATAAGTGAAACTTCACTTTCAGCATAAAATCTAGTGTAGATAAGATTATATGCAATGTTTCATCTGAGTCATGTTGGAAACTTGCTGTGATTTCCAGCACAGCTGCAACAGCTCTAAAAACTGAGCCAACAGAATGCATGTACATGGACCCATGGAATATTCTCTGCATAATGTGCAGACACAGACTAAATCACTTCTGTGACCTTTGGGTGTATCGGATTCTGGGGAACTGGAGATCTGTTGAGTGGGTGGGTTTTTTAGAACATAGATGCACTGACCATGCGAGCCAAAGATGAGGCGGGTAATTTGGAACACACTTCAAAAATGTTCCTGAAGATATTTACATGGGGATGATTTTCTTAATTGATGAATTGGCTTTGACTTACAAGATATGCTTTCTATTATTTGATCCCTCTCTAGATGTGTTTGGATTTATTTTAATGGATCTGTTATGGTTTTCATCACATCCATAGGGAAGAAACCATTTCCAAAAGAATCAAATTTTTACACTATGAAAAAATTTCACAAATCTGTATCAAGTGGCACATACTTTCCCAAGCATTAAAAAAGCTTACTAAAGGGATAAGGGAATGTTTGTGGAATGGATGTTTCTCGTAAAGGGTTTAGCTGCCTACATCTTGTGATGACTATATGGGTGTCATTTGACAGAGGGTAAAGGGAGATGGGGTGATTCCCAAAAAGAAGGCTCAGTAATAAATTAGTTGCCTCAGGAAAATTAGTAATGACCAAATGATAGTCAAAAAATCCCTCAGATGCAACCAAGAATCCCAGTACCAGGGCAAGTCAGCCCCATGTGGGCACCAGGGCAGATCCACATCTGGAGGAGCCATCACTGGGTGCAGGAGAATCTTCAGAGGGAGCTGTGGAGGATGACAGAATTTCTGGAGCAGCAGTTGTGGGATGATCAGGAATGGCGGTCATGGGCCTTGGACTAACTCATGTCCCGCTTTGATGCTGCCACAGGCATCTGGACGGACATGATGTCTGAGTCACCCATGGCTGTCACCCCTGGTGCCCCCCACTACCCCTTACATCACCCTGCCCATGCTACCATGCCCCTGCCGGCAATTCCACAGGGAATCATGGCTCTCCTGCAATGCTGAGGGCCATGGCCACCTCACCCTGCTCTCCAGACCCCGCCCCCTGCTCCCCCGATGGCCCAGACCCTGCTGCAGCCCCACAGCCTCCATACCTCCCTCTGCTCCCAGCCCCAACCAGCCCTGATGGGAACCCTGTAGGAGGGGATCCCAAGGCCATCAGTGCTCAGGGTCCTGATCCTCCTAGGGTTCATGACCCCTCACACCCAGCATGGACTGATGCACCTCCCACCCCATCCCAAGCCCCCATCCAATTTCTGATTCCCCCACCCACTTTCCCAACCCCACATAATGTAAATAGTACATAGAATCATAGGACTGAAACGGACCTCAAGAGATCATCCAGTCCAACCCCCTGCCTAAAGCAGGATCAACCTCAACTAAATCATCCCAGCCAGGACCTCCCAGCCAGGACCTTGTCAAGCCAGGACTTAAAAACCTCTAGGGATGGAGAATCCACCACCTTTCTAGGCAACGCATTCCAGTGCTTCATCACCCTCCTGGTGAAGTAGCTGTTCCTAATATCCAGCCTACACCTCTCACTCTTTAACTTCAGACCACTGCTCCTTGTTCTGCTATCTGCCACCAGTGACAACAGTTTCTCACCATCTTCTTTAGAGCTCCCCTTCAGGAAGTTGAAGTCTGCTATTAAATCACCCCTCAGTCTTCTCTTCTGTAAAGTAAACAAGCCCAAATCCCTCAGTTTCTCCTTAGAGGTCATGTAATCCAGCCCCTTGATCATCTTTGTGGCCCTCTGCTGAACCTGCTCCAATAAATCCACATCCTTTTTATACTAGGGGACCCAAAACTGGACACAATATTCCAGATGTGGCCTCATCAGTGCTGAATAGAGGGGAACAACCACTTCTCTAGATCTGTTTGAAATGCTTCTTCTAATGCACCCTAATATGTTATTGGCATTCTTGGCTACAGGGGCACACTGTTTACTCATATCCAGCCTTTCATCCACCATAAACCCTAGGTACCTTTCCTCTGCACTACAGCTTAGCCAGTCAGTCCCCAGGCTATAAATATATTTGGGATTCTTCTGTCCCGAGTGCAAGACTCTACAGTTCTCCTTGTTGAACCACATCAGATTTCTTTTGGCCCAATCCTCCAATTTATCCAGGTAACTCTGGATCCTATCTCTACCCTCCAATGTATCAACCTCTCCCCCGAGCTTCGTGTCATCTGCAAACTTGCTGAGGGTGCAATCCATACCCTCATCCAGATCACTAAGAAAGAATTTGAAAAATACTGACCCCAGAACAGAGCCTTGTGGCACTTCATTTGAAACTGACTGCCATCCAGATATTGAGCCATTGACTTGTTGACTTGTTGGGCCCAACTGTCAACCCAGCTTTCTATCCATCTTATAGTCCATGGATCCAATCCATACTTCCTTAACTCATGGGCAAGTATGTTGTAGGTGACTGTATCAAAAGCTTTCCTGAAGTCAAGCTATATCATATCCACTGACTTCCCCATGTCCACAGAGGCTGTTACCTCCTCATAGAAGCCAATCAGATTGGTCAGGCATGACTTGCCCCTAGTCAATCCATGCTGGCTACTTTTGATCACTTTCCCCTCTTCCAAGTGTTCCAAAATGGATTTCTTGAGGAGCCCCTCCATAATTTTCCTAGGGACTGAGGTAAGGCTGACTGGTCTATAGTTCCCTGGATTGTCCTTCTTTTCTTTTTTAAAGATGGTCACTATGTTTGCCTTTTCTAGTCATCTGGGATCTCTCCCGATGTCTAAGAGTCTTCAAAGATAATGGCCAAAGGCTCGGCTATGACGTCTGCCAATTCTCTCAATACCCTTGGAGGCATTAAATCCAGACCCATGGATCTGTATACATCTAGTTTTTATAGATAGCTCATAACTCATTCCTTCCTCATGGATGGCTGCCCTTCACCTTCACAAACTGCATTGTCTAGCACCATAGTGTGGGAGCTGTCTTTGTAGAGGCAAAACAACATTGACAACTTCAGCTTTTCTTGCATCATAGAATCACAGAATCACAGAATCATAGGGCTGGAAGGGACCTCAGGAGGTCATCAAGTCCGGCCCCCTGCTTCAAGCAGGATCAACCCCAACTAAGTCATCCCAGCCAGGACCTTGTCCAGCCGGGACTTAAAATCTCAAGGGATGGAGAATCCACCATCTCTCTAGGCAATGCATTCCAATGCTTCACCACCTGCCTGGTGAAGAAGTTTTTCCTAATATCTAACCTACACCTTTCCCTCTTCAACTTCTGGCCATTACTCCTTGTGCTGCCATCTGACACCACTGAGAACAATTTCTCACCCTCCTCTTTACAGCTCCCCTTCAGGAAGTTGAAGGCTGCTATTAAATCACCTCTAAGTCTTCTCTTCTGTAAACTAAACAAGCCCAAATCCCTCAGCCTATCCTCATAGGTCTTGTGCTCCAGACCCTTAATCATTTTTGTTGCCCTTTGCTGAACCTGCTCGAGCAAATCCACACCCTTTTTATACTGGGGGCTCCAAAACTGGACACAATATTCCAGATGTGGCCTCACCAGTGCTGAATAAAGAGGAATAACTACTTCCCTAGATCTCCTCGAAATGCTCCTCCTAATGCACCCCAGTATGCCGTTAGCTTTCTTGGCTACAAGGGCACACTGTTTACTCATATCCAGCCTTTCATCCACCATAACTCCTAGGTCCCTTTCCATTGTACTGCTGCTGAGCCAGTCGGTCCCCAGCCTGTAACAATGTTTGGGATTCTTCCACCCAGGTGCAGGACTGTACACTTCTCCTTATTGAACCACATCAGATTTGTTTTGGCCGAGTCCTCCAATTTATCCAGGTCCCTCTGGATTCTCTCTCTACCCTCCAACGCATATATCTCTCCCCCTAGTTTTGTGTCATCTGCAAACTTGCTGAGGGTTCAATCCAGTCTCTCATCCAGGTCATTAATAAAGACGTTGAATAACACCGGCCCCAGAACCAAGCCTTGCGGCGCTCCGCTTGAAACAGACCACCATCCAGATATTGAGCCATTGACCACTACCCGTTGGGCCCGACCATCAAGCCAGCTTTCTATCCATCTTATAGTCCAAGGATCCAATCCATATTTCCTCAACTTATGGACAAGAATGTTGCGGGAGACCGTATCAAAAGCCTTGCTGAGGTCAAGGTATTACACATCCACTGACTTCCTCATGTCCACAGAGCTTGTTACGTCATCATAGAAGCTGATCAGATTGGTGAGGCAGGACTTGCCCCGGTGAATCCATGTTGGCTACTTTTAATTACTTTCCTCTCTTCCAAGTGCTTTAAAATGGATTCCTTGAGGATTCCCTGAATTATTTTCCCAGGGATTGAGGTAAGGCTGCCTGGTCTATAGTTCCCTGGATTGTCCTTCTTTCCTTTTTTACAGATGGGCACTATGTTTGCCTTCTTCCAGTCATCTGGTATCTCCTCCAATTTCCGAGAGTCTTCAAGGATAATGGCCAAAGGTTTAGCAATGACCTCTGCCAATTCCCTCAGTACCCTGGGGTGCATTAAATCCAGACCCATGGACTTGTGCACATCTAGTTTTTCTAGATAGCTCAGAACTTGTTCCTTCCTCACAGATGGCTGCCCTCCACCTTCCCGTACTGCACCATCTAGGACCATCATTGGAAAGTTGACTGTGTCTGTGAAGACTGAGGCAGAAAAAACATTGAGTACTTCAGCTTTTCCTGCATCATCTGTCACTAGGTTACCTCCCTCATCCAGTAATGGCCTCACACCTTCTCTGAAAACCCGTTTATTGTTCACATGCCTGTAGAAACCCTTCCTGTTACTCTTCACATCCCTTGCCAGCTGCAGTTCCAATTGTGAGTTCACTTTCTGATTACTCCCTGGCATTCTCCAGCCATATGTTTATTCTCTTCCTTAGTCAACTGTCCATGTTTCCATTTCTTTTATGCATCCTTTTTGAGTTTAAGCCGACTAAGGATTTCCCTGTTAAGCCAAGCTGGTTGCCTACCGTGTCTGCATTTCTTATTATGAAGTGGGATGGTTTGTTCCTGTGCCTTCAGTAAGACGTCTTTAAAATACTGTCAGTTCTCTTGAACTCTTTTCCCCTTCATCTTCATTTCCCAAGGGATCCTGCTCATCAGTCCTCTCAGAGAGTCAAAGTTTGCTCTTTGAAATCAAGGGTCTGTGTGTTACTGCTCATTCTTCTTCCTTTTGTCGGGATCTTTAAATCTACTATCTCATGGTCACCATAGCCCAGGTTTCCACCCAATTCTATTTCTCCTACTAGTTCTTCCCTGTTTGTGAGCAGCAGGTCAAGTTGTGCATGGTCCATGGTCGGGTCCTTCAGCATTTATACCAGGAAGTTGTCCCCAACATTTTTCAAAAACTTCCTGGATTGTCTGTGTGCTGCTGTATTGGTCTGTGTGCTGCTGTAAATAATTTAAAGGTGGTTGGACTTTGCTTTCTTGTAAATAGTTTTGTATTACACAGTTTCATTTGCACAATTTTTTTCTTGTTCCAGTAAAACAGTCAGTTGTTCACCACATTTTTGTCCCTCTTTATTGGGCAGGGGCAAGGGAACAAAGGGAGGCGTTGTGGTTGAGATGGGGTAAGACTGTGGGCATGAGGCTCCTGTTGGGGAAGCCCTGGGGAGAGTTATTGGAGACCATGGAGAAGCTCTCCCTCAGGGTTTCCTGTATACTCACCCCATCCCAGTGGGCCTGACAGATTGGAGCTGCACTCAGCTGCTCGTACCCAAGGCTGGTGTCCACCCCTCAGCCCAAGAGGAAGACCTCTCTTTTCCCTTCCACTATGTTGTACAGGGTACAACACATGGCCACGCCTTGGGGGACATTGTGCTCCCCCACATCAAGGCAGCTAAGCAGACACCAGAAGTGCCAGAAGTGCGCCTTAAGGCAACTGAAGGAGCACTCTAGCTGCGTCTGGGCCCAGCTGAAGCAGGCATTGAAGAGTTCCTGGTTTGAGTCTAGCTGGGTGGTGTAAGGCTTCATTAGCCAAATCATAAAGGTGTAAGCCATGTCCCCCACAATGCATAGAGGCATGTGCATATCCCTGACCTCCAGCTCATGGCAGGGGACAAATGTGCCCACCTCCATCCTTCAGCACAGGTGGGAGTTGGGGAACACCCACACATTATATACCCGGACTGACCACCTGACGTAAATGTCTATGAAGTGTGCATGGTGGTCAACCAGGGCCTGCGGCAGGGTGGAGAAGTATCCCTTTCTGTTGATATACTTGGCTGCACTGTAGTCCAGGGCATGGATTGGAATGTGGATCCTGTCAATAGCCCTGAAGCAGTTTGGGAAACCCAGGGTGGTGAATCTGGCCACAACTGCATCAACATCTGCCAGATGGACAACTCTCCATAACAGGATGGTGTTGATAGCTGTCACAACCTGGAAAGATAAGGAACCAAACATATGTCAGGGACTGTGGGAGGGAGTCCCTGGGGCCTAGGAAGGTCTCCTGCCCTCTCCCATCCCCTCCTCCCTGAGCTCTCTGGGATCCCCCCATGAGGTTACCCGCCATCCGGCAGCAGGTCTGTGTTAGGTTGGGATAGCACGGTCCCCTGGGATTGGGGCTTCCCCCCAACCCCATCCCTTGTAACCCTGACACTGCTTCCCGAGGGTCCCCCCTTTGGCAGGACACCCCGCCTATGCAGGGACTGCAGCCTGAGAGTACTTTACCTCCATGCGGAGTGCCCCATTGGTGAACTTCCCCACACCAAACTGGTTTCACATAGAGTGATAGCTGTCAGGGGCAGTAAGCTTCCGGAAGGCAACTGTGACTTGCTTCTCCACAGGGATGGTGGGCCACATCTGGATGTCCTGTATCCGGAGGGTGGAGGGAAGCCAGGCGCAGAGCTCCAGGAAGGTGTCCTTCCACATACAGTAGTTCTAAAGCCACTTCTGGTCATCCTACTGCCCCATGAGCAGCCAGTCCCACCATTCAGAACTGGTGTGGTGCCTTCATATTCTCCTGTGCACCCAGGGCAGGCAGGTACAGGTGTGACTGTGTAGCAGTAATGGTGAGTTCCTCAGAGTTGGTGTTTGGCTTGCCATCCCAGAGGAAGAGGAGGATGGCCATGCAGAAGTGTAGCAGGTGGTGAAGCACCTCTGAGTGAGGCCACTTCAAGCCTGGGGGCTGCTCTGGAACCATGGCTAGCTGGAAAGCACTGTGTCTCTCAGCAAACATCGAAGTCCTGTTCTACTAGCTGTGCTATCCCTTGTGGAGGTAGGCACTCCTCAGCATGGGCAGGGAATAGATGTCTTGGGGTGGGGGCCTTTAAGTGCATCCCTCGCCAGGGCTCCCAGAAGAGATTGCCAGAATCTGACCTTGTCTGTTGGTGTTCCAGGTGACCATTCTGTTGAGACAGTGGCTGGAAAGTCCACCTTCTCTCTGTCAGTAGAGCAGATTGAAAGAATAATCCTCTTTGCTGTCTGGCCATGATGCATCGACGGAAGTTTTGTCGGGAGATATCTTCAAACATAAACTTCTGTCGACAGATTGCTCGGATCTAGACATGTCCCTAAAGGTGGAAGGCCTGACCCTCAGAGGCCTAAATACGAGAATCTACCCTGCAGAGCTGCCAAGCCAACCTCTTTCATGATCACTGAATGTACTTAATATTTTATACAACTAAAAAGCCCTGAGTGAAAAGTAGGCTTTTAAGACAATATTTTTTAACATTTTTTCCTCTGCTTTGTGATTTTAAAATCTTTTTAAGTGGCTCTCTGTGGACTCCACAAGGATGCTTATGGGAACTTAGTCCTTAATACTTCTCCTAATAAGGCATTAAATTATCCTGTTTGATTTCACCAGAATATTAGAGATTGAACTAATACCTATATGACCTATATTTGAAAGAGAGCAAAAAATAAAATAGAATAAAATAAAATAAAGCTGTTGTTCTATATTCTGGTAAGAGTAAAGTTAATTCAAAGGATAAAGAGTAAATATGAGAAAAAAAGACTGAATTAATTCAAATAAGAAATTAATTAAAATCAGCTTAACTGAAATTGGCCAAGCAGGTGAAGGACTTTTCCAGATGTCCTCTTCTACAACAAATCTAGCTCCACCAAAACTCTTCAATAGGCTATCAATCTTGCTAACATGGGCTTGCCTGGACTTAAAATGCTGCAGTGGAGGGGTTCTCCTATTGGCATAGGTAATCCACCTCACCAAGAAGCAGTGGGCAGGTTGATAGGCAAATTCTTCTGTCATCCTACTGCTGTCTACACAGGGAATTAGATTGGTTTAACTGCATTGCTTCCAAATGGAGAGTATGGACTTTATGCACTTCTGAGCAGTGCAGTTATACGAAGATAATTTCTAAGTTTAGAGCAAGTTATGTATCATCAGAAGGAACTCTTACTGCTGCTAAGTGGAAGATACGACATTTTCTTCAGCAATGTTATTTGTTCTTGGTGTGAGATTGACACATAGAATTTGTAATACTATCCAGGAACAAACAGCAGCATCAATTCAGCAAGCATTGCTGTAGTTGGACGACTGAGCAAAGTGACCCTTCGGACATCATCTGATGTCATCTGCTGGTGCACAATCTCTTCACCTTGAATAGTCCCTACTCCTCACCCTAGCAGGTCTCCACAGGCCACATGTTCCTGGGAAAGAATGAAGTGGTCCTGATTGGTTCTGCTCCTGCACTATGCCATAAACCACCCTGCCAGTTTCACAGTGCTCCACAGAGGCCACAAAATGGGGGTATTTGCCAACCCATACCATATACTTATCCAGTTCTATAGAAGGGTAACAGTTTGGTAATTGCTGGCAAATGCTGATCTTGGTAATTGCAGATATAGTTGGACGGTTGGGAAAACTCCAGTTTGGGTGCTTGTCAATGTTGCATACTAAGAATGTCTCCCAGACTTTCATCAATTTTTATCATCCTGGAGCATTCAATAGAGCTTACTTCATATTCTTGATTTCTGAGCTCCATCTTGCTTTTTAGGTGCTCTTTATGGTCTCATCCTTTCACCACTGACTTGGTGGAGAATCAAGGGTGCTCTACTTCTCTCAGAATCAAAAAGGTCCAAAATATTAACAAAGGTCACTAAAGCATGTTGAATTTTAGAAATTCACTTACACGGTATGAACATATATCCTAAAACTATTTCAAGCTCACATCTGATTGAACCTGTCACAAAGCAAAGCAACACTGCTCTCTACTTCTGATACACTCAAGCTATTACAATTCTCCTCTCAGATCACTAATTATAAATTCTTTCACTACAAATTTCACAGAGGTATGCCAGATGACTAGTGCTAAGATACTAGAGTATATTTCTGTAATTTTAATAGATTTATGACACGTATATTCCGGCTACTGTTACACAAAAGAGTTTGCCAACAAAACCCCGGTTTTGTTAACAAAACTGATGGAATATCCACACACAAGATGCATTTTGTTGACAGTCTGTAGACAAAACTCAGCACTTTCACCAGCAGTTTTCTGCCTTCCAGCCAGGAGGCACAATACTGCTGTCGACAGATTCTGTTGACAGAAAAGCTCTGTGGATGCTCTGGGGGGAACTTCTCTCAACAGACAGTGAAAAACAATGGACATCCAGAAAAATGGGCAGCCCAGTCTGCTGTGCTTGTGGGTGCCTGTTTCATCGATAGAGCAGCCAGGGAGTCCAGCCATTCTGTCAACAGAGCGGCGCACTCTTCTGATTGGCTTTTGGGCGTGGCTGCACTCTGAGAACAGAAGTTTTGTTGGGAAATCTCTTCCGACAGTGACTGCTATTGTCATGTTGCTGTAGTGTAATCCTAGCCTCCCAGTTTGACAAACTCTTTTTCATTTTCCAAAAGCAGCATAGACTGGTTCCTATCATCCTGCGTATGTTTCAGTATGTGCAGTCTGGTGGCATAGTCTGCACTAACACATTTTGTTCCAGCAAAAATAACTGCACAGATGTAAACTTCCTTCACCCTATGTTGAGATCAATCAGACTCCAGTGGCCGACAAGAGAAGAACATGCCACCCTCCTCAATACACAATAACGATCAGAAAATGTAGGTTCTTAGTGCTTTCACTCCTTACAACTTGTATTTAAGACTAGGTCTGTCAGTCTCTTTATCCCTCACATGGAGATATTATGCTATTTACTTTGGCCTTTGGTCTAGAGGCAGGTCCTCCTGTCCTGGTGGGCTCAGCCCTGGGGTGTCTCATGCAGTGTGCATGGCACAGCTCCAGCTTGTGCTTCTCAGGGCTCAGATGGCACGACACTTCTCGGGGTGAGGGTGGGGCTTGGGACTCTCAGGCATGGGTGGGCTTGGAGCTTGTGTGGTGCAGGTAGGACTCAGGGCTTAGGCTGCACAGCTTGCCAGGGATTCAGCAGCATGGTGTGGCTGGGGGCTCGGTTGGCATGGGAAGCTCTTGGTCTTTGGTGGCACAGCATGGCTGGGGGCTTGGGTGATGTGGGTGGCTTTCAGGGCTTGGGCAGTGCACCTCCGGCCAGTCATCGGGGGAGGGGGAATGGTGCTTGGCTGGGTGTCAGTGTGGCACTTGGGGAGCGGGGCAGTGCCTGGCCAGGGCAGGGAAAGTGGCAATTAGATCAATTGTTTTTGGACACCACTGGTCTGGAATTACTTCTGTGGTCCTAAAGAAGAAGGCAAAAGTAGCTGGATTACAAATGAATTCCAAGAGGATGGGGAATTCTTTGATTTGCAAAACCACTTTCTTCCACAATCTGAGGAGTTCCACATGTTTTTGGCCTGGAGTAGGTGCAGATCCATAACCAATTCCTATTGCATTCCACACTTGCTCTGGCTCATCCTTTTCCCTAAGTTCTATCACAGCAATGTGCAGCTGTCTGAAACTTACGTAACTCACAGATGAGCTGAAGATCTGACCACTGTTATGAGACACTGTGGACTCCTTGCATAATAGATTATTCAGTTTGTTTTCTTTCCCAGAATTTTCAGCAGTTTTAGATTTAGAAATGACACCTCCTGCTCACGAAAGTCAGAAGGGCACTATTGTTCTTGTGGTGGACTGCATTTTTCCCATAAACTGGTGAGATTTTATGTGCTTTGTCATTGTAAATAAACTAACTCTATGGTGTTATTTTTTCAGATCTCCCCACATCATTCCTCACTGTGAGAATTCAAAGAGACAGAGTACTGTACATGCCATCTCTAAATCTCAAAGTGCCTTAGTACATAGGGAAACTGGAACAGGGAAATGAAGACGTTTGACAAGAACACAGCAAAACAGGGAATTGAATCCAGGTCTTCTGATTACTAGCCCAGTGCCATATCCACTGGCTCACACTGCCTGCTGATAAATAGCTGGTACCAGTATAACAAATCTGGTCTTCACCATTCTCCTGATGGGATAATCCTTCATTAGCATAGATGTATGAGATAAGAAAAGTAACTAACCTAGGCATGATCCCCTTTGAGCGCACTTGACAGATCACCGTGGATTACATAAGCCTAGGTAGAATGATCAAGGAATAAGGAGCACAAGTGGTGTTCTCGTCCATCTTTCTTGTGCAAGAAAGGGGCCCAGGAAGTGTTTATCGAATCACCAAGGTAAATGCATGGCTGCGTAGGTGGTGTTGCAGAGAAGCATTTAGTTTCTTCAACCATGAGATTCTGTCTCAGGAACAATGACTGCTAGGAGGAGATGAGATCCACCTAATGAAGAGAGGAAAGGGAATCTTTATGGGCAGTTTTGCAAACCTAGTGAGGAGGGCTTTAAATTAGGTTTGTTGTGGGGGATGATCATACATGTCCTGGGGTAAGAAGTAGGGAACAACTAAGTAGGATTCCTGGGTCAAGAGGAGAAATTGGGCCAATCAGCTACTTCTCTAAGGTGTTTGTACACAAAGGCAAGAAGCCTGAGAAACAAACAGAAAGAATTAGAGGCCCTGTATGAGGTGGTTGGAATAATGGGACTTGGTGGGATGATTCACATCAATGGAGCACGGTCATGGAAGGCTATAAACTGTAAAGGAAGGAGAAGCAGGGGAGAAAAGGAGGAGTTGCGCTCTATGTGAGAGAGCAGCATGATTAACTCAGAGCTCCAGTACAAAGAGTGAGAAAAGCCAGTTGGGTGTCTTTGGGTTAAGCTTAGAAGCGGAAGCAATAGAAGTTATGTTGTGGTTGGTGTCCGCTATAGACCACCAGATCAGGGAGATGAGTAGCTGAGGATTTCTTCAGACAGCTCAGAGAAGCTTCCAAATCACAGGCCCTGGTTCTCATGGGAGACTTTAATCATCCAGATATTTGTTGAGACCAATACAGCAGCACACAGACAATCCAGGAAGTTTTTGGAGAACATTGGGGATAATTTCTTGGTACAAGGGCTGATGGAACCAACCAGGGGGTATGCACAACTTGGCCTCTTGCTCATGAGCAGGGAAGCACTAGTAGGAGAAATAGAAGTGGGTGGCAACCTGGGCTGCAGCAACCATAAGCTGGTAGAGTTCTGGATCCTGACAAAAGAACAAAAGGTGAGCAGTAAAATACAAACCCTTGATTTCAAAAGAGCAGACTTTGACTCCCTGAGAAAATTGATAGGCAGGATCCCTTGGGAAATGAAGGTGAAGGAGAAAAGAGTTCAGGAGAACTGACAGTATTTCAAAGAAGTCTTACTGAAGGCACAGGAAAAAATCATCCTGCTGAATATTAAGAAATGCAACTAGCTTGGCTTAACAAGGAACTCTTTGGTCTAATTAAACTCAAAAAAGGATGTGTATAAAAAGTGGAAACAGGGACAGTTGACTAAGGAGGAGTATAAACATATGGCTGGAGAATGCCGGGCATTTATCATGAAAGCAAAAGCACAAATGGAACTGCAGCTGGCAAGGGATGTGAAGAGTAACAAGAAGGGTTTCTACAGGCATATTGAGAATAATAGGCTTATCAGGGAAGGTGTGGGGCCATTACTGGATGACAGAGGTAACCTAGTGATGGATAATGTTAGAAAAGCTGAAGTATTAAGTGCTTTTTTTGCCTCAGTCTTCATGGACATGGATACCTACTCCACTATGGTGCTAGACAATGCAGCATGGGAAGGTGGAGGGTAGTCCTTGGTGGGGAAAAACTAGATGTATACAAATCTGGTCTGGATTTAATGCACCCAAGGATATTGAGACAATTGCCGGATGTCATTGCCAAGCCTTTGACCATGATCTTTGAAGATTCTTGGAGATCAGGTGAGATCCCAGATTGGATTGCCAGATTGCTTTGGAAAAAGGCAAATGTGGTGCCCATATTTAAAAAAAGGAAAGAAGGGTAATCCAAGGAACTATAGACCAGTCAGCCTTTCCCCAGTCCCTGGGAAAATAATGAAGGGGAGCCTCAAGGAATCCATTTTGGAGCACTTGGAAGAGGGGAAAGTGATCAAAAGTAGTCAACATGGATTCACCAAGGGCAGGTCACACCTGACTAATCTGATTAGCTTCTATGAGGAAGTAACAGCCTTTTTGGACATGGGGAAGTCAGTGGATGATATATACATTGAGTTCAGCAAAACTTTTGATACAGTCTCCCACAACTTTTTTGCCCATAAGTTAAGGAAGTATGGATTGGATCTATGGACTGTAAGTTGGATAGAAAGCTGACTTGATGGTCAGGCCCAATGTGTAGTGGTCAATGGCTCATTATCTGTATGCTGGTTGGTTTTATCTGGAGTGCCCCAAGGTTCTGTTCTGGGGCCAGTGTTGTTCAACATCTTTCTTAATGACCTGGATGAGGGACTGGATTGCACCCTCAGAAAGTTTGTGGATGACACCGACCTAGGGGGAGAGGTAGATACTTTGTGGGGTAAAGATAGGATCCAGTGTGGCGTGGATAAATTGGAGGATTGGGCCAAAAGAAATCTGATGCTGTTCAACCAAGAAAAGTGTCCCAAATCCTGCACTTGGGACAGAAGAATCACAAGCATTGTTATAGGCTGGAGATCGACTGGCTACGCAGTAGTACAGCGGAAAGAGACCTAGGGATTATGGGGGATAATAGGCTGGATATAAGTAAACTGTGCCCTTGTAGCCAAGAAGGCCAATGGCATATTGGGGTGCATTAGGAGAAGAATTTTCAGCAGATGTAGATAAGTTATTTTTCCCCTCTACTCGGCACTGGTGAGGCCACATCTGGAGTATTGCATCCAGTTTTGGGCCTCCCCAGTATAGAAAGGACATGGATGAGTTGGGGCAGGTTCAGTGGAGGGCAATGAAGGGGCTGGAGCACATGACCTATGAGGAGAGACTGAGGGATTTGGGCTTATTTAGGTTGCAGAAGAGAAGGCTGAGGGGTGATTTAATAGCAGCCTTCAACTTCCTGAAGGGGAGCTCTAAAGATGATGGAGAGAAACTATTCTCAGTGGTGCCAGATGGCAGAACAAAGAACAATGATCTGAAGTTACAGAAGGAGAGGAGTAGGTTGGATAGTAGGAAAAACTACTTCAACGAGAGGGTGGTGAAGCACTGGAATGTATTGCGTAGAGAGGTGGTGGAATCTCCATCTCTAGATAGGGTGACCAGATCTCTCTGTCCCAATATGGGACAAGGAGATACTGTGAGGAGGGATGGCTCTTCATGGCTCTGCCAAGCCCCGGGGAGATGGGAAGGAGCCAGCAGCTGCCAGCCCTCCAGTCAAAGGATACAGTAAACTGGTGACCAATAGTATGAAAGGTGCAATAGATGCTACTGCTCACTCTCAGTGTTATGTGGACAAATGAAAACTTCACTGTCCAGAGTTTGAAATCCAGTATGGTAGTTTTTTGCTGGAGTGAACAGACACAAGTAAGCCAGACACCTGAAAACAAAGGTCAAAGCATAGTATAAATCCCATATTATAACAAAAATTATCCTGCGTACGATTTGTTTGGAGCACTTTAGTGATCTGAAGGGTTGCTGTCTTCTCAAAAGTATCTGAAATACCAGCAAAGCTTCAGAAGTGGAGGCTATTTTACTCTGATCACCCTAACATTCAAATAGTGCCTGTTTTAGGTGGAGTCCAATAACATTTGTTGTTGATGAAGACATACATTAGAAAGCAGAGGGACTTGATTCCTTCTGTTGTGACACATGTATCCAGAGCTCTACCTACCAGGTAAGTGCCCTAACCGTTGGGTGGTATGACATTCTGGAGCAGGCCTTTCTCTGTCTCTCACACTGAAACTATTCACTTAATACAAAATATTGGACCAGAGAGAGAGAGAGAGAGAGAGAGAGAGAATGACTCTGTAGCCTGTTGGTCAGGGACCCCACTGGGACATAGAAAATTCAAGCTCCTTGTCCAATGACTAGCTATCTATATGAAGTGGAACAGCTTCCACAGGAGAGACAGAGAGTACATCCCATGAACCCTATCATCTGGCAGTTAGGCCTCCCTCTGGGGATGAGGAAGATGTGGTTTTAAATCCCAGCTTGACAGCAGGTTGAAAGTTATAAGGGCAGCCCTACCTCCTCTTCTTGCCGTGTTGTAAGTCTAGCTCTTTAAAAATATCTGGAAACAAAACATTTCAGGTGAAATGAAACATGTCTAGTTTCACACAGTATTGATTTTGTGTCAAATTTTTCAATTTACCCTAAATTCCTGAAAGCTTTGGCTTTGATTAGATACTATCTGATTTTTTAATAATTTTTCAGAATTGACAATGAACTGAAAAATAAGTCACTCACTCAGCTCTACTGTGGACAATTTCACCTTCTTTCCACTCATGCCCATAATGTGGTAATCAGCTTTGATTCACATCTCTTTCTAGGTTCTCACATTTAGGTTACATTTAAATCCCAAAGATTATTTCTGCACCTTATTTCCAATCTTTGGCCTATTGAATCCATCCACATTGCTAAAATTGTCCAACTTCTAATATTTTAGCACTTATTTAATCTACATTTATCACAATTCAACTCCATTTCAATTTGTGGGTAGTTTTTGTCACTGGCTTCAATAGAATCTGAACTGGTTGCATCATGGACTGCAGTGGAACAATACAAACTAAAATTTTGATTTATAATGCTTGCAAGGACCCCACAATGGAAGATTTCTTGTGTGCTGGGGTGCTGTCATAGAAAACCCCTTGGGAATGTTCCCTGGTGTGCTGATCACGCCATCAATGACACCCACCTTCTCGTTCTCAGGGGTTCTCCATCACCCTTTTCTACTGGATCAACTCCTCTGGTCTCTCCCAGCCAATGTACAGAATTCAGGCTACAACCATCTAGTGGGGCAATGCAGACACTGATTTATTTCAGCTCTGGGAGATTGCAGCTCTAGGACACAGGAAACCAACCTCCAAAAGAGATCAAAGCACCAAATCAATCTGCCTCTCTGTGAAAAACTTTTGCACAGAGGGCTCAGGAAATAAGCCTCCTATATCAATGGAAGGGAAATGTCCACAGTGTTCCCCCCCGCCCCGCCTCAGGTAATAAGTACTTACACAGAGCTTGGTAATAAACAAGAGAGCTTTCATTAAGCAGAAACAGAAGGATTTCAGTGGTTATAACTGAAAACGGAAAGACTAAAGTAGTTAACAAATCAAAATGAAAGGGAGATGCAAAGCCAGTCCTAACTTCCCAAAGAGACTTATTGCACACAGATAATTACCTTAACACGCTGTTATCATGTCAGGTAAATTATTCAAAACAAAGCTGTTCTTTTCTCTAATTTGGGTCAACAGCCGTCAAAAGCTCTTCTTTTCTTCTCAGGGTACATCAGGGAAATTCCAAAGCAGGCAGAAGATAAACATAGTAGATTCCCATTAGTTAGACAGAAGTTTTCATAGGGTGGGAAAATTTTGATTTACAACTCCCACCCCCATTTCCCATGGAAAATCATTGGATCAAAATGGCAGGTGGTATGGTCACATCTTCCTAGCACTAACCACCTTCTAGACCTACAGGACCAACAAGACTGTTCATTAGCTGCTATGCTGATCACCTAGTCATTCAGGTTTTGGGCACCAGTGATGGCCCTCATTAGCACATTTGAAATATAAGCAGAGATACACTCCATAGTTCTAATTTCACATACAAGAATGATACATGCACAAAAACAGAATATACAGATTCAGCAGATTGTAATGTTAAAATTGATAGCTTACATGGGGTATTTTGTACAAAGCATCTCTGAGTTATGAATATTTATATTCATAAGACAATTTTCATAAAACATGGGGTGGGATCTGTCATATCTTGGAATTAAAATAAACTGTAAAACTTCTCTCTCTCCATTCCTACACTACAGCAACATACATAAATTGTTTGAGCTACGACTCAAGGTCAGAAGGTGCCTTACTTAATATAGGGACATAGTCTCTGATAGACCAATTAATTATATGGTTGGGGTTCATTACCCCTCAGAATGAGATTAGTTTAGGAGAGTGAAAGACATTGTGAATATGATCCCAATAACACATCTGAGTGAAGGCAAACAAGATGTAGGGGGCAATTTTTATTGGACTTATTAGAAAGTGTGAAGTGGGCAATAAGCAGCTCTTCTTACTTCAATGGGAACCGATGAGAAGATTCCAAAGATTCCAAGAGAATCTATACACATTAGGTCTGCAAGTGGAAGGAAGATCACAGATCAGAAGAGTGGGGAAGAAGCTGATACCATTGCATGCTGCCCCTTTGCACAATCCTGTTAAAGTTCCTCTCTAGGGCTTCAGATGGGTAGGTGGAGAGAAGCGTAGATGCAGAGAAAGGTTGGATTTAGCTCTCCCATGGTCTTCCCTCTCCCAACCTGTAGGACCAACACTGAAGTTGTAACCCTGACACCATTCCTCATTGCATTACAAACTAGGCCCAATTCTGCCTTCACTGAGGTCAGTGAGATTAGAATCAGGGCCTTTGTCAGATGATTTCAATGTGTTATACTGTCCATGTAACATGATCACTACCCTCCTCATGATTCTTGCACAAAAGAGAACAAAATGGACTAAAATAGCTCTCTAATAGAAAATAGTTAATGCTGTTTTTTCCCTTGCATTTAATTTAGCCATAAGCTTTATTAGCTTTTAAAGTTTAAAGCTTTAAAATAATAATAAAGAGATTAGAAATCAAAGAACATTTTCTGGTTTTCAAAGCTTTAGATTAGATACCGTGTTAGGCAGATTATTTTCCTTGTTAAATTAATAACATATTTGCTATCTCTGTTTCTTTTCAGCCTAATTATGTAATTTCCCTCCAAAGTACCTTTTTTGCCAACTCTTTTTTGTTAAACTCAAACAGCTTTGTCTTGTATATCTGAACCTTGAACCAACTTATCTCAAAATATCGCCCCCATTATAATCATGTTTTTGCATTGTCTTTATCACCTACTTGCCAAGAAGTGAGCCTTATTTTATATTTTGATCTAAATTTTCTTTTATAGAGAGCCTCAAAAATATTTTCAGGAGCTTCAGCTGTGCATGCACCATTGGTTCTCAGAGTGCATGGTTGAGTGTTGAAGGTACTTCCACAGCAAACCTAAGTCCTCTGTGAACAACTGGAAACAGGATATGGGAAAGGGGCTAGCCACTCTACTGGAATTTTGAAAAGAAACACCAGGCACCTCAAATCAGCAGCCAGACATTTCTGATGTACCTGTGTCAGGAGCATAACATTTCCCTTCTTTCTTCTAATCTTTTAGCTGACCCTCAGTACAGATATAAGCAACTTTCTGATGTATCCATCAGATCAGAAGAATTTTGAATGTGTCAGTTAAAGCCCTCCTACCTGTGACCTCATGGAAGGACATACTTTGTTTAAAGTGTATCATAGTTTTAGACTACTTCTTTTAAAGGACATGATTTACTGCTCTTGCTGTTGAATCGATTTATAATGAGCAAGGAAATGTGGAAAAGAGTGATACCAGGGATCTCTCCTTCTTATATGGCAATATTGGCCGTGTCTACACGAGCCCCAAACTTCGAAATGGCCACACAAATGGCCATTTCGAAGTTTACTAATGAAGCGCTGAAATGCATATTCAGTGCTTCATTAGCATGCGGGCGGCTCACGGCCGCGCGGCTTGTCCAGACAGGGCTCCTTTTCAAAAGGACCCCACCTACTTCGAAGTCCCCTTATTCCCATGAGCTGATGGGAATAAGGGGACTTCGAAGTAGGTGGGGTCCTTTCGAAAAGGAGCCCCGTCTGGATGAGCTGCGCGGTCGTGAGCCGCGTCAATTTCGAAGCGCTTCATTAGAGGAGGAGCTGCCTGCAGGGGAGGAGGATGCAACCCCCAACCCTGCAGCACCCCGCTCCCCCTCCCCCCCGCCTCATACGCCGCCGGCTGTGGAGCTACCCCACCAGCACCGACTGGTGGGAGCGGCTGGTGCTCAGAGAGTGGGACAACGACCGGTAGCTCCAGAACTTTCAGATGAGCTGACAGACATTTCTGGAGCTATGCCAGTGGCTCACCCCCACACTCAGGCACCAGGACACTGAAGCTGTGTCTACACGTGCACGCTACTTCGAAGTAGCGGCACTAACTTCGAAATAGCGCCCGTCGCGGCTACACGTGTCGGGCGCTATTTCGAAGTTAACTTCGACGTTAGGCGGCGAGACGTCGAAGTCGCTAACCTCATGAGGGGATTGGAATAGCGTCCTACTTCGACGTTCAACGTCGAAGTAGGGACCGTGTAGATGATCCGCGTCCCGCAACGTCGAAATTGCCGGGTCCTCCATGGTGGCCATCAGCTGGGGGGTTGAGAGATGCTCTCTCTCCAGCCCCTGCGGGGCTCTATGGTCACTGTGGGCAGCAGCCCTTAGCCCAGGGCTTCTGGCTGCTGCTGCTGCAGCTGGGGATCCATGCTGCAGGCACAGGGTCTGCAACCAGTTGTCAGCTCTGTGTATCTTGTGTTGTTTAGTGCAACTGTGTCTGGGAGGGGCCCTTTAAGGGAGCGGCTTGCTGTTGAGTCCGCCCTGTGACCCTGTCTGCAGCTGTGCCTGGCACCCTTATTTCGATGTGTGCTACTTTGGCGTGTAGACGTACCCTCGCAGCGCCTATTTCGATGTGCTGCCGTGCAACGTCGAAGTTGAACATCGACGTTGCCAGCCCTTGAGGACGTGTAGACATTATTTTCGATGTTGCTACATTTCGATGTTGGCTTCACGTGTAGACGTAGCCTGAGTGTGGAGAAACGGGTCGGCATCGCTGTCGGGAAGCTGGTCACTCCAGACAGCTACCAATCCGTGGGCCAGCAGTTTGGCATTGGCAAGGCCACTGTCGGGGCTGTCCTCATGGAGGTAAGAGGACCCATGGGGGGAGGGGGAGGCAGCCCTGACAGGGGAGGGGGGCCCTAGCGGGGAGCGGAGGGGACGGGGGCCCTGGCAGGGGAGGGCCACACACACCCTGCACACCCCTCACTGGTGCTCTCCCATGTGCTTCCCCTGCAGGTCATACGCACCATCAACGCCCTGCTCCTCCACAGGCTTGTGAGGCTTCGCGACCCGGATGCCGCCATCGCGGGGTTTGCCACCCTGGACTTCCCCAGTTGTTTCAGGGCTCTGGATGGGACCCACATCCCCATCCGCACCCTGGAGCACAGTGGAGGACGCTACTTAAACCGGAAGGGCTACCACTCAGTGGTTCTCCAGGCCTTGGTGGACAGCCGGGGCCATTTCCTGGACATTTATGTGGGCTGGCCTGGCAGCACCCATGACGCCTGGGTATTCCGGAACTCGGGCCTGTGCCGCCGGCTGGAGGTGGGGACCTACATCCCCCAGCAGGAGATCCCTGTGGGGGACACCACCATGCCCCTCTGCATCATCGCAGATGCGGCATACCCACTCCGGCCCTGGCTCATGCACCCTTACACGGGTCACCTGTCAGCCAGCCAGGAGCGCTTCAACCTGCGCCTGAACCATGCGCGCCAGGTGGTGGAGTGCACATTTGGGCACCTCAAAGGGTGCTGGAGGTGCCTCCTCACTCGCCTGGATGTGGACCTCACCAACATCCCCCAGATTGTGGGCACGTGCAGCGCGCTCCACAACCTCGTCGAGAGTAAGGGGGAGGCCTTCTTTCAGGGCTGGGCTGTGGAGGCTGGCAGGGGCAATGAGCAGCCACCCGCTGCCCCCAGTTGGCAGGTGGACCCCGAAGGGACCCGGGTCCGGGAGGCCCTGCAGGCCCATTTCGATGACGCCGCGGGGTGAATGCTGGCAGGCCCCCCACTGCACGCCCCCCATCCTCCACAACACTCCCTGCCCCTACGCCCACACCACAGAGCACTCAAGAGCACACTCCCCCCACCTTTCTTGAAAATAAATAAAAACAGACATTTGTTTGTAAAACCAGATCTCTGTTGAACTCGCCTTATTATTAATCTCTTAACTAACTATTTATAGGCCGAATAAATATTACATATATATATATATATATATATATATATATTATAACTCCAGTAAGATGAAAGAAAAAAAGGGGAAGACAAGGAAGGGGAGAACTATGTACATGGGGGGGCAGGTATCAGCATGCATAACAACAACAATATAACAACAGGGGTCTAATAGAAACTATTTACAAACAAACATAAAACTGAGGGGAATATATACAAAGGGGGAGGGGGGGGCCACGTCCTGGGCCCCACACCTTCTAATGTCCATCACTGGGGGTGGGCGGTCGCGATCCGCGCCTCGGCCTCAGCCCTGGCCGGGGCTGGCTGGGGCCTGGGCGGACCGGGAGATAAGACCGGCGGGTGTCAGCTGGCCCCAGGTCCCCCTCGGCAGAAGGACCCTCTGTGGTGGGTGGCGGTGCAATGGCAGGTAGAGCGGCGGGTGGACCGGGCAGGACGGGCAGAGCGGCGGCCGGTGTGGTATGGGGGGCCAGGTAGTCCACAATACGCTCAAACATACGCATGAAGGCCCCCCATGCCTCCTGGTGCCAGGCCAGCGCACACTCCTGCAACTGAAGGCGCCGCTCCTCCACCCGCAGACGCTGCTCGGCGACCTCCAGCTGCCGATGATGGATGGCCAGCAGCTGGGGGTCCATTGCCATCCAGGAGAGCAGCTGGCTCCGCCATCGTCCCCGCCGTGGGGCTGGTTGGTGCTCCGCCGAGGGGCTGGCCTGGAGTGATGGCCCCGGTGGGCTCTCCAGGACCACTGACACCTCACTGGCGCTCTCCGGTCCTTCCGATGGTGCAGCTGTGGAACACGGGGGGGGGGAAGAAGAGTGGAGACAGCTGTAAGTGTGGGCCCCGACCCGTGGCCCTTGTCCCCCCACCCCTCTGCTGCAGGTTCCCCATCCACGTCCCCAGGAGATGCTGCTGCCTCTGATGATGGGTGTCCCACCCCCTCCCCCCGGGGGACCCTAGAGGTTCTGCTCCCCCCAGCCCCGGGGATGGGGCATGGCACTGTCGTGCTGGGGGGGGCAGGGGCTGATGCACTCTTCTGAGGGACATGCCACTGCTGTCCTTGTGGCCATGGTCATCTGGGCATGTGGAGGGCCCTGGTCATGTCTGTTGTCCCCGCCCCTCAACCCCGGGGGTGTGCACGAGGTGGGGTACATACCTGATGGTCCGCTCCCACAGTCGGGGGACACCTGGTGGGCAGACGCCCGGCTGGAGCTCCTCGACAGCACGACGATGTGCAGCCCCCTGTCACTCGAGGAGGACTCCCCCTCTTCCTCCTCCGGTGCCCTGGGGGTGGGGTCCTGGGGGGGCCCCTGGGGTGCAGGGCTTACCTCCGAGGCGGCCTTCGCCTCCGGGGCCTGCTGGAGCTCATCAGCCGATGTATCAAGCATGGCCGGAGGGGAGGAGGTGTGCTGGGGGCCCAGGATGTCCCTGAGCTCCCTGTAAAAGGGGCAAGTGACGGGGGCAGCCCCAGATCAGCCAGCCGCATCCCGGGCCTGGTCATAACCCTGCCGCAGCTCCTTCACTTTACTGCGTACGTGATCCGGAGTGCAGGCAGGGTGACCCCGGGTGGCCAGGCCCTCGGCCAGCTGAGCGAACGCATCCGCGTTCCGCCTCTTTCTCTGCATTACCTGGAGCACCTCCTCCTCACTCCAGAGCCCCAGCAGGTCCCGAAGCTCAGCCTCCGTCCAGTAGGGGCCCCGCTGCCGCTTCCCCACCTGGCTGCTGGGCTGGGAGCCCTGGCTCCCCTTGGGGAGGGTGCCCTGAGGGCGCTTAGAGGGCTGGGGGGCGGCCATCGCAGCAGTGGGTGGCTGTTATGGCTGCAGAGGAGCGTGCAGGCTGGCCGCTTGGCTGGGCTGCTGCCTGCATGCTCTCTCAGTTTCCTGCACAGGAAGGCAGGGAGCGGGGAGCTTTAAGGGGCCGCTGCACGCGGCGCCATCGAGCTCAGGGGCTGGAGAGAGCGTCTCTCAACCCCTCAGCTGATGGCCGCCATGGCGGACCCCGCTATTTCGATGTTGTGGGATGCGCAACGACTACACATTCCCTACTTCGACGTTGAATGTCGAAGTAGGTCGCTATTCCCATCTCCTGATGGGGATAGCGACTTTGACATCTCGCCGCCTTATGTTGATGTCAACTTCGAAATAGCTCCCAACACGTGTAGCCATGACGGGCGCTATTTCGAAGTTGGCGCGGCTATTTCGAAGTAGCTGGCACGTGTAGATGCGGCCATTGTGTCCCTAATGTGGAAGCCATCTGGTATAGAAGCCATTTCACATCCCTTACTTCTGCACGCACACAGGAGGCTGTCCTTTCCTTGACCTGTTTGAAAATGGCTGGCAGGATGAGCTCTATGGAATGTGTTAATGAACTGTTTGGAGTTGGGGATCCAGCTCCTTTGTACCTGTTTTTCCTTGCTGATAATGGTTTCTCTTTGAACAGCCGCGTCTACACGTGCTGGCTACTTCGAAGTAGCCATGCCAATTTCGAAATAGTGCCCGCCACGTCTACACGTGGCAGGCGCTATTTCGAAGTTGAAATCGATGTAAGGCAGCGAGACGTTGAAGTCGCTATCCCCATCAGGGGATAGGAATAGCTCCCTACTTCGACGTTGAACATCGAAGTAGGGCACGTGTAGCCAATCCATATCCCGCAACATCGAAAGAGGGGGGTCCGCCATGGCAGCCATCAGCTGAGGGGTTGAGAGACGCTCTCTCCAGCCCCTGAGCTTTATGGTCGCCGCTTGCAGTGGCCCCTTAAAGCTCTCTGCCCCCTGCATTCCTGTGCAGGAAGCTGAGAGCACGTGCAGGCGGCAGCACTGCCACATGGCCAGCCTGCACGCATCTCTGCAGCCCCAGGCCACGACCCCTGCAGCGATGGCCGCCCGCCAGCCCCCCAAACGCTCCCAGGACACCCCCCTAAAGGGGAGCTAGGGCTCCCAGCCTGGCAGCCAGTATGGGAAAAGGCAATGGGGCCCCTCCTGGACGGAGGCCGAGATCCGGGACCTGCTGGGGCTCTGGAGTGAGGAGGAGGTGCTCCAGGTAATGGGGAGCAAGAGGCGGAATGTGGATGCGTTCACTCGGCTGGCTGAGGGCCTGGCTGCCCGGGGTCACCCTGCCCGCACTCCTGACCACGTCAGGAGTAAGATGAAGGAGCTGCAGCAGGGTTACGCCTGGGCCCGGGATGCGGCCAGCCGATCTGGGGCCGCCCTCGCCACTTGCCCCTTTTACAGGGAGCTCAGGTCCATCCTGGGCCCCCAGCACACCTCCTCCCTGCCGGCCACTCTTGACACCTCGGCCGATGAGCCCCAGCAGGCCCCGGAGGCGGAGTCTGCCCCGGGATGCCAGAGGAGGAGGAGGGGGAATCCTCCTCCAGTGACGGGGGGCTCCACATCGCGCTGCCGTCCTGGAGCTCCAGCAGGGCGTCCGCCCAGAGGGTGTCCCCCGACCGTGGGAGCGGACCGTCAGGTATGTACCCCCCCCCGGTGCACATCCCTGGGGTTAAGGGGCGGGGACAACAGACATGACCAGGGCCCTCCACATGCCCAGATGACCATGGCCCCAAGGACAGCAATGGCATGTTCCTCAGAAGAGTGCATCAGCCCCTGCTCCCCAGCAGGACAGCACCATGCCCCATCCCTGGGGATGGGGGGAGTGGAACCTAGGGTCCCCCGGGGGGGGTGGGACACCCATCAACAGCAGCAGCATCTCCCGGGGACATGGATGGGGAACCAGCAGCAGAGGGGTGGGGGGACAAGGGCCACGGGTCGGGGCCCACACTTACAGCTGTCTCCACTCTTCTTCCCCCCCCGTGTTCCTCAGCTGCACCATCGGAGGGCCCAGAGAGAGCCGGCGAGGTGTCAGTGGTCCTGGAGAGCCCACCAGGGCCATCCCAGCAGGCCAGCCCCTCGGCGGAGCACCAACCAACCCCAGGATGGGGCCGGCAGAGGAGGAGCCACCACCAGAGGATGGCGACGGACCCCCAGCTGCTCGCGACCCTCCGGTGTCAGCTGGAGGTGTCGGAGCAGCGCTTGCAGATGGAGGAGCGGTGGCTGGAGCTCCAGAAGCGTGCGCTGGCCTGGCGCCAGGAGGCATGGGGGGCCTTCATGCACACCCTCGACCGCATAGTGGACTACCTGGCCCCCCCATGCTGCACCGCCTGCTGCTCTGCCCACTCCACCCACTGCTCCACCCGCCGCTCCAACCGCCATCCCACTGCCGTCCGCCACACTGGGGCCTCCCGCCGAGGGGGACCTGGGGCCTGCTGACACCTGCCGGCCATACCTGCCGGTTCGCCCAGCCCCCATCCAGCCTCGTCCAGGGCTCAGGCTGAGGCGAGGGTCGCGCCCGCCAACCCTGGGTGCTGGACAGTAGATGGGTGCAGGGCCCAGGATGTGGTCCCCCCCCTCGCCCTTTGTATATGTCCCCCATCATACCTATTTCTTGTATATAGTTTGTGTTACACCCCTGCTCTGTTTTATATGGTACCTGCCCCCGCATGTAAATAGTTCCCCCCTTTTGTTTTGCTCTCTCTCTCTCTAGATATATATTTATTTGTACTATTAATAATAAGAAAAATCACCGGTTTTGGTTTCAAAAACAACAGGTCTACTTTTATTTGCAAGAAAAGTGGGGGTGTGTGTGCTCTTGGGTGCTGTGGTGTGGGCATAGGGGCAGGGAGTGTTGTGGAGGACGAGGGGGTGCAGTGGGGGGCCTTCCAGTGTTCACCCCATGGCCTGGTCGAAATGGGCCCGCAGGGCCTCCCGGACCCGGATCCCCCCCGGGGTCCACCTGGTGACTGGGGGCAGTGGGTGGCTGCACGTCAGCCCTGCCAGCCTCCAGAGCCCAGCACTGTAAGAATGCCTCCCCCTTGCTCTCAACCAGGTTGTGGAGTGCGCTGCACACGCCCACAATCTGGGGGATGTCGGTGGGGCCTGCATCAAGGCTGATGAGGAGACACCTCCAGCGCCCTTTGAGGCGGCCAAAAGTGCACTCAACCACCTGGCGCGCATGGTTCAAGTGCGTGTTGAAGCACTTCTGGCCAGCTGACAGATGGCCCGTGTAAGGGTGCATGAGCCAGGGCCAGAGGAGGTATGCTGTGTCTGCGATGACGCAGAGCGGCATGGTGGTGTCCCCCACAGGGATCTTCTGCTGGGGGATGTAGGTCCCCACCTCCAGCCAGCGGAACAGGCCCGAATTCCTGAACACCCGGGCGTTGTGGGTGCTGCCAGGCCACCCAACATAAATGTCCAGGAAGCAGCCCCGGCTGTCCACCAAGGCCTGGAGGACCACAGTATGGTAGCCCTTCCTGTTCAGGAAGCATCCTCCGCTGTGCTCCAGAGCTCGGATGGGGATATGGGTCCCATCCAGAGCCCCAAAGCACTTTGGGAAGCCCAGGGTGGCAAACCCCGCGATGGCAGCATCCGGGTCCCCAAGCCACATGAGACTGTGGAGGAGCAGGGCACTGATGGCGTGGACGACCTGTAGGGGAAGGACATGGGAGAGCACCAGTGAGGGGTGTGCAGGGTGTGTCTGGCCCTCCCCCCCCAGGGCTCCCTCCTCCCCAGGGCTGCCCTCCACCCCAGGGCTCCCCCCCACTCCCCGTGGGTCCTCTTACCTCCATGAGGACAGTCCCGACGGTGGCCTTGACAACGCCAAACTGCTGCCCCACGGATCGGTAGCTGTCTGGAGTGGCCAGCTTCCAGACAGCGATGCCAACCCGTTTCTCGATGCTGAGGGCACGCCGCATGAAGGTGTCCTGGTGCCTCAGTGCGGGGGTGAGCCACTGGCAGAGCTCCAGGAATGTCTGCTGGCTCATGCGAAAGTTCTGGAGCCAGTACTCGTTGTCCCACTCTCCGAGCACCAGCTGCTCCCTCCAGTCGGTGCTCGTTGGGTAGCTCCACAGCCGGCGACGTGTGCGGCGTGGGCGGGGGCGGAGGACAGCAGGGTCTGGGACTGCTTCCTCCTCCCCTGGGAGCAGCTCCTCTTCTGTGAATAAAAGGTGGTCAGCTGCCTCTTGCATAGCATTGAGCAGGGCAAGCAATGCTCCTGCAGGGGCGGCTGTGTGGACCTCTGGCTGCTACTGCTGCTGCTGCTGGGGGTCCATACTTGTTCGACGGGTGTGCATGCCTGTGACTGTGCAGACCTCGTGCTGTGCAGGCTGAGTGTGTCTGGGAGGGGCCCTTTAAGGGAGCGGCTAGCTGTTGCCCTGGAAGTGCTAGTCCGCCCTGTGACCCTGTCTGCAGCTGTTCCTGGCACCCTTATTTCTATGTGGGCCGCTTTGGTGTGTAGACGCTCCCCTGCAGCACCTACTTCAATGTGGTGCTGCCCTACGTCGATGTTGAACGTCAATGGCACCAGCCCTGGAGGACATGTAGACGCTATTCATCGAAATAGCTTATTTCGATGTTGCTACTTCGAAATAAGCTATTTCGATGTAGCATACAGGTGTAGATGTAGCTAAAGTGATATATGATTCTCTAACTAATTGCCTCTGCCATTGGGCTTGTTTGTGTAACGGTATAAAATACTAAAGTTAGCTGCATCAAGCCACCGTGCTGGACCTGGTTTTACTAGTGTCCAGTTTGGCTCATATGTTGCCTTACTGAATTCAATAAAGCTGAATGTTAGCTACCTAAACTCAGAGAAGTCTTGTGCTTCAACGCTAACTTGAAATAAGATATTTAATTTGCACTATGCAAGTTGCTTATCCTAGTACTAGTTAATTTCAAATAGGCTACTTTGGGATTTGGTGCTGTCTATACAGCACCAAATTTCAATAGAGAGCACTATTTCAAGGCATCCTTTACCCCTCCCTCAAAGGGGGCAGAAGGATGCTGAAATAGCATGCCTAGTATTTTGAAAAGTATTTTAAAATACTGGGCATGTTTCCTAACATGGGCTATGTCTACACAAGCCCCAGACTTCGAAATGGCCACGCAATTGGCCATTTTGAAGTGTACTAATGAATCGCTGAAATGCATATTCAGCGCTTCATTAGCATGTGTGTGGCTGCGGCACTTTGAAACTGACGCAGCTCGCCGCCGTGCGTCTCGTCCCCACAGGGCTTCTTTTCGAAAGAACCCCACCTACTTCGAAGTCCTCTTATTCCCATCAGCTCATGGGAATAAGGGGACTTCGAAGTAGGCGGGGTTCTTTCGAAAAGGAGCCCCATGGGAACGAGACGCGCGGCGGTGAGCTGCATCAATTTCGAAGTGCCGCGGCTCCCGCATGCTAATGAAGCGCTGAATATGCATTTCAGAGCTTCATTGGTAAACTTCAAAATGGCCAGTTGCGTGGCCATTTCGAAGTTTGGGGCTCGTGTAGACACGGCCATTGAGTTACTATTTCGGAATAACAGTATCCCAAAATCAGTCCACAGTATAAATAAAGCCTTAGAGGTGCAGAGCTAGCCACACAGAGACAAAGGTACCTAAATTAGTCTGCAAGGGTTATTCTATTGATAGCCCTAATACCAAGTCAGGCCAGGTCTTGCCGTGTTTAAACAGTACAAGTGGCAGTCTTTTTGAATCATGATTTATCCCAAAGATATTGGATATATTTTGAATTTCAAAAGGACCCTTCCCAATCCTTTCCAGTTTTGACAAACCAGCCAGAGTCAAAAGAAGGTGCATGTGAAAAAGACTTGTTTGCAGAAATTGTTCAAGTGATGTAAGCAGCATCTCTTAGGATATTTAAAGTTAGATTGGCCAATGAACTAAAAAACATACTGGAGAGAACAATCACACACTGGCAGAGAGTGAACTGGATGATATAACCAGTCCTTTCCAACTCCAGTTTCCATGATTATATGATGAAACTCCAGGGAGTTGTAATTTTAACTGAAAGCCATGTGAAGTGTTTGTTTGGAAAACTACCCATTTTCTTCACGCCAGCTTATAAAATGTTGACATAGGAATTATTTAAACTGTAAGAAGTAGGCATTTTCTTAGGGTAGGGTGTAGGGTAGGGCGTCCTAGAGAAGTTTATGGACCATAAGATTTGGCAAACATGATAGATAATCCTTCCCCATTTGCCAGAGACAGGAAAACTAAGTTCTGAAGGAAAAGGCTCTTTTGGGTCAATGGAACAGCATATTCATTTTTCCATTAACCAAAGATTTTCAATCCTTGTAAAAATTTTGGTTCAGCTTCATAGTGAATGTTCCATTCTTATTTGATGTAAATTGACTCCACTCCCCACCACATAGGTCCTTTAGGAATAGCTCCCCTACACTCTCCACAGCCCCAGAGTTTCATAGTTCCATTAGGAATAGCTAACATACACTATACATTAGTGATTAGAATAAGAGACTCATAGGGCTGGAAGGGACCTTAGGAGGTCATTCAGTCCAGCACCCTGCTTCAAACAGGATCAACCATACCTAAGACATCCCAGCCAGAACTTTATCAAACTGGGACTTAAAAACCTCTAGGGATGGAGATGCATTCCAGTGTTTCACCATCCTCCTGGTGAAATAGTTTCTCCTAATATCCAACTAACTCCTCTCCTTCTCTAAATTCAGATCATTGCTCCTTGTTCTGCCATCTGTCACCACTAAGAAAAGTTCATCTCCATCCTCTTTAGTGCTCCTCTTCAGGAAGTTGAAGGCTGCTATTAAATCACCCCCCAGTCTTCCCTTCTGCAAACTAAAAAAGCCCAAATCCCTCAGCCTTTCCTCATCGGTCATATGCTCCATCCCCTTAATAATTTTAATTGCCCTCTGCCGAACCTGCTCCAGCACATCCACATCCTTTCTATACTGGGGAACCCAAAACTGGACTCAATATTCTAGATGTGGCCTCACCAGTGCCAAACAGAGGGAAAAACAACTTTTTTAGATCTGCTCAAAATGCTCCTCTTAATGCAATGCACCCCAAAATGCCATTAACCTTCTTTGCTACAAGGGCACACTGTTTACTTACATCCAGCCTTTCATCCACCATAATCCCTAGGTCCCTTGCTGCTGTACTGCTGCTTGGCCAGTTGGTCTCCTGACTTTAACAATGCTTGGGATTCTTCCATCCCAAGTGCAGGACTCTACACTTCTCCTTGTTGAACCACATCAGATTTCTTATAGCTAAATCCCCCAATTTACCCAGGTCACACTGGATCCTAGCTCTACCCTCCAATGTATCTACCTCTCACACTAACTTAGTGTCATCTGCAAACTTGCCGAGGGTTCAATCCAATCCCTCATCCAGGTAATTTATAAAGTGTTGAACACCAGCCCCGAAACAGAGCCTTGGGGCATTCCACTTGAAAGCGACCACCATACAGATATTGAGCCATTGACCACTACCCATTGGGTTCAACCATATATCCATTCCATATTTCCTTAACTTATGGGCAAGAATGTTGTGGGATACTGTATCAAAAGCTTTGCTGAAGTCAATGTATGTCACATTCACTGACTTCCTCTTGTCCACAGAGCCTGTTACCTCATCATAGACGCTAATCAGATTGGTCAGGCATGACTTGCCCATGTTGACTACTCTTGATCACTTTCCCCTATTCCAAGTGTTCCAAAATGGATTCTTTGAGGATATCCTCCATTATTTCCACATGGACTGAGGTAAAGCTGGCAGGGCTATAGTTCCCTGGATTGTCCTTCTGTCCTTTTTAAGAGATGGGCACTATGTTTGTCTTTTGTAGTCATCTGGGATCCCTCCCCATTTCCAAGAGTCTTCAAAGATAATGGCCAAAGACTCGGCAATGATGGCTACCAATTCCCTCAGTACCCTTGGGTGTATTAAATCCAGACTCATGGATTTGTGTGCATCTAATTTTTCTAGGTAGCTCTTAATTCTTTCCTTCTCCACCAATGGCTGCCCTTCACCTTTGCATACTGCATTGTCTAGCACCGTAGTGTGGAGCTGTTCTTGTCCATGAAGACTGAGGCAAAAAAGCATTGAGTACTTCAGCTTTTCTTACATCATCTGTCACTAGGTTACCTCTCATCCAGTAAAGGCCTCACACCTTTCCTGATAATCCTCTTTTTGTTAATATGCCTGTAGAAACTATTCTTGTTACCCTTCACATCCCTTGTCAGCTACAGTTCCAATTGTTGCTTTTGCTTTCCTGATTATTCCCTAGCGTTTTCCAGTTATATATTTATACTCCTTAGTCAACTGTTTATGTTTCCACGTCTTATACGCATCCTTCTTAACTTTAAGCTGACCAAGGATTTCCCTATTAAGTCAAGCTGGTTGCCTACCATATCTGCATTTCTTACTATGCAGAGGAATGGTTTGTTCCTGTACCTTCAATAAGACTGAAGATTGCGTATACAATAATTGCCAGAGGTGAAGAACAACTGGTATGCCAATGGGGACCAGTGTACTAAAATATCTATTATTACCCTCTTTCTATTTAGCAAACTGACAAGCTTTTAAAAACACAACCTTAAAACAATGCAGATGATTCAAGCCACAGAAACATTTCTTTATGATGATTTATTAAGTGACCTTCAAGGTTGGGCTTGAATGGACTAAAGATAGAGAAAATTCTGTTTATTTTTCATTGATAACTTTAACCAATCATGTACAATTTGAAGTTTATGCCTAAGTCATATAGCCAGTGTTATGCTAATTGACTGGTTTAATATGGAAATAAAGTTACTCTTTCTAGCTTAGCATATGTTCTGCCTCAAAAAGGAAGAATTTCTGAGTTTTGTTTTTGTTTTTAATGGCTTTTTGAGAACTGGAATCTTGGTTTATGTTTAGTTTGGATAATTATTATTGTAAGTATCAGGGAAATATTTCTTTTTGTTTAAGAAAAAGGGATTTTTCAGTTGTTCTCAGATGGAAATATAATCAACCTTTGCTTGTCTTTTGATTCACAAATCGAGTATACCACTAAGTTCAAGATATGACCTGGCCAAATCTACAGATGTGCTGTCTGGCATGCATATCAATGTGAATTGGAAACGTTTACACATAAGCTTTAAGTCCAAAGTTGCTGGCCAAAAAAAGGTGAACAAGCAAAGGGCCAAGTTGTACAAAATCTATGGGAAGGGTCACTAAGTCATCAAGAGCTTGTCATTAAACATACCACGGTTCTATTTGCCACAAGCTGGATGATTTGAATCTTCAAAAGATTTTGTTCTGGAAAGCAACACTCAAAGTTTCCAATAACTGTGTTCTGAAATAGCTGTAAGAGATGTAGTTAACATAGGGTTGTCCTTTGCTAAATTAAAGGATTATGAAATATTCCTAAAGTATTTTGCTTCCTAGCCCACATGCATTCTCAGTACATCCGAGATGCTGCCTAAGGGAAAATGGATTTCCTGATAGTGTGGGTAGCACTAGATTTTCTGATAAATGGTTCATTTACAGTTTTATTTGTGGAGAAGCTACACACAATTTGTATGATTCTTAGTGAATTTCACTGGATAGTATTGAACTTAGCTGTTGCGGCTTTTTTGCTAGTTACTATTTCTTTATAAAATATGTACAATGCTTAAGCAGCAAGATTTTCATAAATGCATGTACCTCTTATGGCAGATCCCATCTTAACAGTTATTATTAATGTAGGATGTCATAACAGGTAGGCTGCGTCTACACGGCAGGACAATTTTGGGATATGGTGTTACCCCAAAATAGCTGTGAGCATCTAAGAAAGGTGCTCATTGTCTCAAAACATTTTTTGAGATAAGAAGTGCGCTGTTCTGGCATCCCTGCACACCTCATCGCAGGAAGTCTACAAGGATACCCCAAAATAGTGCTTTATTTCAGCATGTATCACCATTTAGTTTACTCAAAGTAAGCTGTGCAATTTGCCTAGCATAAATTGCATAGCTAATTTTGAAGTTAGGGTGCTATATATGTAACACACATATTTGGTTAACTGTCCCATGTAGTGGAACCTAGACCACTACACAGAGAAAGAAAAAGTGTCCTGTACACTTAAAGATGAGCAGCAGCTGGCCTGGAGCTCAAGCTGTAGCGGCACCTGCCTTAAGCTCTACAGGTCCCAGGTTTAAGTCTGCCTGTAGACATAAGAATGGCCATACTGGATCAGACCAAACGTCCATCCAGCCCAGTAGCCCGTCCACCAACAGTGGACAGTGCCAGGTGCCCCAGAGAGGGTGGAACAAAGACAATAATCAAGTGATTTGGCTCCTGCCATCCATCTCCAGCCTCTGACAATCAGAGGCCAGGGACACCATTCCTACCATTAATAGCCTTTTACGGACCTAACCTCCATGAATTTGTCTAGCTCTTTCTTAAATTCTATTATAGTCCTAACCTTCACAGTCTCCTCTGGCAAGGAGTTCCACAGGTTAACTACGCACTGAGTGAAGAAGAACTTTATTTTATTAGTTTTAAACCTGCTACCCATTACTGTATTTTGGTATCTTCTAGTTCTTGTATTATGGGCACAAGTAAATAACTTCTCCTTATTCACCCTCTCCACACCTGTCATAATTTTTTATACCTCTGTCATGTCCCCATTCAGTCTCCTCTTTTCTAAACTGAAAAGTCCCAATCTCTGTAACCTCTCCTCCTGCGGGACCTCTTCCAAGCCCCGAATCATTTTAGTTGCCCTTTTCTGAACCTAACCCTAGTTACAAATACCCATCAAGGTTCACTATGTTACATTAATGAACATTAGGTAGTAATTAGATGGAGAAACAGCACTACAGGTATCCAAAGGAGAGCTACACCGTTATGTAGTCCACAGTATATTACTTAGCTGGTAAGGAGTACACTCATCCCTCATTAAATGAGTCCTTTACTTACGAGTACTTGCTTAAACAAGGCACACATATACCTACCTTCGTTTACTAAACGAGTGAACTCCCCCTGCTGATATGAACCTAACTCACTCCCCGCGGCTCCAACCCACTGCAGCCTGACCATTGCCTGCCCCGCAGGGACAAACCACTGAAGCCTGGCCTCCCTGGTTGGCCCCACATACCCAGACTTCTGCAGTCCAATCCCCCACCAGCCCCACACATCCAAACTGCTGCAGCCCGACCATCCCCGCCCATGGCCCCAAACGGCTGCAGCCTGACACACACCCCCCACTGGCCCTGCACACCCAACCTGCAGCAGCCTTGACCCCCCACATCCGCCCCACAGACCCAACCTGTCACCAGGTTTTAAACCCTCCATCCCACTCATGGCCCCAAACTGCCCCCAGCCTTTAACCCTCTCCACCCCCCACCCCAAACCCAAGGGTCACTTACTTTTCAAAAGCAGCGCCACATGCTGCCACTCTTTCACTGAGTTAGGAGCACTAGGAACCAATCAGAGACTTTTACATGTATTTTACTGGTAATTTAGTGTCCCTCTTCTGAGTTTTCACCTACGAGCAGAAAGTTAGGAACCAATTGTGCTCGTATAGTGAGGGATGAGTGTACTGCTAAAACAGCAGACTATGGTTTAGGGCACAAGTTGTAGAAGATAATAGGGCTGGAGAACCTTCTGAATCCTGGTCCCAGACAATACTCAGGTAAAAGCTGATGGTTTCTGAGAGGACGTGATCCTTCAGGATGGGATGAGGTGAATTACATAGTGAAAAGCGTCTGCTTCTTCAAGAACCTCTCTGTAACAAGGTTGGTCACAGAGATCCCCTGGTAACTGTCACTTGATATACAGAAATATCACTGAGCCTAGTTTCCTACCCTCCTGGGCATCCCTTAACTCCATCCTATTGAGCCAGGCCCTCTAGCCTCCTCCAGAACAGACACAGACACAGACCTAACATCATAGTCCTTTGCAGTACAATACAAACATTGAGAACAGATCAGCTCTGGGACTTGCCTCAGCACTCACATGCACAGTCTCAGTGCGACCAGGACACCAGATAAATCCATCTTACTTGATAAAGTTTTATAAACAGTACGCTTATGTTGTTCACTTTCTCTCTCAGGGTAACAGAGTGATAGCTGTGTTAGTCTATATTCTATCAAAACAAAAAGGCAGTCCAGTAGCATTTTAAAGACTAACAAAATAATTTATTAGGTAGTGGTCTAAAGAAGTGGGTCTGTCCCACAAAAGCTCACCACCTAATAAATTATTTTGTTAGTATTTAAAGTACTACTGGACTGTCTTTTTCTCAGGGTAAAGAGACATATGCACAGACTCCTTGCTCCCCCCGCCCCACAGGTAAAAATTACTTACACTGGATTTATTAATAAACAGAAGGAGTTTTATTAAATATAAAAGGTGGGATGTAAGTGGTCCTAAAAGACAGGAGACAGATGTAGGTTACTAAACAAAAAACAAACAAACACACAAAAAGCAAACTAGAACATGAAAGCTAAGCTTAAATACGCTATGAAACTAGTTGAATGTAATATCTCACCCTCAGAGTTATTCTGATAAGCTTTTTTCACATACTGGAAATCCTCTCAGTCTGGGCTCAATCCCAACATTCATCTTGGGTGGTAAGTAGGGGGGTCTGGCAGCAGTCCCCATTGTTTGGCTTCCCACTTATACACAGATTTTATCAAAGGTGGGAACTCTTTTTTCCAGTTTTTAATTTTTTCTCAAGTTCAGTGAAAAAGTACAGCCTCCAAGAGGGGTCCCAGCATCAGGTGACAGAGGTCCATGTCTTTATAGCCTTCCATAGCCCTTCCTCCCAGGTTACAGGAAAAACATATCCGTTTACACGTCTTTGTTTTCTTACCAATGGGCCATCAAGTTCCCAAAGTATGACTGCATTGATAACACCAGCTTATACTCCATATTTCTAACTTCAAAAGTAGGAGTAGAAAACATACAAATGGGATAATTATACTCAGTAGATTACAAGCTTTCCAATGATACTTTAGGAGGCTTTCCAAATAAACCATATTTCAATTATGTCATATTTCTAAACATATTTTCCATAAAGCTGATGGCATGCCCTGTGACACGCTCCATTGAACGGGTAGCTATTATTTCCATCTTGTATAACCCCTCTTAACTATTAGGCAGTTTGTTTTAATCATGATTTAAACAATTTTAACTGCATAGCCAGATAGAAAAGAGAACCGAAGCAGAAAGAGCTTGTGTCTAATGCTCAAACCGTGTCAGACATCGAAAGGAAGAATGAGGTAAGTAGAGACAGGATGAAGAATGGCCTGAATAAACTGGAGGATTGGGCCAAAAGAAATCTGATGTGATTCAACAAGGAGAAGTGTGGAGTCCTGCACTTGGGACGGAAGAATCCCAAGCATTGTTATAGGCTGGGGACTGACTGGCTAAGCAACAGTACAGCCCTTTTAGCCAAGAAGGCTAACGGCATATTAGGGAGCATTGCAAGCAGATCTAGGAAAGTGGTTGTTCCCCTCTGTTTGGCACTGGGGAGGCCATATCTGGAATATTGAGTCCAGTTTTTGGCCCCCAGTATGAAAAGGATGTGGATGTGCTAGAGGAGGTTCAGCAGAGAGCAACAAATTTAAGGGGGTGGAGCATATGACCTATGATGGGAGGCTGAGGGATTTGGGCTTCTTTAGTTTATAGAAGAGAAGACTAAGGGGTGATTTAATATCAGCCTTCAATTTCCCGAAGGGGTGCTCTTAAGAGGTTGGAGAGATGTTGTTCTCAGTAGTGACAGATGGCAGAACAAGGAGCAATGGTCTGAAGTTACAGAAGGAGAGAGGTAGATATGCTGGAGGGTAAGGACAGGGTCCAGACTGACTTAGACAAATCGGAAGACTGGGCTGCAAGAAGTTTGATGAGGTTCAATAAGGACAAGGGCAGAGTCCTGTACTTGGGCCGGAAGAATCCCAAGCATAGTTATAGGCTGGGGTCCGACTGCCTCAGTAGTAGTTTTGCAGAAAAGGACCTGGGAGTTGGAGTGGATGAGAAGATGGACATGAGTTAACAGTGTGCCGTTGTAGCCAAGAAAGCTAATGGCATATTAGGTTGCATCAAGAGGAGCATTTCCAGTAGATCCAGAGAAGTGATTATTTCTCTTTATTCGGCTTTGGTGAGGCCACATCTGGAGTACTGTGTCCAGTTCTGGGCCCCCACTTATAGAAAGGATGAGGATACACTGGAGAGGGTCCAGCGGAGGGCGACCAAAATACTTAGGGGCCTGGAGCATATGACTTATGAAGAAAGGTTGAGGGAATTGGGACAGTTCAGTCTGCAGAAGAGAAGACTGAGGGGGTACTTGATAACAGCCTTCAACTTACTGAAAGGAGGCTGCAAAGTGGCTGGAGAGAGGCTGTTCACAGTGGTCACGGATGGCAGAACACGGAACAATGGTCTCAAGTTGCAGTTGGAAAGGTCCAGGTTGAACATTAGGAAAAACTTTTTCACTAGGAGGGTGGTGAAGCATTGGAATGGTCTACCCAGGGAAGTAGTGGAGTTTCCATCCCTGGAGGTGTTTAAGTTTGGGCTTGAGAAAGCCCTGACAGGGCTGATCTGATGGGTTTGGTCCTGCTTAGAGCAGGGAGCTGGACTTGATGGCTTTTTTAGGTCTCTTCCAGCTCTATTGTTCTATGATTCAATGATTCTAAGGAGAAGTGTAAGTTGGATATTAGGAAAAAACTACTTTCCCAGGCAGTTGGTGAAGCATTGGAATGTGTTGCCTAGAATGGTGGTGGATTCTCCATCCCCTGAGGTTTTTAAGTCCCACCTTGGCAAGGTCCTGGTCAGAATGACTTAGTTGGGGTTGATCCTGCTTGAAGCTGGGGGCTGGACTAGATGACCTCCTGAGGTCCCTTCCAGCCCTATGATTCTATGACTCTTGCTAAAAGTTTAAAGGGCAAATATACAGCTCAGCTGGCAGTTGCCCACATGAAGAATGCTTATGAACTAACTACATTAGGGCATTTTAAAGGAGAGAAAAGCCATGGGTGGAACCTCACTGCTACATTACCAAAGATACTGACTTCTGTTTTTTCTTTGGATTCAACAGGGGCAACTGAGATGGGGACAGTTCTGCTTGGGTAACGCACTTGCTCCAAACACTAGCCCAGGCAGTGTTGCATGTAAGAGGGTGCCACATAGAGAGGACATTCCATCCTTGCTGGTAGCATGGAAACAACACAGGAAGTGGCAATTATGGGTTATAAGCCCTCCTTAACTAGTGAAGAGGAGGATGCCACAGGTCACTTGTCAGTGGGAGGAATCATCAAACTCCACTGGTAAGCTACCACTTACCTCAAGCCGGGTGGCCCCCGGTCAATAAGGTGCCCACCCTCCACATTTGTCTTCCACATTGGGTGCATGGGGATAGACCAAAAATCAAAATGTAGATGTAAATGATGTACCCACCAATAAACAAAATAATAAATCAACTTGCCTCCAGCTCAGTAGCTGGAATGTGTGGACCATGTGTTGGGGACTTGAATCTGCCCATGACCTTACGAACACGGTCTCAACATACAAAACAGCAGGCATAGATCAACAGCTACACAAATGGAATGTCTACGTCACTGTTCTCTGGGAAACCAGGCTGGCAGATGCTGGGTCAGTGAAAGAAACCAACTACACTTTCTTCTGAAGGGCTTGATTCAGAGGAACACCGCCTCTGTGGAGTTGGATTTTCTGTTTGGAACTATCTACTGAAATCTATCAATAAGCCCACAGCTGAATTGGAACACATTATATCCTTGAAGCTCTGCACCAAGTCAGGATATGTCAACATAATCAGTGCTTATGCACCCACGACGGGGTTGCGCACCGAAGACAAGGACCACTTTTGTTATAATCTTCATAAAGTTATCGATTCCTTTCCAACTGGCAAACAGCTGGACATCCTTGGTAACTTCAATGCAAGAGCTGGACGCAACCATCAGTCCTGACCCATCTGCCTCAGTCATCACAGTATTGGGAAAATGAATGAAAATGGACAAAGGCTTCTCGAATTCAGCTCTCAGAATCAGTTCTGCATCACTAATACTTTCTTTAACTTGAAAGAGTGTCACAAGGTTTCATGTTGCCACCCCAGATCCGGTCACTGGCATCAACTTGAGCTTGTACTGGTAGGCAGGAAACATCTTAATGTTGTCAAATTTACACACACATATTGCAGCACAGACTGTGACACTGATCACTCCTTGATCAACAGCAGAGTGAAAATCATCCCAAAGAAACTCTATTATTGACAAAGGAATGCAAGAAGCCAAAAATCAATACTCTCAGTTCCAGAGATGCATGGAAATGCTCTGTCTTCACAGATGATCTCATTTGCAAAATGGAACACAACCCTGAGCAACAAACTGTTGATAAAACATGGTCCATCCTGAGAGGTGCAGTATATGAATGTGCTGAATCTGCCTTTGGAACAAATAAATTCTCTAAGAAAGACTGGATTGATGAAAATGCTGTCATTCTTAGGCCTGTTATTGATGAAAAACACAAGGCACATTTGAATAATATAAAGAACCCACCTCAAAGCACAAAAGATCAACTTTGACATGCAAGACCTGCTCTTCAGAGAGAATCCAGGTGGTGTGCAAACAAGTATTGGGCCAATCTGTGTTCTAATATTCCAAAGGCATCTGATTTGGGTGACCTGAAAACCATGTATGATGGATTGAAGAAAGCACTCAGACCAAACAGTACCAAAGTCACCCCACTGAAGCTTTTAAATGGACAGGTGATCACAGACAAAAAGCAGCAGATGTCCAGGTGGGTGGAACACTACTCAAATCTTAATTCCCATGAGCGTTTGATACAACCTGAAGTTGACAAGCTCATCCCAACACTTACAGAAATTTCTGAGCTAGATGCAGAGCCTACGGAGGAGGAACTTTCTCTAGCTCTTGGTCCTCTCTCCAATGAAAAAGCACGAGGAAATGACAGAATCCAAGCCTAAGTCCTGAAGGCAAACAAGGCTGTGCTCTTCCCCTTCCTTTATGATTTACTCCTAAAATGTTGGAGAGCCAGAGATATCCCACATGACATGAATGATGCAAACATCATCACTCTCTACAAAAACAAAGGCGACAAGGGTGACTGCAACAACTACAGAGGCATCTTTTTACTGAGCATCACAGGCAAAGCATTTGCCTGTGTCACTCTCACATGCTGAAAAAAATTCACAGATTGAGTCTATCCAGAAACAATGTGGTTTCAGAGCTGGCAGGTAAACAATGGACATGATTTTCTCATTCCGACAAGTGCAGATAAAACGCAGAGAACAAGGAAAGCTGTTATCCATAGCTTTTGTGGACAAAACAAAGGTGTTTGACACAGGAGATCAGGACTATGCAGAATGTTAACCAAGACTGGTTGTCCCCTGACCCTACTCAAGCTCATAACATCCTTTCATAAAAACATGCAAGCAACAGTTCAATATGATGGATCTAAAATGGAACCATTTGCAATTAACAGCACAATCAAACAAGGGTGTGTTCTGGCTCCTACCCTCATCAGCATATTCTTCTCAGTTCTACTAAATTGCACATTTCAAAACTCATGCAGAGATGTAGTTCTCCACACAAGATTAGAGGTCTCTCTCTACAACCTGGCAAGACTCAAGGCCAAACTAAGGTCAAGAAAGTCCTCATGAGGGAACTCCTCTTCTCAGCTGATGCAGCTGTCTTCACTCATAAAGAAGACACACTACAGTCACTGATGAATTCTCTGTCCGGAGTCTGCAAGTTGTTTTCTCTTGACATAAGCATGAAGGAAACTGTCCTACTTACCCAAGGTATACCTCGGTGACCTGGATAACAGCCCATTAGGGCTTCATCTACTCTTACTAAAAACTTCGAAATGGCCATGCTAATGGTCAAATCAAAGAATACTAATGAGGCGCTAAAATGCATATTCAGTGCCTCATTAGCATGCCACTGGCCATGACACTTCAAAAGTGCCATGGTTTGCTCACCCACAGCTCGTCTACACGGGGGTCATTTTTGAAAGAACCCTGCCAACATCAAAATCCCCTTATTCCAATCAGCTGATGGGGATAAGGGGATTTTGATGTTGGCGGGGTCCTTTTGAAAAGGACCCCCATGTAGATGAGCCATGAGTGAGCGAACTGCCGCACTTTTGAAGTGCCATGGCTCATGGCATGCTAATGAGGCACTGAATATGCATTTTAGCACCTCAATAGTATTCTTTGATTTGGCCATTACCTTGGCCATTTTGATGGTTTTAGTAAGTGTAGACACAGCCTGGAAGTGGTTCAACAATTCTGTTACCTTGGATCTACTGTCACCACAAACCTATTAATGGACAAAGAACTGAACATCAGAATTTGGAAGGCAGCTACAATTTTTGGCAGACTTACAAAACAAGCATGGAACACTCCTAAGCTGACAGTGAAAACAAAGATACTAATCTACCAGGTATGTGTACTGAGTATCCTGTTATATGGTTCTGAGGCACGGACCACCTACTTGAACCATGAGAAAAAACTGAACAGCTTCCATCTTCGCTGCCTCCACAGAATTAAGAATATCAACTGTCAAGATGAAGTTTCAAATGCAGATGTTCTGTCAAGATCTGGCATACCAAGCCTCAAGCAATCCTCAACAGCAGAAGACTATGATGGCTTGGTCACGTGAGGAGAATGGGTGACAAAAGAGTTCCAAAGAAATCCTATTTGGTGAACTGTCACTTGAAGCAAGAACAAGAAGAAGACCAAAGCTAAGATTCAAGGATATGTGTAAAAACTCCATTACAAAATTCAACATTGATCCAAAATCCTGGAAACCTGCATCATCAGATCAAAATACCTGGTGACAATTGCTATGACAGGGCACGTTGTCCTTTGAGAGTATATGTGCAAGCCATGCAAACGAACTTTGTCTTAGAAGGAAAAACTCTCGGACTCAAGAATTTGGAAATAGACTGACATGTGGCCTTTGCAATCGACTGTGCAAATGCAATATTAGATGGATAAGCCATGAGAGAAGATGCAGACTCAAACACTGTCCGTAGATCCTCGCTGCTGCTGCTAACCACCATCTCTCGAGACAAAGAGGGGCCATAGCACAGAATGTTTTAATATTTCAGTACACTACTGTGGACAAGGCAAGCTATTGAATTCTATCTCTGAACACTCCTGTGCTCCCAAATGAACATTTGAAAGCTCATTTATTATCAGCTTCTGTGCAGACAAATAGCTTATCCACTTCCTAGGCTGACCATTCAAAGGAATACAAAACAGCATTTATCTGTTGAAGCTGCTCCCATCTTTTCCCCTCTAGGTCCATATCTTCCACTTATATTCTAATCGCTCATAAACATATAGACGTGGGAAAGTACGACATGCCATGCTATTTCACACCTTGGCAACAGAGCAGAGCATTTCCTGTCTTCAGCCAGAAAGGACTATATTTTTGTCATTATGCTGTATACTACTGTGACTCAGAAGTATAAATGCATGAGGGCTACCACCAAGATCTTCCCAAAAGCACAGGCTGATGCACCATTTGAGCTAAAGAATAACGTGTGACATTCTGGTAAAACTCACCTAGACTTCTATGGGATGGTGCTTTCATTCCATTTCCATTAGCAGCTAACAATATGAGGATAGGGCCTATGGTATAGAGATGGACAGAAATTGTATAATTTGATCCCTAAAGTCAGCACACAAAAGGTCCAACTGCACAGTAGTCAGTTAATTACAAAAGGATTGTTTAGCAGATTATGGCCATGTCTACACTAGCCAAAAACTTCTAAATAGCCATGCAAATGGCCATTTCGAAGTTTACTAATGAAGTGCTGAAATACATATTCAGTGCCTCATTTGCATGCGGGCGGCCACGGCACTTCAAAATTGATGCAGCTCGCCGCCACAGAGCTCGTCCAGACGGGGCTCCTTTTCGAAAGAACCCTGGCTACTACGAAGTCCCCTTATTCTTATCTGCTCATGGGAATAAGGAAACTTCGAAGTAGGAGGGGTCCTTTCAAAAAGGAGCCCCATCTGGATGAGCCACGCGGTGGTGAGCTGCATCAATTTCGAAGTGCCACGGCTGCCCGCATGCTAATGAGGCACTGAATATGTATTTCAGCACTTCATTAGTAAACTTCGAAATGACCATTTGCATGGCCATTTCGAAGTTTTTGGCTGGTGTAGATGTAGCCTATGTCAATTTATGCTCTGTGACTAGTAAGAGCTGCACAGAAACATTGATAAGTAATGCAGCAGTTTCCAACAGGGTATGAACAGTAACACTGTTTGTAGCATCAATCCTTTGCTGCATTTTTCTGAGATTCTGAAATGTTTTTACACTATAAATCATTCTGACTTCCAGGTTCCAATTAACAGAAATGAAAGGAGTCCCATATCATCTGAACTAGTCTTAATTTTACCTCCCAGAAGAGGGTGAAAATCTATAGTCACAAATACTTGCCAAACTTGTTCAAAGGGTGAAATTTTCCCATTTTAGGAATGTTCAATGGCTTTTCACAGTGAAATTGTATCATTTTATCTCTAAAGTCAGCAGATTTTTTTACATGAAAGAATTGTACTTTTGTGAAAGAAATGGTGAAATTTTATCTGCATCCTTCCCCTTGTCTCACACATGAACTTCAGTTTTTGTCTTCACTTCAAACCATGGACCATAATCACAGACCACATCAGTTCCTTTCCCTGAATGCACACTGAGTCTCTTGACATCAGCTGGAGTTATGAACATATTATGAACATGAAACAGCCAATACAATGCAATCAAATGTTGAGATTTGTGCAGGCAAAATAGTACTGTTTGTGAATTCCATAGCAAAGTGCTCCAAAAGTCTGACACACAAGAACCATGAAGATTATTTTTTTATCCCAAAATAAGTTATTAAAGTTTTCATACTAGTTTCTGAGATGAACAGTACATTGTAAATGTTTGAGCTCAAGAACAGAAATCACCTTATAGAAAAATATTTCTCACTATAAATTATCTGCAGAGGGGTTGGACTCAATGACCTGCTGAGGTCTCTTGCAGCCCTAGGATTCTATGATTTTATGACATAGATGATGTTTGAATGTGACTTTAAATGTCTGAGTAGAACACAAACTTGGCAGGGAATCCTTTGAGGTCAGAGGTAATTGTGGTAAACAAACAATTAATTCTTTTATTTCCAGGATAAGATCTTTGTTTTGTAAAATGGTTGCATTAACCACACATCAAAAAGCTATGATTCATTTAACTAGATGAGCTACCATTCAATATTGTAGCAATTCTCTATAAATTGTCAGAAAGTGGTGAGTGAAATATAAGTAGTTGTAAATTAGTCAATTGCATTAAATTGTACTTTGTTGGTGTCCCTCCCAAGTTTATGTCCATCATGTAGTAATTTGTGATATAGGATACAAAAAGTCGCTACATTAAATACTGGAACTTTCCCAATGGAAAGCTATTTTTCTCAAGAGTCACTCTCCCCGATACATCACACAACTGGTCTTTTTAGTCACTGTGTCACATAGCAGTATTATCTCACAGCTGACACAGAAAGAGGAATGTAATGTTACTATTGTGATCTGGGAACAGAGGCTGACATAACAGAAGAGCCTCTTCTCACAATACAACTGAGACCATCGTTCTTGTTGGTGTCCATCCTGCAGAAACTGCACATAGACTAAAATAATGAGATCTCTCATATCATGGCTGGAATGAAAATCACTCCAAGTTCCATACAAAGATCTTTCAACGCATTTGAACAAACCAGGAGATCAGGTCAACAGAATTTGGGACAGATATGAGTTTTGCAAGAGAAAGAACAAGCTTACATTTTTCATGTAGATTAACTGCCCAAAAGTTTAAGAAACTTTATAAGTAGGATGAGCATGCCCTGTAATTATAGACAACTGCCTCTGGAAAACTGTAACACATGATTATTTTTCATGCAAGAGTCAGCTATTTTGGTTACAGCTGTCAAAAATAATTGATTTGAAAGGGGATCACCTGACAGAATCAAATAACATCAAGACATAAAACAAAACAAAATACACAACTTGTGGTTTGTTCTTGTTGGGGACATAAGGGGGAGAGCTGACAGTTACAGGATACATTATTTCAAACAGAAAAAGAACCTCTAAAAAGAATATAAAAATTTATGTATTGCAATGCTCCAAACTTTCCACATTTCACATTACAAAATGTGGAAGGCAACTGAATGTCAGCTAAAACTAGACATGCTTTTTAAAGCTGAGATCAGTTGACATGGCTACTGTACCAGGGGTTTGACTGAAAGCTTTAACAGCCATTGGTTCAAGTCCTATCTGTACAATTCCTTTTTACTACCTCTATATTTACTATTACTCTTATGGAAGATACCTTGAATACTACAGATACTGAAGTGGCATAATTGCAAATACTTTAATTAGTTATGTAGGACACCTGGAATAAAGTTAAAGGCAACCACTCTTCTCACTTGTGTTTCTGATCTTGCTGCACTTGTTCTATGAAAGGAGGGGTAGAGCAGCTTTGACAGCTGCAGAGCCGCACCACTGAGCCTTCATATATATATCAACATTTAAAATGGGTTTTTCAAGGGCATCTAAAATTAGTGCCCAGCAGTCAAGGAAAGTACATTCATGCCCTCTCCTTTTCTATGATTGCCATCAGTGAACCAAAACTCATCAATGGACTCTTTCCTTGTCTGTGGTCACGGTTCTTTCAGACATGACTTAATGGGCTTTGAATTTGGTCCTCTGTCTAACTGGTCATGTCACATATGTATGTACCTCCACTTTGAGGTACTGGGTTCACAATAGGACAAAGGCCTTTCAAACCCCATTCTTGTGTATTCCATCTCAGTTCTCCATTCCATGCTCCACTGTGTACCACAGCCATTCATTTCCAGGGGAGCGTTATACCAATGCATAGCAGACACAACAGAGTGTAAAGTGCAGTTATTACAGAAAGGTGGGGTCACCACAGGCTGTGAAAACATGCCCATAGGTCACTAGGCACCACCTTTGCCTTAGATAACAACATCATTTTATGCCTAGCAGATGGAAATGGAATACGAGTTCAGAAAATGTAGGTACTTCCAAATATAAGATTGGAGAACAGTCCATGAGATTTTAAACCTAAAGTAAAATGTCTAAGAATGATGAACGTCAGTATTGTGATTAGCTGTTCTTTCTAGACTGACAAAAATGAAAAGTTGTTTATATGGGCCAATGCACTAGCCTCTGAAACTGAGATCATTCATGATAAATAAGAAAACTAGACTTGTTATAGAAACTGAAAAATAAGATAGGTAGTTATGTATGTTTCAGAAAAAAAGATGGTGCTGTGGGAGTCTGATGCACTGCAGAACTCTGAACCTTGACATCTGAGATTGTAAATAAAAGATGCGTAGGTCCCACAGAAGTAATTTAACGGAGGAGAGGTACTAGCTGTGTTGGAGAGAGAAGGATGGTCTTCGATGGAATTCATTCATAGGAGTGAAAAGTTGTTCAAATTTACTATTCAGTACAGAAATAGTATGGGCCTGTTGCTATAAGAGACATAGCTGGCCTTAGCTTCTATTTGCATTAGAGTTGCTGGCTTCCTGAGTGTGATGGTGTTTAGCATCCGAGGCTATGTCTACACTACGAGATAAACTCGAATTTAAGGTAGTTAGCTCGTTATTACCACACGACTGTCTTCACCAGAAATGTCATTAGCTCGATTTAGGGAGCACTAATATCGATACCACATTATCATTGTTACCTGATGGGTATAGTGTCAAGCTCGAATTCAGAAGTTCTATTATAGGCCAGTGTGGAAGCACCATGTCTTAAAATCCAATTTTTTAGCTTCCAGTAGTGTCCCCTATGAAACCACAATGCCCTCAGTGCTCCACTCTGGCTGCTGCTCTCAGGTGTGCAGGAATTAGGCAACAGGAAGACCATGAATTTCAAATCGGACCAGGAAGCCTGTGACTGTGGGCTCATGTTTGTATGAAAGCCTAAGAAATGTCTTTCTTACCTTGCTATAAGTGCTCTGAGCACATCTACCCATTACAAATAGCCTCAGCATGGAGTTCATGGTTCTCTCTCTACACTTAGAATTTTATTTTTTCTGCATTTCCTGGCACCAGCTGCTGCCTGGCCGCACAACATGGCAACAAGGCTGTTGTGGGGGTCATGCTTGCATAAGAGGCAAAGAAACTTCTTTTCAGTGGTTTACATTTGTGCGTGAACCCCCCTTCCTTCCTCACAGGTGCCACACAGTCAGGGTCTTTCCCATGCTCAGCCGCATCATGTGGATGGCCCCTGAGCCAATGAAAGGACCTGCCTCCTGTTCAGTGCTGACCATGCTGCCAGGCAGCACCATGTCCTGGTCTGCGCATGCCTGGGGCTCCAAGGGCAGGAAAGAATTTCAGGGGCTTGCTCCCACCCGGGGGGAAAGTTGCCCCAGTGGCTAAGATATTCAGGGGCGTGCACCATGACAGGCACAGGAAGTGCCATCAAAAGTTCAGAGGGGAGACATCCAGTGTATTACATTTCTAGATTATGGAGCATGAGCAGTCCACCTCTGGGACTGGATGGCCTAGTGTCTAGGCTCCCTGGCCAGGTTCTGTTGGGTGGGTCCTCAGTCCCCCATCCACGAGTCTATGGGTTGAGTCTGGGGCATGGCCCCGAGAATCTAGTTCCCCCTTTGGCAGGAGTGGGTTGCCTGGGCGGGGGTCTCCCCACTCCCCTCAATAACTGGGGGAGGGTCCTGGGCTGTGCCCTCCAGGGGCCGACCGGGTGGGTTGCAGCTCTGGCCTGGGGCCTCCTGCCTCAGAGCCAGCTCCTTCCTTTTGGCTGGTCAGCCCCAAATTCAGCTGGCCTCCCTCCCGTTATACCCCTCCAGGCCTGACACTGGCCAAAGGTGAACCGGGGTGGTGTTGATTGGGCTAACAGACCTTGTTTAATCCCTGCCTTGCCTGGCCTCCCTCTCACACTCCTACATGGAGCATCAAGAAATAAACACGACAGAACAATAGCTCAGTATGGGCTTGATCCAAAGGCCATTGAAGTCAATGTATTAGCTCTACAATTACCACAGTTAGCCAAGTAAGGCTTGGAAGGACCAAAGGAACCATAACTGATTTAATGAGTCACTCACATTTGCAGTGTAATACCTGCATGTACTTAGACATACAATTCTAGAGTATGGAGCATTAAGAAACAAACATACTCCAGAATGCTATGGGGCTCAGGAAACTGAGGGAGAGACTCCCACAATACATTCCTGCAACAGTCAATGTTTGGTGACTTGTGTGTTGCATCAATAAGTCAAATTTGTGGGCAAACTGTGGCAAGCCAAGGATACTCAAATTTGAATTTATATAACCGAGCATTAAAAAATCAATTTTTACAAAGCTGAATTTATCTTGTAGTGTAGCCATTGCCTTTCAGTCTCAGGCCATGAATGTGATGCAGAGTCAAAAACATGCTGCAGCAGGGAAGAAATTACATTATCCACATTGAATAACTGAAGATATTCAAAATATATGTAATATAGTTATACCTTTTGGGACTCCAAAACACCTCACATGAATATAAGTCTGCCCTTCATTTTTGGATGAGAGACAACAGTGTTTTGTTAATATATACAAATGATTGGGAAAATTCTGCTGATCTAAATAAACTCTAAAGTTTGATTTATTTCCCCCACACACATCTGCCAAAAACAAATTTAACCCACAATTACGTACATTTCTGATACACCCATGCCCCTTTTCTCTTTTTAGTCTTCTGATCATTTCCCAAATATTTGTGTGCAGTTGAAGAGATTTTTGTCTGAGCTTATTTTTGTAAGAGTATTATATCTAATTGCAAACTTAATGCATGTCTATTTAATATACAATTAAATACAAGTATAATTAAGTAATTAATAACATCTTGGTTCGCTGTTGCTACATAGTCTCTTTTAAGACCATAAAAGTAAGAGGAAAGGTATTTCTACTGTTAAAGCCAGAAAAAAACATTAAAGCATATGCTGAACTTTAAACATGAGTTATCCCACTGGCATTGAGGGGCAACTTATCTGCTTACATGCCTTTCTAGATCTTGGTTTAGACAGGCTACTTTCCAAATTGCCACCTAATCTGCTTATGACACTATAGAGTTGAAACCCTGTTTCTTGATATTGATGTGACAGTCCACCATCATAGTGCCACTTTTGACAGATTTTCTTGAGTGAACTTTGTTTTCATTATACTTATACAGCTTGTGTAAGAAATCAAATTCCATTGGTAACAATGACATGTCCATAAGTAAATATTTTGAGATAAAAAGGCAGTCCAGCAGCACTTTAAAGACTGACGAAATAATTTATTAGGTGGTGAGCTTTCGTGGGACAGACCCACTTCTTCAGACCATAGCCAGACCAGAACAGACTCCTACGGTATGAAGAAGTGGGTCTGTCCCATGAAAGCTCCTCACATAATAAATTATTTTGTTAATCTTTAAAGTGTTACTGGACTGCCTTTTTGTTTTGATCAAATATAGACTAACATGGCTATCTTGCTGTTACTATTTTGAGATAAAATGTCTTTGACATAATTCATTGGCGGAAGACCTCTTAGCCCAGAGGAATGGTTTGCTTGCTGTGTCCATGCAATTCCATGACAGGCAATATGCTGGTGTATAAAATGGCTTATCAGGAAAGGAATTTAGCTGAGCTAATGCAACAGTTGTTCCTACAGTATCACCCAGACAATAGGCATTATGAAAGGACGTAACCTAAGCAGTAAAATGTACCCTTTCACTTTATCATTATATATTTTCTATCAAGGCAAATGTTTGCTAAGTGCCTTCTAAAACACATGAAAGAATATAAAAACATAAGAACAGTCATATTGGGTCAGACCATAGGTCCATCAAGCCCAGTATCCTGTCTTCTGACAGTGGCCAATGCTATGCGCCCCAGAGGGAATGAACAGAACAGGTAATCATCAAGTGATCAATTCCTGTCACCCATTTCCAGTCTCTGGCAAACAGAGGCTAGGAACGCCCTCCATGCAAATCCTGGCTAATAGCCATTGATGCACCTATCCCCCTATGAATTTAACTAGTAAAGAAGTAATGGGGCAAAACTATAATATGGTAACTCAGTGAAGAATAGCGCATAAAGTGATGTATGGGTTTTTTCAAGAGTTTTTGTTAATGGAATGAAATAATATAATGTCTCAGCTGGTTAAGTTCCTGTAGACTTAGAACAAAGTTGTGGAAAAGTATAAAAATGAAGATTTTTCTATACCTGACTTGCTCTTACCAAAGCTTAGAGATGAATGTGAAGGAGCGAAAAATTAGAATGTAGTCAGCAAGTCATCTACCTTGTGCATATAGTCCAAAGTTTATTGGAAATAAGTTTGGTAAACTTCAAGCTTGCTGTTAGCAGAGGCCAGCAAGAAGTCAATTTTAAGATCAGTAACTTATAAGGCTAAAGTTCTCTTCTGAGAGCCCTCCCCTTTCTGTACATATTACTGCCCTGCTTCCTGTGACCACATTCTACTAAATCAACCCAGTTTATTCTGTGTGGCTACCTTCCATACATTCTGGCACTGCAGGAGCTGGGAAAGGGTTGCCAAAGCTGTGAGCTGCTATTTGTGAGGTAGCTGTATCCAAGAACTTGTGTGTTCTACATTAGCATTCAGCTTAGCAGTGGCTGAGCCAGGGAAAAAGATGTGGTCAAAACCAGAGAAATTTGTGTTTTTTCAGTGAATAAAGCTGTTTGATATATGATGGAAAAGCTTGGATTCTATTATGGGCTTCTTCAAAGAGAACTGCAAGGCTTTTTGTTAGACTTGGGATGTTGATGTTGTATTCATCAAGATGGCAATGCTCCAGGTATATTGGTTAGTATACTCCCCTCCCCCCACCGCCCTCCCCATGTCTTCATATGACTTCCATTCATTGAAAACCCAGGAAACAAACACAAATACATCAACATAAAATCATTTTATTCAATAACATAATACAATTTCTGTATGAGAGCTTTGGTTATTTGTGCTATTGATCAGCCCTGCCTGACCAATCTGATTAGCTTCTATGATGAGGTAACAAGCTCTGCGGACATGGGGAAGTCAGTGTATGTGATATACCTTGACCTCAGCAAGGCTTTTGATACAGTCTCCCACAACATTCTTGTCCATAAGTTAAGGAAATATGGATTGGATCCTTGGACTATAAGATGGATAGAAAGCTGGCTTGATGGTCGGGACCAACGGGTAGTGGTCAATGCTTCAATATCTGGATGGGGGTCTGTTTCAAGCGGAGTGCCGCAAGGCTTGGTTCTGGGGCCGGTGTTATTCAACATCTTTATTAATGACCTGGATGAGAGACTGGATTGCACCCTCAGCAAGTTTGCAGATGACACAAAACTAGGGGAAGAGGTAGATACGTTGGAGGGGAGAGAGAGAATCCAGAGGGACCTGGATAAATTGGAGGACTCGGCCAAAAGAAATCTGATGTGGTTCAATAAGGAGAAGTGTACAGTCCTGCACCTGGGTGGAAGAATCCCAAGCATTGTTACAGGCTGGGGACCGACTGGCTCAGCAGCAGTACTATAGAAAGGGACCTAGGGGTTGTGGTGGATGAAAGACTGGATATGAGTAAACAGTGTGCCCCTGTAGCCAAGAAGGCTAACAGCATACTAGGGTGCATTAGGAGGAGCATTTCAAGCAGATCTAGAGAAGTAATTATTCCTCTTTATTTGGCAATGGCGAGGCCACATCTGGAATATTGTGTCCAATTTTGGGGCCCCCAGTATAAAAAGGATGTGGATTTGCTCGAGCAGGTTCAGCGAAGGGCAACAAAAATGATTAAGGGTCTGGAGCACAAAACCTATGAGGATAGGCTGAGGGATTTGGGCTTGTTTAGTTTACAGAAGAGAAGACTTAGAGGTGATTTAATAGCAGCCTTCAACTTCCTGAAGGGGAGCTCTAAAAAGGATAGTAAGTAACTGCTCTCAGTGGTATCAGATGTCAGAACAAGGAGTAATGGTCTGAAGTTGAAGAGGGAGAGGTATAGGTTAGATATTAGGAAAAATGACTTCACCAGGTGGGTGGTGAAGCATTGGAATGCATTGCCTAGAGAGGTGGTGAATTCTCCATCCCTTGAGGTTTTTAAGTCCTGGCTAGGATGACTTATAGTGGGGGTTGATCCTGCTTGAAGCAGGGGGCTGGACTCGATGACCTCCTGAGGTCCCTTCCAGTCCTGTGATTCTGTGTGCTATGAAAAACCAGCTATTCAATTTTGAGAGCTCAGATTCTCACAATAACATAAATAACAAACAATCCTGTAGCACCTGAAAGACTAATACAATTTATTAGGTCTTGAGCTATTGTGGGTAAGACCCATTTTTCTTACCCATGAAAACTCATGACTTAATAAATGTGCTAGTCTTTAAGTTACTTGGAGACTATTTGTGAAGCTACAGACTAATATGGCTACCCCTTCTGATAATGGTCGTATTTTGTCCTTCTGTGACGTCTTCTATTTCAGGATCTCAAAGTGCTTTATACACATCAGTGAGCAGAACCTCTATAGCCCTGTTCAGCAGAAAGGGAGATTTAAATGACTGACCTAAGGTAAAACAACAAATCAGTGGCAGAACCCAGAATAGATCTTGTATCTCCTTTTGACCAGACTTCTGCTTTCTAGGAATGTTTTGAAAAGGCAAAGAGCTGGTGTTGCTGAAAAAGCATGCATCAGGGACTGTCATGCTCCAAATAAGAGCTGGTACAACATTCATTTTAAGTCATTGGGGTATTTTTGAATTTACAGTTATATAGTAGCTGTCAATTTTCTCCAAGATGTTTCTTAAAGACGTAAAGAAAGGACTTTGAAGAAGGTATTCCTGAAGGGGCTGATATAGGGGATAATTGTGCCCATACACATTGTGAAGGGAAGAAAATGTGTGGGGTTTTTGCTGGTGCTGTGTATGACAAAGAGTCTACTAACTTACGTGAACACAGTAAAGTAAAAATGAAAATCCCACTTTCACCCTGCTATAGTCGGTACAAGAGTAAACCAACTCCGTCATGGTAAAATTACATTGCAGGGGCCCAGAAATGCAACCGGTTAAGACCTGAGCATAGATAAACTAAGACTTGGCTGAAATAGTCAAACGTGTAAAAATCTTCCTGAACTCCCTCAACCTTCTTTCCCTAAACAGACCCTTTGACAGGCCCTCTCCTGTGCTGTTACTTGGATTTGGTTTCTTGCAGGGGTAGGGCAGGAAGATAAATGAATTATGCATATGCTGACAGATAAAGATGACTAAAATCTTAGAGGACATCAGGCTTGATTCTTTGACTAACATGTAGGCACCCCGGTCCAGGATGACCTTAAAGATGAAGCAGATCTCCTAACTGCACTGCAGCAGACAGAACTGTGACTGTAGCATGAATCAGCAGGTAGGGACCAGTGTTCCTTGTAAGCTGTGCACTTGGGTGGCTGCCCAGGAGGGATTCAGGTGCCTCACACAGCCAACAGTGTGTGTTAACAAAATTAAGTCTGACTGTAGATAGACAAAAATACAAGGAACAGTGCAAGGGATGCAAGGTGGAGATGAAATCCATGCTACTGTCTGTGAGAATCTAGACTCAAAACCTTGGCATCATCATTTTTATTTTGCTAGATCAGTTCAAAAACATCATACAGAGAACAGAGTCACTTCTGGAGGAAATGAGTGAAAAAGAAATCTATTGACTCTTGAGCACATTGGATCACCCCAGTTACAGGATGATTAAAAATATCCTGAGGCTTCCAAAACCTTATGGATCCCAGCTCAAAACTCAAAATTGAAATATAAGTAAAATGTTTCTTTGAAATTTGTGCAGAAATACAGATGGACTAATCATCAATACAACACCAATGACATCTACACTGTTGTAAAACCTTCACACAAGACATTACATGTTTGTAAGAATGCTGTGAACACAAATACAGCCATATTTACTGTCATCAACCAACCACAATTCTTAGGAAACTCTAGGTCAAAGAAAATAGTATCCCAAGTTTTTGGTCCAAATCCAAAGGTTGAATTTACTTAAGAAAGAATCTGCAACCAATAAGATGAGGAGTGGAAAAGTCAGAGAGGAAATTATAGATGAGACAATAAAAAAGAAAGTATGAAAAATGTACAGGTTAATTACCTTAAAGCAGCCTCCATATGCTTTTGGAAAAATACTAAAAACTAGAGAGTAGTCCATGCATGAAGACAGGGTCCTCTAAGTAGGTACCAACTCTCTGTAGTGTCTGCCTCCGAGCTTTATTGATGGTCATGGCAAATGCAAGCTGGACTGGGAATTGATGTCTCTGTCACACAAATGGAAATGTATTGTTGGTAGGTTGGAGTGTGATGCAATAAATACAATGTGGTTTGTTTCTGCAATAGTTGCCTCCAGGAGCTGTGCACTCATCACCCAGTTCATCAAGAGGTGGCTGCCATTGCAAAGACCATCACGTAGTCCTAAGTTCCATAACAGCATGATCATCATCCTTGGTTTGAGATGTAGGCTGTTTTAGGACAACAAATAAGTTGGTAGAATCCTGTAGAGCTTTGTAGAATCTCATACGATTTTCAAGAATCTGATGGGGGAACATGGTAGAAACTTGCCTACACATACAGATGGATGGACAAAGCAAAATAATATATATGATGCATTCCAGATCCTCATTTAGAATCATAGAATCATAAGGCTCGAAGGGACCTCAGGAGATAAACGAGTCCAGTCCCCTGCTTAAAGCAGGATCAACCCCAACTAAGTCATCCCAAACAGGATTTTGTCAAGACGGGACTTAAAAATCTCTAGGGATAGAGATTCCACCACCTCTCTAGGCAATGCATTCTAGTGTTTCACCGCCCTTCCGGTGAAGTAGTTTTTTCCTTATATCCAACCTACTTCTCTCCGTCTGTAACTTCAGACCATTGCTCCTTGTTCTGCCATCTGTCACCACTGAGAACAGTTTCTCTCCATCCTATCTAGAGCTCCCCTTCAGGAAGTTGAAGGCTGCTATTAAATCATGCCTGGATTGCCCTTCTTTCCTTTTTTAAAGATGAGTGCTACATCTGCCGTTTTCCAATCATTCGAGATCTCTCCCGATCTCCAACAGTCTTCAAAGATAATGGCCAAAGGCTCAACAATGACATCTGCCAATTCTCTCAGTACCCTTGGGTGCATTAAATCCAGACCCATGGATGTGTGTACATCTAGTTTTTCCCCACCGAGGACTTCCCTTCACCTTCCCATACTGCATTGTCTAGCACTGTAGTGTGGGAGCTGTCCTTGTCCGTGAAGACTGAGCCAAAAAAAAGCAATGAGTACTTCAGCTTTTCTTACATCATCTATCACTAGGTTACCTCTATCATCCAGTACGTCCCTACTCCTTCCTAGATAACCCTCTTATTGTTAACATGCCTGTAGAAACCCTTGTTACCCTTCACATCCCTTGCCAGCTGCAGGTCCAAGTGTGCTTTTGCTTTCCTGATTCCTCCCCAGCATTCTCCAACCATATATTTATATTTCTCCTTAGTCAACTGTTTACATTTCCACTCCTTATATGCATCCTTCCTGAGTGTAAGCTGACCATGGATTTCCCTGTTAAACCAAGCTGGTTGCCTACTATATTTGCATTTCTTACTATGCCACAAGATGGTTTGCTCCTGTGCCTTCAGTAAGACTTCTTTGAAATACTGCCAGGTCTCCTGAACTCTTTTCCCCTTCACCTTCATTTTGCAAGGGATCCTGCCCATCAGTTCTCTCAGGGAGTTGAAGTCTGCTGTTTTGAAATCAAGGGTCTGTATTTTACTTCTCACCTTCCTTCCTTTTGTCAGGATCCTGAAATCTATCATCTCATGGTTACTGCAGCCCAGGTTGCCACCCACTTCTATTTTTCCTACTAGTTCTTTCCTGAAACACAGCCTTTCATTCTGTGGGTAATCACTTTGTGTCATATTTAAAACACATATCTACATTTTGACCTTCACTGTCTTCCACAGGCAGCTCATGTGGGGGGGACTGGGTTGCTACGATGAGGAGAAAGAAGAGCTCTAAGCAGAAACTCTTCTTTCAGTAACTAGAAAAGGCAGACAGGGAGCAAGCCAGAGCCACTGATAACCAAAGATGGACACAACAGTGATGACAAAGTGAGCTCCAGTCCAGGAGCAAGGACTTGCAAGCAGTCCTGACAGCTGTCAGGGAGCAAACCAAGATCCATGCTGAACTGCAGAGGGATGCCCAACAACCCAGGATTTATTATGCGGACTTGGACTCAGCATCTTGTTGCCCACCCTCCCCTCGATATGCCTCCCTGCTGTTGGGGTCTGCAAACATGGGTGTCCAGTTCCATCACCACGACCTCTCCCTGATGCAAAAAGCGCACAGTCCAGCACATGCGATGCCTTTTGCTTTTTGCTTTTTTACTAACTACCCCTTAACCTTCCTCCCTGTGAATAAAAAGAAATCGCTTTTTAACAAAATAGAGTCTCATCTATTGCTTGAGATGTTGTGGGTGCACTTGGAGGTGCGTTCAGAAAGGCCAAGTACACATCATTGTGTGGGGTGTGGGTGGTGTCACAATAGCTAGAAGCAGCAGATTCATGTGTCTGTCTGCTCCTTTATAAATCTTTTTCAATCCCTAATTGCTGTTGATTCTACATGTGCAGTTGCAAATGCCCTTGTGTCTGGCTGTGCTAAGCCCTGCTCATGGCATCTGTCTCAGCAACCCAGGCTGGCATGAAGTTTTCGTTCTTCAATTTACAAATGTTATGCAGAATACAATATGCTGCAACCACAGTGGCGATGTTGATTTGATAAAGGTCCAAATGGGTCAAAAGGTAATGAAACCTGTCTTTTAAACAGCCAAAGGTGTATTCCACCACCATTCTGAACTCGATCAGTCGATAGTTGAAGTGCTCCTGGCAGCAGTCCAGGCTACTAGTCACATGAGCCAGGGGGTTAGGGGGTGGGCGGTAGAAACCAGGTGAAGGGACAAGGTCAACTGGTCCCTCAGTTCTTGTCTTTCCCAAAATTAGAGGAGCCAGGAGGTGTGGGGGCTGAGTCCCCTGGCAGAAAATATTGTTGGGGTCTGGCTGGCCACTTATGGACAACACCAGCCCAGGGGGGGCACTAATTCAGCTGGTCCCTCAGCTTCCACCCCGACCCATCAATGTACGTGGGGGGACCAGCCCCCTGCAGTCAATGATATTCGGGGCTTCCACCCCCACTTTTTCTACCTAAAGTGACCTTCTCACTGTGTTAGTCTGTTTGGTTCCAAAACTACTTTAGCAGACTTTCTTCCAGGGACATCTTTTACAGAAAATACATTGTTTAAACAGTTCTCTTTTTCTATATCATTTTCTCTCTTATGTAAACATTTTCCCAGTGGCCCTAATACGACAGTCTCAGTAACAGGTGTCTCCTTTTCAGCTACTTCACCATACTGCCCACATATGGTTTCAAGGAGGAAAGAGTAGCTGAGGGACCAGTTGACATGGCACAGTCACCTCTGTGATCCCAGAGCATATACTCCTTGTAGCATGTGAGTATGACAATTTCCTGCTGCACTATTTGGCTGATGAGGCAAAAGTCATACCTAAAGGGAATATTGCCCACTAGTTCAAATGGAAGGCATTCTTTCAAGGGGAAAAAGCAACTGAGCGACCAGTTTACATGATTCAGCCTCCTTCTGAAGCCAGCCTATGTGATTTTCTTTCTCCCGGGATTCCCTACTTTTCCTTCTTTCCTTCTGCAAAAATGGTTGTTTGCATTCTACAGGACAGGATTGAGGGCAATGAAGATGACATCACAGACCCACAAACACTTCTGGGACATTTTTTCCCATACTGCACCAGTGAAAAATCCTAGAATGCTATGGGGCTGAGAGAACTGTGGGATAGGTTTCCACAATGCACTGCTGCAACAATCTATCTTTGGCACTTTAGTGTGGCAGCACTAATTTGACTTTGTGGGGAAGTGAGGATACTCAAATTCGAATGCATAAAACCCAGCATTACAAAATCAAATGTAGTACATTCGAATTTATCTCATAGTGTAGACGTAGCCTCGGTCCATCTGAGGAAGAGCTCTGTGTAAGTACAGAATGTTGTGTCTCTCACCAACAGGACTGGATACGATAAAAGATATTACCTCGCCCACCTTGTATCCCTCAGTTGAAAAGAATGACTGTCTGAAGCCTGCCTTCCTTTGCTGCTTCCTTTCTGCAGGATAAAGAGTGCTGTAAAGAATGCTGTAACTCACTGCAGTCAAAGTCAGACATTTTTTTCTTTTATTTTGGAAGTGTTAGACAGAACCTTTGTTTACACTTCTCAAATTAAAATGCAGCGGTGGCAGGACTTTAAAGTGAAACTGTGGCCACAGCAGGGGTGCTGGGAGTGAGTTCTCCCAGCACTCTGAGTAACCCAGCTCTATGAGGGGAGTAGTTCTCAGCCTTCAGACCTGTTTACACTGGTGCTTTACAGCACTGGAACTTGCTGCTCTTGGGAGGGCGTTTTTTCACATCCCCCAGCCAGAAAGTTGCAGTGCAGTAAAACAGCCTCAGAATAGATCCTCTCCATATTTAGAGAGACAGAGATTGTAAAGGTGGAAAAAGCCTGGAAGGAATAAAAAAGCAGTAAAGAGAGCCAAAGAAGGTGAAGGGAAGTGTGAACTGTTCACAGGCTCCTCTCTCCTTCAAACATTTATGAACATAAAAATAGCTGGGGTTGGGGGGGGCACACAAAGCTACCCATGGGTGTTAACTGTAGGATCAAGCACAAAGAGAGCAAGACAGAAGGGAATAAACAGAAAAGATAATGGAAATATTTACAAAAATATAGTTCTCTACTTTTGGAATAATGACATTGTGGACTAACATACAAACATTACCTCATGTAGCAAATAAGTGAATAGGGCCTATATAAAGAGCCAGTCTGTGAATTAAGCACCTACTATTATTAAATGTATGTAATGTGTGAGTGAATCGAATGATTATGAAAATGAGAATCTAATAGCACTTCTTCATGACAGATATATTATTGACAAGTTAAGTGACATGCAGTTCTCCTCATGCACCTCTACCCATGCAGCTCAAGCTTGGTCTACAGTAGGGAGTTACGTCAATTGCAGAGATGCAGTTTTAGCTATAGCAATGGCATAGCTCAAACTGACTTATCTGTAATTGACTTACCTCACCCTCCACACAGAGGGAGGTTGACGAGAGCGTTTCTCCTATTGCCTTCCATTACTCCTCGCTACAGTGAGGAATACAGCGGTTGACTGTCAAACTCAAGACAGTTTGATTTTGTGCATCTCTACCAGGTGGATGAAATCAAACTCCAGAAGATTGATGCTGTCTGGGTCAATCTTCCCTGAAGTGTAGACATACCTTCCACCTTAACCTGATTAAGCCGCACATAGTTATGGGAATGCTAGACCTATTCTAAAAGGATATTAAGAATAATGCAGCACTGCACCAAACTGTGTGGTGGTGTAAGGTCTATAAACATATGGAAAAAAGGATAAGATAAACATGCTCATTTTCCCCCATGACATGATCTAGGATTTGAAGCCAGCCCTGAAAAAGGCATGCAGTGCCATGTGTGGGATTGTGAACTACATCTGAAGGATTAAACAGTCTAATGCAAAAGTTACAGGATACAAACAGCCATCTTAAATCTGTCTCTGAATAAAAATTACAAAATCTATAATCTTGCATAGCACTCAAGGTTTCAATCAAGCCTTGTTTTCACCCTTATACTCTTGCTTGTTCATTGGTCCCAATGATATGAGTAGGAGTGCGTATTTAAGAATCCATGCAAATAGATCTCTCTTCAGGTTCTGCGATGAATAAAAAGTTTGTGTTTAACCACCATCTGGTTTGACTTATTCAACTGAGAGTCTATTAAAGTTTGGAACATAAAACTTCAACACTCAGCCCTCAGAAAGTTTTTTCCAGTGACTCATACATTTCCCTTGATATAATGTGATATGAGACTGATGGCACAAGCTACTAAAATGTGTAAATCACTATACATACACCCAGAAATAAGCTCAGATTCAGAATCAAAAGATTTTGGAAGGAGAAAATGAACTCAGCTAATTAAGGCTACTTCTGTATCTACTCTTCATCTCTATGTAATGGTAATCAAGGAATAATTTCTAGTCTTACTACTCCTTCCCTGTTTTATCATCAAAGCAGTAAATCAAGCATGCTACTTGGAAAGCTTACTTACAAGTCTACAATATTTGATGATATTAGCAGAGAGATGGCTCATTTGTCAGTCAAGGGCTTGACTACAGTTAGTTCACTGCAAGCTGGAGTGTGAAATCTATCCCTCTCTGCACTAACTGTCTAAATATATCGACACTTACTGGAAGATTGATGCAGTAGCAGTCGATGTTCCAGGGTTCAATTTAGCGCTCCTAGTATGGCCATTTTATATTGAATGATCAGGGCTCCACCATCAACGCTGGCACTTGGAAGTCAATGGGAGAGTTTCTCCTATCAGCCTCCCGCTGTGCGGACATCAAGAAAATCGATTTAGGATATGTCGACTCCTGCTGCACAATTCATGTACTGGAGTTGCATATCTCAAATCAACTTTTCCCTTTAGTATAGACGTAGCCTTTGAAACAGGAGAAGATTAAAGCATATTAATGACCTGCCAGTTTGCATCAGCAGGGCTCACATGGACAAGTAGTGTGACGCAGATGAATGAAGGTAGATTCACACCCCAGTTTGCCACATACACAGACATGTCTTTGTGCTGCATTTAAGTACAGGCTCTGCTACGAGGAAGATAAGCATACAAGGTTGCAGTACAATTAATAGCACAATAAAGTTTTTTATAGACAATTTTAAATAGATCAATATTTCTTCTGCAGCGTTCATACAAACCCCTAAGTTCAATGTCCCTTGGCATGAAACAATACATCATCCTGTGGAGTCACGAGAATACTAATTTAGTGCTCATATAATGAAACCCAGTTCATTTTTTTTAAATTTACAATGAGACTTCTAAAACTTCTAAAAATATTAAACCAGATTCTCAGATATGCTCATTGACATCAAGGCTACATCTATGCTGCAGTCCGCTTTTGGAAGCGGAATGCAAATGAGGAAGATTGGAAATGCAGATGAGGTGTGAATTTACAAATCTCATGCTTTATTGGCATATTCTCATGTGATCTTTTGTGCAGAAGCGGCTTTTCCAGAAGCAAAATTAGCTGTGTTGAAAACAAACCCCATTTTTGACAGAACCCTTCTTCTGATTCTGTTTCCAGAAGAAGGGTTCTTTTTAAAACAGTCTGTTTTCAAAGGAACCACTGTGTTTGATTCCAGAAAAGCCTCTTCTGGAAGCAAGACCATGTGAAAATATGCAAATGAGGTGCAAGATATTTAAATCCATGCCTCATCTATGTTTCTGATCTTGCTTATTTGCATTCCACTTCTGAAAGTGGACTGCAGTGTAGCCATAGCCCAAGTGATGATTGGGTCTATAGTAATATTTTCCCCAACAAGAAAAAATAATCTATTTAATTTGTAAACTGATCCTGCTTTATCCATGCATATTTCAGAGTATTTTGCAAGCAATGCACCATCAATGGTTCCTATTTGTTATTAGTTGTGCGTCATATAGGTGCCAGGGGATTGTTTCTGCTTCTTGATTAAATGACAAACTTTTTCGACACAGAAATAATAGTGACTGAGGCATATCATTACTTTTATGCATGTTTGGATGAATAATCATTTATTCACAGATTTTTAAGGTCAGATGGGAATTTTGTGATCCTCTAACCCAGTGGTTCCCAAACTTTTCAGCATCCTGCCCCATTTTTGAGAAACTCTCATGCCCCCACACCTTTTACCATTATCCAACTCCTCTTTAACAAAAAATTCTATTCATACTCCTATACGTCGAAAGATGGCAAAAAAAAAAGTTTATATTTTGTGGTATGAAATTTGAAAATTAAAAAACTTTTACAGAAGTGGTCTCCGATCTTTTTACACCCAAGATCACTTTTTAAATGTCAGGGTAAGCCCCAAGACCTCACCCCTTTCTTGAGGCTCCACCCTCTCTGTTCCCCTCTTCTCCATCATTTGCTGTCCCCAGCCCTTACTTGCTCTCACTGGGATGCGGCAGAAGGTACGGGCTCTGGGGTGGGAATGGGGAATTGGGCGTGGGAAGGTGTGAATGGTGAAAGCTCTGGGAGGCAATCTGGGTGCAGAAAGAGGTGGAAAAGGGGCCACTGGCTCAAGGGGCAGGATCCAGGCTGGGGAGTGTTGGGGTCAGCTGGAATGTTGAGGTGCTGAGCAAACCACAGGCTTGTGGATGTGAAGGTTCAGGAGTTCAGGCTGGGGTGTAGGAGGGGCTCAGGGCAGGGGGTGTGAGAATGATGGGCTCAGGACACAGATTTGCAGTGTGTGGATTGCGCAGTAGTGTTGTGGCAGAAGAATGGGGATGTGAGAGACTCAGGACAGGGGGTTCTGGTGTGTGACAGGCTCAGGATTGAGGTGTCTGTGGGAATGCAGGGGTGTTTTGATGCTGTGGCCAGATGGGGGCTAGGCCCCGACTGGGGACTTGTTGGCCAGGCTTCGTTTTAAATAAAATACATCCAACACAAACATTTCAGCACTGTCTTAATTTATGGGTGAGGGCAGGGAACCTGCTTTGAGTAGGGGTCTCTGACCTACAGAAAAATAAGTCTGGGACAACACAAGTGAGATGAAAAAAAAAAAAACAAGCCCCACTGCTGTGACTCCAACTGATACACTTCTATCCTCTGGCACTCCAGCCCCATGAGGGGAGGGGAGGTAGCACTGAGGCCAGATTAACTCAGGCCAGATTAATTCTTCTGGGGTTCCAGGGTTAGTGGAATTTGTGGGCCCCTCTACACTCTGAGGTGGGGCCAAAATGTGTGTGGGACAAGGCTGCTAGTCAGTGGGCACCAGCTCCAACTGCTCAGACAGTGAGTGGCTGCCTTGGGGAGCAAGGAGCAGTTGGCACAGACCCGGGGCTCCTCTTGTCCCCAGCCCCCTTGCAGGAAGGCAGCAGGCAGAAGGAAGTCACTGGTGGGCAAAAGACCTGGCTTTTCAGGAAATGTGCTGGTTGCTTGGGGAGGGGAAGCAGCACACACACTTCCTGAGACACCGATTCTACCATGCAGCTGCGTGATTTCTGCCCCCCATGCTGCAGGAAGCTGGTGCAACCTCCATTTTTGCTGGAGGTAATGGCAGCGTGGTCTCTTTCTTGGGGTAGGGAGGCTTGATGTGGGGAGGTGGCTGGTTCTCCTTGCACCCTCCACCCCCAGAAATTTCTTCAGGCCTCCCTGGGTTGGGAACCTATGCTAGCCTGACTTCACTATTCATAGCACAGAACTTTCTTGAATCAGTTTCTGCTTCAAGTCCAGTGTTTGACAGTGCTCATGAAGCTTTGGGGATACAGACATTTTCACACATTCTTGGTAGTCTTCAATACCACAACATACAGTCAATACTATGATGTCTCAAAGAGCAAAAATATACATTGTACCCACTCCGAACCAGCAAGGACTATTGTGCCAGTGTTGAGACTCACCTCTGAGGCATAGTGTTAGAATTTACAAGTCTGCCCCTTGCTGAGGAGTATTTCCATGGGAAGTTGGTATTAAATCACAAATCAGGCTCCCTCGAGTGCCATTAGTGGAAGCTGCCCAAGGAACATGCACCACTACAGCAACGATCCCTCTCTGAAGCAGTGCAGGTTGTCGGCTACCCTCATGGAAACTTTATGCTACCGTCTCACTCTCATTTTTCCTAGTGGTGAAGTGACTTGGCTTACCAAAGCACAGCTCTCAGTTTTATAAAGATATGTTTTTTGCATTAGGCTGCTGGGCTGAGTGGTCTTTCATTTTCCAGATACAATAATGATTAAGGGTAGCAAGAATAGAGCATAGTTTTGATGCTTCTTTGGGCTGCTCCAACCCACTCTCCTATACCTCCTGAACATTCAGATATGTGAATCTGAACCTGGGTTTATACAGCAACCCTTTCCCAACTGAAAGTCCTTTGATCCAGGGATTTGATTACAGCTCATCTTTAGTTAAGAAGGTTACTGAAAATGAAGACACTGCCAAAAATGGAGATGTGAAAGAGAAAGGCTCATACAAGTGTTCTTTCACTTATGGGAATGTGCAAGACTGTAAAAGAAGCAGAATAACCACACCTCTGTAGAATGCCCACTTACGCATGTAGAGGGACTCAGAAGTCTCCCAGGGCATTCTGCGATCCCAACTGTTCTGGGCCCATGTTCCATGGCAGCATGAAAATAAAGTTGGGGCAGGCCAAGAGAAAGACATGAGCACGGCTAATTATTTCTGCAAACTGTGTAGATCCTAGCCCACTGATGGGGGCAGGGACAACAAAGAGGGCTGATGTCTAGGGCATGGTTAGTCAAAAGAGCTCAGGACTTCTGGCTGCCGCTATTGCAGGGGAGGTGGTGGTGAGAGCCCAAACCCTTTAAGCTTCTGCTAGAGTGCTGTGCTGTGTGCTCCAAGCAGCTCTGCAGGCTGCATGAGAAGTGGGGTGCAGCTTACTCCTAGCAGCACTGATGGCTGGATGCCCTGTCCTGTCTCTTCTCCCTGAGGCCCCACCCCTTCCAGCAGTGCATAGCCACCTTCTCCTCCCCAACTTGCCAATATATAGCATGAAAGTTGAACTTACATAGGCAGAATTATGTACAAAAACTCTACATTAAAGAAACCCAAAACAATGTGAAACTTTAGAGCTGGGGGATCCACTCAGTCCCTCTCCTTGTTCAGCCAGTCACTAAGACAAAGTTTTTTTGTGGGTATGGCAAGGTATTAAATGCCAGATACGTTAAACATTTATATGCAACGTCATGGTTCTGTCACCATTCCAGAAGACATGCTCCCATGCTGATGGCACTCATTAAAATACAATGCATGAAAATTGTAGCTAAATTCCTTGGGAAAGAATTGTCTCTTGATCTGTTTTACCTGCATTCATTCCACTATTTACTTCTTATTATAGCCATCTCAGACGACCCAGCATACATTGTTCATTTCAATAACACTGTCACTGTAGACTGGCAAAACTCAAAGAAGGTACCAATATGAGATTTCTAAAGACAGTCTAGTGAGAATCCTTGACACTGGGTTTAAGACTCTGAAGTGACTTCTGAAATTTTGGTGGGACAAGGTATGGCACATGCATTCAGAACTCTTAAAAGATCAACATTCTGATGAGGTTACTACAGAGCCTGAACCACTAAAGAAGAAAATCAGCATTCTGCTGCTGACTCACAGATTATGAAAATGAACATGTTCGCAGCACTGCTTTGGAGTGTTACCAAGCAGAATCTGTCATAAGCATGGAAGTGTATCCTCTGGAATGGTGGTTGGAGCATGAAGGGACATATGAATCTGTAGCATATCTGTCATATAAAACCCTTGAGAAGCCTTAGTCTACATCTGAACCTGGAATCATTTGCAACATATTGGCTACGTCTACACATGCAGCCAATATCGAAATAGCTTATTTCGATGTTGCGACATCGAAATAGTCTATTTCGATGACTAACGTCTACACGTCCTCCAGGGCCAGCAACGTCGATGTTCAACTTCGACGTTGCTCAGCCCAACATCGAAATAGGCGCAGCGAGGGAATGTCTACACGTCAAAGTAGCACACATCGAAATAGGGATGCCAGGCACAGCTGCAGACAGGGTCAACGGGCAGACTAGCGCTTCCGGGGCAACAGCTAGCCGCTCCCTTAAAGGGCCCCTCCCACATACACTCAGCCTGCACAGCACGCAGTCTGAGGAGCCATATAGGCACACAGACCCCGGGCGCCGCAGTCATGGACCCCCAGCAGCAGCAGCAGCAGCAGCAGCAGCAGCAGCAGCAGCTAGAGGTCCAACCAGCCCTCCCGGCAGGAGCAGGGCTTGCCCTGGCTCATGCCATGTGGGAGGCAGCTGACTACCTTCTTGCCCCAGGGGAGGAGATGCCCCCAGGGCAGCAGGGCTCAACCCCTACCCCTGCAGCACCCCGCTCCACCCCCCGCCTCACACGCCGGCGGCTGTGGAGCTACCCCACCAGCACCGACTGGTGGGAGCGGCTGGTGCTTGGGGAGTGGGACGATGACCACTGGCTCAGGAACTTCAGGATGACCCGCCAGACATTCCTGGAGCTGTGCCAGTGGCTCACCCCCGCACTCAGGCACCGGGACACTGCCATGCAGCGTGCCCTCCCTGTGGAGAAACGGGTCGGCATCGCTGTCTGGAAGCTGGCCACTCCGGACAGCTACCGATCCATGGGGCAGCAGTTTGGTGTCGGAAAGGCCACCGTCGGGGCTGTCTTCATGGAGGTAAGAGAACCCACAGGGGGAGGCCAGGGCAGGGCAGGGGGGCCAGGGCAGGGCAGGGGGCCAGGGCAGGCCAGGGCAGGGCAGGGCAGGGCCAGGGGGGCCAGGGCAGGGCAGGGCAGGGCAGGGCCAGGGGGGCCAGGGCAGGGCAGGGCGGCCAGGGCAGGGCAGGGCAGGGCAGGGCCACACACACCCTGCTCACTCCTCATTGGGGCTGTCCCATGTGCTTTCTCTGCAGGTCGTGCGTGCCATCAACGCCATGCTCCTGCACAGGCTCGTGAGGCTGGGGGACCCACATGCCACTGTCGCCGCCTTTGCCACCCTGGGCTTCCCCAACTGCTTCGGGGCTCTGGATGGGACTCACATCCCCATCCGTGCCCCGCACCACAGTGGAGGCTGATACCTCAATCGGAAGGGCTACCATTCAGTCGTCCTGCAGGCCTTGGTGGACAGCCGGGGACGTTTCCAGGACATTTACGTGGGCTGGCCTGGCAGCACCCACGACGCCCGGGTTTTCCGGAACTTGGGCCTGTGCCGCCGGCTGGAGGCGGGGACCTACATCCCCCAGCGGGAGATCCCTCTGGGGGACACCACCATGCCCTTCTGCGTCATCGCAGATGCGGCCTACCCCCTCCAGCCGTGGCTCATGCACCCCTACACGGGCCACCTCTCCGCTAGCCAGGAGCACTTCAACGAGTGCCTGAACCGTGCGCGCCAGGTGGTGGAGCACTCATTTGGCCGCCTCAAGGGACACTGGCGATGTCTCCTGACGCGCCTGGATGCCAGCCCCAACAACATCCTCCAGATTGTGGGTGCCTGCTGCGCCCTGCACAACCTCGTGGAGAGCAAGGGGGAGACGTTTCTTCAGGGCTGGGCCGCGGAGGCCGGCAGGGCACACGTGCAGCCACCTGCTGCCCCCAGTCGGCAGGTGGACCCAGAGGGCACCCGGGTCCGGGAGGCCCTGTGGGCCCACTTCGACCAACAGGCCGCGGGGTGAACTCTGCCCAGGCCCCCTACTGCCCGCCCCTTCCTCCCCCACACTCCTGCCCCAATGCCCACAACATGGAGCACCCCACTGCCCCCCCCCACTTGTCCTGGAGAAATGACATCACGAACTTGTGGGAGAACGTAAATGTTTTTTTTGTCTTAACGAATTTTTTTTTTTTTGGTAAATAAATAAATATGTGACACACAAACCAAAAAGGAGGGACAAACGTTCAACCAATTCAGGATGGGCACAAATAAAACAATACAACCAGAAAGCAAATCAGTGTGTGCCATCAACAAAAAAGAAAAGCAGGGAGGAGAACGGGGAGAACTATTTACAGGGGGGGGATGGGGCAAACGGGGGCACCAAAATAAACCAGTCCAAACTATGTACAACAAGGGGGGGGGCCACGTCCCGGGCCCCTCGCCCCTACAGCCCAGCACTGGGCGTGCCCGGCCGGGAGCTCCGCCGTGCCTGCAGTCTGGTCCGCGGCTGGATGGGAGCGGGCTGCACTGGAAGGTATCGGCGCCGGCGAGTCTCGGGTGGCTCTAGGGGTCCCTCGGCGCGTTGGCCCTCGCGGGGAGGTGGTGGGGCGACGGCGGACGGCCCGGCGACGGCTGGAGCAGCTGGTGGTGGGGCTGCAGGAGCGGGCATGGTGGGCGGTGGCTCGGCTGGCGCGGCATGGGGGGCCAGGTAGTCAACCAGCCGGTTGAATGTCTGCATATAGGCCCCCCATGCCTCCTTGCGCCAGGCCAGCGCCTGCTCCTGCAGCTGGAGGTGCTGCTCCGACACCTCCAGCTGCCGGCGGAGGATGGTCAGCAGCTGGGGGTCCATTGCCGCCGCCGGTAGCAGGCGCGGGGTCGGCCATCTTGCCCTCCGCGGGGCCGGTCGTTCCTCCGCCGAGGGGCTGCCCTGGAGCGAGGGTCCCGGAGGGCTCTCCGGGACAACCGAGGCCTCGCCGGCGCTCTCTTCCGGTCCTTCGGATGGTGCAGGTGCAGGTGCAGGACACAGGAGAGGAGGGGGGAAAGAAGAATGGAGACAGGCGTTAGTGTGGGCCCCGAGCCGTGGCCTTTGTCCCCCCCGCCCTGTGCTGCAGGTTCCCCATCCCCATCCCCGTGAGATGCTGCTGTGATGGATGGGGTTCAGGGGTCCCCCTGCCCTGCACCCCGTCCCCTGGTGGGAGCGACTCTCACTTCACCCCACAGGGTCTGAGAGCAGGAGAGCTTTCTTAGCCCACAGATGCCCAGTTTCTCCCAGGAGTGACAGCACCAGCTGTCGGAAGAGACAGTCCTTCCAACCCGTCGTGGGGAGAAGACCCCAAGGGGTTCCCCTCTGGGATGCAGCTTTCCCCCTCCTCTGGCTGGCTGCCTGCCACCTCTCCCTTCCCCTAGCCTCTACCTGTGGCCCCCGCCCTCGCCCCCCAATTCCAAGCCAGCTCGGCTCCTCCCTCCTGTTTGTTCAGGGCAGAGGTGTCACCTGCCAGCTGTAGTGCCAGGATCCTCCTTTGGCCCTGGGAGCTCCTCGGCTCTGGTGGCTCATATGTAGCCTGAGTCTCCCTTTGGCACTCCCCCCACTCCATCACATGCTGCTGCTGCGGGGTGTCCCACCCCCTCCTCCCGGGGGCCCCTCGAGGTTCCGCTCCCCCCTGGCCTGGGGATGGGGCATGGCACTGTCATGCAGGGTGGGGGGGGCAGGGGCTGATGGCTGCAGTGCTGTGAGGGCCATGGCCCTGGTGTCCTTGGGGCCATGGCCATGTGAGCGTGTGGGGGGCCCTGGACACATCTTTGTTACCCCTGCCCCTCAAGCCCCGGGGTGTCCACCAGAGAGGGGTACCTACCTGTGGGTCCGCTCCCACGGTCAGGAGATCCCCGGGGGTCGGAGGCCCTGCTGCTGCTCCAGGATGGCAGGAGGAGGATCTGCAGGCCGGTGTCAGTGGAGGAGGAGCCCCCCTCCTCCTCCTCCTCCTCCTCCTCCTCCTGCCGCGATGTCCCGGGGATGGCCTCGGGGGGGGCCCCCGGGGTGCGGGGCTTGCCTCCGGGTCGGACTCCGGCTGCAGGGCCTGCTGGGGCTCGTCAGCCGAGGTGTCAAGGGTGGCCGGAGGGGAGGAGGTATGCCTGGAGCCCAGGATGTCCCTGAGCTCCCTGTAAAAGGGGCAAGTGACGGGGGCAGCCCCAGATCGGCTGGCCGCATCCCGGGCCTGGGAATAACCCTGCTGCAGCTCCTTGACCTTACTCTGGACATGGTCCGGAGTGCGGGCAGGGTGACCCAGGGCAGCCAGGCCGTCGGCCAGCCGAGCGAACGCATCCGCGTTCCGCCTCTTGCTCCCCATTACCTGGAGCACCTCCTCCTCGCTCCAGAGCCCCAGCAGGTCCCGCAGCTCGGCCTCCGTCCAAGAGGGGCCCCGCTGCTGCTTCCCAGACTGGCTGGTCCTCTGGCTGCCCTGGCTGCTCTGGCTCCCCTTGGGGGGGGTCCCCTGGGGGCGCTGGGGGGGCTGCTGGGCAGCCATCGCCGCTGTCAGGGGCTGAGGGCTCGGCAGGCTGCCCGCGTGTGCAGGCTGCAGCCTGCACGTTGCCTCAGCTTCCTGCAGTCAGGGAGGGGGAGGAGACCTTTAAGGGGCCGCTCCACGCGGCCACCAGTGAGCTGAGGGGCTGGAGAGAGCGTCTCTCAACCCCCCAGCTGATGGCCGCCATGGAGGACCCGGCAATTTCGACGTTGCAGGACGCGGATCGTCTACACTGTCCCTACTTCGACGTTGAACGTCGAAGTAGGGAGCTATTCCTATCTCCTCATGAGGTTAGCGACTTCGACGTCTCGCCGCCTAACGTCGAAGTTAACTTCGAAATAGCGCCCAACGCGTGTAGACGCGACGGGCACTATTTTGAAGTTGGTGCCGCTACTTAGAAGTAGCATGCACGTGTAGACGCAGCTCTGAAGAGCAGCATAGCTTGAAGTCATGGCCATAGTGGTCATGTTGGAGCATTGTGGGAGACCTCCATGAGGCCAAGAATTTTGAATTTCACAGCGCTCCATCTGCGCTACCCTACAGTTGACTACATAAGGTCAAATTTGGAGTTAGTCCTCTGGAAAAGTGGGAGTTCAAAAGTATATCTTAGGAACCCTTAAAACTGACAGAACAGACCCTGTAATGTGGAGCGATTCCTTATAAATTTTACCTAATTCACCTAAATTCAATCTAATCTCCTTGGCTGCATCTACTACGAGCCATAGTGCTGGCAGCTTGATGTAAATGAGCAGTCTTGAAAATACAAATAGCTGTTCATTTGCATATGCGTGTGGCTAATTTGCATATTTGTGTGTAATCCAGAAAACAAGCAGTGTGGATGTGGTTCTGCAGCAGAAACCCTCTTTGTTGGCAGCTCCTTATGCCTCTGCTGGCAGGGAGATCTTGCATGGATATGCAAATTATGTATGTGGATATGCAAGTGAATGTCCACTAGCATTTTTGAGACCATTCATTTACATCAAGCTGCCAACACTATGGCTCAGTGTAAATGTAGCTCTAGTGTAGACCAAGCCTCAGTTTGACTGCTAAAAAACTATGTAAATCCAGATGCTGCTTTTAGCTGCATCTGTCTTCAGGAACTGAGGCATGGGTGATCAGGCCTAGCGGTTCGAGCAGTGGCAGGCAGGAACCAAGAGTCAGAGCCAGGAATCAGAGCTGGAGCAAGGAACCAGGCAAAGTAGCAGGGCTGGAACAGGATAGGACAAAGCAGAAAAGGCTCTGGAACAAAGCTGTGTGAAGACTTGGGACAAGGAGATACAGGAGCAAATACAGCTTTGACAGTAAGCATTGAGCAGCTACTGGCCTGGTGCTGTTGCTGGGTTTTGTAGAAAAATCCTCTTCTGAGGTGATTTATATGTCCCTGTCCATGAGCCGTGGTGTCTGTGTGGTTGCCCTGCATCCTGACCAAACAGCCCTTAAGCTAAACATTTAAAATTTATAATCTGCTTTACCAGCAGTGGTGACATATTTCCCTCACAAACCACATCAAAATTAGATAAATTGTAAAATGTATTTACTGTTAAAATGGTGTTTAGATACACAAAATGGCCACTGGAAAATGACAGTTAGAGAATGGCAGTTACAATTAATATTCGGCGGGCTATGAATATGTATGAAGTTATGGTTTGAAATGTTTCAAACTGATTGGTCAATTTAGAATCCTTATACATATGTAATAGTCAAATGCCTCTTTGATACATTGTGGCACTGAGGAGGATCTAGCAGGCATAGGTTGTCAAACAGGTCCACCCAGGCTGCATATATTCAGGAGAGCAGCCCTGCTTGGGGCATTCCGAACCAGACCTCGGAGGAGAGCAGACAAAGAAGAAAGAAGACTACAGAGAAGGACTGAGCTAAGAGCTGGACTGAGCCTGTAGCCGAACATCGCTGGCAGAAGAGCCGAAGCTGACCTGCGTGTCAGTCATCGCTCGCTAGCCGCCGTGGGCCAATGAAGAACAGAAGAGTTCCAGCCAGAAGACCAGAAGCACTCCAGCCTATACAGAGCAAAAATCACTAGTAAGGCTCCGGTTCTTTTATCCGGAGGGTTTGCCCGGCAGACCGCACCGCCCAAACAACGGTGCCCTGCACGGGGAAACCGCAGCAGCGACCCTGCCCTTCCAGTCACCGACCTTAGCTCGGGCCGGTGTCTGAAATATCACGGTCGTTCCTGAAAAAAACCACAAGAGGTTTTGTTAACCAAGACGGTTTTCCTCCTGGCTCTCTTTTTCTCCCTTCCTCCTTTACTATCTGACCTGACGCGGCAGCCGTACAAGCGCGCCGTGAGGGTCATAACTTCCTAGCTCGAAGAGAACTACAGGCCCAGCGCCTGGATTACAGAGCAGGAATAAGGAGGTATTTGTGGTCTGGGTAATTAGGTGAGCAGTTAATGTTTTTATATAGTTTTGTAACAGAAAGTGGATTGGGACTTCCCCATGTCCATGATCTGCGTCTTAAATTTTGTATCCCTTGTCTCTTTGTAAAGGCACAGGAGGCCAATGCTATTGGTCTAGCCTAAAACTATTACATGCACACAGAAGGGTAGTTAGGCAAACTGCTTTATAATTATAATCCAGAGCTATAAGCTCCCCCCTATTTAGGAGGGTAGAGCGGTCAGGGATAACCCTATAAAGGGAAAACCCTGGTGTTCTTAGTAACCCTTTAAGGGTAATGAAGGTCTGCAATAAAGGGCTACCATAACAAGGTGGTCGAAATAGGCAGTACCTTTTTGAGGGGATAACCTTTAACTAGGAAAACCCCACCATTTAACTAAGGGGATAACCTCTCAGAAGGAAACCCCGCATATACTGGGCTGTCCCCTGCTTGGCCAGCAGGGCAACCCACTTAACTAGAGAATTGACCTAGCTTAGCGCAGGCAAATTCTTATTCTAAGTAAGATCTGCTCCCCGCGGTAGTCGGCCAAGGGTTGAGCGACCTGGTGAACATCAGGAAGATCCAGGAATAAATAAATACAATATTCAGCTCTGAAGTTATCCTTTCCATTTTACAGCACGCATCAAAGGCTGCACGGCCCGTCCCGGAAGCGCAGTAAGTAGCTAAGGGGTTAGATAGCAGTGCTGTTATAGCAGTTACCTATTGTTTAAGGCTATAAGCCAATTAGTATTCAAATCCTGTGCTTATTTCAGAAAAACAAGGGTCCATATATTTTGTGTCACCCAGCTTACCATAATCCACACTTTTACTTTGTTAAATAAACCCTTTCTCCCTGTTTGAACCTAACACCTTGTCCGTATTTCTTCCTTGGGTAAACACACCGCAGCAGCGCAGTTCACACACCCTGAAACCCCGTTGTGATTAGACCCACCGTAGACGGCGAGCAGGGTCGCGGGGTAAAATCCTGGGAGCATTGGTAAGGACTCAGTTTTAGTCCAGTCCATTGCTCTGGTGTGACTGACTTAGCCTAATCAATATTCAAATTTATTCTTACGTCACTCACATCCTCGATAGGTTTCAGAGCAGTCCTAGTAACAGCTCACTACCACTCAGGGAGTCTCACTGATCATGGTGTTCAGTGGCCCCATGCTCCACTGCAGGCCGATTCCTGACCTCCACAGGATTTCACTTGGATGCAGTTGATAGCCTTGAGGACGAAATTTGACCCAAGGAGAGGAAATTACTTCTAAAAATCTAACCAATTTCTTCAGTCCTGTGGCAAATTAAGTATCATACTTAGGACGCCAGTGTTATTTTTATAATATTAACTCCTCCATCTCTGCACATTTGAATGTCCCTTAAAAAAATCAATCCTCAAAACACCAAAAAACAAAAACAAACTCCCCACTGTAAACCTTAAAATATACTGAAACAAACTGTGATTAAATTGTCTTGTATTACTTTGTTTGCTATTGATTGAATTTAGTTTCATATATACCAGTTGATATATGCAACATGGAAAATTTGTGAGTGTTTAACCAATGGCTTGCATTATTTAAAATGCCATTACACAGCCTAACTCCATGTCACTTTACAATATACTATTTATACACTTTGGCTATGTCTACTCTAGCCCCAGAATTTTGAAAGGGCATGATAATGAACCTAATCAGAAGATACTAATAAGGTGCATGGCTCGTCTACATGGGGTCCCTGTATGCTTTGAAATCCCCTTATTCCTCTTTGGTTATAGGAATAAGGGGATTTCACCACGTGCGGTGTCTTTTCAAAAAGGACCCCGTGTAGACAAGCCGTACACGATCGAAAGCGGCACTTTTGAAGTGCCGTGACAGTGATTATGCTAATGAGGCACTGCATATTTATGGCAGTCGATCATTAGCATCTTTCAGTTAGGTTCATTATCATGCCCCTTTCGATGTTCTGGGGCTAGTGTAGACATAGCCTTAATGTGTAATCTTATGAACAGCTAAAATATTTACCAGGTAAATAATTACTTTTAAGGTACCTTTTAGATGTAAAGGGCCATTAATTCTTCAAAGACCTGCTCCTGCTCCTAGTAATGTCAGCTGTCTGGTGGCTTGTACCCAGACTCAGTGGCTTCTAAAGGTCATTTCCCAGAATACTCATGGAACAGTTATGTCTGAAAGTGGCGGGACAGTGAACTGTTCTTAAGTTAGGTTGCACTGTCAATGTTTGGCACTAAAATCGGTGATTTACATGAAGTGGCACCAAGAGCCTCCATAACCTCTGGGGGAAGATGGGAGGGGGGGCTTGGCTGCCTGCCATGGAAGGGTTGGGGCCAAGGGTAGAAGGGCCTGTTCCACGCTCCATCAGAGCCTAATGTAGAGCAGCCACACAGTGCTTTGTGGCATTTCAAAGGGCTCTGGGGGAAACTGCTCCTTTTCCTCCCTCAACAGTAGGCCTGTTTGAATGGGATCTCCAGTTAGTGGGAGTTGCAGGGGCTTAGCATCTTTGAGAATCAGGACATTCTAATGTTAGTGTCCCTTCTACACCTGGCTTTTAGATGCCTAATTTTGAGATATATAGCCCAGATGCTGGTTGGTGAGGAGTAGCCCCAAAATGGCTTCAAGTTCCCCTGATCTGGTGATTGTTGGACCCACACTTGGTCATTGGCATGAAATATCAATGGGAATTGGGCCTCTAACCATTCCTGTTTACCCACACCACAGCCTCTGTGCCAGGCTGGAGGAGGTTACCAGGAGAGGAGTAGCCCAGAAACCTCAATGATAGCCCCATGGTTCAAAAGAATTTCCCTGCCACCTGGATAGTTAAGCCTGGTTTAGTGCAACTTTATATCATCACAGCTGCACAAAGCAGCCTTGCAGGTCAGTGAATTTGTTCCATGGTCTGTAAGTGTTACATTCTGTCCATGATTAATAAGCAGACATGTTTCACATAAAATGTTTTAATTCAAGCACTGGAAAATTAATTGCATCATATGCAGAGACGGCTGAGTATGATCTTCAGGCACTTCTGCTTTTCCACGTACCACTCTCTCAACTGTGTTTCTGCGCAGTGAATGAAAAGTGCACCTACAGGAGATTGGACTTGTAATTTGCATTGCAGAAAGTGAAGTAGACTGAGTTAATTAGTTGGTTATACAGAAATAGGCTATTAGTCTCTGACATGTGAGGATCTCTTTAATGTGTCCCCACACTACCTCTGAAAGTGGCAGATGTAAGCTAAGGGAATTCCAGTGTCATGCTGAAGATTTGCTCACATCCTGGGCTTAATTTTCACTGAAGCTTGACAACAGACTATTTTCTTCTGGAGCAGACTTTGTACAGAAAAGCACAAATCTTTCAACCCGTTTATTTAAGCCTTAATTTATTTCATTTCCTGGAACAGTCCAGACTGGTTGGAGTTCAGGATGCTTCAGGGGTTTAACCTTACATGTATAAATGCTAATATTTAGACCATACAAGGATAATCTACTTTACACCCCCTCTGCTGATTGGTTATCTATCTTGGATGGAGAGGAGTGGTGAGCAATGGAAATAATTTGTTGAGCCAGCAACTATTTGCTTATGCGATCCCAGCCTGTGTGCTAATGCCACAGCTGATGCAAAATATGAAATACAAGGAAGCAAAACAGATTGTAAACATAAAAAAGTCCTCGAATGTTTAGCATTTGCTTCGCAAAAACATGTCACGCAGAAAATGGTCTTAGCCTCCGACTGCTGAGCCAAGTCTTCAGCGTTCTGTGCCAAATCAACAATTTGCACCATTCCTACCATACAGCATGTGAAACAGAGGGATGCAGATGTAAGCCTTGTCAGCTTTTCCAGCAACACTCGCAAATATTTTCCTTCTGCAGCAAATTAAGCCCTTGACTCAGTGTCTCACCCAACAGACGTTATTCATTAGGACACAACACATCTGTATTTCAGATTTCATGTATATTGCCTTCTCTCAACAAGTAAATTACACATTTAAGCAAAGAGAACACCATGTCTGTAATAAGTTTTATGGAAAAGAATGGAAAATCTTGTTTTCAAGGGGTTCAAAGTTTACAGATGGTTTTCCCTATTTCAGATACGTTAATAATGCTGCTAAGTTGTACCATTTACGCTATTTAGCCTTAGTGTTACCAATGCTGATGTAAATAAGTAGGGTTGAATGAATTACCTTGCATAGTGCAGCATTCTTTATTACTGTGAAAACAAAAATGTTCTTCCCCTTTGTTGCCTCAAGCACATGAACTAGATTGGAAAGAAAATTGGTTGGATTATATTGCATTTGCCCAAAGCTTATAATAATAATAATATGTGGGAAGATGAAAACAATTGCAAAAGCAAGAGGGAACAAGCCAGACTTTGCTGTGTACTTTGCAGCAGGATTTTTGCAGATAGAATTCTTGATATCTACCAGGCACGCTGGAGACACCTTTGCAAAAGTAATATGATCCCATAAGAGCATGGGTGTCCAACCTTTTGGTTTGCCTGGGCCGCATTGAGTGAAGAGGAATTGTCTTGGGCCACATATAAAATATATAATATAGTTAATGTATATAAATCACATAATAATGTTAAAAATTTACGATTTTGTGGGGCTGCATTACTAGCTGTCCAGGGCCTCATGCAGCCCACGGGCCGCGGGTTGGACACGCCTGCATTAGAGTTTTGGTAAGGTGCTATTACCATGTAACACAGCAAATGTGTCCTCCACTCATTTTTCAGCTGGTTAGCTGCACTTCTCACATGATGGCACACTGCTTTATTTAACTTCAGCTCTGCAGAAGACCAAGAACCCTTGTTCAAAAGTGCTGTTTAGATTTTACTCAAACTTTAATCATGCAAAACTCTCCTTTCAGTGAATTGGAGGTTTTCCTAATTCAACTCTGAGTACAAACTGAAAAAAAGACTAAAGAATTTGGCCCCTTTATCTTCAACTGACAGGGACAGCTGTAGCTCAGAAAATTAGGAAGATGCACTAAAACACCACTTCTCTCTTTCCATCAGAGGAAGACAAATGTGGAACATGTGCAGCAGATGTTCCAGAGTAGAAAGAGGCAGTGTTTGCTCAAATATTGTTGAAACCTCTCTGGAGACCCCTGGCACTGTAAATTGCCCTATCATAGAACAGTCATCTCAGATGTGAAAGATTGCTGTTATTCACTGTGCAGAGTTAGTGGCAGACATTATCAATGGTGGAAGATGCTAGACTATGTGAGCATATAAGGAAAACAGCAATAAGGATGTAGTCCAGATTCTAGGACCAATAATTTACAACAGATGAAGTAAATCAGTTGTGAATGTGCATACATATCAGAGTTCTACATCATATATCAAGTGCCGATGTTGTTGTGCAGGCCTGTCAGCTCTACAATTGTTTTCTTATAGATGCTATAAGGATTACAGTATATGGTTACACAATCAATCACAGAAATCAACAACTGAGTGAAAGTAAGAAGGATCACATCCACAAAACAATCAATCCATTTGGATATATTTATCCTGGAGACAGGGCCTCTACTCTCAGCAGTATACATCTGAATGATCAACACCACTTGCCACAAATTATACAATCCAAGATACACATTCCTGTGTGGATAGTTAGCATCTTTCCTCTGTGACTTGTGGAACTGTCCACGGGGGAAGGGAGAAGAATTCACCCTTTGTTGATAAATAACTGTAAACTTGACTTTTTAGAACTACTATCAACTCAATCTATTTATGTGATTATGAGACTACAATTGTAAACAAGAGTAAGTTTGGCTTTTACCACAGTTAACAGGTTTCTCTTCTGAATCTAAAGAAATTGTGCAAATTAACAAAGCCACATGAGATGTTTTGATCAGTTTTATTTCAGTGTAATGCATTGCAAAATTGCCTACATGGTGCCACAGTGTGACTCAGAATGGTAAGAGTGGGACAATGCTTCATTTGTTCTATGTAGCTGCTGCTTGTAAGATCTGGAAAATGTTTACTGTACACTGGCAAAATCCTCTTTTAACCCTTTAGAGCATACCAGCAGGGACTATGTGAGATAATTAGAACGTGACATGGAAGAGAACTTTAGAAATCACACCCTATTAATTCATACTATGGTACTGTATAGATAAGCCTTTAGTAAGCTCTCTTAAGCTTTTACTGTAGGCCCATTTCTATGAGGATTTGACAAATGAGTAACTTTGGGCCTGATCCATAGCCTATTCAATTTAACAGAAGACTCAATTATGTGCATGAGTATCTCATTACAATGATTTTTTCACTGAACTTCTGCTTCCAATTCCAGATAAATTCAAAGTTCAAAGAGGCATGAAAACTAAGAAAGACCTAACAACCCAAGGCAAATTTGACACCAAGTGAAATTAATTAATCCCTTTTAAAAGGAAAACCTTTAGAGTTAGGGGTTTTGTAATTTTGTAAAACATTCTGGTCCATTATTATTTTAGGTGAACTCATTAATCTAGTCCTACCCTGTGAGTATTGTAAGTGCTGGATGTTGGAATAGATGCAACAACAAAATGTCTTCTATAGCAAATTTCAGTGAGTTCTGGAATTTGCTCTCTCTAGTGGTGGATATGTCACCAAAATATTTAAAACCCCAAAGGGCAATGCTCATGTAAGCAATTCCATTGGTGAACACTGAACATTGTGAAAAGGAATTGGACATTCAGACTGAGGATGTGTTCTGTAAACACAACGGAATCTTTTTTTAAATCTATGAAGTCTCTCATGAGGCAAAAGTTTTAGATTAGTTGAATCATTGCCCCAGCAAAAACAAAGCTTAATTGTGTGCATTTACTTTCAAATATAGCTAATGGTCTGAACTAAAAGGCTGCCCTTTTTCAACAATGGGAAAACCAATGCAAGCAACATAAAATGAATCAAGTAAGAAACAACTGTTACGCAGAACAACTTCTAAGTAATCATCAAAAACAAAGAAAAAAAAAGGAATTTTCCAAAAGACCAGATTGCTTTTTGCTCTGTGTTTTATGCAAACAAAACCAACGATATCTGTGTCACACATGCTTAACCATATACAATAAACCCTGATCACATACTTGGCACTAAGAGGAAGACAAAACTGAAAACTCCCAAACCTCATCCTGAACAATGTCAAAAATTGGATTTATTGTAAGTGGAAGAGGCAATTTTGAAGGCTCACATTCGCCTGACCATTGTTACTCAAGATGTACATGAAATGGAAAAATCCAGGCTTGATTTTCAGAACTTAAATACAAGTGGAACCTTTCTGGTCCAGCATCCTCAGGACCCGACGGTACCAAGCCAGGGCATTTGCTGGACCAGTGGAGGTCAATTCCAATCCCCTGCTGCTGCTGACTGCAAGACTCCACCCACTTTAGTGACAGCAGAAGAGCTGGCATCAAGGGAGCAGGGACAGGGGGTGAGGTCACGGAAAGATGCAGGGTTCCACAGTGAGAAGGCAGGAGCTTGGCTGAGGTTCTAGACCTTGCCTGTGGCTGCAAGGCTTCACTTCTGGCCCCTGCAGGTGCAGGGCTCCACTTCTGGCCCACCTCTTCCCCAAAGCATCCCTCCATCCCCACTCCACCTCCCCCCTCCCAGTGCTATTTTCAGTGCCCCAGAAGCTCCGGAAGGATTATCCAAGGAGTTATCCAAGGATTATCCAAGGATTATCCAACCAGCACATGTCCCCTGGTTTTTGCCTGGGAGTATCTTAGCCCTGGAGGACCCAACAAAGACAGACTGCAGTTGTTGTCAGATGAGGGAAGTCCAGGATATAGAGGTTCATCCTGTCAGGTTCTTGGTTTGACAGTCAAAACAATCATCTTTTTAATTGTAGACTTGCACACATTTATCTTATAAATCTCTACCCAATGGCACACATCAGAACAGAACCACAGATGAAGCTTTGATGTAGATTGGAATGGAATTTCTTTCGGTTTGTCTTTGGTCAAGCATGTAAGTTACCAGATACATACTTAAGTGCCCTCACTAGGGACAGCTAAAGAGAGAAATCCTGATCCTAGTTTATGCAAAGACATATTGCCAGGAGTTTTAAAATAAACATTATATAGGCTTGTAGTACAGAGATATACTGTGCGAATTTTCCCATGGTCTGCCAATTTATGATATTTGAAATGAAATTTCAATGAAAAGTTTAAAATATAAAATGTAAAAAGTTATCTTTTTTTTCTTATTTCATTGCTAGCTCTACAATTTATTTTAGATTTATGCTGCAGTATTGCTGCTGTCCAGACCTTGGAGCACAGGCGTGACCAGCTCTGCTATGTTTTATATGGATGATTTGTGACGTATGTCAGTGCCCATCAGGAGCTAGAGTTGAACACAAGCTCATATTTGAATGAACTCTAATTTGAATCTGAGCCTGACAAAATGAAAGTCCAGGAGAGAAAGGTTCCCATAGCGTAGCCATAAGCTAAAGGCAGCACATGGAGTCCTAAATAATTCTCAGCCACTCCCATAACTTTTGTAATTCCTTGGTTGCAGGGGTGATACCATTTATACCATTTCCATTTACAATTTAAGAAAGAGCAAAACACAGGAAATTTAGAAATTGTTAAGCTTTCATTAGTCTCTATCATGGTGTGATGTTCCTCTGCAACATTTCCTTTTAAACTAAAAGCACTTTTTAAAATGGAGTTCTGGCCGATAGCTTTACCCATCGCTATGTAAATATTATGAACAGAAGTACCTGTTAGGACTTGATTTGTGGCCGATTTTTCCCTTCTGGTTCTCTGGATTGTTTATCTTTTCTCAGGCTGCTTCTACAAACACAACATTGCAATGGCATAACAAGTTTCAAAACTGGACTGTGTTTACTTCTCATGGGGTGACCACCCACAATTTCAGTCCTTGGATTTGCTATAAATTGCAGGCCACCTTCTGCATTCCTAGCAATCAACACAGTGATGGGAGCTCCAGTGGATTTGCTTTAAATGACAAAAATTAATCAAGCTTGTAAGATTTTCTAATGTTTTTTAGTGAATAAAGAACCTCTCTGGCAATCTGGGATGTGGTATGGGAAATAAGCCCTGATGGTAGCAGAATGTCTAGAGACTAATCAAAAGAGGAGATTAAGTGCATTTTTTATTTTGGAAACTACCTAGGAATCCAAACTCAACCATAGCAAACTACATTCTTCCTTAATCTCCTTCATACAAAAGAAGCCTCTCTTTTATTTCCTGCTAGTAGCTAGTGTGACAGTTAAACTGCACTTTCTCCCTCTGTCTCTGTGTTAATCTAGATTGAATTGTAATCAACCATCTTTTAGATGACAGTGACATCTTATTAAAAATAAATGTTTACCTCCCTTCCAAACCTTTCTTCTTATTTACCATGATCAGCTACATATTTGTGTTTCTTTCTCAAAGGGCTTGTCTACACTTGCTCCCAACTTCGAAGGGGGCAAGGTAATCAGGGTGATGGGAGCGTACTAATGAAGTGCTGCAGTGAATTTTGGGGAGCAAAGGCACTTCGGAATAGTACGGGCACTTTGAAGCCTGACACTTCAGAGTTGCCGCAGGGGAGACTAAACCTAATGAAGTGCTGCATATTCACTGCAGCACTTCGTTAGTAATCTCCCATCGTGCTGATCAGCATGCCCTCTTCGAAGTTGGGGGCAAGTGTAGACCCAGTCACAGTGAATAGGCAAGATGGGATTTAAGGGTTTCATTTTTATTTTTAAAAACAGCTGGTTGAGTTTGGCATTTAAACTGTTTTTAATGTAAAATGTTTGTGGAGATTTTGATAAAAAATTTGGGGAAGAAATTCAACTTTTTAAATTTAGAATTGTGGGGAAAAAAATCCCATGTTCTCTTCTTAGCCCCCACCTTATCCTTTTCACTCCACCTGCCCAATTTAAAATTTAAAACACTTTTCTTTCCATTTTGGAAATAAAAATCTCCAAACTTCATTTTGACCAAAAACTCTTAATTGCTTTTTGACAGAGAAAAAGGCTATATGAGAAAATGTGTTAATACAGTCTGCAAAACTATTCATTCATGAAGGAGAAGGTATCACATACATAATACAGTTTCCCTTGATTCCCTCATTTCCTGGAACATGCAGGATCTTCTCTGAGCCTTAAAATAATTACTAAATGAAACAATGATGAGCATTCACTGTTGTACTGACATGCAGTATATTGTTCAAAATATGCATTGACTCTCAAGAATTACATATCTTCATTTCACAATGCATAGAACATTAATAAAGAACACAAATTGTTAAACCACCTCCCAAATTACCTAGGTTGATTATCCTTAACCAGCAATTTATTTTCTATTGCAGAAAATAGGTAAATTTATTGTGTGTGTGTCACTCCCTTGGCTTAAGGGTGTATTCCAGGGATAAATTTGGCCCTAATGCTTTCCTGAGAGTTTTTAAGCCCAGATGTTTGCTTCACTCCAAAGTTCGTGCATTACTAGAAAGGGACCTAATCCCCATTGACTTCAATTTCAGTTAGGCTATGTCTAGATTACAGTAGTTGTTGACAGAAGTTTTGTTGAATGATATCTTCTGACAAAACTGTCTACAGATTGTGGCCAAATTGCCAAGCAGATCGCGAATTGCAAGCAATCCGCTCTGTCGACAGAGTAGACCAACTGCTGGGCTACTATCTCGATAAAATGGCTAACCAGAAACACAGCAGACAGGGCTTCCTGGTGTCCTGGAATCTCTGTTTGTCATGGGGCGCAGGATAAGACTGTGAACAAAAGTGCTGCATTCAATTGATTTATTGTCAACAAAACACCTTAGGAATCTGGATGCTCCACAGGTTTTGTTGATAAAACACCAATTTTCATTCTCACATATTGGCTACATCTACACTTAGTAAAAACTTCAAAATTGCCATGCTAATGGCCAGATTGAAGAATACTAATGAGGTGCTGAACTGCATATTCAGTGCCTCATTAGCATGCCAGCAGCTGCAGCACTTTGGAATTCCTGCGTTTTGCTCCTGTGAGGCTTGTCTACACCGGGGTCCTTTTTGAAAGGACCTCACCAACTTCAAAATCCCCTTATTCCTATGGAATAAGTTTCGAAAAGGACCCCGGTGTGGACGAGCCACGCGGCAGCGAAAGGTGTGAATAATTTCAAAGTGCCACGGCTGCCAGCATGCTAATGAGTTGCTGAATATGCATTTCAGTGCCTCATTAGTATTAGTTGATCTGGCCATTAGCATGGCCATTTTGAAGTTTGTACTAAGTGTAGACACGGACATTGTGTACACAATTTATTACAACAAATTAGATTTTTTTTCCTTTCTGAGAATCTCTACTTATCTCTTTACATGATCTTGACCATACCTAAAGTCCTGATCCTAGCTTTCCTTCCTCCAACTCACTCTCCCTACATTGCTCCCACCTGCATATTTTCAGCTTCATCCTGAGAGGGTTCTCAAGAATTCTGAATTGGGTCTTCCAATTCCAGCTTCATGTTTCTATCATGGTGTCACCAACGCCTGGAACTTTAGCTCCCAACCTCTTTTTAGTGAACTGCTCACTCACTTTCTCCTAGAAATCCTTCCCACCTTCCTCTCTTTATCTATAATCTCTTTAGAACCGCCCATAACTGAACTGTTCTGATTTTGGTTTGGTCTACTTTGTCTGAGAGGATAAACTCTTCATGGCCGGTACAGCATACATGTAAAGACCAACGTAAGGGTGTGAAGGAAAGATTCTACTGACTTCAGTGAGTGTTGGATCAAGTTCCAAATAAAGGAAAAACAAAAACAAAAAATAAAAAAGAAGTATGCTGCTGATTACCGGTTTCTTGTAGTTTGTATTTAACAGATTATTTTTCTGAGTACTATGCAGAACCAACAGGTTCAGAAACACCCATATATGCACATATTTTGCTGCAAACTATAGTTGCAGAGAGAATAATTTGTCACTTGGCAGACGCTTTGAGGTGGTCTAGAAGATGATCATATTAAATTAGCATTAGAAGGAAGAAAGACTGCTACAGAAGGCACATGCACTCTTAAGTACCCTTGTCTCAGCACTAGTGTCTCCATGTACACACCTGGCAGCACAGCAGGTGTGTCAGTGACTCAGCTACCCCATTTTGACTACTAGTGATGCTCATGTATAGTGATCAATGCCCCTTCGGAGATCTAGTTTATTTCAACAAAGGCAAGCAAACGTTCAACTGCCAGCGTGCTAGGTCTAGCACATGAAACTGTAGTAACCAGACACATTAGTGGAACCTGCCACATGTAGGCTGGAAGCCTGACGCCCTGAGGGGACAGTGACTCTGTAACTCTTAAACTTTTCTTCTTTCCCTTGCTCAGAACAGCTTTTTTCTCAGGGAATATGCAAATTAATTTTTTATGACTAATCCTTTTCTCTCTGAGATTTTGGATCACTCTCATTTCAGTAGCTACGTCTACACGTGAAGCCTACATCGAAGTAGCTTATTTCGATGTAGCGACATCGAAATAGGCTATTTCGATGAAAAACGTCTACACATCCTCCAGGGCTGGCAACGTCGACGTTCAACATCGACGTTGCGCAGCACCACATCGAAATAGGTGCTGCGAGGGAACGTCTACACGCCACAGTAGCACACATCGAAATAAGGGTGCCAGACACAGCTGCAGACAGGGTCACAGGGCGGACTCAACAGCAAGCCGGTCCCTTAAAGGGCCCCTTCCAGACACAGTTGCACTAAAGAACACAAGATCCACAGAGCCGACAACTGGTTGCAGACCCTGTGCATGCAGCATGGATCCCCAGCTGCAGCAGCAGCAGCCAGAAGCCCTGGGCTAAGGGCTGCTGCACACGGTGACCATAGAGCCCCGCAGGGGCTGGAGAGAGAGCGTCTCTCAACCCCTCAGCTGATGGCCACCATGGCGGACCCCACTATTTCCATGTTGCGGGACGCGGATCGTCTACACGTGCCCTACTTCGATGTTCAACTTCGAAGTAGGGCGCTATTCCCATCCCCTCATGGGGTTAGCGGCTTTGACATCTTGCTGCCTAACTTCGATGTTAACATCGAAATAGCGCCCAACACGCGTAGCCATGACGGGCACTATTTCGAAGTTAGTGCCACTACTTCGAAGTAGCGTGCACGTGTAGACACGGCTAGTTTGAAATAGTAGCTGATCTTGTTTCACAAGAGTGAGAGAGACTCTGATAAAAATTTTTCTCTAGGTTAATTTCCTGCCATAAACTATGATGCATGGATACCAGGCCCAACAACGGGGGGCGGGGGGCAAGGAGGGAACTGCATGAGGGCCTGGGGGACTTACAGGGGGCCCAGGAGTGCCACTGCTGTAGCCCTACCCACGTCCTTTTCCACAGCACTGCTGTAGCAGCAAGGGAGGAATGCAGAGGGCGGGGCGGGGTTGGAACCTGAAGCTACAGGGCAAGAGGGGGGCTTGGAGGCTGTAAGCATGTAAGTGAGCCAGGAGGTGAGAGCTGGGCTTGTGGGGGGGGGAGTGTGGGATTGGATGGAGGAGCAGACTGGGAAGAGAAGATGGGACCAAGCTCTGGGGCAGAGCTGGGCTCAGGACTGCAGGAAGCAAGGACTGAGAGAGGTGGAGGAATTGGACTGGGAAGAAAAAGAGGGGAGAGGAAAGAGTGGTAGGGAGGGATGGCTGAGAAAAAGGAGCCAAGTAGAAAGGGGTGCACAGGGTAGCTTGGGAGAGGCTGAGCTTGTCAGGGATTTGCTGGGGGCATAGAGTGGGAAGGAGCCAAGCTGAGCACAGAACCACTGAGGGCAGAGCAGTGCAGGAGGTGTCTGGTGGGCAGAGCGAGAAGGGGCTGAACTGCATGCAGGAACACTGTGGTGGGGGGCAAACCCGGGCTGGAGTTCTGAGTAAGGAAGGGGCCAAGCTGGGCACAGGAATCCTGGCTGGGCTTGGGGATCCTGGGGGCAGAGAGGGGAAGGGACAGACTGGGGCATGGGAACCCTGGGGGTTAAAGCTGGATGGGAGCTGCTGGGGGGACACAGGGGCTAGGGGCCAAGCTGGCCACAGGACCACTATGGGGCAGAGCTGTTCAGGATGTAGAAGGAGCATGGGTGGGGCACATCCAGACAAGTGGGGGGTGGAGTTGTGACTGACTAAGGGGTGCTATGATGGACGGGGTGGCACCTGGGGTTTCCCTGGGTGGAGAGGTGGGGGACTGTGGCTCTACCAGAGGGAGGGCAACAGAGGGCCCCTTGACTGTGATGTCCTGGGGGACAATAGGACTTTGATACACAGCCCTGTGCAGCCAATAGGTCAATTACATTGTATTCAATGGACCCTGGATGCACTCTTGTATTAGTAATATGTTCTCTTAAAAATGTAATCAGTGTAACCTTTTACCTTTCCTGAGTTCAAGTTAATCTTCATAATAATAACCACCAGTAAATATTCCTCCAGAAATGTAGAACACGAATGCCCATTCCTTAGAATAAAAAAAAAAAACCCAATAAAATATTTCAGTAACAGATAACACCCCAGAGAAGCAATAAGCCTAATAAAACAAGAAAGCAAACATCAATCCTTCTGGAAAGTGAAAGTATCTAGATTGCAAAAGAGTGGCTTGGCTATCACAGTGGTTTTAGCTGTTTGTATCAGGTTCAGACATCACTGTCTTAAGGGATCCTTAATTATTGTCTGGTTTATTTTTCTTTTTTCTGAACTTGATGTTTGTTTCAGACCCTACAGCATATTAAGACTACCACCACTGGTGACGTTTTAAGAAATATAGTCTTCATTAGTAGATCCAAAACAGTCAAAACAGATCATATTTATTAATTTTTAAAAGGAAACCAGTGCTTCTGGGATGACATTTTGTGTTCTAAAAGGGGTGGAGTAGATTTTTATGGCCACTATTATCCAAATATCATGGAAATACAATTGGACCCTTAAAATGGTTGTACAAGCAACACTTTCAATGTGTCTTAGGTTCTGGTGCTCACAGTACATTAATGGAATAAAATGTATGGTCAGTAAATTAGCATGAGATAGCCCCAAATGCTCAGTCTGGTTTTGGTTCTGAAAATGCTCAGACTTTCCAGAATATTTTTACAGAAGTTTAATATTGAAGATTGTTTTGTTTCTATGTAGCGAGATGGATGGAAATCAAGCCCCCAAGCCAAAACATCTGGGGAAATCTGGATCCAGATGTGATAAAATAAGCACATGAAAGCATGTAGTGTTGATTTTTCCATTTGTAAGACTGCCCATCAGAATGTATGCTGAAGGAGGGCTAGATTCTCTCCTACACCATAGCTTTGGCACTGTGATAGCCAACAATGGCTCCCTCGACAAAGAAATCAATGCCAGGATCTGCAAGGCCAACCAGACACTAGGACGTCTGAGAGCATGAGTGTTGAATCAGAACAATATATGACAGTCCACTAAACTGAAAGGGTACAAGAGTGTAGTCCTGACCAGTCTCCTGTATGGATGTGAAACCTGGACCTTGTACAGCAAACATGTGAAACTGCTGGAGTGCTTCCACACAGGCAGCCTGAAGTCAATACTGCATGTTCAATGGCAGGACAGAGTCACTATCATGGAAGTCCTTGACAGAGCAGGAATAACAAGCATTGAAGCCATGATTCTGAAAGCCCAGCTTCGCTGGACAGGGCATGTCATACGAATGGAGGAGTCAAGAATCCCTAAGCAACTCCTCTATGGTGAGCTCTCCTAGGGTGAAAGGAACCAAGGCAGGCCTTGCAAGAGGTATAAAGGCTGCGTGAAGGCCAATATTGCTCATGCTGGATTAAAACCAAAGCAGCTAGAGCAGCATACAGAACACCAAACATGGCAACTTTGATGAGCAGTGATGCATATGCCCGATGGACACTTGTGCAAGGAGGAAAGCAACAGCAGCAGCTGCACCAACAGAGCCAGGACAATTCTCTTGCCCCTACTGTGAATGCCCATGCCGTTCAAGGCTTGGACTCATCAGCCACATGCGAGTCCAAAACAGATGAGCCTGTACAAGCTCAAAACGTCATCGTTGGATATGATGGACTATTGAGAAACTTAGCTATGTTGCTCAACAGTCATTTTTTCAAAAGTAATAGCTTCCCTATTATCACAAAAATATTACTGGTATAGTTTTGACACATCAGTTCTGCAAGAAAGCTCTTGTTTCATATTTTCCAGAGGTGAAGCTGAATTTACCATTCATCCCTTTTCCAATTCACAGCCACTATTATTATTTTTTCTATTTCTTAATAGCTTCTAATACATTTTTGAAAATGTATTCCTACCTCATTCCCTAGTTTTATAAAACAGTAAAATACACCTACTGGACGCATTAAAAGTTGTGTCCATTGAAGAATTAGTAGCATTGATTGATCTTGCAGTTTACCTACTCCACTGTTGGACTGTTTTCCATAGTATTTTGTTGAGGTGTTTGTAACTTCTCTTACCTCATTCCCTCAGGAAGACACTTCTGCAAATCTAAAAGAACTCCTACTTCATTATAAATGACAAGACTATATATATTTTGGTTTCATCCATTACGACTGAAACTAAATGCTTATGAGTGCTTTCACAGTACCCATTTTATCCTCTAATTACTCAGAATTTATATGTTGGGGTTTTGAATGACCTTGAAATGATTAGGCAACCAACCTACTTTGCTTCTCTCTCTTTATTTTCCCCAAACAAACTGCATTCTAAAATCCTGACAATTTTTGACCACCCTAACCATACAATCAAGTAAAGTCTATTTCTCATGAATTCATGGCAGATATTGAGCAACTTGAAAAACTCTGGAAACCACATTGCCTTAAAAACTTGATTCTCTTGCAACATTAATGAGAGTTTAATTACAACACAAGGTCATTGCTCATTTACAAGATGCTCTCTATGGTTATCATAGTGCTTCAGAAGTCACCTAGTCCTCTCACACAAATACTTCGGTTAATTATCCCTTTTCCATTAACATTATGAATATATAAAACAAACAGTGAAGAATAGTTTATGTACATTTCTACTTGGTGCACATTGCTGGTATTTTGCCCCAAATTTTTGCTAACTCAAACAGTTTTCACAGTGTTTTTATCAATGAAACCACTCCTGTGTCTCACAGAAAACCCCAACAGCCCACATTTGAAAGAAGCTTAAGGATTATACCACAAGTAAAGGGCTGATTTTTAAAATGTATCTCATGCTGATAGCTGAGTGATTCACTGAGTGAAATGTTGGTTGGCTAGGGTTATTGAGAACTGTTTTTTCTGCTTCAGTTCATGTGGGAGTTGCTCTGAGTTTTGGGGTCAAATTAACTTCCATAGTTCTGAGCAAAAAAGTCAGTCAAAATCATTGCTTCCACATGGTTTCAATTAAAAAAAGGCATAATCCAAGAACCTGTGCTTGTCGGCTCAAGTAATGTTTGACATCTGAAGGAGAGGATTGCATGAAGGCATGAAGCACAAACACACACTACAGTGTACTTAGGGACTGCCATTTAGAGCTGGTTGGGAATTTTCAGACAAAGCTGTTTTTCATCTAGCCGTTTCATGGAACTGTACCAATTTGAATGAAATGTTAATCGGAAAAGATTTCTCAAGTCCAGGATGGAAATTCTGGTCAAAACCAGATAGAGACAGACACTCTGACAGGGCACTCGTCTGGTGGGGTGGGAATGCCATACTCACTTCCCTCCCCTGCCTCATTCAGATCTTATGCTTGAACCTGGACTTCCACATATTAGGTGAGAACCCAAACTACCTGGTCTTTGGTCCTTTACTGAGGTTGTTACATTTGTATAAATATTCACAGATTAATGAGTGAGGGAGGCAAAGAGGATATGTCTACACTAGAGGGTTTTATCAACAAAACTCGTGGAGCGTCCACACTAAAAATGTGTTCTGTTGACAGTAACTCAACAGAATATGGCACTTTTGTTGACAGACTTCTGCCTCTCCCCCTCAAGGCAGAACCCCTTTCTGGACAGAGTCTGTCAACAAAAAAGACATGTTGATGCTGATGGGGGAGGGGGTTCTGTTGACAGAGAGGATGTCGGGTCACCAGACAGCTCTGTTTTCAGAGATTCCAGTTGTCCTTTCTATTGTGAGAGCAGCTGGGCAGTCTGGCTGCTCTGTCAACAGAGTGGATGGATAGAGTAATCCGCTTCCGTGTGCGGCCACAATCTGTTGACAGAAGTTTTCTCAAAAGATATCTTCCAACAGTAACTTCTGTCACTAGATCACTGTAGTGTAGACATAGCCAGACAGACTGATTCTGTATCCTAGTGGTTAGGGCAGCCACCTGGCATGTGGGAGATCCATAGGCTCTCTGCAAAAAACCTCTGAAAGTTTTCAGTTGCATTCCAATACAGAACATGGGGGGAGGAAAAAACTTGAAAATGAACATCCTGATGAGACAGGAAAACCTTTCCTACCCAACTCTGCTGCCATCTGATTCGCGTCATCTTACATCTTCATGGAACTGGCAAGGTTGGTTTCCTCTCCACCTCATTTCCCCTGAAAAAAACACTTTGGAAAGCTAGCATCTTCCTTGTTTCCCCAATTCAGCAGCACCAGGGGAGAGGAAAGTTCCTGCTGCTGTGACCGTACTGCCCTTATTAAAATCTGAGTGTGCTGAACATTCCTCTGTGGAGGATTTCCAGGTTGATTTTGGGGTAGGGGGAGGGAAGCTGGGCTGACTTGGCTACAACCTTCCTGGGAATATAGCTATCAGGCAGCTGGCAAGCTAACTTCCCCATTAAAACCCAGAAGGTTTTGTTTTGTTTTGTTTTCCAGGTTGCTGCACTTCCACTTTGTAGTAAATGCAGGTGAAAGTCTATTATACGCAGCTGAGAACCCCACAGAAAAAGTGGGTGGCCTGAGCTTAGAACCTGGAGTTTGACTCACTGGAATCTGGCATGAATTCAAGAAAGTTTCATATGGTTTGGTTATCAAAGGCAGGCATGGGTCTACTGACATCCCCACCTTTCCCCAGTTTGAAGGCCCTCCATGTTTTAATGAGCTACAGAGTGTATTATAATAATAGTTCAGTGCTGGCCTGTCAATGCAAATATAATGCACTGCACAGCAGCCCATTTTACCTTCTTCTGTCCCATCACCAGTCATTCCAATACAGGAATATTCCATGCGCAGACTGCAGACATACAGACTTTACACAGGCAGAACTCCCACTAACTTCAATTAAGTTAATGGCCATTATACTGCAAAATTGTCCTTTAGTGACATTCCTAGTGTTATTGTTCTAGAACTTACTGCTGTTTGCAGTTCCTTTATGCTAATTTCTGTTGAGTAATGGGGTGTATGGGGTGTACAGGGAGGGGGAGTACCTCTGTTGGAAGGATTTGTCGTACCCCTTCGTGGGTAGTCCGTCCACTTTGGTCCCCGCCTGTCACTCAGCTCTCACTTGTGGCTCCAAGTAGCTGCAGCATGCGCAGCAGCCATACCCCGGTCAAAGGCTTCGACAGGCCGGCCGAACCAGGTGAGTGTAACTGATGGGGCTCAAACCCTCGGTGAATTTTCGGATGTGCCTACCCAGCATGTGAAGTCAGTTCCGGCGGACTGGGCAGAAGAGATCATTTAGATCCAACGGCCAAGAAGGCGGTTCTGCAACGCTTTGTGGAAAGTGAAGGGCTTGACAAGGCATGAAAGACGTCAAGGCATCCACTGCAACCAAAGAAGTTACCAGTTGTGATGATTCTACGTACCACTGGTGCCTGGCTTCCAAGGTCGAGAGAGTGGGATTGCTCCCGTGCAACGGCTCTACCACTTAAAAAGCTTTCACGCACAGGTCCTGTGCAAATCTTCATATCATCACATCACCCAAGTCCTGTGGCGATGGGGGAGGGGCGAAGCGACAGGTGGAGGTTACCACAGGGAGTCGTAGTCCCAATCCCACACATAGGCGGCCTGTGGACAAGTGGTCATCCAGCTCTGTACCTGGGGCAACAGAGTTGCACGGCAGCATCCCAGGCATCTGAGCAGTCCTCTTTAGGACAGCACTGCTCACCCCAGTAAGGGAGGGGCCTAGAAAAGGTGGCCTAAAAATTGCCTGCCCTACAACAATAACTGGCCAGCAAGCCGTGGCTGGCAGTTCAACCCTACTTGTGGTCAAAACCAAAAGAAAAATTTCAGAAAACTTACCATTGGTGTATGGAATGTTCGTACTGTCATGCATCAAGAAGCTGTTGCAAGACCTGAGAGAAGGACAGGTCTCATTGCTTGTGAACTAGCCCGCTATAACATCGATATTGCAGCATTAAGTGAAACAGATTGGCTGGGGAAGGTTTCTTGAGTGAACCAGGAAGTGCTTATACCTTCTCCTGGAAGGGTAAGGCTAAGACAGAGGATAGAATACATGGAGTCGGTCTGGCAATAAAAACCTCATTGATGCGTCAACTCCCAGACCTTCCAGTGGGTATCAATGAAAGATTGCTGAAACTATGCTTCCCACTAAACACCAAATGTCATGCCACCATCATCAGTGCATATGCACCCACTCTAACATGCCCTGACAACTCAAAAGAACAATTCTATGAAGATCTCGACAGACTGATCAAGGCCACACCTGTAACAGACAAACTACTCCTACTTGGAGATTTCAATGCCCGAGTCGGGGCTGACAACAAGAACTGGAAAGGAGTAATGGTATAGGCAAAATGAACAGCAGTGGACTACTCCTTTTGAGCCTTTGTTCTGAAAACGACCTGACTATTACCAACACTCTGTTCCGACAAGCAGATAAATACAAAACGACATGGATGCACCCTAGGTCTAAACAGTGGCATCTGATGGATTATGCCATTGTCAGAAGGCGAGACATCTGAGACATACTGATCACCAGAGTAATGCGAGGCGCAGAGTGCTGGACAGATCACAGATTAGTCAGGATGTCTCTTCAACTTTACATCGCTCCCTCTCAGCACAAATGCCTTAAGCATGTGCAACCTGCTTTTAACATAGCCAAACTGAAGGATGCCCAATGTTTAAACAATTTTCAGAAGAGTCTCGATGACAAATTAACATCCCATGGTCAACTGGTCGGTACTGTAACTAAAAAGTGGGATCAGTTCAAGCAGATAGTGACTGACACAGCAATAACATCGCTTGGACCAAAGAAAAGAATACATCAGGGTTGGTTCGATGAGAACCAAGAAGAAATATGTTCAGCACTGGAAGTAAAGAGAAAAGCCTTTATTGAATGGCAGAATGACCCCTCCTCAGCTTCCAAATGGGACCATTTCAAGCACCTTCAGAGCAAAACACAGAAACACCTCCATCAGATACAAGACAGCTGGTGGGAGACCAAAGCCAAAGAAATTGAGCACTATGCTGAGACCCACAACTCAAAGATGTTCTTTAGTGTTATTAAAACTGTCTGTGGACCTTCTAAACCAAGGACTACCCCATTGCTCTCATCAGACAACACAACACTGGTCAAAGACAAAGAGGGCATCAATGAAAGATGGTGAGAACACTTTAGCAACCTCCTTAACAGACCATCAACCGTGAATAACAACATCCTCAATGAGATTCCACAACAACCCATCCTGACAGATCTTGACTTTCCGCCCACTATAGATGAGACTAAGAAAGCAATTTGTCCAGGTTATACACCTTTTCCATGACGACATGACAGGTGAAGCACTGTCTGAGGGAGCCACATCAGGCCCCTTCAACATCACCAATGGCGTGAAACAAAGATGTGTTCTCGCTCCTGTCTTATTTAACCTGTTCTTTGCATGCGTCCTTAACCATGCAATGAAAGATCTGGACTGAGGTATATACTTGACATACCAGCATGATGGTTCACTTATTGCCCTCCGTCACCTGAATGCAAAGACTAAGACAGTGCAGAAACTTCTTTCTGAGGCACTGTTTGCTGATGACTCACACTGAAAATGACCTTCAGCACATTGTCAACAAGTTTGCTGAGGCCTCGCAACTTTTCGGACTATCAGCCTCGGAAAGACAGAAGTTCTCCTTCAACCTGCACCTGGATCAAATGCTCCTGTCCCGAGTATCTCCATTGATGGCACTCAGCTTAAAGTAGTGGAGAACTTTAAATACCTGGGTAGTGTCATATCCAGTGATGGGTCACTGGATAATGAGATCAACACGTGAATATCTGAAGTGAGCCAGGCACTTGACTGTCTGCGTGTCAAAGTTCTAAACCATCATAACATCCAGATGTCAACAAAACTGCTTGTACACAGAGCTGTTGTTCTCTCATCTCTTTGGTATGGGTGTGAAACATGGACACAATTTAGGCATCACATCAAGCAGTTCGAAGCATTCCACATGCGCTGCCTCCGTAACATCATGAAGATCTGCTGGCAAGACAAAGTGCCCAATCTTGAGGTCCGCGAGAGAGCCCAGATAACAAGCATCGAAATGACGATTATGAAGTCACAACTATGTTGGACTGGTCATGTCAGCTGCATGGATGCCAACAGAATCCCTCGCCAGCTTCTGTATGGTGAACTCTCCCAGGGCATCCGGCGTATAAGTTGTCCACGGAAACACTACAAGGATACCATCAAAGCCAATCTGCAGTACAGCAGTATCAAACCTAGGGACCTTGAGGATGCCGCTAGTGACAGAACACAGTGGCGTGCAAGAGTCAGAAATGCCTGCATTGCCTTTGAGGAAGACCACTGCCAGCATCTACAAGAGGCATGTGAATGACATCACAGAACATCAGCAATGCACAACCCACAGACTGCAAACTTCCCATGCCCCATCTGCAGCAAAATGTGCACCTCTAGAATCGGCTTATACAGTCATCAGAGGGCACACCATAAGATCAATAACAGATTATCTGCACAGATTTGTCATGATCGGATCGATGGACTACCATTAATTAGCTGGTGGTGAGTGATGTATGGCAACAGCAACTCATGCTCATGAACAGCAGTGAGTTAAGCTTGAAAGAGGTTTGTTTGAACAAATTTTGAGCACTGGAAAACAGCTGTAAGAAACTCACACTGACTTGCACAAGTTGAGCCTGTCTAGCCCAGCACCCTTTGGACATAGCTGGTACCAAATGAGAGAATTTTCCAGACCATAGGAGGCCAATATTGTCTAGCACTATTACCAACGCTTCCATTGGTTAGTGGGCTCTTAGAAGATATTTAGGGGTAAACTAGAGCTAAATAACAGCCCGAACACTGAGAGCCAGGGCTGGTGGCTGGAAACTAACTTTATGGAACCACAGGAAACCTGGCCACACCCATGATGAGTGGTTGTCCAGCTAACTAAAATCACGCCAGATTGCACGTGGTGCCAGGAAAGAGAAGGCCGGTATTAGAATGCTAGATATAAGTCCTCATATACTAAAAGGAGAAAACAGTCCCATTTCTAAGTTTAATAAACAAATATTTTAATTAAGCAACCATGCTTATTTTCATTTTCAAGAGTATCAAATTACAGATTTCTCTCTTGATTATTCTTAACCCTTAAATCACCTATAGTTGCCAGCCACTGCAATATGTAACAGAAAGACAGTGTAGGAAAAGTGAATGTATTTTAATTTTAAGAAGTTTACAGACACGTGAGTGTGACAGCACTTTCCATTGTAAGTCCCTGCAAAATATTATAACTACAATTATAACTGCAAAATATTATCATTGTGGGTGGAAATTTCCCAAGCCAGCTGTCTGCTTCGGGCTCACTTGTTTTTGAAAATTTTCAGCCAAGCCAATTCTCCTGTGTATAAGAATGGAGGTAGGGAAAAGATGTAGTTTTGCCGATGTTAAGTAAGTGTGGTACTGCTTTCCTTGTGAATCACCAGCACTCCCACCCTTTGGAGCAGAGGCCTGAAGTTTGGCAAATGAGAGTCGTGTCTCCACTAGCCCCAAACTTCGAAATGACCACGCAAATGGCCATTTCGAAGTTTACTAATGAAGTGCTGAAATGCATATTCAGCGCTTCATTAGCATGCGGGTGGCCGCGGCACTTCGAAATTGACGCGCGGCTTGTCCTGACAGGGCTCCTTTTTGAAAGGACCCCGCCTACTTCAAAGTCCCCTTATTCCCATGAGCTCATGGGAATAAGGGAACTTCGAAGTAGGAGGGGTCCTTTCGAAAAGGAGCCCCGTAAGGACGAGCCACGCGGTGGCGAGGCGCGTCAATTTTGAAGTGCTGTGGCCGCCTGCATGCTAATGAAGCGCTGAATATGCATTTCAGCACTTCATTAGTAAACTTCGAAATGGCCGCGCAAATGGCCATTTGCGTGGCCATTTCGAAGTTTGGGGCTAGTGTAGATGTAGGTGAGGTGGCCTTTGCACCAGGGTTGGTCCCTTTGCTGTTCCTGTGGAAATCTGCTGAAATTATAAGACTTTTGAAGCTTGTAGCTTGCACAAGCTCAGTAAAGACTTGCTAGACCTCACAGCTAAAATCTAAAAAGAACCTATGACTTATGCTGCAGCCTGAAGGAAGGTGTTCTCTTCAATTACAATCTGGCTTGCTATCGACTGTGGCAGGAACAGGCACAGGAATTGGCTGAGATCTTGGGTCACTTATGTTTTCATTGACAACCTCCACCCCACTGGTCTCAGACAGCATGGACAAGGAAGTTGCTTGATTCAGGTGCAGAGGGGACAAGATTTATTCTAGGAAGTGTGCAGAATAGAGTGGGTCAAGGAGTCTGGTGAGTGGGGCCTTGGACTGGAAGGGGTGGGAAAATAGGCCTGGCTGTGCATGGAAATTGGAGACTAGGGGGCAGAAGAGAAGAATAAGATTTTCTGGGCAACAAGACTGACATCCAGGATGGGAATGAGGGAAGGACTGGAGCCAGCTGGTAGGAAAGGGATGGCTAAAATTGGACCGGGAAACCTGGCATGGAAACCAGTGGGATTTGTTGAAGGAGTTTGGAGAACGGGAGTCAAATCTGCTGAGAAGCCACAGTATGAAGGAAGGGTTGCACCAGCGGGGTAAAAATACAGGGGCATGGAGCCATGGAGAAGTTGGAGAGAAAAACAGACTGAAGGAGAAGCCTGGGGAAGAAAAGTGGGACTGGGAGCAAGTGAGAGTGGGGAACAACCACTGGTGGTTTGATCTGATGGCATCTGGAAGTTAGCGGTGGGGAGATGACACATCACATGAGGAACTGAGACCAGGAGGGTAGAACTGGGACGGGCTGAGCACTGAACATGGACTGAGACTCCTGAGGAGTGGAGCCTTGGTCTGGCTAGATAAGGAGAACAGGACTTGGATCAAAAGCCACAAACAGAGAAAAGACAGGGCAGAGACTAGAACAGGTTGTAGGGAATAGGCCAAAGGAGTTAAATTTGGGATAGGGTCAGAAGGGTCTTTGCCCAACAGCAGACATTTGAGAGCTGAGAATGGAACTCAAGATTCTTTAATTTTGCCCTTCCCCTTCTGTCAGAAAAAAAAAGTGAAACTCACTGGGAAAGCATTCAACTCATCCCCATATTGTGCTGCTCCACATAGAAGATGACAGCCTATGCTTGCTATCAGCCACTCTGGAAGCACAGGTGGCAGGGGACTGCATAGTGGGATTGTGCTGGGCCTGAATTGTGATTAAACTCCACATCCTGACTCCCGTGTAAACACTGTTGTGCCCAACCAGTCCCTAATGCCCCTCACTAAAGGGCAATCTTGCTGTGTGACATGTCAGATGATTTACTGAAGCAGAGAATGCCCAAGTGCCAAAGGTTTCCAGTGTGGTATTGGATACATTTATGCTGGAAGAAATATAACAATAAAACACTGGCTCTGTAAATTCCTGGAGCTCTTCTCTGAGGCAAGTGAGATAAGATTTCCTAAAGCCATCCAGTCTCAGGCTATGTCTACACTACACGATAAATTCCAATTTAAGGCAGTTAGCTCGATCTTCCAATGTCACTGTCTTCACTGTAAATACCATCAGCTATGTTAGGGAACACTAACATCGATATCATAACATCGTTGAAAGCGCCTGGTTGTAGAGTCAAGTTTGAATTTAAAAGTCTGAATAAAGACACGTGTGGAAGCATCAGAACTTTAAATCAAATTTATGAGCCTCCTGAGGTGTCACATATGTATCTCCCAATGCCCCACAGTTCTCCACTCTGGCTTTTTCCATTGCCTCTGCTCTCCGGGTGCACAGGAATTAGGTAACAGGAAGCCAGCAAATTTGAATTCAGCACCACGAAGCCCATGGCTGTGGGGTCATGCTTGTAAGAGAGGCTGAGAAACTTCTTTCTTTCTTTGCTATCAGAAATGTGAGTGCATCTACCCATTAAAAAGAGCTCCAACATGGAGTTCATGGGTTCTGTCTCTACCTCTGCAAGCTGAGTATTTGAATTTTTCTTTCAGTGCTGACCCCGGAACCTGCACCATGTGGCAGCTAGGCTGTTGGGGTGGGGTAGAGGGGCGTTGTGCTTGTATAAGAGGCTGGGAAAAGTCTTTTCTGATGTCTACATTTGTGCAGTGCCCCCCCCATCTCCCACAGGTGCCATGCAGTTGGGGTCTTTCCCAGGCCCAGCCACATCACATGGGTAGCCCCTGACCCGATAAAAGGCATTCCTGCTGTTCAGTGCAGACCTTGCTGCCAAGCAGCACTATGTCATGGCATGTGCATGGTGAGGGCTCCAAAGGGAAGAAAGATTTTCAAGGGCTTGCTACCACTGGGGAGGGAAGTCTCCCCTGGTGGCTAAGATTTTTGGGGGCTTTCTGCCACACAGGGGAAGTCTCCCCCCGATAGTTCAGATTTTCAAGTTCCTGCTGCCGCCAGGGGGACCATTTCAACTGGTCCTGTGGCCATGAACGCCACACCCTCCTGCCCAGAAAGATTTTCAGGGGCTTGCTGCCATGAGGGGGACCACGTCAACTGTGTCTGCAGCCATGGACCCAACACTTCCCTATGGCAATGAAGGGGCTGGCCCCCAGACAGTCAGTTTGGGTTGGCTCCCCACCTGAGTAGTAGTGAAGGGACCTTTTCAACTGGCCCTTCATTCTCTGATCCACCCAACCCCCCATGGGATGAGGGGTTTGGGCTCCCAAACAGTCAATCAGGTCTGAACTCCCCCACTTGCCTTAGCTACGCTGCTTGTTAAACTCTGGTGAGCCCCATCCCTGACTTTGGACAACTCTGTGTATTGAAGTGGAACGCCAAAAATCTTTTTCCTAACCTTTTCTATCCTTCTCTTTCTTCAAACTTTGGCCACCTCAACACAGGGAAAACTGACTGGAGGTCCACTAGAGAAGACAGAGACTCCTGGGTGTTCCCAGGGCACAGGAACACTCATGTGTGTAAATATGGTGAGCCCCGTATCCTGAGTAATGAACTGGGAAGCCAAAACCCCACCTCACCAAATCTCTCTTTTCCAAACTTTTACTATCCTACTCTTTCTTCAAGTTTTGCATTGTTCTTCTATTATTTTCAGGGGTTGTGTTTCTGTAATCAAGCGAGGGGGGACAGTGGCTGGAGAGCAAACTGAGAAGACACGGACAACTGCTGCTTTTTGTAAAATCTTTGATAATTCAGTTATAAAAAGCAGTTCAATTACAGAAACAAGACATTTCAGTTAATTTGGTGATCTTTGTTGATGCCCTACCTTTCCTTTGGAAAAAATCACTGTTTGCTTTACAAAAGAGGGCAACGTTATGTGGGAAGATGATATTATGTACCTACAACCACTTGCAGGGCATTTTTCCCATGCTTCAGCAGTGAAAATACCCAGAATGCTACGGGGATGAGAGAACTGTGGGATAGGTTTCCATAATACACTGCTGCAACAGGCAATGTTTGGTGATTGAGTGTGGCAGCAGTAAGTCGACTTTGTGGAGGGGTGAGGATACTCAAATTCAAATTTGTAAAACCCAGAGTTACAAAATGATTTTAATATATTCAAATTTATCTCGTAGTGTTGACATAGCCTCACCAAGCAATGCAGGCCTTTCCCTCCCACTGCCTTTCTTCCAGTCCCCTTTAAATGAATCATCCACTCATTCTGATGAGCTGCAGCTTTCTGCCAGCATCAGAATGAATTTCCACTGACTGGTTCAGCTTTATATGTTTCAGGGAGGGAACCTAACTGACTTAATACAGGATATTCCAGGTCTCCTTTGAATAATAGCTGTCCAGATTTTTAAAGCCAACCCAACAGCCAGAGAAGACAGAAATAGGCTAGCACAGGGGGTCTAAATAGCAGGGATCATGTAACATTTAGATCCCTTGTTGGGGGAGGGAGTTGGGAATTACCTAAAACAAAGTGAATAATAACAGAGAGGAAGCCGTGCTAGTCTATACACTATCAAAACATGCTCACCTTGATTATCTTTTTCTGATTTGTCCTCCTTGCTTACTGTTTTTGGTTCTCTGTGTCTTAAATATTGAGTCTGTTCTGGTCTGGCTACGGTCTGAAGAAGTGGGTCTGTCCCACGAAAGCTCACCTAATAAACTATTTTGCTAGTCTTTAAAGTGCTACTTGACTGCTTTTTGTTTTCAAAGTGAATAAGCTGGAATCCCAACCATGCACACCCTCCTCAGGCAGCGGTGGCTCCGCTGGCTTGGCCACGTCCACAGGATGATGGAAGGATCCCAAAAGACATCCTGTATGGCGAGCTAGCCTCCGGCAAAAGACCTCCCGGACGCCCCCAGTTGCGCTACAAATATGTTTGCAAGAGGGACCTCAGGGAGGTAGACATCGAGCTGGACAGCTGGGAGGAGCTGGCAGACAATCTCAGCAGATGGAGGCAGGAACTACACAAGGGCCTTCAGAAGGCTGAGATGAGGATCAGACCATAGCCAGACCAGAGCAGATTCAATATTTAAGGCACAGAGACCCAACAATAGTAATCAAGGTTGACAAATCAGAAAAAAAAATATCAAGGTGAGCAAATCAGAGAGCAGAGGGCAGAAAAGGGGAGGGGAGAGTCACAAATTAGATTAAGCCAAGTATGCAAAAGAGCCCCTACAATTCTTGACTCCCCCCCCTCCGGCTTCTGCCCCTCTACTCTCTGATTTGCTCACCTTGATAATTTTTCTAATTTATCAACCTGGATTACTTTTGTTGGTTCTCTGTGCCTTAAATATTGAGTCTGTTCTGGTCTGGCTATGGTCTGAAGAAGTGAGTCTGTCCCATGAAAGTTTACCTAATAAATTATTTTGTTAGTCTTTAAAGTGCTACTGGACTGCTTTTTTTGTTTTGATAGTATATAGACTAGCATGGCTTTCTCTGCATGATTATTAGCTTTTCAACAGTCCTGATTTCCAGACTGATCCATTTATAAGCATCTTAATTCAACCATGCACAAAATCTACATATACTAGAATTTTAATTTATTTTTATGCTTCTGTTTCACAGCTTCATAACTCAATATGATGGAGGGAATCCCCATTTTTTAACATTGGTATCTAAAATAAGGTAGTTCTAGATGTTAGAAAAAGTCATTTTCAGAAGACTATTGAAAGGGATTTACATAATACATGACTTTATTGATTTTGAAAGGAAAGTAAACAGGGAGCTGGAAGCCTATTTTGTCTGCTAAGTCCAGACAGAGTACAAATACATTTTTAGGTTATAAATACAGCAGAAATACTATTGAATCGTTTCCCAAAGAAAGGAAAATTTACTTTGGCTTTGAAGTAAGACCCTGTAGTAAATGACTTCAGTCATTTTCTGTTCAATTATTGGCAGAGGTTAAGCCCCACATTAGATTCAGCAACAGAAGGCAAAATAATATTATTTATCTGCAGATATCAAAATGATCTTTGTCCATAAATCTGTATTAAAGGATCCAAATCATAGTAAATAATCATTAAGTTGCCCTTCCCCTTCCATCGCACAGTCTGAGACCCTACAAAACTTTTTCTTGCGGTGGTCGTACAGAATGCAATTGCTTTCATTTATGGTAAGGATTCATCTGCTACAAAGTTCCCAGGAGAAAGAAATAATATGGGAATGGAATTGAAGGTTACCAGCACAAGTGAAAAGCTCAGGGTTGAAATATTGCACTCTGTGATTTTCTGAGGTGGGAGCAGAGACTTAAGGTATTTTGGAGGATGGACCCGTTTTCCTCTATAAATCCTTTGTAGGTTTTTGGGGCATTACTGTAAAAACTGGTGATCTGCTTGTAACATGTGTTCTTAACCCACAGTTAGTATTTCAAGGCTTTAGGCAAGTACACTGCAAAGGAAACTAAACTGGAGAGAGCTAGCACTGACAAATTCACGCTTGCCTGAAATGACAGGTACACAAAGAAGAGATCTGAGAGTCGAATACTTAGTTATAATGGACAAGTTCATTCACTGGCAAACCTCTCTCAGCTCAGTGTACAGCATGTGTCAGCCTGTATACCTAATAACAGTTCGGCTACGTCTACACGTGAAGCCAACATCGAAATAGCTTATTTCGATGTAGCAACATCGAAATAGGCTATTTCGATGAATAACGTCTACACGTCCTCCAGGGCTGGCAACGTCGATGTTCAACTTCGACGTTGCGCAGCACCACATCGAAATAGGCGCTGCGAGGATACGTCTACACGCCAAAGTAGCACACATCGAAATAAGGGTGCCAGGCACAGCTGCAGACAGGGTCACAGGGCGGACTCAACAGCAAGCCGCTCCCTTAAAGGGCCCCTCCCATACACAGTTGCACTAAACAACACAAGATACACAGAGCTGACAACTGGTTGCAGACCCTGTGCCTGCAGCATGGATCCCCAGCTGCTGCAGAAGCAGCCAGAAGCCCTGGGCTAAGGGCTGCTGCCCACGGTGACCATAGAGCCCCGCAGGGGCTGGAGAGAGAGCATCTCTCAACCCCCCAGCTGATGGCCGCCATGGAGGACCCAGCAACTTCGATGTTGCGGGACGCGGATCGTCTACACGGTCCCTACTTCGACGTTGAACGTCGAAGTAGGGCGCTATTCCGATCCCCTCATGAGGTTAGCGACTTCGACGTCTCGCCGCCTAACGTCGAAGTTAACTTCGAAATAGCGCCCGACGCGTGTAGCCGCAACGGGCGCTATTTCGAAGTTGGTGCCGCTACTTCGAAGTAGCGTGCACGTGTAGACACAGCTTTCCACACCAACAGCAGCTCAATGTGTTCTCCAACAATATTTGTAAGTCCCATTGACAGTTGTGGGAATTTGTGTGCTCACATAATAATGGGAAAAGAGACACTGTTCAGCTGGTGATTACAATTAATACTGCCACAAAGTCACAGTTGTGAGTTTGCATTATGTTGCAAATAATGGAAAAAAAATCGAAATTCTCATGCACCAAAAACACAGCCTGGCAGTCTGGAGCCTCTCCTGAATGAACAGTCCTAAGTCTTCCCATTCCAGCGGAGGGCAGCGTTTTGCTTACCCTCTTGCCTGTGTGGCAGGGCCAGAGTGAAGGGCCCCCTCAGATGGAGCCCGAACAAGCCAAAGTGTCTGCAGAGCGCTCGCAGGGCAGTCACAGGCAGCTGAGTGGGAGATGGCTCAGGCTAATTGGAGCCAGCTGGCCCCAGTGACTGGGCTAATAAGAGGCCTTTAAAAGCCCTTCACAGGGGGAAGGGTATGGAGAGTGTGTGAGAGGTGAGTGGTAAGGAGACCAGAGTAGTGGGAGAGAGCAGGTTTGAGATGAACAGGAACACCAGAAACCACAGAGTGAGAGGGAGAGTAAGGAGCTTCTGCAGATCAAGTGCTGGGGGGACTCATTACTGCTGCAGCCTGGGGAAGACACCGGGGGTGTTGGCTGGAGAAGTGGCCCAGGGACAAGAGCTGCTGTGCTAAGGGAATTGGTCCTTCCCCCTAGTAGCTGCAATAGGGTTCCTGGGCTGGAACCTGGCATGAGTGGGTGGGGGCTGGTTTCCCCCCAGACCACCCCTCAGCTGAGCAAGGGCAACTGGGACCTTAAGTGGGACCAGTGGACTGAATAGAGGCCAGAGTCCCAGGAATAATATCGACTTTGTCACACATGTTAATTCACTAAAATATGACTTGCACATATAAGTGAAATGTTGAAAGTGTTGCTATGTTGCTACCACTATCACCACTACATCTTTCATACCCAATTGCCTGTTCTGAATATCTTCATTCTGTAGCCTTAGGAAACAGGGACACATCAGCATTAAGTAACTTGCCCAAGTTCATGCAAGAAGTCTTTGGCAGAGCCTCAAATATAATACAGATCTCCCAAGTCTCATTTGTGTGCCTTATGACATCATCATCCTATCTCGTAGAGAAGCAAAATAAAACAAACTTGTTGCATAAACTAAATACATGAGAGAGGAATTTAAGACAGGCAGTATTTTCCACGCACTGAGAATCTATTGCAATCCATGTGTGAATCAAATCTGTAGTACAATTAGTGAATTGCAACATTCATCTCTTGTTTATGAAAATATCTCAGTGCCCACCACTTATTTCAAATGCAGTAAAACCCTGATTATCTGACCCCCATTACCCAACATTCTGTTTTATCCAAAACCACCCAGGATTGTTGGCCAGCTGCTCAGGTCAGTGTGGGATAAAACAGAATGTTGGCTAACTGGGAGTTGGATAATCTCCCCCAGCCCAAGGCAACCGACAGCCAGCTCTTGGTAGCTGGCAGACAGCCCTGGGCAGCTGACAACACTGAGCAGATGCCCACCCAAGTAGTTGGTGGCTCCCCACCCAGAGCTGGTGGCAGCTGTCCACTGTCCACCAGGGTCAGATGGGTCTCCATGCCCTGGGCCACTGGTGGCTGCCTGCCTGGGAGCTGACCCCAGGGAGCTGGCCGCCCACCTGGGAGGCTGGCTCCGCCGCAGCCTATAGGCAGCTCTGAGGCAAGTGGCTCCAAGGCAGCCGGCAGTGAGCCCTAGCGAGTAGGCAGGCATCATCTGGCCAGGGCGCCAAGCCCAGGCAGACGCAGCCAGCCCCACAGCAGCCAGTTTCAAGGTCAGATAATTAGGGTTTAGTGTATGTAAACTTAGCCGTACCAAGTACTTCGTGAAAGTTCAAATGAAGCCATTATAATCTCATCTCATTTTCAGGTATTTGAGTGATAGTTACAAGCCAAGTTGACTCATTTTTGCATTGCACATTTGATAAACTCTCACAATACATTTTCACCCTTGGGGACTTCAGAAATGATTGGAGACTTCACTCAAACCTTTTAGAAGCATTGTGCTGCTGTGGCAGCTGCTCCACGACTACAAACACATTTCTATTGTGAACCTATAGAAAGACAAATAACAAGCAGCCCTGGAGCACAGGAAAGACTAACAAATCTATTCATCCGTAATGCGCTTTTGTGGGTAAGATTGACTTCCTCAGATTCTGGAATCAGAATCTGAGGAAGTGGTTCTTAACCAAGGCTCCTTACCTGTACATAAATGTTAGTCTTTAAGGTGCTACAGGAATGCTTGTTATTTGTGAAGCTACAGACTAACACGGCTACTCCTCTGAGTCTATGAAAACGCAGCCTTTATTACTAATGCGGGTGGGGTGAATGGGGAGGCATCAGTACTTCAGTTCATTTGCTGTATACTGAAAACGTAACAGCTTCCTACTGAAAGAATGCAAAAAATAAATTTAAAGCCACAAGTGAGCCACTCTTTTTCTCCAGGCTGAATCAGTATTTCCAGAAACAATCCTGAACTAAATGTATACAGCAACAAAACTTCAGTGTGTTAGTCAGTCCTGTTTTAAAAAGGAAACGACTATCTTTTCACAGTTGCAAATCTGTGGCCTTCAAAGAAAATAATCTGGACAAAAGTGACAATGGAGTTAAACTTGGGTAGGGTATTAAACACCACAACATCTGTACAGCCTTAATATTCACAAATGTATGTGTGCCAGTGTTTCAGACAACATCTGAAACTGAAGGCCTGATTTCTTGTTATGGTTTTATAATTCTTACTGATACCCTGTAAATGTGATTCAGAAGCAGCTACAGTGTCGTCCTGTCCTGAAGACATTCTCAAAAATGAGAGTTTCATGAGGTAATGCTTGCAACCAGGCTGGCCTTGAGGAATGTTTATCAGGTGAAAATCCAGGAACCAGACAGAAGAATTTCTTGCCTAATGCATGTCTACTTAAATTCATTTATTTCTCTAATTTGCAAGTTTTACATGTGACTGTTTTCATGACATGGGATCATATAGATTAATGTGGAAAAAGTCTGTATGCATTCAAAATGTCTGGTTTTAAACTGCAAACTGCAAAACCCTGAAATTTATGGACAATGCATATTGCTAAAGGACATAGAGTGAGGGCCATAAAATCTGTTGATTAAAAACTTGCACATACATTACATAGGTTGGTCCTCTCTAGTCCAGCATCCTTGGAACCTGATCAGTGCTGAGCCAGAGAATTTACTGAACCACTGGAGAACAATATTCTCTAAAAACATTATTCCCTCTTCCAATGCTTACTGAACTCTAAGACAGTTAGGGGTAAATTAGAGCTAAATAATAGCACAGAACAGTGAGATCCAGGACTGGTGGCTGGAAAAAAACTTTATGGACCATGGAAAATCCTGGCCACATCCATGATAAGTGGGTATCTGGTTAACTAAAATCATGCCAGACCACGGAAGTTGCTGGACAACAGATTGTTGGATTAGAGAGGTTCAGCCTGTATCACAAACACATAACTGTACCAACACTATTCTACACAATGAGGGAGGCAGTGTCTTCTAGTGCTTAGCACTGATGTTTAAGTTAGGAATAGAACAGAGGTCTTCTATTTCTGTCATAAGGACTTTGAGAAAGCAATTTAAACTCCCTGTGCCTCTGTTTTCCAAACTTCATACTATGGGTAAAAACTACTCATCTTTGGAAAAACTTCTGAGATTCTTAGGTTACTGCTGTCATATTTACAGTATTATTTATTACTCATATAACATCCTCAGTCTGTTAGGCACATAGGTAACAGGGTCTCAATTCTATAAAGCCCCACTTCTGCAGTGGGACCTACTAGTACTGACCCTTGCCTCCGGCTGAAATGAATGAAAAATAAAAGTATGAGGTCATGCTAGCAGACCTTTTCCTGATGTAGCTCAGAGCCCAACGAACATGTTTAAATCAGTGCTTCCCAAACTTTTCAGCATCATGCCCCCTTTTGATTTTTGAGAAACCCTCATGCCCCCCAACCTATTCTTTACTATCATCCAACCCTGTCTTTCAACAAAAGAATCAATTAGTAATTTAAAATAAGCAAAATATGGACATAAAATATTTAAAATTAAAAAATATAAAAATAGTTTTTCTTGGCTTAAAAATTAATAATAACATAATTTAACATCAGACACAGCAGAAGCAAATGAATTTATTGTGAGAGATGATGCTGCATTTTCTTCATAAGCTGGCAAATCCTGGAAGACCAGCTATGGACCATCCAGGCTAATGGCACAGGGCCCACCTTGTGGGTGCCTGATGTAGCTCAAGCTGGCCAGCCACCTGAGCTCTGTGTTGCTGGGGACATCCACCCAAGCCCCACACTGCCAAAGACTCCTGCTCGAGCCCCCGCACTGCTGGGGCCACCCACCCACCCACCAGCCACAGGCCAGACACCTGAACTGCCTGCCTGCGCCCCTGTGCTCCCAGGGCCAGCCACCCAGATGCCCAAGCTGCCTGCCTGAGCCCCCACGCTGTCGGGGCCAGCCACCCAGATGCCCAAGCTGCCTGCCTGAGCCCCCACGCTGTCGGGGCCAGCCACCCAGATGCCCAAGCTGCCTGCCTGAGCCCCCACGCTGTCGGGGCCAGTTGGTCAGCCACGACAAGCCACAGGCCAGACGCCTTAGTCACCTGCCTGAGCCCCTGCGCTGCTGGGACCAGCCGCCTGAGCCCCCATGTTCCGAGGGCCAGCCACCCAAGCCCCAGCACTGCCGGGACCAGCCACCCAATTTGCCCTCCCAAGCTGTGGGCCAGCCACCTTAGCCATTCACGAGCTGCATGCCCGAGCTCCTCCTCTCCCCCAGAGCCAGGCACCGCCAGTCCCCCACCTAGCCCCATCCTCCTCCCCTGCCAACCCACATTCACTCACCTTTGCAGGAGGCAGATAGCTCCACATGGGCCTTTCCATCTGCCTTCTTTTCATAGTGGCTGTACCGGACTGCCCATGTGAAATGGCAGTGGCTGAGAGCCTGAAGCAAGGGCCAGCTTTTTCTTGGGATGGGGAGAATGACGAGGGGCAGCTGGGTCACCTCACAGCTCCCCCGGAATTTCTTGATATCCCCCAGGGGGGTACACCCCCCAGTTTGGGAAACCATGGTTTAAATAAAGGATGTGCCGTACTGGGAAGCAGGGAGGCTGAGGTTTGGCCTACACTAGGGAGTTAATTTGGTTACAGATATGCAATTCTAGCTACGGCAATTATGTAGCTAGCATAAACATGTCTGCAATTGACTTACCTGGCTGTCCTCACACAGGGAGGTGAACAGAAGAATTTCTCCCATCAGCCTTCCTTACTCCATGTGATATCAATGGGTAGAGCGGCTGACTGCCAATCCTAGACAGTTTGATTTTGCATGCCTCCACAAAGCGCATGAAATAGCATTCCAGAAGATCAGCCCTGACCTGGTCGATCTTCCCAGTATTGAAGACATACCCTGAGTGTGTATATTCCACAGCTTTTGGATGGATTTTACAGGACCAACTTCTACCCTTAGTGGCACTCATACATATCTATTGACTTCTCATTTGTGAGTATTTATTAACAATGCCATTTTATAGAATCATAGATTCGTGAGGTTACAAGAGACCACACGGGTCATCTAGACCAACCCCCTGCCAAGATGCAGGATTTATTGCACCTAGCCCATCCAAGAACAATAGCTATCCATTGCCCTGTTGATGAAGTTAGGATATTTCTTTGCTTGTCTTATACCGTCCTTGAAGAGGTCCTATGGACTCTGTTATGCAGAAGTTCAGGCTGGATGGTCATAATGGTTGTTGAAGCACAAGACTTCTCTGTGTTTAGGCAGCTAACATTCAGCTTTATTGAATTCAATATGGCAACAGATGAGCCAAACAGGACACTAGTAAAACCAGGTCCAGCAAGACTCCTTGATGCAGCTAACTCAAGTATTTTATACCCTTACACAGACAAAGCCCAGTGTCAGAGGCAATTAGTTAGAAAATCATAAATCACTTCTGAAAAAGAAACCGTTATCAGCAAAGAGAAACAGGTACTAGGGAGCTGGAGCCTTGACTCCAAACAGTTCATTAACACATTCCATAGAGCTCATCCTTCCTGCTATTCCCAAACAGGTCAGGGAAAGGACAGGCTCTTGTGCGTGTGCAGAACTAAGGGATGTGAAATGGATTCTTATACAAGATGGTTTCCACATGGTCTTGTCTGATCTTAAAATATATGAATCTGTGCAAGGCCGCCAATGGGGGGGCAAGGAGGCAGAGCGGGCAGCTGCACCAGGGCCTGGTGATTTAAAAGGGGCTGTGTTCCTGGTCACCACCCCACATCCTGTGATTTTTAAATCGCTATGGCAGCCCTGGGCAGCGTAGGCCCAGTGGTGCTGAAAAGCTGGCGGGAGATGCTAACCCCCAACCATGCCCCTTCCTCCCAAGGCCCCACCCCTTCCGGGGGCCCGAGAAATCTGACCTCAGCCCTGAATCTGTGTTTGCCCCATAAACTCAAATCTAAACAAATTATAAATTTCTGTAATCAGATTAGTAAATGTTTTATTGCTAGGGCTAGAGTTGAATTTATAGGCCTTGAATAAGAAAAGGTTGAACACATGGCAGACTGGATCACAGATTACATTCTAAGTATATTTTAGAGAAGTCAAATGTAAACGAAAAAAATGGAATAGGAGCTTCAGATAATGTGATGGGACAGCCCCTCTGCACAAAATCCAAGGTACAAAACTACCCCAATTACCTTCACTGTACCTTTCCCCTCTCTACTTCTCCTACTGTTATTATCTCTAGGTTACCAAGCAAATGGTCACCACACAATACACACAGTAAAACACAGTGGGTGCATCTACACTGGCATTCGTCTTTTGAAAGATGTATGCAAATGAGTTAAACTGAAAATGCAAATGAGGTATATATTTGCATATTTGACACCTCATTTGCATATTCTAATTTCAAAAGAGCTTCTTTCGAAAGATGAAAGCCATTGTCGACCCTGCTCTTCGAAAGTAAACCCCATCTTCGAAAGAATCCTTCTTCCCTTTATTTAATGGGAAGAAGGATTCTTTCGAAGCTGGGGTTCACTTTCCAAAGAGCAGCATCTACACTGGTATTCTTCCTTCGAAAGAAGCTCTTTTGAAATTAGAATATGCAAATGAGGCGCCTATATGCAAATATTGCCTTGTTTGCATTTTAGATTTACCTCATTTGCATGCCTCTTTTGAAAGAGAAATGCAAGTGTAGACCCACCCAGTATGTCTGTGTTGGAAAACAACTGTTACATACTGTTTTGGGATAATTGCATTAGGGTTTAGAAAAAACAATCCTTAACTCAGTCCCCATTTTGTAGACAAAAGTCTAGAGGAAGTCTGGACCAACAAACTTTACTCCCTGCAGAGTTAGTGGAAAAGACAAGGTCTAGTCCCCCTTCTCACTTCAGCTGAGAAGCAGCTCACAATAATTTTTATTGCCATAGACAGACTAGCTCACAAGATGAATCAAGATGAATGAGGTGGTCTAGAGGGAAGACAACCACAGTTAGTCACTGGAATATTTTCTGCCTATGAAAGAACAATGTGGTTTTACAATGTTTAACTGATAATAGTAATAACAGTTTGCTATTTAGACTTTGTTTCCATGCTGGATTTATTAAAAACTCATCATTTTATACCAGTATGCAGTCGTGCCACAACCTGTACAAAAAAGCATTAGACATATTAGAAATAAAATAGCTTTGTTTTGAAAGCCAGGAGCAAGACAGAAGTTAAAAAACAGACACAAATTCTCTAGCTTTCTGCTTAGTGACATGAGAAGACTAGACAGAAGCTAGTTACATTTGGAGATAGAAGGCAGGAATGGATGAAACTTTTTGAAACTCCACCTATAAATGCTAAGGCTCCTCCTCATCATCATCATCAACAACCGTGCGTTCAACGCCTATTGGTGTCCGATGCCTCCCTCACTATTTCCTTCCATTTTTCTCTGTGCAGTGCAGAGTGGCTTATTTTCTGTAGACTAGCTCCATACCAAGCTACTACATCAGCTACCTCTTCTCTGTGGGGCCTGCCTCTCCTGTTTGAACCGTCCATCATGCTGAATATGAGGGTCTTGACTTTCCTGCTTGTCATTCATTCTACAGATAATAGCTATAGCTTCCATTGTATAACCTTCTGCAGTGGGTTTTCTTTTGGGTGTATGTTCCTATTTAATTCCTTGTTGGTGATCATCTGCATCCATCCTATTCTCAGGATCTTTCTATAACAATTCCTTGTGAGCATTTCTGCCAATTCAGGTATATTGCATTGGTATTTCTCCATCTCCTGTTGAACCATCTATAACTTTCCAGTAGCCCACAGCTTTTGGATGTTCCACATTCCAATTTATAGTATATGCGTTAATTGTAATTTTCTTTCAGTAGCCAACTTAAGAACATAAAACATAATATGAACACAAGAAAGGCCATTAATGGTCAGACCAAAGGTCCATCTAGCCCAGCGTCCCATCTGCCGAAGTGGCCAGTGCCAGGTGCCCCAGAAGGGGTGGATCAAAGACAATGATCAAGAGACTTATTTCCTGCCATCCATCTCCATCTTCTGACAAACAGAGGCCAGAGACACCATTCCTATCCTCTGTCTAACAGCCTTTTTGGACCTAACCTCCATGAATTTATCTAGCTCTTCTTTGAGCTCTCTTCTAGTCCTAGTTTTCATAGCCTCCTCTGGCAAGGAGTTCCACAGGGTGACTGTGCGCTGTGTGAAAAAGAACTTTCTTTTATGAGTTTAAACCTCCTAGTAATTAATTTCATTTGGTGTCCTCTAGTTCTTACATTATGGGAACAAATAAATAGCTTTTCTTCATTCACCTTCTCCACACCGCTTATGATTTTATATACCTCTATCATATCCCCCCTCAGTCTCCTCTGTTCTAAATGGAAAAGTGCCAGTGTTTTTAACCTCTCCTCATATGGGACACATTCCAAACCCTTAATCATTTTATCAATCCAACCCTGATTGCTTGATTGGTATTGTGGACCTTGATTATCTGGGTAACATCTGAGCCGGCATCTTTTATCAGTTGTACTGGTGTCAGATTTCATTTATATTGTTTTACAATTAGTGTGTCAACACTCATCTGACCATCCCTCTTCCTTTATCACGGCTTGGGACTGGCATGGTACTCCTGGAAGCTTCATGGTGGAGTTATGCTAAGGCTCACTTCTGATTATTGCTTACATATTCACTATCACAGTAGGACCTGGGCATTCTTCCGTCTTTTGATGTTGTTCACTGTCTTGTTCTATTTTCTCTCTAAGATTGATATGACACCACTGAAATAAATGGGGGGCTTTGCCACTGAATTTAGGAGGCCCAGATCTTCTCTCTTAGCTCCTCTAATGATGCAACTACCGCTGCTCAGCCAATACTTCTGAAATCCCATCTGTCTAGCTGTGCATTTCTAACTATGTCTCTGAGTTCTCCATGTCCTGACTGATCCCTCTAACACTGAATTTATATCTTATTCTATGCTAATCTGCATCTTTCTCTCTCTCTCCATTAACATTCCTCCTTTCTTCCTAACCAACATGACAATAATCTTGTTGTAACCCTTGATGTAACCCTGTTGTCTCCTTATCCCATTCTCATATAATTTTCTTAACATATCGAAAATCAGCCTTTTCCCCCACATTCCCTACTTTTTAACTCTGGACTGCAGGGTGGGCATTGTTTGTCAGGAGTTTTGCATGACTTTCTCTCTATTGTTTAGTTTTCGTTCCATATGTTATCTTGGCAGGGTGAGAAATAAAGTATCCCTAGAATAGACTCACTGTATTTATCAATAGATCATTTTCAAATTGCTCTTTAAATCCATCTTTCAAAGCAATCCTTCCACTACATCTGTCATTATGAAGAATCCTTAAATTTTCCTTCTTTTGAAGTGTGCTCCTCAGTGTCTATGTCTACACTAGTACCCCCCCTTTGAAAGGGGGATGCTAATGAGACACTTCGGGATATGCTAATGAGAAGCTGCAATGAATATGCAGCTCCTCATTAGCATAATGGCATCAGCAGAATTTCAAAAGTGCCTCTTTCTATTGTGCACAGCTCATCTACACAGGGTCCTTTTCAAAAGGACCCCCACACTCTTCAAAATCCCTTATTCTTATTTGGTTATATGAAGCAGGGGTGGATAGATGGGAATTATGGTTCATTTTCTCTTATTTACTCTGACATCTCTTTCATCCCTTTGTACCTACTGTTTGGAAACTGCTACATAGTATTTTCATAGAATCACAGAATACAAGAACTAGAAAGGACCTCAAGAGCTCATCGAGTCCAGTTTCCAGCACTCATGCCAGAACCAAGCACCACCTGACAAATGTTTATCTAACTAGCTCTTAAATATCTCCAGTGATGGAGATTCCTTTATGTTCCTACGAAATTTACTCCAGTGTTTAACCACCCTGCCAGTTAAGAAGCTTTTTCTAATGTCCCACCTAAACCTCCTTGGCTGCACTTGAAGACCATTGCTTCTTGTCCCACTCTTTCAGAGGCTACATCTACACTACAGCACTGTTTCATGCGGACCTATACAGGAATCATGGACCTGATCCAGGAACATTTTAATGCTCACCTGAACCAGGCCCAGAACATGGTGGAGTGGGCTTTTGGGTGCCTGAAGTGGTGCTTTCACTGCCTCCTGACACAGCTGGAGACTGGCCTCCACAACGTGTCAGATGTGTTGGGAGCATAGTGTGCTCAAACAAGCACAAACAGTTTGTGCAGGGGTGGGCTGCTGAGGCTGGCCCCAGCTATGGGCAGCCGGCTCCTGCCCCCTGCCCCCAGGTGCACCAGGACAGGGTGCAGGTAAGTGAGGCCCTCCAAGAGGCCTTCACACGGGGGGGGGGGAGGGCAGTGACCCTCCTCCAGGAACCATCCACCACAACCCCCGCTCATCCAGCCCCTACTACTCCCCCTTACACACCCACTCCTCACTGCTCCACCACCAATTACACGGGACACGAAGGGGGTTGAAAATAAACCTTTAAATATACGTTTGAACTGTTTTCTAACTACAAACTAAACAAGGGGTACATACAGGGCTAGACAAGGGGTATATGCAGGGGAGAATGGAGGGAAGCATGTCCAATGTAGTAGCAGAGGCAAGGAATGTGGAGGGGGATTCCTCGGGTGGGGAGGGGGGCCCTGGTTCTCCATGGGGTGAAGGACCATGACCCTTGCCATCTGTGGGAGCCCTTACTGCCCCATGTCTGGGGTCCCCCATCAGTGCTGGGACTACAGGAAAGTAGAGGCACGGAGGGATCCAGTGGGCTTGTGCTCAGCAGGGGACATGGGAGGGCGGAAGGAGGGGCAGGGGGCAGAGGGACAGCTAACCTGGCCCACACTGGCCATGAGGCATTGGACAAGTGCCAGCCAGACGGCTGGAGGAGGTCAGTCAGGAGCAGGGCAGCGAGGGTGGGAGCAGTGAGGGCTGCAGGGGACGGGGGGGCGGGGGCTGCAGGAGTGACTGGCAAGGGAGCAGGAGGCTGGGTCAGGTGGAAGGTCGCAGTCCTGGTGAGGGCATCAAGGGTGCCTATCACCCATCCCCAGGTCTCCCCTCTGTCACCAGCTGTTCCCACAGGATTGAGTTTAGTCCCACACAGTGGCCGTGTGGGCAGCAGCACCCTCCTCCTCCCAGTGGCACCATCACATGCCCCTGCCGTGCCCTTGTGTGGACGTGGGAGGTGGCGGGATGCCCCTACCCTCTTGGCAGTTGCTGCAGTGCTCCCCTGACCATGCACAGGGCTTGCCCAGCCCCCAGATGGCAAACCTGTGGAGACAGAAGGGGACAGAGGGACAGCCCATCAGACCCATGACCTGCCCCTGCCATACGCCCGCCCCCATGGCCCCCTCCCCACTCCCCCATCCGATGGCCCAAGAGCACTGTTGGATCCCAGGTGCAGAGGGTTCCCTGCATCAGTGGGGCATGTGCTGGGTTCAGTGCCCCCCCGCCACTCCTCTCCAGGCATCAGGGTTGCCAACCCACAGAAATTTCACTTACAGACAAAATGGAAAAAATTTACGGATAGACAAATTTTTTACGGACATAATTTTTATACTATATTCAGATGATATAAATGGACAAAAGTGAAAAGTCTTCATACATCACAAGAACAATATGCTAATTAACTCACTTTGTTTTAATCAGTGAGGTTGCCGATGTGCGGACGCTAACTCAGTGGGATAATGTAGATGATAACATGATGTGGATCATATGATTCACGTCATGTCCCTTCAACCATTGAGCTAAATAAACAACTAAAACATCCAATTTCTGCTGCTCTGCAGTCAAATGGCTGAAGCAGCACAGAAATTTAATTGCTGTTTTTTGAAATTTTATTGCACTTTTATAAAATTTATGGACACCTAATTTTTTTATGGACATGTCCAATTTTGGCTAATTTTTTATGGACTTTCTGTAAATTTCCTGATGGTTGGCAGCCCTGGCAGGCATGCGGCCTGTGGAGCTGTCCACGGGGACGGGTGCCAAGTGCCACATGTAGCCCCCTCTGGGGCCCAGGTAGCATGGCCATCCGGGGTGCATCTGGACTGGGGTTGGTGGCTGTGTGAGTGGCCCGCTGCCAGTTATGGCAGGATCAGCCCCCATGCCCACACTCCAGGGAGTCCAGAATGCCCAGTACGTACCTTGCAGTCCCTACAGGAACTTGGGGAAGTTCCGGCTGGATGACCCAATGGGGATGGTGATGACAAGGGTCCTCTCCCTGGAGCCCTCACCATCACCTGCTGGCTTGGTGTCTTGCTCTGTTTGCTGGGGGATGCTGTCACCTGAGGTTCCCAGAATGTCCTACATCTCCATCTCAGGCTCTGTCTCTAGCGTGGCAGTGTCCAGCACAACAACCAGCAGGGCTGCCTCCTTTGCCTTGAGGAGGCTGTCCAGCCCCTTGAAGTGAGAGAAGCTGGTGGGAGCTGTATCTGAGCAGCTGGCCACATCCCAGGTGCAGCAGTAGGCTTGCTGCAGTTCTTCAGCTTTGGACTGAACTTGGTCCAGTGTGTAGCTGGGGTGTCCCTGGGAAGTCAGGCCAGTTGAGAGGCCGATGAATGCTGCAATATTCCAGCAATGGCCAGCCATGTGGAGGCGGACCTTCTCATCTGCTCACATTTCAAGGAGGTCTTGAACTCAGCTGTGGTACATGATAGAACCTTTCTGGGGGTCCCTGGCTGGGATCCTGGGAGATCTCACACTCCTGGGAGTGGGTGGGGCTCCTGGTTGCTGGCCATGTGGGGTTCAGGTGACCTGGGTGGCCACAGGAAAGTCTGAAGGGCTAGCCGCTGCAGGCTCGTGCTCTCCCTGCTGCTAACATGCTCTCAGCATCCTGCCACTGGGTTTCTGGGTCCCTGCTTTTTTTAATGTGGCCAGAGGTAGAGACCATAGAGCCCTACTTGTGCTGGCAGGGGACTCTCCATTCACCAGCTGGCTGTTGCCATGGAGGACTGCTCTTTCAAAAGATTGGCCTATGGAGCATCTATGCACATTTTTTTAAAGAATCTTGCAAAAGGGGATTCTCTTCCTGCAACAGGAGTAGAAGAGTGATTTCAAATACATTTATGTACATCTATTTAAATTCTTTGAAACAATTTTATGGCATTTTCACATTTTTTTTCCAGAATTTAAATCAGATCAAGCGATTCCAAGTTCCCATCAATGCATATGCAGCATTTATCATTGACTATCAAAGGGCCACAGACCCCCAATTAATCTGATGTTGGAATGCTGGAAATTATTTCATGATAATATTTTGATTGATCCTATTCTTACATATTTCAGGGGCTATCTGAAATAACTTGAAACAGGACTTCAAAGAGCCATGTAACACAATTAATATGTTCCTGCTTTAAAGTACTAATGAATTACCGCCTCTTGGGCAGGAGTTTTTAATCTTTAGCTGGGTTTATAGCCTGCCTTTTTCCATACTAACTGCCATATAAGTTGGGCTCTACAAAATTCATGGCCACAAAAAATGTATCAGGGACTGTGGAGTCTGATGTTTTGTCCACAAATTTCATGGTGGAGATCAGTATCAGAGAGATAGTCATGTTAGTCTGTATCTTCAAGAGCAACAAGAAGTCCTGCGGCACCTTATAGACTAACAGATATTTTGTAGCATAAGCTTTCATGGGTAAAGACCGGCTTTGTCAGATGAAGCAGCAGGTCTTTACCCATGAAACCTTATGCTCCAAAATATCTGTTAGTTTAAGGTGCTACAGGACTTCTTGTTGTTCTATGGGGGAGATCAGTGTTTCTCAAATTGAGGGTCCTGATTCACAAGGGAATTGGGGGGGTTGACAAGGTTATTTTAGGGTACTTCTGCTGTAGGGTACACCCTTATTCCTGCTCTGCATTCAGAACTGGGGAGCTGGAGACCAGTAGCTCTTAGCCGAGTACCCAGCTCTGAAGGTAGAGCTGCCACCAGCATCAGCATCACTGAAGTAACAGTGGCAATACCATACCACACCACAATCACTTCTGTGCTGCTGCTGGTAGCAGCTCTGCCTTCAGAGCTGGGCTCCTGGTCAGCAGGTGCCACTCACCATCTGCCCAGCTCTGAAAGCAGCACCTTCACTAGCAGCTGCACAGAAGTGAGGGTAGCACTAATACAGCCTCTTCCCTCCAGCTGCTTTTTGGGGCGTGACTCCTACAAATACAACAACATAAAATTTTAGATTAAAATTGATGAAATCATAAAACCTATGATTCCTTTTAAAAATTCTATGTCTGTAAAATTGACCAAAATGGACCAAGAATTTGTTAGGGCCCTATGTGTAAGTGAACCGCAAGGAAGATATTTTTATGTGAATTAAAGAGAAAACAGTCTAAGATAGTAAATTACAAATATGTATATGCTTCTAAATTACACAAATATAGCCTGCCACGTTCAAGCTCCTGTATTTTCCCTCTGATCAGGCAATAGTATCCGCAGCATAACCACATTCATTATGTCAATAAGAAAAATGCAGGATCTTGAATTGTAAATTAGGTAATACAGACATAGCTAGGGATAAAAACAAAATGTTAAAGTACTGGAAATATGTGTGACAAAGAAATTCTGGGTTTTTTCTTTTAAATCAGCTTTGATTTTCATGAATCACTTTGTAAAAATAGCCCCAGAACCTCAATCAGAAAGGAGTTTGCAAATAGACAGTTACTCTGTAGATACTGAAACAGACAACCAATGGTTCACTTCAGTAGAGCTCTATATACAGACAGAGCACAATTAAAAAGGGTTTTAGGGTAAACCCACGGGAATCGTTATGTCAGAAATTATTGTAAAAAGATTATTTTTATAAGCTATATTACTTGCCTCTAATCTTAACAATTACTTTAACTGCATATAAAATGTAACAGTTCTTCTTAATTAAAATACACACAAGTCTGGAAACAACCCACAGGTGATACACAACTCTGTGTTAAGTATCAGATGGGTGGCCATGTTAGTCTGCATCCACAAAGACAACAAGAGCTACGTCTACATGTGAACGCTACATCGAAGTAGCTTATTTCGATGTAGCGACATCGAAATACGCTATTTCGATGAATAACGTCTACACGTCCTCCAGGGCTGGCAAGGTCGACGTTCAACGTCGACGTTGGGCAGCACCACATCGAAATAGGCGCTGTGAGGGAACGTCTACATGCCAAAGTAGCACACATCGAAATAAGGGTGCCAGGAACAGCTGCAGACAGGGTCACAGGGCGGACTAGCGCTTCCGGGGCAACAGCTAGCCGCTCCCTTAAAGGGCCCCTCCCAGACACACGCAGCCTGCACAGCACGTGGTCTGCAGAGCCATAGGCACGCACACCTCGAGCGACGCAGGCATGGACCCCCAGCAGCAGCAGCAGCCGCAGCAGCAGCCAGAGGTCCACCCAGTTGCCCCTGCAAGAGCAGTGCTCGCCCTGCTCCATGCCATACAGGAGGCAGCTGAGCACCTCCTTGCCACAGAGGAGGAGCTGCCCGCAGGGGAGGAGGACTCAACCCCCAACCCTGCAGCATCCCGCTGCCCCACCACCACCGCACACGCCGCCGGCTGTGGAGCTACCCCACGAGCACCGACTGGTGGAAGCGGCTGGTGCTCGGAGAGTGGGACGACAGCCGGTGGCTCCAGAACTTTCGCATGAGCCAGCAGACATTTCTGGAGCTATGCCAGTGGCTCACCCCGACACTGAGGCACCAGGACACCGCCATGCGGTGTGCCCTCAGCGTGGAGAAATGGGTCGGCATCGCTGTCTGGAAGCTGGCCACTCCAGACAACTTCCGATCCGTGGGGCAGTAGTTTGGCATTAGCAAGGCCACCGTCAGGGCTGTCCTCATGGAGGTAAGAGGACCCACGGGGAGGGGGAGGCAGCCCTGGGAGGGGAGGGGAGGCCTGGCAGGAGAGGGGAGGGGAGGCCTGGCAGGGGAGGGCCAGACACCCCCTGCACACCCCTCACTGGTGCTCTCCCATGTCCTTCCCCTGCAGGTCGTCCGCGCCATCAACTCCCTGCTCCTTCACAGGCTCGTGCGGCTTGGGGACCCGGATGCTGCCATCGCGGGCTTTGCCACCCTGGGCTTCCCCAGTTGCTTCGGGGCTCTGGATGGGACCCATATCCCCATCCGTGCCCTGGAGCACAGTGGAGGATGCTTCTTAAACAGGAAGGGCTACCATTCAGTGGTCCTCCAGGCCTTGGTGGACAGCCAGAGCCGCTTCCTGGATATATATGTTGGCTGGCCTGGCAGCACCCACGACGCCCGGGTATTCCAGAATTCGGGCCTGTGCCGCCGGCTGGAGGCGGGGACCTACATCCCCCAGTGGGAGATCCCTGTGGGGGACACCACCATGCCCCTCTGTGTCATTGCAGACGCGGCATACCCCCTCCGGCCCTGGCTCATGCACCCTTACACGGGCCATCTGTCAGCCAGCCAGGAGCACTTCAACATGCGCTTGAACCATGCGCACCAGGTGGTAGAGCGCACATTTGGCCACCTCAAAGGGCGCTGGAGGTGTCTCCTCACCCGCCTTGATGCGGGCCCCACCAACATCCCCCAGATTGTGGGCGTGTGCACCGCCCTCCACAATCTGGTGGAGAGCAAGGGGGAGGCATTCTTTCAGGGCTGGGCTGTGGAGGGTGGCAGGGCCAACGTGCAGCCACCCGCTGCCCCCAGTCGCCAGGTGGACCCCGAGGGGATCCGGGTGCGGGAGGCCCTGCGGGCCCACTTCGACCAGGCCGCAGGGTGAACGCTGGCAGGCCCCCCGCTGCACCCCCCACCATCCTCCACAACACTCCCTGCCCCTACGCCCACACCACAGAGCACCGAAAAGCACACCCCGCCACTTTTCTTGTAAAAATAAAAGCAGACAGTTGTTTGTCAACTCAAACATCTTTACTAGAACTCTTATTATTGTTATTATTATTATTATTATTATTATTATGAACAACACAAACTAACTATGTACAGGGGAAATCTAACTGATAAATATATATACATTATAAAAATAGAGATAACATGAAAGGGGAAGACAAGGAAGGGGAGAACTATTTTCATGGGGGGTAAGGATCAGCATAGTAACAGGTCAAATATACAAACTATTTACAACAAAATAACAATAAACTGGGGGGAATATATACAAAGGGGGAGGGGGGCCACGTCCTGGGCCCCACGCCCCTACAGTCCAGAGCTGGGGGAGGGCGGCCTGGACCCCTGCCTAGGCCGTAGCCCTGGCCAGGGCTGGCTGGGGGCCGGGCGGACCGGGAGATACAGCCGGCGAGTGTCAGCTGGCCCCAGGTCCCCCTCGGCGGAATGGCCCTGGGTGGCGGGTGGCGGTGCAACAGCAGACGGCACAGCGGCTGGTGCAGTGGGTGGAGCAGCAGGTGGAGCAGGCAGAGCGGGCGCTGCGGCGGCTGGCGCAGCCTGGGGGGCCAGGGAGTCCACAATGCGGTTGAGGGTCCGCATGTAGGCCCCCCATGCCTCCTGGCACCAGGCCAGCGCCCGCTCCTGCAGCTGGAGGCGGCGTTCCTCCACCCACAGCCACTGCTTGGCGACCTCCAGCTGCCGAAGGTGGAGGGCCAGCAGCTGGGGGTCCATTGCTATCGGCTGCTGGTGCTGGGTCCGCTGTCTTCCCCGCCATGGGGCCGGTCGGTCCTCTGCCGAGGGGCTGACCTGGAGTGATGGCCCCGGAAGGCTGTCCGGGACCACCAACACCTCGCCGGTGCTCTCTGGTCCTTCCGATGGTGCAGCTGCGGAACACAGGAGGGGGGGAGGAAGAGTGGAGACAGCCATTAGTGTGGGCCCCGAGCTGTGGCCCTTGTCCCCCCACCCCTCTGCTGCAGGTTCCTCATCCCCATCCCTGGGAGATGCTGCTGTGATGGGGTTCAGGGGTCCCCCTGCACTGCACCCCGTCCGCTGGCAGGAGTGACTCTCACTCACTCAGCAGGTACGACAGGAGGTTTATTGGGCAACAGATGCCCAGTTTCTCACAGAAGCGACAGTACAGCAGTCAGAGACAGTCCTTCCAACCCTTCCTGGGGAGAAGACCCTGAGGGGTGCCCCTCTGGGGTGTAGCTTTCCCCCTCCTCAGGCTGGCTGCCTTCCAGCTCTCCCTTCCCCTAGCCTCTAACTGCGGCCCCTGATTCAAACCCAGCTCGGCTCCTCCCTCCTCTTTGTTCAGGGCAGAGGTGTTTCCTGCCAGTTGTAGCCCCAGGATCATCCTTAGCCACTGGGAGCTATTCTGCTTGCTTCTCATATCTAGCCTGAGTCTTGCATTTGCACTCCCCCTCACTCCATCACATGCTGCTGCTGCTGCTGCTGCTGCTGCTGGGTGTCCCACCCCCTCCCCCCTGGGGACCCTAGAGGTTCCGCTTCCCCCAGCCCCAGGGATGGGGCATGGCACTGTCGTGCTGGGGCGGGGGGGCAGGGGCTGATGCACTCTTCTGAGGGACATGCCACTGCTGTCCTTGGGGCCATGGCCATCTGGGCATGTGGAGGGCCCTGGTCATATCTCTTACCCCTGCCCCTCAACCCCGGGGGTGTGCACCGCGGGGGTACATACCTGACGGTCCACTCCCACGGTCGGGGGACGCCCGGCTGGAGCTCCAGGATGGCAGCATTATCTGGAGGCCGTTGTCGCTGGAGGAGGAGTCCCTCTCCTCCTCCTACTCCCCCGGTGCCCGGGGGTGGGCTCCTGGGGGGGACCCTGGGGTGCGGGGATTGCCTCCGGGGTGGACTCTGCCTCCGGGGCCTGCTGGGGCTCCTCGGCCAAGGTATCAAAAGTGGCAGGAGGGGAGGAGGTGTGCCGGGGACCCAGGGTGGCCCTGAGCTCCCTGTAAAAGGGGCAAGTGACGGGGGCGGCCCCAGATCGGCCGGCCGCATCCCGGGCCCGGGTGTAACCCTGCCGCAGCTCCTTCACTTTACTGCGTACATGATCCGGAGTGCGGGCAGGGTGACCCCGGGCGGCCAGGCCTTCGGCCAGCCGAGCAAATGCATCTGCGTTCCACCTCTTGCTCCCCATTACCTGGAGCACCTCCTCCTCACTCCAGAGCCCCAGCAGGTCCCGAAGCTCAGCCTCCGTCCAGTAGGGGCAACGCTGCCTCTTCCCCACCTGGCTGCTGGGCTGTGAGCCCTGGCTCCCCTTGGGGGGGGTCCCCTGGGGGTTCTGGGGGGGCTGGGGGGCAGCCATCGCAGCGGTGGGGGTTTTTTCTGGCTGCAGAAGAGCGTGCAAGCTAGCCGCGTGTTACTGCTGCTGCCTGCATGCTCTCTCAGCTTCCTGCACAGGAAGGCAGGGGGTGGGGAGCTTTAAGGGTGCGCTCCACGCGGCCACCATTGAGCTTAGGGGCTGGAGAGAGCGTCTCTCAACCCCTCAGCTGATGGCCACCATGGAGGACCCCACAATTTCGATGTTGCGGGACGCGCAATGACTACACGGTCCCTACTTCGACGTTGAACGTCGAAGTAGGGTGCTATTCCCATCCCCTCATGGGGTTAGCGACTTCGACGTCTCACCGCCTAACGTCGATGTTAACTTTGAAATAGCGCCCAACACGTGTAGCCGTGATGGGTGCTATTTCAAAGTTGGCGCCGCTACTTCGAAGTAGTGTGCATGTGTAGACACGGCTAAGAAGTCCTGTGGTACCTGAAAGACTAACAGATTTTTGTAACATAAGCTTTCATGGGCAGAGACCCACTTCATTTGACGCATGTATTCATCAGCTACTTTCAGTTCATCAGTTACTTTCACGTCATATGGAGTCATCCACCCTCATCCAGCCAAGACAAGCATCTAAGGAACTCGAAATCCAAATAAGACAGTGGTGAGAAGAAGAAAATAATTTTAAGAAATACCCCAAACTACATCACCAAAAGTCAATGAAAAGCATTTCTGGTTTGATTGCCAATGCCATGTGCTGGCTTGGAGTCCTTCTGGAATCTACACTGCTCCCAGACATCAGAACAGTATCAGTAGTTAGCATGCCTTTCGCATCTTTGGCTAGTAAGCAGGCTGCATTCCTTCATCTTAGCTTCTCGCTTCATGCCCATCAAGAGGCAGACTTGGCCTCAAATGACCTACATGCTTGGCACCTCCAGACTCAACTTTCCAACAACAGACTATAGCTAGAGGAGAAAGCAAATGTCATGACGAAGCTCCAGATTTAGACAACATGCTGCAAACCATTTTAAGACTGCTGCAAGAGTGGCATCACTAACACAAGTGCACCAGACATAGGGTTGCCAATTCTGACTGAAGCTATTCCTCAAGACCTTTTTCTCCCCCAACATGATGTCATGCCATTTTCTTAAAATATTATATTAACATCTCCAGGATTGCTTTCTGTAGCTACTGGGAGATTCCTGCCAGTTCTGGAAGACTCCAGGCCAGTCATGGAGGGTTGGCAACTGTGTCCACACATTGCTCTGGCTTTCTGTCTAATGCCAGGTCCTGAACTGCTGGGCCCTCAGTATGCTGACTATCAGTGATCTGAGTTTGCCTAGACCAAGGCCTTTTATACCTTCCATTCCTCGAGGATGCTGGAGAGGAATGTGCCACAGGGAAATAGATGTGGCCCATAGATATTGGATTCCCTTCCACTAGATAGGTATCAGAATGACCAAGCCTCACATCCCTTCAGAATCACAGAATTATAGAATCCTAGGGCTGGATGGGACTATAGGAGGTCATCTAGTCCAGCCCCCTGCCTAAAGAAGGATCAATCCCAATGAAATCATCCCAGCCAGGACTTCATCAAGCTGGGACTCAAAAACCTCTAGGGATGGAGATCCCACCACCTCTCTGAGAAACGCATTGCAGTGCTTCACCATCCTCCTTGTGAAACAGCTTCTACTAATATCCAAACTACACCTCTCCCTCTGTAACTTCAGACCATTGCTTCTTGTTCTGCCATCTGTGACTACTGAGAGCAGCCTCTGTCCATCTTCTTTAGAGCTCACCTTCAGGAAGTTGAAGGCTGCTATCAAATCTCCCCTCATTCTTCTCTTCTGAAAACTAAACAACCCCAGATCGTTCAGCCTCTCCTCATGTCATGTGCTCCAGCCCCCTAATAATTTTTGCTGCCCTCCACTGAACCCACTCCAATGCATCCACATATTTTCTATACTGCAAGGCCCAGAACTGTTTGCAATACTCCACATGTAGCCTCGCCAGTGCCACACAGAAGGAAATAATATCTTCTCTCAGTCTTCTGGAAATGTTTCTCCTAATGCATACATCCAAATATGCTGTTAGCCTTCTTGGCTATAGGGGCACACTGTTGACTGATAGTCAGCCTCTCAACCCCTGTAATTCCCAGTTCCTGTTCTCCTGCACTACTACTTAGCCAGTCGATCCCCAGCCTGTAAGAGTGCTTGGGACTGTTCTGTCCCAAGTACAAGACTCTACACTTCTCCTTGTTGAACCTCATCGGGTTTCTTTTGGCCCAATCTTCCAATTTCTCAGTTATTCTGGACCCTATCCCTACCCTCTAGCTTAGTGTCATCTGCAAATTTGCTGAGGGTGCAATCCAGTCCCTCATCCAGGTCATTAATAAAGATGTTGAACAATACCAGCCACAGAACTGATCCTTTGGGGCACTCCACTTGTAACTAACCACCAACCAGACACAGAGCCATTAATCACTATCCATTGGGCCCAACCATCTAACCAGCTTTCTACCCATCTTTAGTCCATTTATCCAATGCATACTTCCTTAAAGTATGGACAAGAATGTTGTGGGAGACTATATCAAAAGCTTTCCTAAAGTCAAGGCACATCACATCCATTGGCTTCCCCATGCCAATAGAGCAAGTTACCTCATCATAAAAGCTAATCAGATTGGTCAGATATGACTTGCCCTTGGTGGATCCATGTTGACTACACTTGATCACTCTCCCTTCTTCCAAGTGCTTCAAAATGGCTTCCTTGAGGATCCTCTACACGATTTGCCTGGGATCTGAGGTAAGGCTGACCAGTCTATATTTCCCTGGATTGTCCTTCTTTCCTTTTTTAAAGATGGGCGCTACATTTGCCTTTTTCCAGTCATCTGGGACCTCTCCTGATCTCCACAAGTTTTCAAAGATAATAGCCAGAGACTCTGCAATGACATCTGCCAATTCCCTCAGTACCCATGGATGAATCAAATCTGGACCTATGGATTTGTGTTTGTCTAGCTTTTCTTAATAGCTCCTAACCCATTCTTTACCCTCCAAGAGCTGCCCACCTCCTTTCCATACTGCATTGTGTAATGCTGTGGTCTGGGAGCTGACTTTGTCTGAGAAGACTTAGGCAAAAAAAGTATTGAGTACGTCAGCCTTTCCACCTCATCTGTCACCAGTTTACCTCCCTCATCCAGTAATGGCCCCACACCCTCTCTGGTAATAACATGCCTGTAGACACCTTTCTTGTTACCCTTTGCATTCAGAAAGATGTATCACTTTACAGTTGTTTTCTCCAAACTGTCTGCCTAGAGGTAACTATAGAAATGGTCAGATACTTGCCCGAGCATACCATTACATATTCGTGTCATTACATGGAAGAAGGGCAGGCTTTCACCCTTAATAAAAAGATTAAGATTACACAGCCCCTGATTCACCTCCAACTGACACCAATGATACCCTGATATAAGTGTTACAACCACCAGGCTCCAAGTGCCCCCTTTACAGAAGATGGGTTATGCTCAACTACAAGAGTGCAGAGAAAGTTTAACTGCCTCACTTGGCAGACAGCCCTGAGAAAGTTAAAGTCTTCATGTTTTCTATGTAAGCACTTCAAAGCAGGACTGTCTTCTGGGCTATGTTTGTATAAAATTTAACACAAAGGAAATAATGCTTTGGGTGTGGCCTTTGGGCACTACTGGGACACAAACACAAAAGTAGCCATATTGTAAGTATATTTTGGCCATAAGCTAATACTTAACTGTATTCTTAAAGACATACACTTAGTTTAACGCTGCTCCCACCCAAGTCAGTGGTAAGAAGTCTATAGAACTATGCAGTGCTTTTTTGTGAAAATAAGAGGAGCTGATGCCCAGCCAGCTCGCCTCCCCCACCCCAGCTAATCCCATGTCTGGGGCTGCCAAGCCCAAAAAAGCACAGGAGCTAAGTGAGAACAGAATCTAATATGATATATGCAAAGTAGGTATATTAGCATTAATATGCTATAAGAATATATTTTTCCACTGCCTGATTTGTTTGTTTGTTTGATATGAACTATTAACTCTTAGGTTGTGTCTACACTAGCTCCCAGCTTCGAAGGGAGCATGCTAAGCAGGGTGTCGGGAGATTACTAATGAAGTGCTGCAGTGTGTATGCAGCACTTCATTAAGCTCATTCTCTCCTGCGGCAAGTTCAAAGCAGCAAACTTCGAAGTGCCAGCTCATGTGTAGCCAAAATTCTTCAAAGGGCCCGGGCTACTTCAAAGTCACTTTATTCCCCAAAAGTTTGAGCCTGGGCACTTCAAAGTACCTGTGGGTTAGCTGCGGCTACACACATGCCGGCACGTCAAAGTTTGCCGCTTCAAAGTTGCAGCAGGGGAGAATTAGCTTAATGAAGTGCTGCATATGCACTGCACAACTTCATTAGTAATCTTCCGACACCCTACTTAGCATGCTCCCTTCGAAGTTGGGAGCTAGTGTAGACACAGCCTTACTGTTGCTGTGACGTGGTTTTTGCATACGAGAAGGGCCTGATTTTCAGATGTAATGAACATCTACAGCTCCAGATGACATGAGTGGGAAATGTGGAATCTAGGACTTTCAAAAAATTAAGAGGTTTCTTTTTAAAAGAAAAACAAAAGTATCTTAAAGAGGAGGAAAAGAAAGCACCCATATTTGGGTTTGATTCTCTTCTGTCTTTTGCTGGTTTTGTACTTGTCTTACCACACTGACTTAGAGTCACTCCTGATTTATGCCAGAGCAGTTAAAAGGAGAAGTAGATGTTTTAGATCAAACATTTTCCTCAGTTACATGAACTTAGTGGGTCTGCTTGCAGACAAAAGTGCAGCATTGCAGCAGAACACCTCTGCTTCTTGGCAGACCAGCACTATTCACATTCTTTTTTCCTTTTCTTTTTTAAAAGTGATCAGAATGTGCTATTTGAGTTTCCTTATATCAACAATACCTTAGTTGATTTTCCTTTCCTTAAGAAACAAATCAAAAACAAAACAGGACCTTTAATGGCATTGAAAGTTTTCTTACATAAAAAAGACTTTGAAGGAAGCTATTATCCAGTAAAAACAAAAGATTGTAGTATAAATTGACCTATTGTTTAAAATGATACCATATATTATAAGGAGCCACAAACATGGAAAAATTAAATCTTTATCATCTGCCAGATTCTGTTCATTGTACCAATGGCAATCCAGTGTATCTCACTAACTCTGCTTCAGCCCATGTTATTGAAGTGAACATAGATTTACAAAGGTAATATAGTCAACCCTTCAAATGCATGATTTCAAATTGCGCTTAACTTGCATTGACATGAGTTAAGTAAAGTACAGCTCAAAATCCCACTTCCCCTGGTCCTGGCTCAATCCCCAACCGCCTTTGTTCAACAACTCCCCTCCCCACAACCCTGGTTTAGATCCCCCATGGCCTGGCTCACCACCTCTCATTCATGGCTCCAGCTCAACCCACCCACACCCATTCAACCCCCACATGTGCAGCTCTGGCTCAACTCCCCCTGCCCCCACTGCAGCCATAACCCTCCCCAGGCTTAACCCCTCTACCCCACTCCTATGCCCCAAACCCACTGCCAGATTTAACCCTCCCCAGCAGCTCCCCCAACCCCAGGACTTACCTTTCAAAAGGAGCTCCAGGTGCTCCTGCTGCTTCCCTGGCTGCAGAACATGTGTTCTGCCTGGGAAAAAAGCCCTCCCCCATAACTTAATAAAATTCAGGTTACGTGAGGGTGTGTGGGAAAGCAACCCTCACATAACTTGAGGGATTACTGTAGTGAGGTTTAGCTTCATGACCAGAAAGCCTAGCTCTCTCTAGCACTTTGACTCTGAAGAATCCCATAAGCATGCCTGAAGAAAAGGTGTTGGGAGAAGACATGCAGACAGCCTTCCTGATACATATGTGTTTCTGATGTTAAAATGTTTATACCTGATGTGATTAATTTAGTGTATTTCAGCCATGTGAAAATGCCATCCTGGTACTCTTGCCAGCTTGATTGAGTGTCTTCCCTTGGTATGCTGATTAAGTACCAGCTATGTAGATGTAAAGTTGCTTGAGGATATAGTCTTTAATGGACAGTTTTTCCCCCCTAAATGTATCAAATAATTGAAAGAGTTGGGTATACATAACTTACTCATCATCTGTTTAAATCACTTTCTTTTCTTTTCTCCCCTTGCTAATTTGCTTGGCCCCCTTGCACACAGGCAAGTTTCCACAGAGGCTCATTAAGCTCAAGAAGGGTGAATAAATTGCTGCGCACCCTGACATAATTTGATTGAGACAATTGCATAGCAACCATGTTTTGATCAAGTTATGAGAACCTTACTGAAGTTTTGAAAACCTTATTAAACCTATTGAAATAGAACACATTGCCAAGTATAACACAGTTGCCTATTAAATTGCATGTTAAACCCTGTCCACTCTTGGTGAAGATTTAGAATGGGTATGTGTGTTCATGGAAGTGAATGGAGTGATAGCAATGGAAAGGATCCCAGTCACTTCAATGGGACTACTTCCAGGAGTAACAGGAGAAGGATATTCCCTGACAGCCCCCCCCCACCCCGCACCACCACCAATAGGCAAGTATATCCAAGGAGGTTCATTGGCTGCTATCCCAAACTCCACCCTCTTGACCTGGAGAGCTCACTCACTAGGGCTCGGACGTCATTCATGCTCAGGCAGCAACACAGCCTTAAGTTCCATTTTAGCAGAGATTGTCAAGGATCCCAGATTCTTAGAAATGCAGGCACTTGTCCACCATTGGCTAGCATGTCACGCTCATTGCATGCAAGGCTGTAATGTGGAGTTCAGTCTCGGCCCCACACCTAAGCATTACATATTTTCTCCTTACTGTGATATATCCCCACTTCATTTATTAATGCCATCCCTAAACTTTTAATTGAATTAATCTGATGCAACTAAAATGTTGCAATTGCTTTTGATATTTTTTTAATATAGGACATTTCTTTTTCATAATATAGTATTATCTTTTGGCTAATCTTGTTTATCCACTGCAATTGCCTGACAGGATGAGTTGTGCATGTATGCCAAGGACTGAGGTAGAAATTGGTTTCAGATAGTGACCTCCATGTTTAAAAACTCTTTCATTAGCATTTGTCTACATGATGTAAATGTGATAATATTTCATTGCATTGAGCAACAAAAATTATTTTTTGCTGCATAAACCTTCAGGTTTTAAACAGTATTAAAGATACATTACAGGACATGCAGCACGAACGCTTCCTGATATGTCCAAGTTCTGGCTACAAATAACATGAAGATGGTTTACAATGAGTAGTTAGAAACTCTCCTAACAATTCAACGATTAGGAGCTGTGACTACTTTACATGCAGAAGTTCTTACAGTAGCCTTAGACATTAAAGCCTGGTTTAGTGAAATGGCAGGGGGTAGTGTTATTAAATTAGTCCAGTTCTTTTTGCAAAGAGCTTCGCAAATCTCTACTCTCCATTCTGATGGTCATCTAACACAAGTAGATGGGCCTCCGTTTAAATGTTTCCTCTTAACCAAAAGATGGTACAAGTAGAAATACAGCATTTTTTTGTACAGTGCACTGTGGTGTATCATATATGACATTCTGGCTGACAAACATTTATTGATCACTGAGCCATATAGCCACTAGATAAGCCACATACTATTTTTGTCATCACAGAAAAATTCTAAACTTCTGTTCAAGGTAAGAAATCAAAAAAGGGGGCCCTTCTCATGAGCTCATAAGCAACAGAATGACAGATCTTATTCTCTAGGTGTGCCGGCAGGCAAAAATGGCATCAAGAACATTTTTTTCCAGTTCATCAGGATGGCAGAGTACCAATCAACACAACATATTGGTGTTGGAAAAATGAAGTCAAATGTGTCAGATGGCACAACACAGGGGTTGTAACCCACATTTAAGCTGCGTCTACACGTGCTGGCTACTTCGAAGTAGCTGCGCCAACTTCAAAATAGCGTCCGCCACGACTACACGTGGTGGGCGCTATTTTGAAGTTGACATCGACGTAAGGCGGCGAGACGTCGAAGTCGCTATCCCCATCAGGAGATGGGAATAGCGCCCTACTTCGATGTTGAATGTCAAAGTAGGGCCCGTGTAGCCGATGCGAGTCCTGCAACATTAAAATAGCAGGGTCCGCCATGGCGGCCATCAGCTGAGGGTTTGAGAGACACTCTCTCCAGCCCCTGAGCTCGATGGTCGCCGCGTGCAGCGTTCCCTTAAAACTCCCCGCCCCCTGCCTTCCTGTGCAGGAAGCTGAAAGACCGTGCAGGCGGGAGCACAGCCACGCGGCCAGCCTGCACGTCTCCCAGCAGCCCAGAGACACGCCCCCCCCCGCTGCGATGGCTGCCCGCCAGCCCCCCAAGCGACCCCAGGGCACCCCACCCAAGGGGAGCCAGGGCTCCCAGGCTGGCAGCCAGCCCGGGAAGAGGCAGCGGGGCCCCTCCTGGACGGAGGCTGAGCTTCGGGACCTGCTGGGGCTCTGGAGTGAGGAGGAGGTGCTCCAGGTAATGGGGAGCAAGAGGTGGAATGCGGATGCATTCGCTCAGCTGGCCGAGGGCCTGGCCACCCTGGGTCACTCTGCCCGCACTCCTGACCACGTCAGGAGTAAGGTTAAGGAGCTGCGGCAGGGTTACGCCTGGGCCCGGGATGCAGCCAGCAGATCTGGGGCTGCCCCCGTCACGTACCACTTTTACAGGGAGCTCAGGGAAATCCTGGGCCCCTGGTACACCTCCTCCCCTCCGGCCACTCTTGACACCTCAGCCGACAAGCCGAAGCAGGCCCTGGAGGCGGAGTCCGCCCTGGAGGCAATCCCTGCACCCCAGGGACGCTCCCAGGAGCCCACCCCTGGGACACCGGAGGAGGAGGAGGAGTGGGGATCCTCCTCCAGCGATGGGGGACTCCGCATCACACTGCCGTCCCAGAGCTCCGGCAGGGCGTCCGCCCACCGGGTGTCCCCTGACCATGGGAGCTGACCATCAGGTGTGTACCCCCCCCGGTGCACACCCCTAGGGTTGAGGGGTGGGGGCAACAGACATGACCAGGGCCCTCCACATGCCCAGATGACCATGGCCCCAAGGACAGCAGTGGCATGTTGCTCAGAAGAGTGCATCAGCCCCTGCCCCCCCAGCATGACAGTGCCATGCCCCATCCCTGGAGATGGGGGGAGCGGAACCTAGGGTCCCCTGGCGGGAGGGGGCGGGACACCCATCAGCAGCAGCAGCATCTCCCGGGGATGTGGATGGGGAACCAGCAGCAGAGGGGTGGGGGGACAAGGGCCACAGCTCGGGGCCCACACTAACGGCTGTCTCCACTTTTCTTCCCCCCCGTGTTCCACAGCTGCACCATCGGAGGGACCAGAGAGCGCCGGCGAGGTGTCAGTGGTCCCGGAGAGCCCACCGAGGCCATCAGTCCAGGCCAGCCCCTCAGCGAAGCACCGACCAGCCCCAGGGTGGGGACGACGGCGGACCCAGGACCACCACCCGACGGCGACGGACCCCCAGCTGCTGGCCATCCATCATCGGCAGCTGGAGGTCGCCGAGCAGCGGCTGCAGGTGGAGGAGCGCCACCTCCAACTACAGAAGTGGGTGCTGGCCTGGCGCCAGGAGGCATGGGGGGCCTTTATGCGGACATTCGACCGTATCGCCAACTACCTGGCCCCCCATGCTGCGCCGGCCGCCGCTGTGCCCGTCCTGCCTGCTCCACCCGCTGCGCCATCCACTGTCGCACCACCACCCGCCACCAAGGGCCCTTCCGCCGAGGGGGACCTGGGGCCACCTGACACCCGCCAACCATATCTACCAGTCTGCCCGGCCCCCAGCCAGCCCCAGCCATGGCTGAGGCCAAGGCGTGGGTCGCGGCCGCACACCCCCAGCACTGGACATTAGGGGGTGTGGAACCCAGGATGTGCCCCCCCCCTTTGTACATATCCCCTTTTACTTGTGTTTTGTATATAGTTTGTATTAGACCCCTGTTATTTTATGATACCTGCCCCCCCATGTAAATAGTTCTCCCCTTCCTTGTCTTCCCTTTTTTTTGGCTTAATCATCATTATAATATATATAATATTTATATTTGTTGTAAATAATATAATAATAATAAGAGTTCAATGTTTGGAAGTTTCACAAACAACAGGTCTATTTTTATTTGCAAGAAAATTGGGGGGGGTGCTCTTGGGTGCTCTGTGGTGTAGGCGTAGGGGCAGGGAGTGTTGTGGAGGATGTGGGGGGTGCAGTGGGGGGCCTGCCATCATTTACCCTGTGGCCTGGTCGAAGTGGGCCCGCAGGGCCTCCTGCACCCAGATCCCCTCGGGGTCCACCTGGCGATTGGGGGCAGCGGGTGGCTTCACGTCAGCCCTGCCAGCCTCCACAGCCCAGCCCTGAAAGAATGCCTCCCCATTGCTCTCCACCAGGTTGTGGAGGGCGCTGCACGTGCCCACAATCTGGGGGATGTTCGTGGGGCCTGCATCAAGGTGGGTGAGAAGACACCTCCAGCGCCCTTTGAGGCGGCCAAATGTGCGCTCTACCACCTGGCGCGCGTGGTTCAGGCGCATGTTGAAGCGCTCCTGGCTGGCTGACAGATGGCCCGTGTAAGGGTGCATGAGCCAGGGCCGGAGGGGGTATGCCACATATGCGATGACACAGAGGGGCATGGTGGTGTCCCCCACAGGGATCTCCCACTGGGGGATGTAGGTCCCCACCTCCAGCCAGCAGCACAGGCCCGAATTCCGGAATACCCGGGTGTCATGGGTGCTGCCAGGCCAGCCAATGTATATGTCCAGGAAGCGGCCCCGGCTGTCCACCAAGGCCTGGAGGACCACTGAATGGTAGCCCTTCCTGTTTAAGAAGCGTCCTCCACTGTGTTCCAGGGCACGGATGGGGATATGGGTCCCATCCAGAGCCCCGAAGCAACTGGGGAAGCCCAGGGTGGCAAAGCCCGCGATGGCGGCATCCGGGTCCCCAAGCCTCACGAGCCTGTGAAGGAGCAGGGAGTTGATGGCGCGGACAACCTGCAGGGGAAGGACATGGGAGAGCACCAGTGAGGGGTGTTCAGGGTATGTCTGGCCTTCCCCTGCCAGGCCTCCTGTCCCCTCCCAGGGCTGCCTCCCCCTCCCTGTGGGTCCTCTTACCTCCATGAGGACAGCCCCGACAGTGGCCTTGCTGACACCAAACCGCTGCCCCACGGATCGGAAGTTGTCTGGAGTGGCCAGCTTCCAGACAGCGATGCTGACCCGTTTCTCCATGCTGAGGGCATGCAGCATGGTGGTGTCCTGGTGCCTCAGTGCAGGGGTGAGCCACTGGCAGAGCTCCAGAAATGTCTGCCGGCTCATACGAAAGTTCTGGAGCCAGTGGTTGTCGTCTCACTCACCGAGCACCAGCCGCTTCCACCAGTCGGTGCTCGTGGGGTAGCTCCACAGCCGGCGGTGTGTGCAGCGGGGGCGGGGCGGGGTGCTGCAGGGTCTGGGGTTGCTTCCTCCTCCCCTGGGGGCAGGTCTTCTTCTGTGGCTAGAATGTGATCAGCTGCCTCCTGCATGGCATTGAGAAGGGCAAGCACTGCTTCTGCAGGGGCGGCTGGGTGGACCTCTGGCTGCTGCTGCTGCTGCTGCTGCTGCTGGGGGTCCATGACTGCGTCGCCCGAGGTGTGCATGCCTATGGCTCTGCAGACCGCAAGCTGTGCAGGCTGAGTGTGTCTGGGAGGGGCCCTTTAAGGGAGCGGCTAGCTCTTGCCCCAGAAGTGCTAGTCTGCCCTGTGACCCTGTCTGCAGCTGTTCCTGGCACCCTTATTTCAATGTGTGCTACTTTGGCGTGTGGACGCTCCCCCGCAGCACCTACTTCAATGTGGTGCTGCCCAACGTCGACGTTGAACATTGACGGCACCAGCCCTGGAGGATGTGTAGACGTTATTCATCGAAATAGCCTATTTTGATGACGCAACATCGAAATAGGTGATTTTGATGTAGCATACACGTGTAGACGTAGCCTTAGTTGGTTAATGCTCATAATATCCTTGTGTTTTTTGCCCTGTGTGTGCACAAAGGAACTGCAACACAATTTCTGAGGTGGAATCCAGATCCTACAATAAAACACGAACAATGTCTTAAAAATAAATCTGGCTTGTGCGAAAAAGAATTATTCTAGGTCATCGAAGTCAGTGGCAAAAGCTCCATTGACTCAAACAGGGTAGGATTTCACCCACTTACTTTAACTACATTAATTACAGAACTACAGGCACATTCTCCTGTTCCTCAACTAACATCATATACGCCATCATGTGCCAACAATGCCCACACCCCACGTATATGGGACAGACTGCAAACACTCTTTGACAAAGAATGAATGGACATAGAACAGACATCAAAAATCTCCAACTACACAAACCTGTTAGCCAGCACTTTAAGGGAATGGGCCACTCTGTTAAAAACCTGAAAGTTTGTGTTCTACTGAAAAGGGACTTTAAATATCGTGTACAGAAGGAATGCTCAGAACTAACATTCATACTCAAATTCGACACATTAACACATGGTTTGAACAGGGACATCAGTTACCTGACCCATTATAAGGACTCTTTTGCATACTTTAGGCCACGTCTACAAGTGCCGGCTACTTCGAAGTAGCGGCACCAACTTCGAAATAGCGCCCGTCACGGCTACACGTGTTGGGTGCTATTTCGAAGTTGACATCGACGTTAGGCGGCGAGACTTCGAAGTCGCTAACCCCATGAGAGGATGGGAATAGCGCTCTACTTCGATGTTCAACGTCGAAGTAGGGAACGTGTAGTCATTGCGCATCTCACAACATCGAAATAGCGGGGTCCACCATGGCGGCCATCAGCTGAGGGGTTAAGAGACGCTCTGCTCAGCCCCTGAGCTTGATGGTCGCCGCATGCAGCGGCCCCTTAAAGCTCCCCACCCCCTGCCTTCTTGTGCAGGAAGCTGAGAGAGCGTGCAGGCGGCAGCACAGCCACGAGGCCGGCCTGCACGCTCCTCCACGCCCACACACCCCCACCTGCCGTGATGGCCGCTGCCCAGCCCCCCAAGCACCCCCAGGGACGCCCCCAAGGGAAGCCAGGGATCCCAGCCCAGCAGCCAGGTGGGGAAGCGGCAGCGGGGCCCCTACTGGACACAGGCCGAGCTTCGGGACCTGCTGGGGCTCTGGGGTGAGGAGGAGGTGCTCCAGGTAATGGGGAGCAAGAGTCAAAACGCAGATGCGTTCACTCGGCTGGCCGAGGGCCTGGCCACCTGGGGTCACCCTGCCCGCACTCTGGATCATGTACGCAGTAAAGTGAAGGTCACGGCCGCCCACCCCCAGCGCTGGACATTAGGGGGTGTGGGGCCCAGGATGTGGCCTCCCCCTCCCCCTTTGTATATATTCCCCCCAGTTTAATGTTCTTTTGTAAATAAGTTTTATATTAGACCCCTATTGTTATGCTGATCCTTGGCCCCCATGTACATAGTTCTCCCCTTCCTTGTCTTCCCCTTTCATCTTATCTTATTTATGATACATATATATAATTTTGATTTTGCTTGTAAATAGTAAGTCTTGAAAGTAATAATAAGAGTTCTACAGATATTTGATTTGACAAACAAATGTCTGCTTTTATTTATTTTATTTATTTATTTATTTTATTTTTTATTTAAGCTGAATAGTAACAAGTCTCCAGGACCAGATGGCATTCACCCAAGGGTTCTGAAAGAACTCAAATGTGAAATTGCGGAGTTATTAACAGTGGTTTGTAACCTATCCTTTAAATCCACTTTGGTACCAAATGACTGGAAGACGGTCAATATAACGCCAATATTTAAAAAAGGCTCTTGAGGAGACCCTGGCAATTATAGACCGATAAGTTTAACATCAGTACCAGGCAAATTAGTAGAAACACTAGTAAAGGATAAAATTGCAAGGCACGTAGAAGAGCACGAATTGTTGGGCAAAAGTCAGCATGGTTTCTGCAGAGGGAAGTCGTGTCTAACTAATCTATTAGAATTCTTTGAAGGGGTTAATAAACATGCGGACAAAGGGCACCCAGTGGACATAATATACCTAGATTTCCAGAAAGCCTTTGACACGGTCCCACACCAAAGGCTTTTATGTAAATTAGGTGGTCATGGGATAGGAGGAAAGATCCTTTCATGGATCGGGAATTGGTTAAAAGACAGAAAACAAAGGGTGGGAATAAATGGTAAATTTTCACAATGGAGGAGGGTAACTAGTGGTGTTCCCCAGGGGTCAGTCCTGGGACCGATCCTGTTCAACTTGTTCATCAATGATCTAGAAAATGAGGTAAGCAGTGAGGTGGCAAAGTTTGCAGATGACACCAAGTTGTTCAGGACAGTCAAAACCAAAACAGATTGTGAAGAACTACAAAAAGATCTCAGCAAACTGAGTGATTGGGCAGCAAAATGGCAAATGAAATTTAATGTGGGTAAGTGTAAGGTAATGCATGTTGGAAAAAATAACCCAAATTACACGTACTACATGATGGGGTCAAATTTAGCTACGACAGATCAGGAAAGGGATCTTGGAGTTATAGTGGATAGTTCTCTGAAGACATCCACGCAGTGTGCAGCGGCAGTTAGTAAGGCAAATAGGATGTTAGGAATTATTAAAAAAGGGATCGATAATAAGACAAAAGATATCATACTTCCCCTATATAAAACTATGGTACGCCCACATCTTGAGTACTGCGTGCAGATGTGGTCTCCTCACCTCAAAAAAGATATACTGGCATTAGAAAAGGTTCAGAAAAGGGCGACTAAGATGATTAGGGGCTTGGAACGGGTCCCATATGGGGAGAGGCTAGAGAGACTGGGACTTTTCAGTTTGGAAAAGAGGCGATTGAAGGGCGATATGATAGAGGTATATAAAATCATGAATGGTGTGGAGAAAGTGAATATAGAAAAATTATTTACCTTTTCCGATAATACAAGAACTAGGGGACACCAAATGAAATTGATGGGTAGTAGGTTCAAAACTAATAAAAGGAAATTTTTCTTCACACAGCGCACAGTCAACCTGTGGAACTCCTTGCCCGAGGAGGCTGTGAAGGCCAGGACTCTATTAGGCTTTAAAAAAGAGTTTGATAAATTTTTGCAGGTTAGGTCCGTAAATGGCTATTAGCCAGGGATAAAGTATGGTGCCCTAGCCATCAGAACAAGGGCAGGAGATGGATGGCAGGAGATAAATCACTTGATCATTGTCTTCTGTTCTCCTTCTCTGGGGCACCTGGCATTGGCCACTGTCGGCAGATGGGATGCTGGGCTGGATGGACCTTTGGTCTGACCCAGTATGGCCATTCTTATGTTCTTATGTTCTTATGTACAAGAAAGGTGGGGGGGTATGCTCTTGGGTGCTCTGTGGTGTGGGTGTAGGGGCAGGGAGTGTTGTGGAGGATGGGGGGTTGCAGTGGGGGGCCTGCCAGCGTTCACCCTGCGGCCTCGTCGAACTGGGCCGGCAGGGCCTCCCGGACCCGGGTCCCTTTGGGGTCCACCTGGCGACTGGGGGCAGCGGGTGGCTGCACATCGGCCCTGCCGGCCTCCACAGCCCAGCCCTGAAAGAATGCCTCCCCTTTGGTCTCCACCAGCTTGTGGAGGGCGCTGCACGCACCCACAATCTGGGGGATGTTGGTGGGGCCCGCATCAAGGCGGGTGAGGAGACACCTCCAGCGCCCTTTGAGGCAGCCAAATGTAAGCTCCACCACCTGGTGCGCATGGTTCTGGCGCAGGTTGAAGCGCTCCTGGCTGGCTGACAGGTGGCCCGTGTAAGGGTGCATGAGCAAGGGCCAGAGGGGGTATGCCACATCTGCGATGACACAGAGGGGCATGGTGGTGTCCCCCACAGGGATCTCCCGCTGGGGGATGTAGGTCCCCGCCTCCAGCCAGTGGCACAGGCCTGAATTCCTGAACACCCGGGTGTTGTGGGCGCTGCCAGGCCACCCAACATAAATGTCCAGGAAGTGGCTCCAGCTGTCCACCAAGGCCTGCAGGACCACTGAATGGTAGCCCTTCCTGTTCAGGAAGCGTCCTCCGCTGTGCTCCGGAGCACGGATGGGGATGTGGGTCCCATCCAGAGCCCCAAAGCAATTGGGGAAGCCCAGGGTGGCAAACCCCGCGATGCCATAGAACCAACTTTTTTGGTGAGAGAAAAATTTGTGAGACATAGGCTACGTCTACACGTGCACCCAACTTCGAAATAGCTTATTTTGATGTTGCGACATCGAAATAGGCTATTTTGATGAATAACGTCTACACGTCCTCCAGGGCTGGCAACGTCGATGTTCAACTTCGAAGTTGCTCAGCCCAACATCGAAATAGGCACAGCGAGGGAACGTCTACACGCCAAAGTAGCACACATCGAAATAAGGGAGCCAGGCACAGCTGCAGACAGGGTCACGGGGCGGACTCAACAGCAAGTCGCTCCCTTAAAGGGCCCCTCCCAGACACACTTTCATTAAACAGTGCAAGATACACAGAGCCAACAACTAGTTGCAGACCCTGTATATGCAGCACGGACCCCCAGCTGCAGCAGCAGCAGCCAGAAGCCCTGGGCTAAGGGCTGCTGCCCACGGTGACCACAGAGCCCCGCAAGGGCTGGAGAGAGAGTATCTCTCAACCCCCCAGCTGATGGCCGCCATGGAGGACCCCGTTATTTCGATGTTGCGGGACGCGGATCGTCTACACGTCCCTACTTCGATGTTGAACGTCGAAGTAGGGCGCTATTCCCATCCCCTCATGGGGTTAGTGACTTCGACGTCTCGCCGCCTAACGTCGATTTCAACTTCGAAATAGCGCCCAACACGTGTAGACGTGACGGGCGCTATTTCGAAGTTACTGCCGCTACTTCGAAGTAGCGTGCACGTGTAGACGCAGCTATACAGTGCTCTTCTTTAGGTCTGGGAAAGGTATTCTAAATGTCATAGTTAAATGCAAAGTGGAACAGATTGTTTAGCAGAAATAGTTAACACATTCAGGGTAGACTGGTGGAACGTCCACATGCAAAATGAGTTTTCTTGACAGTTTGTTAACAAAACTCATCACTTTCACCAGCAGAGCTCTGCCTCTCAGCCATGAAGCATGATGCTGCTGTCAACAGATTCTGTCAGCAAAAAAGCTGTGTGAACATCCTGGGGTGCATTCTCTTGACTGATAGGGCATCAAAAACAATAGATTGTTGTAATAAACCATAAATTCACTGTATCTGCTCAATCCATTATTTCAGCATGGAGCAGAGTCTTGAATTTAAGCTCCTAGACTCCTCACTTTTAAAAAGTATTCTGCAAGGAGCTTGTCTACACTGGGCTTTGTGTGTGTGTGTGTGTGTGTGTGTGTGTGTGTGTGTGTGTAAAAAAAAACCTTTTTCTGGGGAAAAAGCCTTTGTGTTCACAATGAAGTCTTGTTATTCTAGAATAATAGGATATTTAGCTCAAAATAGTAACTCCACCAAAACTAGTAAATGTCACCAACCCTTTGCCCCTTTCAAAATTGTACCCCATGAAATTTAAACAAATGGCCACCCCTCTTCCTTAGTAGCAGTGATTGGGCTCAAGGGGTTAAATTTAGCAGTCAGACAAGACCCAGCTTTAAGTCCCTACTTTGTCAATTCAGAACAGGAAATCTAAATCCCAGAACTACATTTTGTCCCTGCCCTACCTCCCTCTCTACCCTCCCCCCAAACTAAAACTCTCTTTTCCTAAACTGAAACATCTCTGTGAAATATTTTGATTTTTGAGAAAATTGCATATTTTTAACAAAATGAAATTTAATCAAAAATGTACTCTTACTAGTTCTCATAATTGGATATCTAAAGCAGAGTCTTCATTTTTAGAGTTTTGAAACAAAACTTCTGATGAAGTCAAATTCTCCTTTTTGATCACAAGTTACTTTATTGTATAGTATTTTGATAATCCACTGCATTCCCAATCCAGAGCCTATGAAAGTTAATATTGTCTTGAGATGGGCTCAGGGTAACACTCAGTTTTTCTAAGGCAAACTTTTTTTATGGAAGGGGGATGACTCAATCCAAAAACATTGTTATAAAACCTGTATTAAATGAAAGTCAGCAATGAAGCACGTCGTTGTTCTTACTCATTCAATGTACGCAACTCAGTATGGTAGCAATTCAAAAAACTCTATTGAGCAATGTAGAAATCTATAATAGGAACTTATTTCTTGTTTTCAAAATACTTAATTCACATTCAGTACTCTCCAAGCTGCAGACGTTACATACCCCCAGCTAGATTATAAACCTCTCAGAACACTCTATTTGTTACATATTCCTATTTTTTATATAATTCCTTCTTCTTGCTGTTCTCTGTGAATGATGAACAAACATCTATTTTGTCCTGCTCACAAAATCTCTTCATCCTTCAGGATTCCAGAGTTGGCCTAGCTAGCCTTGTTAGTGCTCCTTTTACTCCTTACATGTTTCAGAGTTGAAACTTAGCTGTTCTCCGAGCTCAGAAAATGCAGCTGTTATTCCTCTTGTTCCATATTTGTTTGCATGGCTTTTCCAAACAAATTGGCACCGGCAACATAGTTTGTACGCCAGTAGTTTGTATGCCAGAACTTCAGGTCTTATTTCATTCGATGGTTTTTTGTGTGTGGTTACAGACATGATTTCAACCCAGGATGTCTCCATTTCCTACAATCACTTCTATACAAACAGTCAAAACCAGTATAACTGTTTACATGTCTTTAAATCAGAAAATTTCCTTTTTTTTTCAGTCAGATTGTGCTATTCAGTCTCAACATGTTCCCTTTAACCAATATTTTTATCTTGACATTAATGACTTTGAACTAGAGAGGCAAAATTGGAGAACTGTAGTTTATTTTAAAAATAAACAGAAATCATCCATCCATGGGATATGTTCTGTTCCAAAGTAGCAGGTCAGTGACAGTAATAGGTTACTGAGATTTTATAGCATTTTCAAAACACAAGCTATGTGAAGAACAATTGCTCAGACCGTGCAATCAACTGTAAATGGTTTTATTTAAAAAAAAATCCTTAAACAGTTCTCTCACTAGGACAATGTGGTGTTTCTACTAATGGTTTCCAGTAAGAGCCTGTTTTGTCATTAACAGAACTGTGTTCAGTCTGTAAATAATATCAGCTTCTTACTGCAGTAAGTACATGAAAACTAATAGAAATCACTGAAATCAGTATGAGTCGTGATGGATAGTAGCCGAAAGCCAAACAACCATAAAAAAGGTAAACTACATTTATTGGTTGAAAAATTGGCATCATTTTCACTGTGAATGAGATTTTAAAAAGGCTGCACTTCTTTGCTACTGTAACAAAGTCAATGTGCCCTTGCACAGATTTCATGCATGTCAAATAAATTTCATCAAGCAACGTACTTTCTCAGCATTCTCTGATTTAATTGTTTAACTTTTCAGCTCTGGCACAGCTACAGTAGAGAAGTCAGTCGTGTATATTATTTCTAATGTCACTTACTTTGGGGTCTTCATTTAAAATTCCTAAGTATTCTAAACAGCTCCCCTCTCTCCTTTTTCAGCTGCATCCCAATACCCTCATTTTGTGGGATGTCTAACTACAGGTCTCTGTTGTTTTCCCATAGAATAGCAAATGAAAAAAACCAACGCTCCAGCAGACTAAGAGTTTCCTATTTCTGAAACAGCAAGGTCTTAATTGTGCAAAGTGATTTGTGTAGGCACAAAAGTGCATTCTCCTTACGCTGCCAGTTTAGGGCCCAAATTAAGCACTAACCAATTCATCATGCCAAACTGCTTTTTTCAGATTGGGGATGGATCAGTAGTTGGACCAGGAGGCATTTCCATTGTAAGAGGTTGCATTTTATAAATCAAGCCTAGAAGAACCTGAGGATCACATGTTTTCATTTCTTCCTTTCAAGCCATCCCCCCAACTATGTTTTCACATTGTAACAGCACACACCTTGTTCTCAGTGAACATTTCCAAAGGAAAGGCAGTGCAAAGGAAAACCCCACTCCACTCTCTTTTAGCCCCTGATATTATACATGCAATTTGTGCTCATCCAGCTGTGCTGGCAAGCTTTTTGCTAACATGAGTCATTGCCTGATGTTCTCAGAGTTGAAACTAACAATGTCTTTTCTATTCCTTTGTTTTCATGTTATTGGCTGGAACGTGATGATGATTTCTCCTTTTTGGTGGGGGATTGTCACAAATATAAGCCACATGAAGATGAATAAATATATTCCGGATGCTTATGTAGCCTGAGAGTAAAAACATACAAGAAACTGGGGGGCCAAAGGCGTATTATTAGCCTAAATCAGTCCCAAGAGCTAGAACACTGTCAGAGCTGAGAGAAGTAAGATGAGATGAGTAGACTAAACTTACTGGGGTAGTGAAACCCAGTGAAATACTATTAACAACCTGCTAAAACCTTTACCACAATACAGAACAAGCAGGTCTGCAAATAGCGGGTGGGAGGGAGCACAGGGGTAACGGGGACAACTACCTTGGGGCATGGCCATACAGAAGGGCCCAGAGCTGCCAGCCAGCAGCAGCGGTATTGGCCAGAGCCATTTAAAATTGCTGTCAGATCACTGCATGGTGGGCTGTAGGCAGAACTGAGGGATGGGTGGGGGTGTGCCACAGCCTGAGCCACTCTGAGTGCTGGCTGATTCCACTCACTCCTCTGACTGAGGTCCCACCCTTTCCAGGAATTCAGAACAGGGCCTCCTTCTGATCTTGTGCAGGGGCCCTGCAAGTCTGTTTGTCCCCAATTAGAAGAAGGCTGAAATCATCCTATAGTTCAAATAACTAATGCATGCACACAAATGTATTATATGCACATGTGTTCTTGCATGGTAGTATGTGTGAGTTTTGGGGACACTTGCTATGCCTTCATTTGCATTTGGATGTAACTAGAGCCTTATTCTAATTATAGACTCTGGGTATGAGCATAATAGTATTATAAAAATCTTTAATTGGAGGCTCTTTGGGACAAAGATAGTCCATTACACTCTGGTTATGTCTACTCTAGAGAGTTTTGTCAACAAAACTGGGGTTTTGTTGACAAAGCTTATGGAGCATTTACACACAAAATGCATTTTGTTGACAGAAACCATTGACTAAAAATGCCGCGCAGATGCTCCAGCAGGCCCTTTTGCGGACAGAGCAGGCTAAAAGATCGATCCACTTTTATGCGTAGATGTAATCTGTTGACAGAAGTTTTCTCAGAACATCTTTTCCGACAGTAACTTCTGTAGACAGATGCTTCTAGGGTACACATAGCCTCTGTTTGTATAGTGAGTAATGCAATGGGAAGCTGTGCTTGCTTTGGCCTGAGGCACTACTGTGATAATATGTATTATCAACCAAGTTTAATACAAGCAGAGCCATAACATCTTTGTTAGAAAGCCCAGATAGGATTTTTAAAAGTGCTCCTGCTGGCCTAAATCTTCTCCCATTGAATTTCCCATTTCACTTGAATGAGCAGAGAAGGAAGCCAACACTGAGTGCTTTTGAAAACTGCATTCTGCACAAGCAAGGGGGAGATGAAAATGCTACGATTTGCTATGTTTTGACGCAGAACCTAATTTAGATGATTCTTGATTAAATCATGCTGATTCTGATTTGACTTCCATTGGTTTTAAACCATTGCACTTTAATTCCACTAATATCGGTTTAGTTAATTGTAGTTGACACTAGGCAAAGGAAATTAGACCTGGGTTCAGAGAGATAAATGTCCTTCTGTAACAACTTTTTGGGGCGGGGGGGAATTATAGATTCATGGTGTTTATTTGGAAAACAAGTGTTCTTTTTCAGCACAAGATAGTTTTTGACTCTATGATGAAAACGAATGAATGCACAACACTGCAAAATATGATTATCCTATTATTATTAACCCGCTGTCTTGCTGCTGTGTTTACAGCCAAATGAGGAAATCTAAAAGGGAAGCCAGAAATGTGGGGTTTACTTTTACATGTTTGGCCATTTAGTTCAGAATTTACCTAGTTAGAATATACCAACAGATAATTAAAACAGAGTGTGAGACAGAGACAGACAGAAAGGCCAATTTTCATCCCTAGGAAGCCATGTAAATCTCTTGACTTGAACAGATTTTACTAGAACAACGTGTAGCTCACTGTGCCTATATGTAATCCAGTGGGAGAGGACGTTCTTTATGGTCGTTCTGGCAACCAAACCACAGCATCTGGTAGTCCTCCAACTGTGCAGCCTTACTGCAGGAAGTATCGCCTACCCTCTGGAATGGAGAGGAATGCAATACTAAAAACAAAGCACTACCCTGACTGTTTATTTGGACACCCGAAAAAATATGCCTGAGCATGAGGCTCTGAAAACTTTGGTTTAGGATATACGTCAGTTTTTCCTGTCTGTGCCGTACCTGCCCAGAAGTTGATTTCTATTTAATGCTGAGTCAAGTCTGATTCAGTTCAGCCAAGTAAACAATTCCCTGGTTGGTTTAAGATGAAACTGAGGTCTTGAAAAGCTGAACTACTCTCAGTTTGATTAGTTCATTTACATGAAGATTAACACGCCTTATAGATACCGAATATAAAATATATACTGTTGATGTCAACATAGATTTCATTCCCCACCAGCAGCTCACCTCTGAGATTTACCTTGTGTTCTCCCCTTCCCGCTGCCCCAAGCTTTACATAGGACAATGTACATGTTCTCTAAAACATGTGAGATGCTGAATCTCAGTTTTAGAACATGGGTTCCAAAATTTGAGCCATCTTTCCTAATCTGTCCCCAGTGTTCCCTGGAAGCTGAGATCTTGGGCAGCCTCCCATGAAAGATTCAAATGCCACCCAGCTGATAGCACAATGCCCATAGAATCCACAGCCAGAAATATGTGTTTCTACTGATGTTGCATATTTGCACATGACTTGGTACACCTAACAAAATTTATTCTGCACACAGAGGGGAAAAAGCAGGGGAATCATTACCTGGGATGCTGAAATTAGGCACATTAATCTATAGTTCAGCTTCTGCAGAGAAACAGACTCATCTACAAATATATACATCTATGTCATAGAACTAGAAGGGACCAGGAGAGGTCACCAAGACCAGTCCCCAGCATGACCGTCCACCAGCCTGGACAGATTTTTTTTAACTCTATTTGCTGCTGAGGTATACACAGCTCCCCCAGCGATTAATCTCACAACCCAAGGGTTAACAGGCTAATGCTCAAACCACCAAGCTATACCTGCCACATCTCAGATACCTGATGAAGTAAATGAGAGGTGATGGGCGCTCAGCAGGTTTAAGAATCTGGGCTGTTTGGTCCACATGTTTCTATTGTTACATGTGAGTAGTCCCATGGACGTACACACATTAAATATTTTAATGAATTTAAGCCTCACATGCTTAAATATAGATCCAGAGGGTCTAACTTAGGTTTGCATTAATGAGTAGTCTTGGGGAGGATGTTCAAATCCATATTCAGGCATGCAAAATGGCCACTGGCAAGCCTACGCATTTGAGCATCCCAGTCAAGGCTGAACACAAGACATGCACACCCTATTGTGTGCATTACATTGATTTACTCTTCCAAAGGGACCAATCTCTTTTGACTTCTTTCTAGATTTTTGTCTTTATAACCCACTTGTCAACTGCATGCAAAACAACTACACTAAAATACAGTGTAGACACATTGTAAACCAAGGTTATTTAAAAAGTATCTTCCCTCCCCTCATGTGCCACCTTCAGTGACCCTGTTTCTTTTCTCCAAACCCCATGATTTTCTTCCACTGCTGGTGTCTTGACTTCCTGAACTCCTCACACTATGCTTTAGTTTTGGAAGAATGGAAGGAGCTACCACAAAAGGCTTCTCTCCATATGGTCTCCACAGAAGTCAGGAAGCAGGCTGAAGAGCACAAAATGAACCACTGGACTGGTTACCCATACTTAGAATTGCACTAAAAGACTGAACTTTTATGTAGAGGCTGATATAAATTGACCTAAATTTCAATCTAAAAAAATCCCAGTTTACAAGATATTGGAAATCCTCAAACCACCATTGCTGTCAGACTGAATTACCTATGCTTTACATTATAAGACTCAGGGGTACAAGGCAACCCTTTGCCCTATCCCAAAGCAGGACATGCCCGCATTATTTAGTTGATCGTATGTGGAAAACAGATTAGCAGTGCTCAAAATACATTAGAACAATTAATTAAAATCCTCCTATTGTAATGCTATTGATTTTAATGAAATCACAACAGCCGTTTCTACAAAGGCCACTTTCTTTGAAAGTGGCATGGTAATACACAGCTCAAAATATGCTAATGAGGCATGGATGCAAATTCCCTGTGCCTCATTAGCATATGGTCATGTGATTTGGAGTCTGGAGGACCGTTCTTCCAGACTCCAAAACACCATGTAGAAGTGTGGCCCCCCTGGGAGTCTTCCAGAAGGAAGTCCTTCCAGAGGCCCCTTCTTCCCAAAAATTTTCAGGAAGAAGGGGCCTCTGGAAGAAGGACTTCCTTCCGGAAGCTCCGCCGGGGCTGTGCTTCTACACGGCGTTTTGAAGTCCAGAAGAACGGTCTTCCAGACTCCAAATCATGTGACTGTATGCTGATGAGGCTTGGGGAGTTTGCATCCATGCCTCATTAGCATATTTCGAGCCATGTATTACCATGCCACTTTTGAAGAAAGTGGCCTGTGTAGAAACAGCCAACAGGTCTGAGTTTTGCCCAGGATTACATTTTCCTGGAATTCTCTTATTCTTTGTATCACAGAGGAAAATACAACAACTCACTCTGATTATAGTTCTTAATTTAGTCTTGTTGGAAGAAAAAGATCATAGCTGTGTATGGAGTAAAGCAAAGCACAGTACATTACTTTCAATAAATCATAAATGACTAACATTTTTCACAAAGGCAATGGTTACTCTAGAGAGTTTTGTCAACTAAACGGGTTTGGCTGACAAAACACACTGCGGATTTATACAACAAGTGGGTTTTGTTGACGGTGTGTTGACATAACTGAGCATTTTCACCCACAGCATTTTGCCTCAACACTTTGAGGCATAACGCCTACATTGACAGATTTCTGTCAGCAAAACAGCTGTGTAAATGTACCCAGGTAGCCTCTCATGACAGACAAGTCATCCACAACAATGGGCAGCCCTGGCTGCTGCTCTTCCGGTACCTGTTTTGTAGACAGAGCTGCTCTGTCAACAGAGCAGAGTGCCCTCCTGATTGGCTTTTGTGTGTGGCCACACACAGTCAACAGAAGGTTTGTCGGGAAATCTCTTCCGATAGAGGCTTCTGTTGACAGAGTGCTATAGTGTAACTGTAGCTTTAGAGTAAAGGAAAAAATGTTGCTCTGTGTGTGTGTATTATAGCACAATAATGCCTTAGAGTATTAAAAGGAGATTACCTTATCACAAAATAACACCAAGTCAATTTTGGACAGGATACCATATGTATTTATTCACTAGCTATTAATAAAGCTCCTGGTAGGATTATATAAGAAGCATCATACCACATTACTATAGTGATCCAAATCCACTCAACAGATGTTTTCTGAGGAAGGTGAAGGAAACTCCCTAGTGGACAGTTATGGAAAAACCTACTCCAAAGGATGTTTCTTTCTCACTCTGTCAGTCAATAACATATCCTCCTCAGCATGCTACTTACCCAGTTTAATTGTAATTTGCCCTGTTTTTTTATTGGGTACAGGCATATCTTCTCTTGCGGACACCCTACCTACCATCTTCCTGAGCAGTGGCATGTTCCTGTGCTAATTGGCTTTTCCCCAGTATAAATAACCCCTTAATTTTGTTAAATCTTGGCACCAGACATCTGATTCTACTTTGGCTAAGGTATAGCCCAAACCTCTTGTAGAACAAGCATTTTCCCCAGTAGTCCTCTGATGCCTGAAGGCAATCCCTCTTTATACCACTTGCAACCTATCATTTGAATGAGCATCTGAAGTGTCTCCAATAGCCTGGCCTGGGAGCACACAGGTTTTATGACAAGTTTCAGAGGAATGTACTGTATGGTTTAAGTCAACATTTGGGTTATGTCAGATGGAAAAAGCTAAAAGTTTTCCCACTGTGGAATGTGCCAGATTAGGAAAGACTGAATCACACCTCATCTGTTAGTGCCGTTTGAACTAATATACAGCTAAGCCGCATCTATACGGCCCCTCTCTTTGGGAAGGGGCATGCAAATGCAGCCCATTGAAAATGCAAATTAAGTGAACATTTACAAATCTTGTACCCCATTTGCATACTCTCATGTGATTGTGGGTTTGGAAGTAATTTAAAAATAAAAATCAGCCATGTAGTAGGGGTTTCTTCCAAAATAAAGCCCTGTTTTCAAAAGATCCCCTCTTCCTGAAACAAAATAGGAAGAAAGGATCTTTAAAAAATGGGGGTTTTTTCCGAAGGAGTCCCATCTTCATGGCTGATTTTTTTTGAATCACTCCTGGAAATGTGATTGCATGAGATTATGCAAAAGAGGCACGAGATTTGTAAATCTGTGCTTCATTTGCATTTTCAGTTGTCTGCATTCTCATGTCCGTGCTGAAAGGGAGGGACCGTGTAGACGCAGCTTCAGTGAATAAAATTCTGTTGCAAAGGGTGTTTTAAATGTACTTTATGCATTAATAGTGTCCTGAAGCTGTTTAATGTATGTGCAGGATAATGCCACAACATTATGGCTACATTTACACTATACCGATCTGTCAACAGAAGTTATTGTCAGAAGATATCTTCCGACAAAATTTCTGTTGACAGATTCCGGCCACATATGAAATTGGATTGCTCTGTCCATCCATTCTGTTGACAGACAGTGGCTAGACTGTCTCGCTGCTCTCTCGACAGGACAGCCAACCAGGCATACAGCATACATGTCTGCCCACTGTCCTGGAAGCCCTGTCTGTCAACAGAGGGTCCCTTGGAGCGTTCACACTGTCTTTCTGTAAACAGATTCTGTAGAGAAACATGTTCTGCATCCTGGAGGAACAGAAGAATGCTGCAGACAGAAGTGTCACTGTCTGTTGATTTACTGTTGACAGAATGCATTTGTAATGTGGACACTCCACAAGTTTTGTCAACAAAATGCCAGTTTTGTCAACAAAACACTGTAGTGTATATGTAGCCTATGTATTTCAATGAAGTTTCACATAGCTGTAAAGCGCATCACACTTCACTCAGCAAAGTTTCTAGAGAGTAGTTTAATTATGTCTAACCATCACTGGCCAAAAGATATATTTAATGGTCTACTGTAAGGGTTTAAAGAATTGTAAGTGGTGTTGCACTGATTTATATCAGGAATTACTCTGCCAAAGTATTTTCTGACTGAAGAAGAAATTTTGACCCCACTTGACTTTCATTTTGATGCAATGGGTCAAAATCGACCTGGTTTGTAGGTGATTAAAAGAGAGGGATCATTTTTCACAATCCTTTTCAGCACCCACAGGGTTTTTCATAAGTCTTACATAAATATATTTCCTGGATACCTAGGAGCTTCTGAATAGGTACTCCAGAAGCAATAATGCAAGGCTGGGCAAGACTGTGGCCATGACTAAACTGAATCCAAATAAGATGGCTAGCGTGGACATGTATTATTGGTACCAATGCTGGTTTTATCCTAGGGTTAGATAATATAACATACTGAGCAACCAACACTTCAAGTAGAATTAGGACGGAGTGCACCATACTTCCAAAAGTCAGTTACCGCAAGATCAGTATTGTCACATAGCCGCATGCATGTAATGTTAATGAATATTTTCATAGCCCTATTGAGGCCCAGCTGTCATAAAGACTGTGACACCCATTGCTTATGTATGCCAAGAAAGACAAAGAGCTTTATAGAGGATTTTATCAAAGCACTGAAATAAGAAATAAAAATGTTCCTTTCCACATGGAGCAATGTCTTACATATAACATTATCTATCCTGCACATCACAAACTGACCTTAAATATAATTACAGTGTATTTTTATTTAAATTTGTTGTCATATTAGTCCACTGAAGACAAGGCACAGAGGCTATGGTTACACTACAGCTATCTGTTGACAGAAGTCACTGTTGGAAGAGCTTTCCCTACAAAACTTCTGTCAACAGCTTGCGTGTACACACAAAAGCACATTGGGAGAGTGCTCCACTCTGTCAACAGAGCAGCTGGACGGCTGGCTGCTCTCTACAAAACAGGCACCCAGAAGCACAGCAGACAGGGTGGCCTATTGTTGTGGATGACCTGTCTGTCAAGAGAGGTCCCCTGCAGGCGTTTACACAGCTGTTTTGTCAACAGAAGTGTATTGACAGCAGCGTTTTACCTCAAAATTTTGAGGCAGAACGCTGCCAAGGAAAGTACTGGGTTTTGTCGACACACTTTTGACAAAACCCATTTTGGGGACAAAACTCTGTAGTGTAACCATAGCCAAACAGTGTCTAACAAAACTAAAGAAGCCTCTCTCAGGTGGAGTCTAAATTAGTAAGCTGATGTGGAAACAGCTGTGGTGGAATAAATAACTTAAGTCTGCTGGGATCATGATATGGTTTTAATTTCTACATTTTTTCCTCTTCTGTTATTTTTGTTACTAAAACACAAAATTCTCTGATTAAAAACTACAGTACAGGTTCAGAAACATTGTATCCGTCTATTTTCTTTTTCTTCAGGTTTTTTAAATTATGATCTATTTATGAGACAGATATTTTTAGTGTGTGATTGTTTTAATGTTTTGATCATGAGTGTTTTAGTTGTACTTGCGTGTATTGAGTCTGTATACATGTGGTTCTTGCTGTTTAGATTAGGATAGACACTCATTCCTCATTAAACAAGTACTTTATTTACAAGCACTCGCTTAAACAAGGGACACAACTCCCCCCGGCTAATACAAGCCCTACCCGCCCCCCACCACAGCTCCAACCCGCCACAGCCTGACCCCCCCACCGGCCCTGCGCACCCAAACCGCTGAAACCTAAACCCCCCTGCTGGCCCTGCACACCCAAAACATGGAAATCTAACCCCCACCCCTAGCCCCCGCCCCCGGCCAGCCCTGCACACCCGAACTGCCGCAACCTTAACTTCCCCACCGGCCCTGCAGACCCTAAATTGTGGAAAACGAACACCTCCTGCAGGCCCCATAGACCCTAAACCATGGAAAACCAAGCCCCCCCACTGTCCCCGCAGACTTTAAACTGTGGAAAACTAAGTCCCCCCGCTGGCCCCATAGACCCTAAACCACGGAAAACTAAACCCCCCCCGCAGGCCCTAAACCGTGGAAAACTAAGCCCCCCCCACCCCCCGCCAGCCCCACACACCCAAACAGACACAACCTAAACCTCCCTGACAGCCCCGCACACCCACATTTCTGAAACCTAACCCCCCTCCCACCCCTGGCGCCACAGACCCCAAACCACTGCAACTTTAACCCAACCCCTGCCAGCACAGAAGACCAAAACCATTGCAGCCTTAACCCCTCCAGTGGGCCCCGCAGACCCAACCTGCCTCAGCCTGAACCCCTTTCCCCACCACCACCACCCTGCTGACCCAACCCACTACCATGTTTTAACTCTCCCCCGCACTCACGTCCCCAAACTGCCCCCAGCCTTTAACCCCTACCCTCACCCCTACCCCTGGTTCACCTACCTTTCAAAAGCAGAGTCACCTGCTGCTACTCCGAGCACTTGGAACCAATCAGAGACTTTTACATGTATTTTAATGGGAATTTAGTGTCCCTCTTATGACTTTTCACTGAAAAACAAAAGGTTGGGACCCAACTGTGCTCGTATAGCAAGGGATGAGTGTACTTCATAGACTACAATGGACTATTTTGCTTCTTAGATTGGCCAGACATTGCACTGCTGTTTTAAGCCTATATTCATGGCAGATTAATAGCAATTAATTTCTTACATATAAGGGGCCAGCAAAGCCCCAAGCCACTCCCTTAAAGGGCCCCTCCCAGACACACTTGCCCTGCACAGCACAAGATTCATAGAGCCGACAACCAGCTGCAGACCCTGTGCATGCAGCATGGACCCCCAGCTGCAGCAGCAGCAGCCAGAAGCCCTGGGCTGAGGGCTGCTGCACGCGGTGACCATAGAGCCCCTCAAGGGCTGGACAGACTGTCTCTCAACCCCTCAGCTGATGGCAGCCATGGAGGACCCCGCTATTTCGAAGTAGCAGGATGCTGATCGTCTACACATGCCCTACTTCAGCGTTGAATGTTGAAGTAGGGCGCTATTCCCATCTTCGGATGGGAATAGCGATTTCGATGTTTCACCGCCTAACGTCAATTTCAACATTGAAATACCACATGGCGCGTGTAGACACGACGCATGCTATTTCGATGTTTTGCCAGCTACTTCGAAGTAGCTGACTAGTGTAGTTGCACCTTCCTTGTGACAAAGGCTGTAATGTTCAATGTAAGCCTAAGTATATTAGTATCTCAAGTGCATCCCAAAAGATACAAAGAATTAAATTGCCTAAAAAAAGGATTCATCATTCCATCAGGCAAATACAAGTGCTAAATATTCCTGTAAGTTATTACTTTATCCCCTGAATTATTGTCATATTGGACCTGCTTGATGATGAGGAAATGAACATAATTTAAAAACTCAAAACTAGCATCTGAGTTCTAGGCTGAAAAAAGAATTTCTTTCCACTGGATGAGTTATATTATTCAATCTCCAGGAAGCATAAAAGAGAAGGAGAACCTATGCTTATTCCTGTAAGCAATGAAAAGAGACATAGCCTAATACCTACTTCTTATTTCACCTATCTGTAGTAGACACAGGGACCCTCAGTATAATCACTTGGGTCTGCCAACTCTGACTCATAGGATGCAAGCACTGGAGCTGGAAAGATGCTACGTGGATATTGCCAAGCCAAGCCTGAACAACACAGCAGTTTTTCAGCCCACAAGCCTTTGCTCCATGACCCCAAGTCTACTGACCCTGGCCAGCAGTGGGTTTTTATCCTTGCATAGATGTTCTCAAGTTTCAGTCTTTCAGTGGTATGCATGTGAAACTCCACTGTTGACAATGTTACTGGCCCATTGGTATCAACGGAATTCCACATGGATCTCACTGCAGGATTGGGGCCTTAGATTTATTTGTTAATCACTGAAAATTTTATCAAGATGATCTAGCTGGAACAACTCTCTGAACTAATCTCTGAACTAATCTCTCTGAACTAATCTTCCTTCGTATCCAACCTCCCAACCCATTTCTGTCAGGACTCCTATGAGAAATTGATGCTCATCAATCACCACTGTATGTGAACCTCAGATGCATTGAAGTAGTTAGTTCTCATAACATCCTTGTGTGGTGGAGGACATCTGTGGCTTATCTGAGATATCTGCAAGTTACATCGCACGTCTGAGAAGAATGAGCATTTACAGCATGTTAGGCTAGGTCACACTGGGCCATTTGTTATAAGAGGTTGTAGGATTTTCTTTTTTTGTTTTATTTTATTTTATTTTATTTTATTTTTGGATACTGTGGAAGGTAGTAATCAGGAAGTTATAGGAAAACATTTAGTAGGTTTTCAAAACTTGGAAGGGGAAATGTCCTATCAGGACATAATGTAAAGGGAGCAAGTCCCATATCACGTTTTCCATGAGGATCAAAGCAAAATTATGGCACATACTCTGCTGGGAAGTCATGGGTAAATATATATTGGGAACAAGATGGGCGTGACCAAGAAGTATCAAGAAGCAAGATTCTGTGTACTTGACCACTTTGTGTATCCCTAAGGCCAGCTCTGCATATAGTATCATCTATTTATCTTCTGAATGCTAGTTAATGTTGGTTCTGAACTAATGGACAGATTTCAGTTTAAGATGATAAAAAAAGTATGCATGTTCTGCATATATGTTGGAATGGGTATTTAACTTACTAATATTCTTACTATAGTAATATATATATACTGCAGAAAAAACATACTTTCCCAGATTCATAGTATTAGTGATTATTTTTTACCCCTTGTTCTGATAAGAGAAGCATTTAGTTGTACTTGAACAAATTTAACTGAAGTTTTCCAACTTTAGAAATAATTTCATTTAAATGTAAATAAGAAATGTTACAATTAGTAGGAAAGCCAGTTGGTGCCCTTTATTCTGGACTTATCTACCTTCCCATTCAAATTCCTAGCAATACTTATTGGCTGGGTCTACAGTTGCCCCCCAACTTCAAAGGGGGCATGTTAATCAGGACGATGGACGATTACTAGTGAAGTCCTGCGGTGAATACGCAGAACTTCATTAGGCTTTTTCTCCCCAGCGGCAACTTTGAAGTGTCAAACTTTGAAATGGCGGCATGCGTGTAGCCGCGGGCCCTTTGAAGTGCCTGCACTTCTTCAAAGTCCCTTTATTGCTCCACATTTTGGGGAGTAAGGACTCTTCAAAGGAGCATGGGCACTTCTAAGTGCCCACAGTTACATGCCTGCCAGCACTTTGAAGTTTGACACTTCAAAGTTTCTGAGGGGGAGAATTAGCCTGGTAAAGTGCTGCAGTCACCGCAGCACTTCATTAGTAATCTCCCATCACCCTAATTAACATGCTCCCTTCCAAGTTGGGGGCAAGTGTAGACAAGCCCATTGTGACTGTAAGGAATGTGCCAGCAGGAGCTCAATTATGCTGATGGAATATGTCTTTTACAGATTATTTGCATGAAAATACAAAGGTGTGTATATGTAATGCCTTGCAAATAAAGCCTGATGGGTGGCAGATGAGGCAGTGGGATTTTGTCTATTGTAAACAACATTTTGTGAAGTCACAATTTATGTTATCACCCAGTGTGAGCATTGTGGAGTCTCACCAATGTTTGAGGTTGTTGTAGGGGTGCAGGGCAGTCATTATCAATTTGTAAAATGTGGATTGCACAGGGCTCCCCTTATCTGGGCCTTCCTAGGCTGAAGAGTGAGAGTGATATTGGTTGAACTAGCTGGCTGGCCGTCTTTTAGTCAAATAGGCATAAGACTAGTTTGACTACTTCTACTCCACTGCTGTTCAAATACAGAGCTAAAGTTCAGTTTAATGCTTGGGTCTAGAGTTATTTTTTTTGAGAAGTCACTGTGGTGGATACTGAGATGCTGTGGTAAGGCCCAGAGCTAAAGCCACTGAGAGCTGTAATCACCAGGTTTTACCAAGTGCCAAATCCATAAAGCAGCAGCTGACAAGCAACCAACAAATGTGTTTGGGAGAGTGCGGTGTACAGCTGGCAGAGCACAGTGGACAGGGGTTGGGTGTCCATCAGAGCACAGTGAATGGATGGCAGGAGCATGCGGAACACAGGACCAGCACAAAGGTGGCATTGCCTCAGGCTCAATGAGGGAAATTTTCAGGGTGCTGTGTCAGGATTTGCACTGACTGCACTGAGATGTAAGTGGGGTGTTTGAACACAGAGAAAGTTTGGGTATGTGAATGGGCCTGGTAAGCCTGAGAGGCAAAGGACACTGCTCAATCTATTTGAGCTGGAACAGTTAGTTGGGGTTTGGTTATGAGCTATGGGTGTGGTATTTTCCCAAGCTAATGGCATGTGACTTCTGTGCCTTTTTCATTAAAAGCTTCTTTGCTACACTCGGACTCTGTGCTTGTGAGCGGGGAAGCATTGCCTCTCCGAGGCACCCAGTGTGTGTGAATTTCCCAGGCTACTGGGTGGGGGCTCAGGCCAGTTCTGTGTGAGATAGATAAAAAGGAACCCCTAGATATGGAATCTGTCCCTGACTGCTGCTGGCTGCTACTGGCGAAAGAGTTACATGATTTTTCTGCAACACAGCCATGGCGATGTTGTTTGCATAAATGTCTTATTTTGAAAAATGGTTACTGTTTTAACAGTTTGAACAGGATGATCAGTCAGATATATGTTGAATGTTTATTAACCTATTTTCCTCTTTTGACAGGAATCCTGTAAAGATGTTTGATTATGTTCTACTTTTTTCAGAAAAAGATCACCAAGGAAAGTTCACAAATTGATGGGGCCACTTTTCAAGCTCTATCTCTGCATGATTTTCCCCCTTTAAATTATACTGAAAGACAAACAACTGGTGCAACATCAAACTGATTACTAGTCTCAATTTTTTTTTCAAGAGTAAGCATTCTTAAGCTTTCTAATTGGACAGTTGAGGATATGTTTGCTTTGGAATAGGCCACAATTTATCCTTACCATATGTGATTTTTTTGTTGGGATAAACATTTCGAAGTTTCAAACAATGATGTGGGAAAAGTTCCATTAAAGTACGCATTAGTATACTGTGTGAAGGACTTGGAAAATTACCACATAGTTCAAAACGTATCATGCTGTTATACAGCTAATGGACTTAAAACTTTAAGACTGTGTCTACACTAGTATTCATCTTTCAAAAGAGGCATGCAAATAAGGGAACTCAAAAATGCAAATGAGTCACAGATTTACATACCTGACACCTCATTTGCATATTCATCTTTTGAAAGAAGAAAAGCAGCGTAGATGGGGCTCTTTCAAAAGTAATCACCATCTTCGAAAGAACCCTTCTTCCCATATTTTTTAAGGAAGAAGCATTCTTTCAAACATGAGGTTTACTTCAAAAGAGCTGCATCTACACTGCTTTTCTTCTTTAGGAAGAAGAGGATGAAAATGAGGTTTGGTATATGTAACTCTGCACCTCATTTGCATTTTTGATTTCCCTTATTTGCATGCCTCTTTCAAAAGAGGAATGCTAGTGTAGACACAGCCTAAGAGACCAATTAATGAAACACTCCATAGAAGCTATCAGGTGTCTGTTCTAAGAAGGGGTGAAGAGGATGTAACACTATTATATCTTAACAACTGATTCAGCTTTTTCAGTGTCCCAAGACCAATTCCAGCTGAAACATATCCCTCAAATGCTCCTTCCTTATGAAGCACTTGGAAATTCTTGTCATATAGAATTCTATGAATGGCATGCTAGCACTTTAAGAATGCCTACACAGCCCTAGATAGCCAACAATGCTCTATGTACTACATGATTTATTTGCCATGAAGTGGGGAAAAAATCTTTAACATAAACGTACGGTAGTCCCTCGAGTTATGCAAGGGTTGCATTCCCATGCGCTCTTGCAGAACTCAAATTTCGTGTAAGTTGGGGGACAGCTTTTTTTCCCATTGGAAGGCATGTTCTGCAGCTGGGGAAGCAGCAGGAGCACCTGAAGCTCCTTTTGAAAGGTAAATCCCAGCATTGGGAGGGGCAGCTGGGGAGTGTTAAGCCTGGGGTGGGTTAGGGCTGCAGGCGGGGTGGGGGTAGAGTTGACCTGGAGCTGTGCTTGGGGTGGGGGTGGGGTGAGCCAGAGCTGTGCACGGGGGTTTGAACCAGGCCATGGAGGGGAGGGGTTGAACTGGGGTTGTGGGGTGGGGATTGAACTGGGGCCCAACCAGAGGGTTTGAACCAGGGCAGGGGGTGTTGAGCCTGGCCAGGGGCAGCAGAATATTGAGTTGTGTGAGTTAAGTGCAACTCAAAATCACACATTTTGAGGGATTACTGCATTCATCATTAACATCAGTCCCGCATCTGCAAACTCTGTAATTGCAATGACTGCAGATGATTGTATCAAAAGGTTGTCGAGGACATCAAAAATAAAAAAAAACAGCATGCCTTACCACCGACAGGGACTTGGAATAGGTGTAGTTTTAAGCAAGACAGAAAGTTCTTTTTGCTTCATTGCCCTGGCCTCATTCCCAAGCCAATTTATACATTATAGGGTTCATTATAAGGTTATACATTATACCAAGAAAATGACATTTCTATAGGGCAATTTATAAGGTAGGCTGACTCCATCAAAAATCTTTAGATACAACCACACTCTACTGAAGTGTTTATTGTACAGCATCCTGACATACAGTTACTGCACCCTGGCTTTTATCTTCATTAAAGCCTGTTTCTGAAAACCTTATAGGCCTATACATTTTCTAGCAGCAATATTTTGGCTGTGATTTTTGGCTTTTTTAATAGTATTTCATTCTAGCAGTTGCACAGAGTACGCTCCCATACACATAGTATGGACCTCTGCATAACCAGCATGCACTCCAGAGTAAATTATGAACATCTGGCAGCAGTTTAATTTATAGAAAGGACAATCTGGTGATTGTTCAGCCTTCTTAAAAAAGAACCAAACTTTGGATCATGGATCCACTGCCCGCATTTTTATAATCTGCCAAAAGTTCATTAGGTGTTTTGGCATTTTATTTAGGAAAACATGAAACAAATTGGTAACTCGAAAGCACAATAAAATTTAAATGAGATAAGATGTTGCATTCTGAAATGAGCTGTGTATGGCTCTAACCATTTTCTTCTGAAAACTCACCTCTGTGCTACTGAGGGACTAAATGAAAATATACCATAAACAAAACAGCCAAGCCTTGAATTCTGTATATATGAGAACTAGATCCTACTATACCCTTAGCTTTGAGCATGCACAGCCCTTGCACCTGTTCAAATCATTCAACAATCCCATAAATCAAATGACAGGTCACTATGAATATAATCATAATTTGAAGTTCACTTTTGTATTCTCACAGTAGCACAAGGGAACTGAAAGGAAAATCATCATAACATGTTGCTAAGAAAGTCACCAAGATTCCTAGGAGCATGGAGCCCAAGGCCAGATGTGGCAGCTGTGATCCAGTATGACCTCCTGTACAATATAGGCCAGAGATCTTCCCCAAAATAATTCCTAGGGCAGATTTTACAGAAGAACATACAGGTTTGACTTTAAAAACTGCCACAGGTTTAGAATATACCATATTCCAATGGTATAATTATATTTACTCTTTAAAAAAGGAGAGCAATCCTGAGCCAGGAGCTGAAATCTAGGTCTCCAATATCCCAGATTAGTGGGACCGGAGAACTATTCCTTATATAAGCCTAGCATCCCCTATCATTTCAGCTGGGGTTCCATATTGTGGAAGGGAAAGCGAAGCCCAAACTGCTCATTGTGTTAGCATTTTCTGATGCTATTTCATCCTTTAGGTAGATATTTTAAAATGGAGTGAAGGTTCTCTTTTAGTCTCCTCTTCACTCTTCATACTCTTTCACAAGATATACCACTGATAGATAAATCCATTCATAATTAAGTCTAGATGATGCTCTCAAGCCCCCAAAGCCTTATTGTACATCCCCAGACTTGTTGCTTTTATGGAGAGAAACTTCTGGAGATACCAGCCAAAGTGGAAAAGGAAAATAAACTGGAAATATCTGTAAAATGAGTGATCTGGAGTTTTTAATTAAACACAGTACTATAGGCAGCAAACTGCTGCAACAGGAAAACTCACAGGACACAGAAAGGTGAAGACCACGTGTGTAATATGAGAGACTCCAATTTGTGAAATTGCCACACTGTAATGCTTCTGGTAACACTCATCCATGTTGGGAATTACAAATAATCTCTATGCCTGTTTGGGAATTGTGACCATATGCCCTATTGGCTGGGATAGTCTTAAACCCTGTCCTGGCCATCCTGCCTTAGAATCATAGAATCATAGAATCATAGAAGAGTAGGACTGGAAGGGACCTCGAGAGGCCATCGAGTCTAGCCCCCTGCCCTCATGGCAGGACCAAGCATTTTCTAGACCATCCCTGAAAGCCATCTATCTAACCTCTTCTTAAATAGCTCCAATGATGGAGATTCTACCACCTCCCTTGGCAATTCGTTCCAGTGTTTGATCACCCTGACAGTTAGGAACTTTTTTCTAATGTCCAACCTGAACCTCCCCTGCTGCAATATCAGTCCATTGCCTCTTGTTCTATCCTCAGAGGAAAGGAAGAACAAGTTCCCTCCCTCTGCCTTATGACACCCTTTTAAATACCTGAAAACTGCTATCATGTCCCCCCTCAATCTTCTCTTTTCCAAACTAAACAAGCCCAATTCTTTCAGGCTTTCTTCATAGGTCATGTTTTCTAGACCTTTGATCATTCTTGTTGCTCTCCTCTGGACCCTCTCCAATTTCTCCACATCCTTCCTGAACTGCGGTGCCCAGAACTGGACACAATACTCCAGCTGAGGCCTAACCAGCGCAGAGTAGAGCGGGAGAATGACTTCTCATGTCTTGTTCACAACACACCTGTTAATGCATCCTAGAATCATGTTTGCCTTTTTCGCAACAGCATCACACTGTTGACTCATATTTAGCTTGTGGCCCACTATAACCCCTAGATCCCTTTCTGCTGTACTCATTCCTAAGCAGTCCTTTCCCATTCTGTATGTGTGACACTGATTACTTCTTCCTAAGTGGAGCACTTTGCATTTGTCCTTATTAAACTTCATCCTGTTTGCCTCAGCCCATTTTTCCAGTTTATCCAGATCCTTTTGAATTATGACCCTATCCTCCAAAGAAGTTGCAACCCCTCCCAGCTTGGTATCATCTGCAAACTTAATAAGTGTACTTCTATGTCAATATCTAAATCATTAATGAAGATATTGAACAGAACCGGTCCTAAAACAGACCCCTGCAGAACCCCACTAGTTACACTTTTCCAGCCGGATTGAAAACCATTAATAACTACTCTCTGGGTACGGTTATCCAGCCAGTTGTTCACCCACCTTATAGTATCCCCATCTAAGTTGTATTTGCATAGTTTATTGATAAGTATATTATGTGAGACCGTGTCAAATGCTTTACTATGCTTTGACTTCTTCTGTCAAAAGTGGGTACTGCGTGTTTTTGCCAACTTTATCAGCTGTCAAGAACGTATAAGACAAATGCCCACTTTAAAAGCAGTGTGTGGAGGAGGGACAAGGGAGAAGTGGCAGGGCTGGGTTAGAATCATAGAATCATAGGACTTGAAGGGACCTCAGGAGGTCATCTAGTCCAGCCCCCTGCCCAAAGCAGGATCACCCTCACTAAGTCATCCCAGCCAGGACCTTGTCAAGCCAGGACTTAAAAACCTCAGGGGAACAGGCATGGAACAGGCAACTAGCTGGGGCCACCACTGCAGGGAGGAGTGTTGGCCAGCCCAGAGGGGTGTGCTTGCCTCAGGCAATGTCCTGTTCTTTGAGAAATATGGTCAAACAAAGGTTTGTGCCATGTACCTTTATTTTGCATAGCCGACACAGAGTCTATATTTATTTGGGTTTTTTAATAAAGTCAGGTTAGTACTATATTACCTTCATCTTCCTTCACATTATTTGTTATTTTAAATTAGATGTCTTTTCCACATACTTTACCTGATCCAAATAAATTATGTAATGTGTCTCAGCAGGAGACATTTCAGCAGTAGGTGTCTGCCAGGAAATCTTGAAAATGAGGTCTTTTCCACAATTTTGGTTGAATCAACTTCCAGTTGTAAGTGGGAAAAGGTGACATTTTTAACCATAAATTTTTAAGAAAGGTATTCCACTGTTATACCTAACATTCACTCCTTGAAATCGTGCACTTCTTTATCTACCAATTTTTTGCACTTATGCTAAACACAGAAGGGTCAGCTATTTTCAGTCTCCCCGGAATCTCAGTTCTAAATGTGAATCAAGTATAAAACTATGTAAGGAAGAATGAGTAACTTCCCCATTCCCTTCATTTGCAACATCAGTGATGAACTCTAGAGAGCTTCCTTAGTCTATAAAACCAGACTAGCTTGCAGTCTCCTCCGTCCAAAACCTTCTGAAGTCAAAAGAAATATACTCCTTTCGACTTCAATGGTCTTAGGGTTAGGACCTTAATGAATTCACAGTCTTTTATTTCTGATTTCCAACACCCACCTTACTCACAATGGCCGTGTCTACACTAGCCCCCTCCTTTCAGATGGGGCATATTAATGAGGGGTTTTGGAAGATGCTAATGAGATGCTTCCATGAATATGTAGCGTCTCATTAGCATAATGCCAGCCATGCACGATTCAAAAGTGCCACTTACAATACGCACACTGCCCACTTAGCTGGGTGTCTTTTGAAAGGACCCCCGGATTTTGAAAGTCCCTTCTTCCCATTTGCTTTTGGGAAGAATGGACTTTTGAAATCAGGGTCCTTTCGAAAAGCCTCTGGCTACACAGGTGGTGTACGTTTCGAAAGTGGCACTTTCAGATTGTGTGCAGTCACCGTTATGTTAATGGACACTTCATATTCATGGCAGCACCTCATTAACATCTTCTGAAATCCCTTATTAACATGGGGGCTAGTGTAGAAACAGCCAATAAGTAACAATTCACTCCTCAATCAGTTCTGCTCAAACAGAGCTATTCCAGAAGTAAAGGTACTTCTATGCATGAATGTTGGAAGGGACTCCAGCTCTATGTGAAAGGAAAAAAGAGGAACTTGCTCTGTTGCCAAGTCACTGACTTTCTGGAGGGGTTAGTGGGGCAATCTCTTTATCATTTTGTTGCATATTTACAGTGGACAACCTCATAGGCTTAGGCATTTTCCAACAACATTTTGTCTGTGATTATTGGCATTTGGATTGGCATGCTTTGCTGGCAGTTGTGTAGGCCATCTTATAGTCCACCATCTACCTGAAATTTACTTGCGGTGCCTCAGTAAAATTTGTTTTGAAAGTGGGATACAGTCTAATGTCACATAGACATAGGGCTATCTGTTGTGACCCCACTGAAGGCTCTTGAAATAACTGGTATGAATGAGAAGAATAAGGTAAGCAAGAAAACACAAACACTGTCGTGATTTTAAGGATATCTGTCTGAACTACTTATGAATTATGTGTGAAATTATAAAAGCTGTGTGTATATTTACTAAGCTGGAAGATCCATTCTGAGGTGTAATCTTTTGTTTTCATTTCCATGTTGAACAGAAATTCCAACAGCAGTAAAGGCAAAGGCCTAACAACAGAGCTTTGCTAAATCTTGATGATCCTCTACTGACAGAGGAACCACCCTGGATAGAAAAATGGACTCCTATCCCTGCCTTGTAATTCTGAGAGAAGTGTGCTTAAGGTACCTAGAAAGTCTGAGGAGTCAGCACTGCTTCTAGGAGATAGACAGTTGTGCTGCATGGTCTCTTTCAAGAAGGTGCACTAGACAGAGAGACCCATGAGCAGGATAGTGACTGTGCTCTATTCAGACAGCAGAGGCTTAAAACATATAGGTCTACCACATTATTTTAAGAGGCTAACGGGATGCACTGCCATTCAGGTTCGGCTTACAGACGGGACTAAAGGTGTGGATGGGCCAAATTTGATTAACATTGCAACAGTCACATTTGGCCCATCACCTCCTCTGTCGATGGAAAACCTTCATAAAAGGAGGGGTCTAAGGCAAATGGCTAATGTTTTCACATTCCTCCCACCTTGTACAACATGCGGGAAATAACTGCAACTGGAACAGGAGGTCTGGAGGGTTCAGAGTGGGTCAGTCCTGTGAAACCTCAGACTATGAAGAGTTCTTCTTGAATCCAAAGGCTAGACATGCCCCTACGCAGCAGTCTGGCAAGCCACCAGAAGGGAAGTTCCAAAACTGATCTGCAACAAGCTACACAGTCCTTTCTGGAATCTTACTAACTAAAACTGCCCCCATAAAGTCTTCCAAGCTGGACCAAACTCTAGTCACTTTGCCTAGTAGACTTGTATGAGCATAAGGATTTGGCTCATCCTGGAGTATTTAATGAAACAGTTTTGCGAGTGCCAACCCAAGTCTCTGATGAAACATTTTTATTTTGTAATAATTGTGTTATAACAAGTTAAATGCAAAAGTGATGTGGACAGAACTTCAGGGATGTGCAGTCTGTGGACAAATACTGATTTGCATCCTCTGCAGACCTAGCGCATTCCATGCCACTGAAGTCAGTGGGAGCTTAGGGAGGGGAAGACACGCTGGATTTGGCCTTGCTCTTTTTTTACATTTTTAATGCAAAGCAGTTTAAGAAGAAAAAAAAATAAACCTCTAATTTATTAGCACAGAATTTTGATCAGCTATATTTAAAACCTTACCTAACCAGTTATTACCTTTCAGTAAATCAGAAGAGACATGAATAGCTTCTGCTGAATGGATCAACATCATTGCATTCTCTCACTAGAACAGTGTGGTTAAGAGCTGAAGTTCACATTAAAAGATTTCAAAAGCAGCTAAATGTGTGTGTAGTGGAGCAGATGCCCCATGTTGGTCCAGGAGGGGGAGAAACAGGTTGGAGGGGGCCTGTGCAGAGCCCCAGCCAATCAGAGAAAGATTCTTAGGGAGCAAATCAGAGGGCAGCTTGCTAGCACAGCTCTGCAATAAGGAGCTGCTTAGCAGAGCAGAGGGTAATAGGGTCCTGACTAGGGAGAGTGCACGACTGGTTTACCTGGGGGAAGCAGCTTAGGTGGAGCAGTACTGGGCAGGGTTAAAGGAGAAGAGCTAGAGAGGCTCTGGCCTGATATCTACCAGGCTGTACGCCTCGAAACACTGGCCGAGAAAGTGCCAAGGGTCACAAGGGCAGTGTCCCAGGGAATGAGAGTGAAGGAGAGCAGGAAAAGTCTGTCATCATAGGGTCCCTACAGTGGTGGATCGGCCTGGACCCCCTTCTTCCCCCCTTCACTCCATTTAGCCACCACTGGAGTATGGCCTTGACAGATGTGCATTTTGCCCCCAGAGGTGAGGAGCTAGACATTGGCTGCAGTTGACCATGATTACAGGTGTGAGACTGAGAACTGCTGATATCCACTGGAAGGAGGTGAGAGACTGGAATAGTGAAGAGGACGCTGCGTTACACAGAGCAACACAGGTCCATAGCCACACGGTGGAGATGTCAGAAAGCCCAGTATGACAGTGGGTGAGAAGGCAGAACCCTGCTGAGTGTCAGTGCTAATTCCTGGAATGACCAGCAGGACGCTTTCTGGTGGTGACATAGTTGACCCCGCACCCACGAGGGTATAATCCTTTGTTGATTGTTCCCATGATATAATGAATTAGTAGGATTTAACCCACCAAGATGGTTTTCTCCTTTTGCATGGTTGCATAAGGTTGCTTAAATTATTTTATTTAGCTTTCTAAACACTGTCTTAATTTTTGGGGTTTTTGAATATATTAATCTTCTACAGGTTTTTAATGAACATTAGCATTAATTAGTGTTAAAATATGGTTAATTTCACTAGTCATGTTTCACTGAGATATTTTGTTGTTTGACAGTCATGTGAAACCAACTTCCTTCCAAGTCTAATTCTACTTTATACAACTGTTCTTGGCAAGAAAGAGTAAAATTGGCTCATTCATTATAGTGTACATTTATTTTGAGAAAATACAGATGTGCTAAATAAACTTTTTATGCAAGGAATAACTCCTGGGACCAAATCCTCTCAACCAAAGATTCATCTTTCCACTTACTAAACAAATTAAGCTACACTTGTAAATATAATACATTTCAAAAAGAATTTTGAAATATTAGATATCTTCAGCTCTGGCAAGAGAGTGCTTAGTTTAGTTGTGGAATAGGGCGTGAAAAGCTTTTGTATTCCTCAATCTTGGAGACACTTTCCCCAGACCCAAATAGAGCATCCTGAGAGGATTTTCACTTGATTGCACATAGAATCATAGAAGAGTAGGACTGGAAGGGACCTCGAGAGGCCATTGAGTTCAGCCCCCTGCCCTCATGGCAGGACCAAGCACTTTCTAGACCATCCCTGAAAGCCATCTATCTAACCTCTTCTTAAATAGCTCCAGTGATGGAGATTCTACCACCTCCCTTGGCAATTCGTTCCAGTGTTTGATCACCCTGACAGTTAGGAACTTTTTTCTAATGTCCAACCTGAACCTCCCCTGCTGCAGTTTAAGTCCATTGCCTCTTGTTCTATCCTCAGAGGAAAGGAAGAACAAGTTCCCTCTCTCTGCCTTATGACACCCTTTTAGATACCTGAAAACTGCTATCACGTCCCCCCTCAATATTCCCTTTCCCAAACTAAACAAGCCCAATTCTTTCAGCCTTTCTTCATAGGTCATGTTCTCTAGACCTTTGATCATTCTTGTTGCTCTCCTCTGGACCCTCTCCAATTTCTCCACATCCTTCCTGAACTGCGGTGCCCAGAACTGGACACAATACTCCAGCTGAGGCCTAACCAGCGCAGAGTAGAGCGGGAGAATGACTTATCGTGTCTTGCTCACAACACACCCGTTAATGCATCCTAGAATCATGTTTGCTTTTTTCGCAACAGCATCACACTGTTGACTCATATTTAGCTTGTGGTCCACTATAACCCCTAGATCCCTTTCTGCTGTACTCATTCCTAGGCAGTCCTTTCCCATTCTGTATGTGTGACACTGATTACTTCTTACTAGTGGAGCACTTTGCATTTGTCCTTATTAAACTTCATCCTGTTTGCCTCAGCCCAGTTCTCCAGTTTATCCAGATCCTTTTGAATTATGACCCTATCCTCCAAAGAAGTTGCAACCCCTCCCAGCTTGGTATCATCTGCAAACTTAATAAGTGTACTTCTATGTCAATATCTAAATCATTAATGAAGATATTGAACAGAACCAGTCCTAAAACAGACCCCTGCGGAACCCCACTAGTTATACTTTTCCAGCCGGATTGAAACCATTAATAACTACTCTCTGGGTACAGTTATCCAGCCAATTGTTCACCCACCTTATAGTAGCCCCATCTAAGTTGTATTTGCGTAGTTTATTGATAAGTATATTATGTGAGACCGTGTCAAATGCTTTACTGAAGCCTAGGTATACCACATCCACTGCTTCTCCCTTATCCACAAGGCTCGTTATTCTATCAAAGAAAGCTATTAGATTGGTTTGACATGATCTGTTTTTAACAAAACCATGCTGGCTGTTCCCTATCACCTTACCACCTTCCAAATGCTTGCAGATGATTTATTTAATTACCTGCTCCATTATCTTTCCTGACACAGAAGTTAAGCTGACTGGCCTGTAGTTTCCCGGGTTATTCTTGTTCCCCTTTTTATAAATGCGTACTATATTTGCCCTTTTCCAGTCTTCTGGAATCTCTCCTGTCTCCCACGATTTTCCAAAAATGATTGCTAAAGGCTCAGATACCTCGTCTATCAGCTCCTTGAGGATTCTAGGATGCATTTCATCAGGCCCTGGTGATTTGCAGACATCTAATTTTTCTAAGTAAATTTTAATTTGTCGTTTTCTTATTTCAACTTCTAAACCTACCCCTTTTTCACTAGCATTCTCTATGTCAGGCATTCCTTCAGATTTCTCAGTGAAGACCGAAACAAAGAAATCATTAAACATCTCTGCCTTTTCCAAATTCCCTGTTACTGTTTCTCCCTCCTCACTGACCAATGGCCCCACCCTCTCCTTGGTCTTCCTCTTGTTACCAATGTATTTGTAAAAAGCCTTCTTGTTTCCCTTTATGCTTGTAGCTAGCTTGAGCTCATTTTGTGCCTTAGCCTTTCTAATCTTGCTCCTGCATGCTCGTGTTGTTTGCCTATATTCGTCCTTTGTAATTTGTCCTAGTTTCCATTTCTTATACCATTCCTCTTTTATTTTGAGATCATGCAAGATCTCCTGGTTAAGCCAAGGCAGTCTTTTGCCATGTTTTCTATCTTTCCTATGCAGCGGGATAGCTTGCTTTTGGGCCCTTAGTAATGTCCCTTTGAAAAACTGCCAACTCTCCTCAACCATTTTTCCCCTCAGTTTAGCTTCCCATGGGACCTTACCTACCAGCTCTCTGAGTTTACCAAAATCTGCCTTCCTGAAATCCATTATCTCTATTGTACTGTTTTCCCTTCTACCCTTCCTTAGAATTGTGAACTCTATGATTTCATGATCACTTTCACCCAAGCATCCTTCCACTTTCAAATTCTCAATAATTTCCTCCCTATTTGTTAAAATTAAATCTAGAACAGCTTCCCTCCGGTAGCTTTTTCAACCTTTTGGAATAAAAAGTTGTCTGCAATGCAATCCAAGAATTTATTGGACAGTCTGTCCCCTGCTGTATTAGTTTCCCAACATACACCTGGATAGTTGAAGTCCCCCATCACCACCAAATTCTGGGCCCTGGATGATTTTGTTAGCTGTTTAAAGAAAGCCTTATCCATCTCTTCCACCTGGCTAGGGGGCCTGTAGTAGACTCCTAGTAGGACCTCATCCTTGTTTTTTACTCCTCTGAGTCTAACCCAGAGACTTTCTACCCGTCCATCTCCTACGTCCATCTCCACCTCTGTCCAAGTGTGTACATTTTGAATATACAAGGCAACACCTCCTCCCTTCTTTCCCTGTCTGTCCTTCCTAAGCAGGCTGTACCCTTCAATACCAACATTCCAATCACGAGTATTATCCCACCAAGTTTCTGTGATGCCAACAATATCATAGTTGTATTCATTTATTAGTACTTCCAGTTCTTCTTATTTATTTCCCATACTTCTTGCATTTGTATATAGGCATCTCAGACATTGATTTGGTCTTGCCTCCCAGTTTTGCCCTGGCCCTCTTTTTACTCTCCCAGGGTAGCCCATACTCCCTCCCATTTCAAGTTCATCTCCCAGGTATCCATGCTCTCCACTTACCTGCAGGCTTTGCTCCGCTGCCCCCCGTCGAACCTAGTTTAAAGCCCTCCTCACTAGCTTAGCCAGCCTGTGTCCGAATATGGTCTTCCCCCTCCTCGAAAGGTGAACGCCATCTCTGCCTAGCAGTCCTTCCTGGAAAAGGATCCCATGGTCAAAGAAACCAAAGCCTTCCTGGCGGCACCATCTACGCAACCAAGCATTCACCTCTAGGATACTACTAGGATACATACTAGTCTTCGAATTTCCACCATCTTCCCCTTATAGCTAGCAACATGCTTCCCCCATTTCAGAATTTCTAAGGTCATCACTTTATTCTCTGAAATCCCTCCTTCAAACTTATCTTTGCTGTGATGCCAACAAATCAGTGACGGGGTGGCAACACTTAGAGGGGTGACCACCTACCACTACAGACACTAGGGTTATGATTAAATTATGCATCCACATCTGTTTCTAATACACCTCTTATCCTCCTGCACCCCATCCTTCTCTGCTTTCTCTTTAGTCAGTTTTCTGAATCTTAGATTGTCAGCTCTCTGGGACAAGCTTTTCATGTCCTATTAACCATATGCTTAGTATAGTCTGGCCATGATGGCTGATTAGGTTCATTGGATGCTATTACAACAGACTTTAATGATGTCACATGAAGAATTGTCCAAGAATTGTTAAGCAAATCTAAAATAAGGCAATAATGTGTGATATTTTTATATTTAGGTGTTTGTCTTTTTGGAATCCTGAAAAATAAAGATTTGATTAGTATTATGAGCCATCTAATCAGACAGCTATAAACGAGAATCACCAACAAACATCATGTGGTGGCTTTTCTTAATAGTAATAATCATGTTTCTGTTACAAGCCTGAATGGTACAAGCTAGGCACTGTCTTTTTCCCTGAAGTTGTCTTGTGGACAACTGCCAATTCTGATATGCCTCGATCCAATAGCATCTTGCTCCTACTGCCAAGCAACTTTTGATAAATATATTTTCAATCTGTTCCAGTCATTCTGTTAACTGGCTGCACTGGATATGGAAGAAGGATGCTATTCGTACACAGGCTGTGCAGTTTGTGGTCCTCTTGCATTGATCCAATGCGTGTGAAGTGGAACATATGACAGATGCCTGTGATAAAGTCGCACCACAAATTTGTTTATAGAGTCACCAAGAGTCATTAAAAATATAGGCTGAGTTGATGGAACCAGGAAAAAAAATCAAGTTTGTTATCATCTGGAAGTGGTTTGTAACAAGTTTCCATGCCAGATAACTAAGATTTCCCAAAAGTACAACTCCATCTCTGCATACTTAGTAATTGGCTTTGACTTTCCATTTTCCTTGGAAGGTTAAAAAATATTTGTCACATTAAGTAGCTTCAGAATGGAAGAACTATTACACATCTTGGATATTGATCTATTCATAATGATTACTTGCTCTATGTGGCATGGGTGACATTGCACGTAGAACACATTGTTTGACCAGACATTCCAAAAGGCACAATGCATACGTGGCTGTTAATTGTCCAAAATCTTTTTCCCTTGCCTTGTGACCTCTGATCTTTGGCAGCAAAGGTTTCTTCTAATTAGCATCAGCTTTTGGCACTTAAAGACATTACACCCTATGACAGGTCAATACAAGATGGATAGAGACCAAAGGGAGTACATTACTTATTCAAAACATAAGGAAAAATATGTTCTAGTCTTAGTTATATAGGGCCACAGTTCACCACGATAAAACTCCACTGATTTCTGTGGTTTGGCTTCAGGAGTTGCATACTAAGACTGTACTAAGACAGTCTTGACAAAACTGTCATACAAAAACAAAAAAGCAGTCATGTAGCACTTTAAAGACTAACAAAATAATTTATTGAGTGATGAGCTTTCATGGGAATACAGGCTAACATGGCTATCTCTTTGTCACTATCCTACAAAACCTATTACAGCAGAGTTTCACTTGTTGGAATATTGGAGAAAACATTTCAAAAGTTGTCCCTAAGGAATTTAGATAACCATGAAGAATGGAAGAAGAATATGCCACTCCCTAAGAGCTAAAGATCTGAGGGAATTATTCAAAAGAACATTGATGCCCTGGCCAAATTCTAAAGTGAGAAATTACATCTTGTTTCCCTTGATTATCATTGCAGGTCCAATAGGAATGTGGTATTTTTCTTCAGGGCTATATCACTTCGGCTACGGCTACACGTGCATGCTACATCGAAATAGCTTATTTGAATGTAGCGACATCGAAATAATAGTCTGTTTCGATGAATAACGTCTACACGTCCTCCAGGGCTGGCAATGTCGACGTTCAACTTCAACGCTGGGCAGCACCACATCGAAATAGGCGCTGCGAGGGAATGTCTACACGCCAAAGTAGCACACATCGAAATAAGGGTGCCAGGAACAGCTGCAGACAGGGTCACAGGGCAGACTCAACAGCAAGCCGCTCCCTTAAAGGGCCCCTCCCAGACACAGTTGCACTAAACAACACAAGATCCACAGAGCCGACAACTGGTTGCAGACCCTGTGCATGCAGCATGGATCCCCAGCTGTGGCAGCAGCAGCCAGAAGCCCTGGGCTAAGGGCTGCTGCACACGATGACCATAGAGCCCCACAGGGGCTGGAGAGAGAGCGTCTCTCAACCCCTCAGCTGATGGCCACCATGGCGGACCCCGCTATTTCGACGGTGCGGGACGCAGATCGTCTACACGTGCCCTACTTCGACATTCAACTTCGAAGTAGAGCACTATTCCCATCCCCTCATGGGGTTAGCGACTTCGACGTCTCGCCACCTAACGTCGATTTCAACTTCGAAATAGCGCCCAACACGTGTAGCCGTGACGGGCGCTATTTCAAAGTTGGCACCACTACTTCGAAGTAGCGTGCACGTGTAGACACGGCCTTCATGTGTCTTTGCAGTTTAAATATTCTATCAAATATTTCATTTTTATAGTACATTTAACCAAACAGCATGAAAATATAGATAAAATTGTTTTTGAAAACATCAGTCTAAGTTCTTCTGAGGGGTCATAAACCTAATTCTGCAGGATTTGGAGGTCTCTGTTCATTTGCTTGTCAGGGTTGAAGCGTGAGTACAGTCATGGTGATTGGACAGTGCATAAAAAGTTATATGATCTATAGTGATAAACACAGTTACGCATTGTAATATACACAGCAGAATCCCAGATTTATACTGGGGAGTATAGCACATTGTGAATGATCAGAGTAAAACATTTCCACCAGTTATTTTCTACAAATTGTGCAATTTTAAACATAAAATATAAATAAAAAAACACCTCATCCCTTTACCATTGTAAAGATGTCAACTGTAAACAGGTGTGCTCCTTCCTTGTTTACCCAACCTTCCAGAAAAGGCTAACAATGGCAGCAGAAGCATCAACACTCCTGCTCTACTTATTCCCCTCACTTAAAACATCCATTGATCATATAGAACTTCACATTATGAAGCACAAGCAGTTCATTTTTCCTCTTCAATAGAAGGGAACAGAATATCAAATGCAAAACAAAAACAAATAAAAAGCAAACCATATTTTAACCAAACATTTAAGATTGCTGTTTAAAAGCACGAAACCCATGAGCTGAAAAGGTAGGCTTTGTAATAATTCACTCATGCACATTAGAGATTAAAAGTACATTTAGATATCTAGTAACAGCCTGTGTCCAACTTAAAGCACATTGGTAGTTTCACTTATGTCAATGGGACATACATTTTCCATTTTTATTTATGCAGACTGGATGATTTATTAGGACACGGGAGACCTTGGTTCAGTTCCTTACTCCATCACAGACTTCCTGTGTGACCCTAAAAAATTAAGTAAGCCTGACCTACATTAGGAAATTAGGCCAGTATAAAACTATGCCACTCAGGGATGCACAAAGTCCATACTCCTGAATGATGCAGTTAAACCAACCCAGCCCCCAGTGTAGAGAGCACTAGCTCAATAGGAGGATCCTTCTGATCACCTAGCTACCACTTCCTGGGGAGATGGATTATCTATGTCATTGGGAGAACCCCTTCTAAACATAGCTGGTCTCATCACTGAGGCCCTGGAGCTGCACTGCTGCAGCATTTAGGACTATAAGAACCCTTAGGTCCTGGTTTCCATTTGTAAGTTTTGCTGAAATAGCTATTGAAGCTAGGCATGAGTGTGTTGGGGCAGGGCGGGAGGGGGATTCTCCCCTCTCCAACTGAAATTGCTACTCTGGCAAAAGCCTGAGCGTGTACCTGATGTGTTCAGGTTTTTTTTGTTTTGTTTTGTTTTGTTATATTTAAAGACACATCAGCAAAAGGACACTTACACTGGCAGAAACTTCACTGCAGGAAAGATCTTTATTTCCCAGCTGTAAAATTGGGATGATGGTACTTCCCAAATGCTTGGGTGACCATCTGTCCCGTTTTCTGCAGGACAGCCCCATAATTTGGGCGCCATTGTGGCATCCTGATTTATTTTGCAAAAGGGGCTAATTGCACCTGATTTCACAGTGGTTCAGTGGGGGGAGCTGGGAACTAGGAGCCAGACCATGCGGCAGTTCTGATAAGAAATATTCTGAGGATCAGATTCTTTTACCATTACTCACAATGGGTAGCACTTGACTTGACAAATAGTCTCCAAGGGTCTCACCCAAGTAATTGCTGCCTCGTGCCAGTAAGGGCTCACAATCCCGGCCCTAAAACTCAGCCTGTGTAGTAAAAGGGAAAAGGAACTGTCAGCAAATCCCTTAGGACGTTTTCAACTTTAAACACGTTGGTAGTTCCACTGATCTTGATGGGACTAATGTTGCCTGAAGTTAAGCAAGAATATAAGAGTGCTTTGCTGGATCAAGACCAGCTATGATACATTCCATTCAGGCTCTTGAAGGCTGGAAATTTAGGTTGAGCTTTTCATGCATTTTCATCATTTTTGTTGCATGCTGTATAAACAGAAAATCATGGGAGTGCTAAAAGTGACATTTTAAAATTGGGACAGAAAGGACAACGCATGCTTGATATTCAGTTATCCTGGGGACTCTAAGAAATCTGACACAAGACAGGATAAGGCACTGTTCTGAAGTAGAGCATACCAGGTATAATTTGCAATTCTTCAGATTACTTTGGCATTTCAAGTTAATCTTCAAGGAGAGCAAACTGCATGATTATAAGGAAATGAAACTCTTAAATATAGCTGCAAAAATTTATGTAGGAGGGCAAAATGTGCATTGTTTTATTTTACTTCTCATTTCACTTACAAAAAACTGTGTGAGAGAAACAATGTGTTAGAGACGTGCACATCAGAAGTGGCAGTAACTAAAACCTTTTTCCTGCTTGTCAACACAAAATATGTCACAGAAACAGCAACTCTGACAACACTTTCATTGACTTTCTCAGCTCCACAAGAGGAAATCTCTTTGAACCAATCTCTTTGAACCAATGAACATTTATTTATTTTACAGTGTGGAGCAGATCCACTGCTCTAGTGTTGGGAGAGAGGCAGAGAGGGAGAGATTCACCTTTCGGAGCAGGACACTAATGGTTCAGGCACACCCTTGGGCTGTAAGAGACCCAGATTCTCAAGTCCCTGCACTGCCTGATTTGGACCTTGTTCTCCCTCATTACAACTATGTGGCTATACAGGTCCATGCTCCCACTCCTCAAAAAGCATTCTTGTTTCCTTGACAGCCCTAACAGGCTCATACACATACACAGAGAGTTAAAAAGGCAGAACAGACACATGGAGAGCTCTGAAGGGAGAGGGGGGAAAGCCTTTTTTTCTCCTTCAAAGAGATGCATACAAAATGAAATACTGGATAATACTAATGAGCTTATATTTATGTAGTATCCTAAACTGTGTAACAAACCAATACATAAGCTATTCTGAGGGATCACTTCAGTGAGCATTGAGATCCGCTTATCTCCGTGGCAAGGATCAGCAACACAAAGCATGGACTTCTTATTTGACAATCATACTTATTTCATGGGTCACCTATCTACCGAGCACTAACACCTGCAGTATGAGAGAATGACATGCTAATAAAAAGTGCAGAGGATCAAAACCAATTTGTATAGACTGCTTTGTTATCAATATTTCCCATAATGTAGTGGCTGGAGAATGTATTGATTTTCCATTCCTTAGATTATATCGCAATAATATATTTTAAAAATATAGATTTTGACAAATTATAGCTTAATTCTGAATTTTTACTCAGATCAGATTCCTCCCTCACCATTAGTTTGACCATTCCAGGGCATCTGTACTGGGCTGGTCGGGCTAGCGGTTGATCTGGAATTTGAGTAAAAGTTCAAAATCAAACCTTTCGTTGTTATAATAAAAATGCTTTTGGCTTTAAAATGATGTTTTAGAAATACATTTCCTGAGTGGTTGATTCATCTTGGCTGATTCTCTACAACAGTTGAGGAGAGTTCCAAAAAACATCTTCACTGCATATAAAGTGTTGGCCAAAAATGTTACAGAATCCGAACTTATCTGAGCAAGATCCAGGAAATATTTTGCAAGTCTGAAACATCACCGTGTAAAAATGAAGGAACCCATGAAACTGCCCTTTGTACTGTACATACAAATGCAAAAAGAGTCACATTTTAAAGATATGGGGAATGCTTTCCCTGCTCTATTTGCTTTGTACCACTTAAGTGACACAAAAGGAATAGAAAGTTCACACATCTCCCTGCTGAAGATTCTGCTGCATGGAAGAGTTCTCAGCAGATACTAGGACCCAGCCTGACACCAACCCTTACTTTGGGGACAAAGAACAGCGGCACGGCTGGAGCATACTGTATGCAAACTGCCCCAGATTTCAGACTGTTGTGCACTGAATCATGCTAGAGAAGACCCCTGGCCTCCACTGAGGTACAAATCATGTTCCTCTGGGTACAGAATCAGGAAATTATAACTGGCTTCTCAGGGTCACCAAAATGGGACAGATTTTGCTGCACATGGAAATATATTCCAGAAAAAAATGTGTAACTCTGTTAGGCAGCCGCAACAAAACTTACAAGAGAACACTCAGTGGGAATTGCAAACCTTACAAATCCCAGAACTATGGCAATAGAGTTTGAAAGCAACAAAATCCCCTTCCCCGCCCCCCCCCCCGAAAGTTACACCATGAGCAGCCTGGAAATTTGTATAATTTTAAGTACACCATTCAACAGATCTTCTTATAGTTACAGGAAGATAACATTTAGATTTAGAATGAGATACCATGCAAGGAAAGAAGTCATATAATATGTAATCATAACCTTAATAAATCCATGTGTATGTCAGATAATTATGTATCAATCACAGTAGTTTGCCATTTTAAAGATACTGATGTGTTTTGAAGCCATCCAGTTAATGTTAACAAATTATTAAACTGCAAGCTCTCAGCACAATTTGCAGTAATTTCAAATATTATTCAAAGCCATTTTGCAAAAGATTGTAATGTTTTCAAGGGATGACTTTCTTGCAAAATATACTTTTTGATTATGGAAATATTTGAATAATGGCATAGCTAAAAATGTAAAATTCACATAAGTGTAAAATTTGCTAGATTAATTATTTGCATTATACCTCCTGCCAAGATACAAAAACATCCAGCTCTGTGTTTTCATTTGAACCATGGCACATATGAAAGAAGAGCCCCCACAGGTTTCACACACTGCTATATCCCCAATCCTCCATGATATTGGATGCAATAACTAAGAAAATAACTTACAAAGAGGATGCCAGATAGCAATGCTAAGACAAGGAAGCACAATTTAATAGCTTTAACAGTATTTGTTAGCTAAATACTAAGTCACTTATTCTTTGCCTAATCAGATACCAGCTGGGGAAATGACTAGTGGCGGATTAAGGTGGGAAAGAATGGAGGCACGTTGAGTGAAGGGAGGTGAAGTCATAAATGCTCTTTGTATGCAAGATGACCCAAAAGTCAATCACTCAAATTACTTTCCTATCTCTTATTCCCCTTGAATTTCACTGGTCTTTATGTCTTTGAATTATTTAAATGACTAACCTCTAATCAAGAGGTTTCCCACTTTTTTCCAGCTTGCATCCAAGATGTAACTTCATTTCTAATGAACTCTTCAAATCAAAGCTTTCCACTTCTCCAGAACCACTTAAATATTTGTTTGCTCCTGTGAAATATAATCAAAGTAAATTTTTCTCTAGTAAAACTCTGCCAGAGAGGCGAATATTATATATACCGAGAATCATGTTATTTAAGTTAGAAAAAGACTTGTTTTTTTCTTTTCAAAAGCACAAAACAAAACCAAAAAATACATGTTCTCACTAGCTCTACTCAAAAATGAGGAAAGAGAGAAATTGTGCAAATTTACATGAATGATGCTATTGTAATCAAAATACATGTTTTTTTTAAAAAAAATCTGATCAGTTCTTAACATAGTTTAGCACTTATTTCAGGTACTGCTTTTCTCATTTTTCCTGTTGCTCTCTCTGTGTCATTTTTGAATCTCCAAAACCCAGATGTTAATTCCAATTAGGAACCTATGAGCACCTTTGATCTATGTTAATGCCAACACCACGTTATATTCTATAGATAGCACAGAACTCTGCATGAAAGATCAGTCTGCTATTCTTACAGGCTACATCTACAAGCACAGCCTCTGTCGACAGAAGTGACTTTTGACAGAGAAAGCTCAGCAGTACCTCTGTCAACAGTTTGAGTCTACACATAAAAGCAGATCTAAAGAGCATTCATCATAGACAATCTCAAAACTGCAAAAACAACACCAACACCTGTGGCACCTTATAGACTAACAGATATTTTGGAGCATAAGCTTTTGTGGGCAAAGATCTGCTTTGTCAGAAGCATAAGTGAGAGTTCCAGAAGAGGGTCCATCTGACGAAGTGGGTCTTTGTCCATGAAAGCTTATGCTCCAAAATATCCATTATTCTATAAGGTGCTACAGCACTTCTCGTTGTTTTTGAAGATACAGGCTAACTTGGCTACCCCTCTCATACTTCTCAAGACTGCAATAATGCTACATTACACAGATGTTGTATTTTTATACTGTTGTTCTTCAGGCTAAGGCTGCTGCTACCCTACCATGGTTCCATTGGAGAGGCCAGGGTAATGAGGCAATTTGAAGCAAGCTAATGAGGTGCTGACATGCATATTCAGCACCTCATTAGCATAATGGCAGCTGCATGAACAAACTTCGATTTTCAGCTTGACAGTGAAGATGTGGGCAGCTTCCAAGTAAGCACCCCTCTTCGACATTCCCTTACTCCCGCAGAAGTAGAATGGAGTAAAGGAATGCTGAAGTGGGTTGCTTATTTCCAAGCTGCCTCCATTTTCACTGTCAAGCTGAAAATCGAAGTTTGTTCATGCATCCGCCATTACACTAATAAGGCACTGAATATGCTTCAAATTGCCTCATTACCATGGCTCCTCCCAAGGAACCATGTAATGTAACAGCAGCCTAAATGTATAGCTTGATATAGATCCTAGGCAGAAAATGTATATCTCAAAAAGAGAAGAGGAGTTCACATTATTGCTAGACCTTGACTTCTGCATTTCCTTGGTTTTCATTATATTTTAACTGTGTCATCTTAACCACCACATGAACACTTTCTTAAAACAAGAAAAAAATGAATTAAAACTAATAAGAAGTACACACATTTGGGAAGGGAAACAACATTTGGCTGGGCTGTCAACACTGTAAAATAAAGTATTCTTATGTATGACTTGGAGTGTCCGCATTTAACCTTCCGTACCTTGGCTATTTTTCCCTCCCTTGGAAGTGCCTTGCTCAGACATCTGTATTCATGGCAGTTGCTTTTGCCATTGAATAAATTCAGGATAATTTCAGTTTCTTTAACATTTTAATGGCTGACCACTAACAGCCCTAACCTTTTTTTCTTTAAACCAGCAGAAAATTAAGAAAGTTATTTTGCAAATGCTGCATTCGAGGTTTGAAGAAATGGGGCCATTGCTAAAGATGTGAATGTAAGGCTCAATTAAGTGGAAAAAAAGTTTATGTTCCACTAATGGAAATCAGTATGTTCCATTATTGTACTTTCTGCTCTGGAAGCTGATGGTAACATTTGAAGGAAGCAGAATAGGACCCAGAAGATTTGCTATCTCAGCAAGACAGATGGATCTCATTGTAATACTTAACCTACAACTAAATGCTAGTACCACAAATATGGTATTGCCAGAGCATTTTCTTGAAGGCAAATATGTCAGGAGGAAGCAGTCCCATTCTGGGAGAGTGCATAGAAAAGGATATGGCAGAGCTATAGCATTTCTACCTCAGAGGTGTCTAGCACTTTGATAGGTGTGTCTTGAGTTTGCACACCCTTGCATTGCAAGATTGTGCTTGGACCATACATTATTTTAAAATCATGGGTATTGTAAGCATCATATGGAATATGCAAGTAGAAGGGGTGTCTGAATTTATATATACTTACCAGTAACAAAATAACGCACTAGACTTCTGTGTAGAGTACAGAATATTTTCCAGTTATAATTTGGGAAGATTAGAACACAGTGAAGTGAATTATATAAAGATCTTGAAAGACCCTGAATGGTACAGAGAGCAGGGAGCTGTGCTGTGAGTAGAAGTTACATCTCTCTTCAAGAACATCAAGGATTAACTATAGACTCCGCATGGAGTGGAAGCCTCAGGTCTGCCATGCGCCTGTCTTCTTTCTTAAGACCCATGAGAACAGGCTATAGGCATGGCTAAAGAAAAGACATTCCAATGAGATGTTCAACATGCCAACAAAGCACTTATCTACATGTGCCTCTCCACTATACAGGAGTAACCTGTACCGCTCAACACTCAGCCAGGTTCCCTTGCAATCTCTGTCCCTCCCTCCTAACTTTTAATCTCGCATTTTTGACCTTCCACAAGTCTTTTCTATACTTACAACAAAGAATTAGAAAAATATTAGCAATTGCTACTTATTATGTCAGTGACAACTCTTTCTAGTTAATTATTTCATTGGAAGAGAACACTCTTGCTGATTGCAGATGCGCTAATATTTGTATATAACAATCAATATACACTGTAGTTCTGAAGAACAGAAAATTGTATGAAAAACATAATCTAGTACATGTTGAATCTCTCTAATCCAGAAACCTGGGGACCTGACCGATGCTGAACAAGAGTTTGCCACACCATAGGAGGTCATTGTCTAGCAGCATTACCAACACTTCTACTGCTTACAGGGCTCTTAGAAGATATTGCAGGGGGTAAATTACAGCTAAAGAATAGCATAGAACACTGTAGTGAGTCAGTATGGCCTCCTGCTGACTCAGAGGCAGAGGAGGCTGCACAGAGGCCCTGGTGGGCGGGCTCGGAGCCAGAACACCAGTGGCCCGCCCCTCAGAGGGTGGGGCCCGGGGCTAGAAGGGCCAAGGGCAGGGCTCGGGACCCATTAAAGCCTGGGCCTCCGGGCAGGGAGGAGGCGCCTGCACGAGCTCCCCGGCGCCAAGGGCAGAGGGCCTGGCGCAACCCAGCCGGGCCGGAGGAGCGAGCCCCCGGCGGACCCTGAACAACCACTGATCCAGATGCCCCAGGGGGACTACCCGGACTTCCCAGACCTGCCAGGACCCTCATGCCGGTGGAGACCCCCCACCTTGGAGGAAGCCCCGGACGCGGCCAGACCGGCGAGGGTGAGCGACTCCGAGGCAACAGGAGCCGCCTGCCCCAGAGTCCCAGCGGACCACTGCAGCCCCCAGGCTCAGGATTGCCTCGAGCCCACCGTGCTACCGCCACCAGACTATCCCAATGACATCGACATGAGCGACTGGCCAGAGCCCCCGAAGGTGGACAATTTGGAGGAGACCGACCCCGCAGGACCCCCTGACCAGATGGACTGGGACCTTCCCCTGGTGGAGGTAGAGGTAGGAAGTGGCCCGGGGAATGACGCTCCCGAACCCATGGCAGTGTGTTGCAGCCTGGTCGTGTCGTGTGTGAGTGACCCCCAGGGCCCCGGACTGGGTCGCAGTGGAGTGGGAGGGCCTACGACCACCTACCCCCTCCTTGACAGGGCCAGCCTGCGCTGGGCCTGTGCTCAAACCCTTGTGCTGTTGCCCCGCCCCAGACTGAGGGCTGGGCCTGTGCTCAAACCCTTGTGCTGTTGCCCCACCCCAAACTGAGGGCTGGGCCTGTGCTCAAACCCTTGTGCGGTCACCCCGTCCCAAACTGAGGGCTGGGCCTGTGCTCAAACCCATGTGCTGCTGCCCCTCCCTGAACTGAGGGCTGGGCCTGTACTGTGTTGCAATTGTGAACTGCTGCCCCGTCCTGAACTGAGGGCTGGGCCTGTACTGTATTACTATTGTGAACTGCTGCCCCGCCCTAGACTGAGGGCTGGGCCTGTATTGTATTGCAACGGTGAACTGCTGCCCCACCCCGAACTGAGGGCCGGGCCGGTGTTATACCCCTTTTTTTGATTGCCGCCCCGCCCTAGGCCAAGGGCTGGGTGTCCCAGGACTCCTACAAACACCTCAAGCCAGGGATGGTGGTTGTAAACAAACTTTCTGGGACCATGGGAAATTTATAAGTGGCTATCCAGCTAACGAAACTCATGCTGGATAATGGATGGTGCCCAAAGAGACTGCCAGACTAGAGAGGTTCAACCTGTACGTATGAACATATATAGATATAATACAAGGTAAGAAAGAGAAATTATGTTTAAAATCAAATCAAAGGAGAAAGTTGCTAGAAGAAGCAATAGCCCAAGTCTAGCATAAATGAAGTTAGCTTTGTGCTTTGATCTTAATTTCCAGTAATATTCAGGTCCTACGTATTAAGACCATCAGATGATTATACTGTCAAATTACCTAAATTCCTGACACATTTCATGCAGGAGAAGAGAACGCATGCTCTGGAGCCACTCATAAAATAATTCTTTACTGGCCTAGAAACTGAATTACGTCACATGTAAAAAATCCAAATTATGGTTGAGATAACGGGCAGCACAGGGCTAAGAAACTTACATGATGCATAGTTATGTGAAAGTGGGATGTTCAGGTAAAAGCCTGGACAGAATAGAATGCTTGGAATGTAAATATCTAAACACAAACCCTAAAAAGTGTCGAAGTGTTTACAGGTTTAAAAGCTTTATTGGACAAAGTTTCTTAGTAGTTTTGCCTCTTCCAAAATTAGGAGAGATGTTTTCTTTCTATTTAATGAATTATTTCAATTCTGTTTGTCGTAGGGAGCATTATGGACAAGGGGTTAATGGGCAAAACTCCTTGAAAAAAATAATTTATAAGAAAGAGAGAGGCTGCAGATGCAGAGATTAATAAAAATGAGTTAAACACCGGAGAATCTCCAACTTTTAGTTAAAAGCAGTCAGTTTTACATGCTGTACTGACCATCACAACCTCAGTTGTATTATTAATTAGAGAAAGAGCCATTCAGCAAGGAGAGCTTCACCTTGAAACAGATGACTTCATAGAGCACTTCCTAATTATGATAGAGATTGACAAAGCCAATGTGGCTAATTTGTTGATAGTAATGAAAGGTTGAAAATCAGGGGGATAATCTTAACTAAGCATTTCACAGTGAAATTTTAATTAGCGTTCTCTAGAAACTCTGTAGCTACTTCTGATGTTGGTAGGAATTTCTGTCTGACACATTTGTTACATTTTTGTGTGTGTATGAAAAAAATAGTTTTATGCAGAGCTGCCAACAGCATACTGGCTTGGATATAAGAGACCCAGGATGTAGTTAAAGGCTGATATAAATGAAATGAGGACGCAAGCAAACTGCCGGATCAAAACACTCCTGTAACTGCATAAAGCTGGCAGGCAATCCAGAATGTTAATAAGCATGGGCTCTGTCAGCTCAAATTGAAGGACTCTTGATGAAGAAATGTTCTTCCTCTCTTCTTCTTCCAGGGAGTTTCAGAGAGAATCCCTCCACTGATTGTAAACACACTATGCAACAAGGGGAGAGATGAAGGTAACCAAGACCCAAACCAAGGTAGCCAACTCTCAGGTAACCAAGACCCAAATCATATCATGAAAAAAAACCCCAACATATCAGCCAGTATAGATCACAAGCTGGGGTATTTATGTGCTTACACTGAAAAGTTATACTAAACATGCAAGCTTCCATGCTCTGCACTAATTTTTGGTTCTAAATGTTTTAGTGTGATCCAAATAGTGTGCCTACCTCACGGTCCATTCCTTGTCGTGGTGAGGTGGCTTGTGTATCTCAAGAACCTGGAGTGCTATGCCAGTGGCAGCTACAGACCCTGGAATGGCCTGGAAGAGCCATCCAAACTGGTCAGGTCAAAGGGTAGAGACCAGACAAATGTGGATCACCTCTCCCTTAGGTAAAAGGGGTTGGCTGATGTTTGACAACACTAGACAAAACTGCCTCAGTGACTGGACTGAGCAGTAACAAGGGAAAGACCAAGACAACGAGGATCAACCAGCCCAACAACAACAGCATCACACTGGGAGGGGATGAACTTGAAAATGTGGAGCAGTTCACCTACTTGGGGAGTATTATGGGCATAGCTGGAGAAACAGATAAGGATATCAGTGCCACAATAGGAAAGTAACACCTGCATACAAGACTCTCCATCCCATATGGCATTCACAAATAATATTTGTGAAGAAGAAACTGCAGATCTTCAACACAAATGTGGAGAGTGTGCTCTTGTATGGGTGTGAGACCTGGCATACTAAAATCACAAGCTACAGACATTCATAAACAGATGCTTGAGGTACATCCTTCACCTCAAATGGCAAGACTTCATCACAAATGAGGAGCAGACAAGAACCAATTGACATTGAACAGAGCAGGACAAGAACCAATTGACACTGAAATCAAGAGAAGAAAGTGGGGATGGCTAGGCCACACTCTCAGAAAACCATCATCCAGAACAGTCCATCAGGCTCTCACATGAAACCCACAAGGAAAAAACAAAAGAGGAAGACCTTGGACAACGTGTAGAAGGTGTACTGAGATTGAAAGACAATGAATGGGGTGCTACTGGAACCAGCCAGAAGTTTTTTCCGAAGACAGAGTGAAGTGGAAGAGACTTGTAGATGACCTATGCTCCACATAGGGTACAACAGTTAAGTAGTAGTAAATAGTGTGCTCTATAATGGTCTAATTTTAAGGTGACAAAGGCACAAATAAACCTAGCAAGGTGGCAATTAAAACAAAGGAAGTCCAGGATCTAAAAAAAACATGGTTAACTTGTTTTTCAAATTAAACAACAATAAACAGTCATGATGCAACTCCAGACAGTTTTTTTCCTGTAGCTTCTCTCAAACCACTGAAATTATTTAGAGATTTTCTAGTCTCAGCTTCTGCCCAAACCCTCCACTAAAACCCAAATTCGAGCCAACAGTAGAACTTACATTCCATTGTAATGGAAGAATCCACCAAATTAGAGATAAATTCCTAGGTTTTGGGTAAAACTTTCCCAATCAAGAGAATCTTAGGAGACTAAGCCCCATTCTCAAAAGTGACTTAGTCACATAGGGGCTGACATTCCTCTGATTTTCAGTGAGACACATGAACTTACAAGTTAGATTCAAAAAAGGCACTTAAGTGACTAACTCCAACTGAAGTCTGGCCCCAAGTTTTCTGAAAATAGGACTTGCTAAAATTTTCCCAAGTGTTGGTCCTTTTCCAAGCTTTTCAAAGCAGATTGATCAGGATGAAGAAATATGCAGAATACAAATATTGCTACAGATGACTAGAGAAAAACTTTTCAGTAGGCTCCCCCAACATAGAACCTCCATATCTGAACAAGAATTAAAGAAGTTACCCACATTATTTTTTTTGTTGAGTAGAGTCCTTAATAGTTGCTCTTTGAGAATACCTGACATCCTACCCTGAAGTACAGTGGCACAAGCAATAGGCTTGTTATTTAACTATCAGCCTTCATGAGTCAAGAGGTAAATGGGTCTGCAGGTTAGAGAGTGGGCTGGTGCATTTCCAGCACTTCCAGGATGTTATCGAGTATCACTGGCTCAGCCTGAAGCAGAGGAACTCAGCCAGCAGTACATATGCAACAGTCCATAGTTCTTCCCAGAACTGAGTTATTTTATCTGGAAACAAACAGCACATCCTTCACAGCAATAAACACTTAACTGGTTCCTGTGGGAGGCAGCTTTGATTAGCCATGATGCATATGTCTTTTTAGATACTATGCCTGAGTAGGAATAAGCCCATCAGAATCAATGGCACTGCTCAAGTGAGAAAAAAAGAGTATGTTTACAGAATTTGGTCCTGTCCTTGTTTTAATTTACAGTGTAATCAGTTTTCCCTTATTGTTCTCAACTTAAAAGCATCAAAGAACATGACTCACAGTTGTGAAGGTATATTCTTGAGCATTATTTGTATCCTTTAGAAAATAAGGACATTCTGGACACATTAAAAATCCACGCTTCTTACCCCTCAAGTTCAGACTTCCATTTCTGCTAATTAGTTCCAGAACAAAAATTTGTTCTTGTTTTCTGGACTTAATATTTGAAAACAAAGCAAAATTAGCTGGAGGATGAATAGTTTCATCACTTAATGTCATGTAGATATAAAGATCTCTTATTTTGAGTAAAAACATAAACGGAATTTGGCAGACTCTTTACTCTGTGTCTTGTTAAACTCCCACTGACACTTTTACTTTAATTCTACATGTGAACAGAAAAGGTCAGGTGAATTCTTCTGCAAAAGTGATGCCAAATTTCTTTGAGAGAAATCTGTTGATAGAAATGTTATTATTTTGTTGTTCTGTGAATTGTTGGAGAAAAATTCACATTATTCAAACTATATACTATTGGCTTACTGCAGAGCATACAATAGATATATATACCTTAACTAAATGTAAGCTGGTTTTCAGATAGGAAAAATATATGCTTAGGATTTTCTTTTTTTTTTCTTCCCTTTTTTTTTTTTAAGTTTTACCCTTTCAACATGGAGGTCTTCTTTATTAGACACACCTCTGAACTCTACATAAGCATTCCGGTTAAGGGGATCCTGCAAAGCAGAGCTAGAGACTACAGCTCCAGTGATGACTTTGGGAAGAGGGAAAGCTTGAGACGTGCCCTTCAGGCAGTGCAGGGAAAGATGCATCGGGCTTCATTTTGGGAAGAAGAGCCAGACTGCTGGTACGGAGTTGTGTCCAGACCAGGAGCTGCTGCTAGGAAGCCAGGAGCTATTGCTGAAAGCCTTCTGGGGCTTTAATCAAGCAGGAAGCTTCAGAGGCAGTTAGTGGCTTCCAGGGAGCCAGAGGAGAAACAATTGCTGTGTCTGGAGCTGAGGTGGGCCTGTAGTGAAACAACTATAACTCACACCCTTGTTTGGGAGAGGGCTTGTAAGGGAAGGGGAACAACAGAGAGACTGCATCTGAGTCTGGGGAAAGGCAGAGTGATCTTCCCATCAGACAGGACCTAGAGCAGCTGACATTTGGTTGGGTCAGCTCCCATCTGCAAAGGTGCTGGGCAGCTTGTTGCCTTGGCTGGACTGATCACACAACCAATAGAGTTCTGTTGTCAGATGTACGTTTTCAAGAATGCCCATACAAACAAAGGCCTCAGACTGAAATCTAGAGTAGTGTGTGGTTGAGGGTGTGGTAAATGTTGGTGGTGTAAATACCAGTTGTGTCATTTATTACAGCATCCCACCTGTGCTAATTTTATTCAACTGCACGCTGGGGATTTAAAATTAGTAATGGCACTTAAATCTTTATGCCTTATACCCAGTTTCTTTAAATTGTTAAGCAAAGGTGTGTGAACCCTAATTTAACTGTATTAAATTGTATTATTTAAAACTATGTCTGAATTAGACCCGTGCTACAGTTTAGACTTACAACTGGAACAGGTTTATTCCTGAAGGTGCCCATGGTCTGCCTCTGAGTGAGGGACCAGCCAGGTGGAGGCACCTGTTAGCAAGAGAACAAGGTTTATTTTTATTTTGGGAGAAGAGTGAGGGGGATTTTAATGCTTGGAATGACAGGTTCTGATTCCCCTACGTTTATTGTCCAAGCTTGGTCATATGCTTGGACCTGAACAATAATGTCACATGAGCAAAATCTTGTCCTACCTTCCCATTGGTGAGATGATCCAAACAGTTTTTCAGATTATACAGGAAGTCATGTGTGTGGCTGCATAGACTCACACCATAACCCAACTCCCATCACCATACCACAGACAGCACTTCAGATAGAATTCCAGTGTCCCTCACCCTGTCTCAGTTCTTCAGTATGGCTCCAGCATACCTCACCACACTGCACTCCCTGCCTTTATGTCCCTCTGGCTTCAGCTCTCCAGCCTTGAGAGCCAGCTAGTATCTCCTGCTGTTCTCAGCCTTCAGCCCTCTCCAGCTGCAGCTTGCAGGCACTTAGTTCGTTTCAGGTTCCTAACACTGGCTTTGGTTCTTGCAAGCCAGCCCTTCCATCAGTTTCCTGATAATTGCTCCCTCATTACAGTGAGCAAAAGCCTGGGGCCCTGAGACTCACCATTCTGGGCTGAAGCAGAAGTCTAAGCAACTTATCTTTTCAGGGTGCCCTGGGCAGTTTCCCTGCTTGCTACCTCCAATACCAGCCCTAAATTTTATATGCAAAAAACAGTCGTGGCACAGTTGGGATGTGAAATTGGAAGGGGATCTCACTGCAGCTTTCCTCTCAGACTTCCAGGCCTCTCTCACCATCCCCTCCACTTCAATCTCTCTGATCATTTATAGCCCCAGGTGCTGCCCTGGCATCCTCACTGGCCCAACCGGGAGCACCTGTTCTGGAGTAGGGGACTTGGACCGGCTTCATACATGGGGTTAATCACCTGTGAAATTCACTTTGGCTACGTCTACACTAGCCGGCTACTTCGAAGTAGCCGGCACAATGTCGAAATAGCACATGTTGCGTCTACATGCGCCGTGTGCTATTTCGACGTTCAAATCGACGTTAAGCAGTGAGACGTCAAAATCGCTATTCTCATCAGAAGATGGCAATAGCGCCCTACTTCGATGTTGAACGTCGAAGTCGGGTGTGTGTAGACGATCCACGTCCCACTACTTCGAAATAGCAGGGTCCGCCATGGCGGCAATCAGCTGAGGGGATGAGACGTGCTGGCCAGCCCCTGCGGAGCTCTATGATCTCTGTGCCCAGTGGTTCTTAAAGCTGCACGGACCCGGAAACCCCGTAGCAGGAAGCTGACAGCGTGCACGCAGCAGCCGTGCCATGAGGTGTCCCTGCAGAGCTCAGAGAGACACCATGGCAGCCAGCCAGCCTCCCGAGTGCCCTCAGAGCTCCCCCTCTAGGCCATCCCAGGGCTCCCAGGCCTCCAGCCGGCGGGGTAGGAAGTGGGGCCACTCCTGGACTGACCCTGTGCTCTGTGACCTTCTGGGGCTCTGGGGGGAGGAGGAGGTGCTGCACATCATGGGGAGCAAGCAGCAGAATGTGGAGGCATTCGCCCGGCTGGCCGAGGGCCTGGCTGCCTGGGGTCACCCTGCCCGCACTCCTGACCTTGTCAGGAGTAACGTCAAGGAGTTGCGGCAGGGTTACGCCCGGGCCTGGGACTCTGCCAGCCGGTCTGGGGCTGCCCCCATCACTTGCCCCTATTACCAGGAGCTGAGGGCTATCCTGGGCCCCTGGTCACCTCCTCCCCGCCAGCCACCCTTGACACTATGGCTGATGAGCCCCAGCCGGCCTCGGAGCAAGGGTCAGGTCTGGAGGCCAGCCCTGCCCCCCCAGGGCTAGAGCCGGGACCCTCCACCCCAGCCACCGAGTGGTCCAGCGAGGAGTGGGAGCTCGTGCTGGACATCCCATCCCGCAGCTCCAGCCAGGTGTCCGCTAGATGGGCATCTCCTGATACTGGCAGTGCACCGTCAGGTACATACCCCACAGGGCACAGACCCTCTGAGCAAGGGGGGGGGACCCACTTGACCAGGGGCCCCACACATCCGCACAACACCCCAGCCTGCCATGGCCCGGGCACACTATGGCACAGGGACAGTGCCACAGCCACCAGTGCCCAGCAGCACCTCCACCCATGGACAGTGCCTTGCCTGACCCCCCCTGGAGTGGGGCAGACCACTGGAAGGGGCCACCCACAGGATCACTGCATGCGCCAATCAGGGATGGGGGTGGGGACAGAGGCCCTTGGGGGGATGGGGGCAGGGACAGAGGCCCTTGGGGGGATGGGGGTGGGCCACGGGTCAAGGCTGGGTACTCACGGCCTCCCTTCCTCCTTTCCCCCTATTTCTGCAGCCGTACCATCCGCGGTCCCAGACAGCCGTCCAAGACCACCGGACCACCAACGCCTGGGGTCACCGCCTGCACCGGGATGGACCCACCCCCGCCGGGGCCACCGCTGCAGCACACATGACCCAGAGGTGGCTGCGGCCCTCCGGCACCAGGCAGACCTCATGGAGCATATGCTTCAATTTGAGGAATGGGAACCCACCTGGCGTCGGGAGGCCTGGTGGGAGTTTATGGCCAACTTCAACTGGGTGGCCAACACCTTTGAGGAGCTGGTGGCCCATCTGCCCCCACCCCGATGTCCTCCATGCTGCCCTCCCTGCCGCCCCACCTGCTGACGCCCCGCCTGCTGCCCCACCTGACGTCCCGCCTGCTGCCCCGCCTGATGTCCCACCTGCCACCCCACCCACCAGTTCCTCAGGGCAGGAGCCACCTGGGGCCAAGGACCTGCCTCGGCCATACCTCCCCGTCCTCCTGCCCCCCACCCGGCCTTTCTGGGGACCCCGGCTGAGAGGGGGACCAGCTAGCCGAACGCGGCGGGGCTCATGCCCTTCCACCCCTGCCCCAGAATGATGAGCCGATGTGTGGCCTTCCCACGTCTCCCCCCTGTACATAGTTGTCCCCATCCTGTACATAGTTATTTATAGTTGACCCCCCTGTACATAGTTTATTAGAGATGCCCCCACTTGTACATAGTTATTATTATTGTTATTTGAATCTGTTTTATTTGCTAATATTATTATATGCTGAAAAGAGGTGACATTTTTGTTCCTGTAAATAATCATGGTAGTTTCCATTTTTCCAAAAACCTGTGTCCCTTGTGCTTTTGCTGAGGGTGCGGCGTGGGTGCTGGGGCGGGGTGCAGGGATGGCCGGGGGGGGTCACTCACTGGGCCCCCTGGTCAAAGTACTCCCTTAGGGCCTCCCGGACCCGGACCCCGTCCTGGTGGGCCTGGTGGCTCGGGGCGGCGGCTGGCTGGGGGTAGGCTGTTGCGGCCTCCTGTGCCCAGCCCTGCACGAAGGCCTCCCCCTTGCTTTCCACCAGGTTGTGGAGTGTGCAGCAGGCCCCCACACCCTGGGGGATGTTTGGGAGGCCCAGGTCTAGGCATGCCAGGAGGCAACGCCAGCGGCCTTTCAGGCACCCAAAGGCTCGCTCGACCACTTGTCAGGCATGGTTGAGTTGGGCGTTGTAGCGCTCCTCGCTATGAGTGAGGTGGCCTGTATAGGGCCGCATAAGCCAGGGCTGGAGGGGGTATGCCGCATCCCCCACAAGGCAGAGGGGTACGATGGTGGTATCCCCCAGAAGGATCTCCCTCTGGGGCATGTAGGTCCCCGCCAGAAGTCGGCAGCATAGTCCCAAATTCCGGAAAACGCAGGCATCATGGGTAGAGCTGGGCCAGCCCACGTAGATGTCCTGGAAGCAGCCACAGCTGTCGACCATGGCCTGCAGGACCACAGAGTGGTAGCCCTTCCTGTTGATGTAGCGCCCACCACTGTGGTCTGGGGCGCGGATGGGGATGTGGGTCCCATCAAGGGCTCCAAAGCAGTTGGGGAATCCCATGGCGGTGAATACCTCGACGGCCACGGCCAGGTCCCCAACTCGGATGACCCTCTTCAGCAGCAGGGCATTGAGTGCATGCACCACCTGTGGGGAGGGAACATAGGTGCCTGTGAGTGTTTGCAGAGTGTGACCCCCCTCACCTGGACCCCGCTCCCCAGGGGCTTGAGCCCCAGGCCTCCTTACCTCTATGAGGACAGCCCCAACTGTGGCCTTTCCCACTCCAAACTGCTGTCCCACGGAGCAGTAGCTGTTTGGAGTGGCCAGATTCCAGACAGCTATTGTGACCCTCTTCTCGACGGGGAGGGCGCGCCGCAGCCGGGTGTCCTGGTGCCTGAGTGCAGGGTGAGCCACTGGCAGAGCTCCATGAAAGTCTGCCAGCTCATGCGGAAGTTCCGCAGCCACTGGTCATCGTTCCATTCCCCCATAACCAGGTGCTCCCACCACTCGGTGCTGGAGGGGTAGCTTCGGAGTCAGTGGGGCACCTGGCGGGGGGGGAGCAAGAGGGACCGATGGTCAGGGGTGTCTCCTGATGCTTCTGGGAAGGGCTCCCATTCCAGAAGCTGCTGGGCGGCTGCCCAGGCAGCATCTAGAAGGGCGCCTGCTGCACGGGAGGCAGCTTGTAGGGCTTCCAGCTGCTGCTGGAGGTCCATGTCTGCAGGCTCGAGGTTTGCAAGGCTTGTATCACCAATGCAGGGCTGCTCGTGAGGTGCAGGCGGAGTGTGTCTGGGAGGGGCCCTTTAAGGCAGAGGCTTGCAGCTGCCCCGGAAGGGCTAGTGTGCTCTGTGACCTGGTTCACGGGCTTTCCTGGCCCCTTATTTTGAAAGAGGGGGCTTGTGTGTGTGGACGCTCCACATTTCATTCTGGAGCGGCTCTTTTTGATGTTCCCCGGCACTATTTCAATGTTGAACGTCAACGTTGCCAGCCCTGGAGGACATGTAGATGATAATCGTTGAAGTAGCCTATTTCAATGTTCTTACTTCGAAACAGGCTACTTTGACCTAGTGTCCTAGTGTAGACGTAGCCTTTGTCTTGAAATATTTACTCCACCCCTCAACTTATTTCAAGCATTTACCACTTGTATATATCATTACCAACTTCCGTGCAAAGAATGGTAAAATCAATGCAATTTTTTCTATTTATTTCCGGCAACGCAGTTTCATACATTTAATATTTTCTGTGCTATGGCCTTTTTAGCCTTTTTTTCATTGCATAATAGGTTTAACATTGTTAAATAGAATAGTATCTTATGCTGGTTTTCTGGCTCAAAGCCCTATCCATCTTCATCCCACACAAAAAAAGACAGAGCTTCTTTTCTTTGTTTCACAGCAAGAGAATTTGGAAAAAATACTAAAAATTTTACATTTGTAAAGGAAAAAAGTCACCCATGACTGCTCCCAGTGTTTCTTATGAACAAAACAGGGGTTTGTTAAATGGCAGCACTCAGAAGTTAAATATAAAGTTCACCATTTAGCAGTGGGCTTTGTGATGTGGTTGTAGATGCTTTCTCGCTATTATCATGGATTTTACACTCAACAGTAGCAGGCAGCTACAAAAATTCCACTTGTCTGAGTTGCGCATTCTTTTGTCATTACACACTGCAATAGGTTCCCACAGTACAGTAACTTTGCCACTAACACAGGGTTCTATATCCAGCTTTTGCATACATGCTCCCAGTACTCCTTCGCATCTTGTGTTCAATTTCATGGTGCAATAGTGCAAGTCATTTTCCTCCTGGAATAACATTCATTATCGCCGAGGATCAGAATTGCAATATGCTATCTAATTGTGGCTACAGTAGGTGCAGCAGTATTTTGTTGATTGGATTTTCAGCTGTAACTGTGACAGTTACATTTTTCAGCAAATGCAGGCCAATAGTAAAACCATGATTTCAAGATGCATGAATTTTTAAAGTATCTGTTAATTTACCATGAAACTCTCCCTCTTGTAATTCCAGAGAAGAGAGAAATTGTGATGGGAGACCCTAAAATGAGCTGGCAGTCCTGTGAGTCCACAATTATACTGGAAATGTCTTGAAGACATTTCTAACACTGGATATTCTTGGTTTTGATAAAAGTGCTGTGAAAACTGTCTGGCTACCAGAAGATTTAGACATTTCTGTTTCCATATAGGATCAGAAAATGCGCAGGGACTCTAGAATGAACTATGCTGCAGAGAAAAAATACCCACAATGTTTAGTCTAAGTTTGAAAGCAAATTTCCGAGCCTCAGAATCTCCTTGTACTTATTGGTCCCACCCACAGGACCACATTTCCTCAACTTCCTTAAATACATCCTGCAACAGGCAGAACTTGAGTTTACATCCCTTCGCTATGAGTCCAAGCACCAATGAGAGGTCATTTGGAGACAATTAAATTCATTCCATTTATCATTATTTTGACTTTTTTTTATAATTCCTCTATTATAAATTTAATTTTTCCATGATCATTAAGGAGAAAAGGCAAAAGACAAACAGATATTAAGGACTGAAGCAATGCACTGTCTATGGGCTATTGGTACCCACACTGCAGCGGGGTGCAAGGGAGCATTTCTCAGAGGGACAGAGAGTGGGCACAAGAGGGCACCCCATTTAGCAATTAAAGTATTGCCGGGGTACTGGTGATGGTGCTCCTCTCAAGTGCTACCACAGTTCAACAATGACTACATCCTGAGGAAAATACAGACTCCAGAGAGAGAAGAGAACAATGAACATTATATTTCTGTTATTCAAATATTCTTGGAGTGGAAATTTGTTTCACTGATCATCTTTCTCTGCCCTGCTCCTTCCTTCCCTCTCCTTACTTTTAAAAGAATTTACTAGTACAAGTGAGCCCAATTTTATTTTCCATCACACAGGTATCAAACTGATCAGCATTAGCAGGGATACACCAGATTCATACTGGTCTACAGACAGCTTGAGGCCAAATGCACGTGAAACTTTTTTGTGTTGCTTTTTTTATGGTTATCATTAGCACTGTTTGAAAACAAGACAGAGACCGATTGTTCACAGGATGGTGTTATGTCAGCCCTGCCTTCTCCAAGTGCAAACTCAGTCTAAATTAAGGCACTTCCCACTGCAGGCAAGACTGACATGCATAAGTAACTTGAGTTATCATGTGAGTAGTGCCCCAGCCTAAGTTCTACCTCCACACAGAAACTATCTCTACTCTGACAGTTCCTAAATTCAAACTAACTAGCCAGTTTGGGATATGGCTTCATCCTGAGTTAGCACAATCTGACAGTTGCTAATTCAGTTACTCTGAGCTGCTAATATTAACACTTGAGCTGCACAACTACACTTGTTTGCAGTCTGGTCGCTTTTGGTTGAGCACTAGAGTGGGTCTTACCCACAAAAGCTCATGACCTAATAAGTTTGTTAATCTGTAGCGTGCTCAGGGACTGCTTGTTATTTGTGAAGCGTAGATAATCGGAGTTAACTCTGCAGAGAGAACATATCTTAAGGTACAAAGGGCAGTTCAGAAGAAAGCACTCCCCTTTGGAGGGTGACAAGTTCATTCAAAATACAGTCCCAACATAAACAGAAATTGCTTTACTTCATCTTTCCTGACCCATAGCCCTCTCTTTCTGGGACTAAGGCCATAATCAGCATCTTCTCCATCAGCCCCTAGCTCACTTCCTCTTCCTTTCTCTAGCAGCTGGATGATTGCTTCCAGCTGCCTTGATCTCCCCTCTTTTTAACTCTCTCCTTCCTCATGCTTCCACAGCCCAGCACAAAAAGGAAGCTGTTTTTAATGTATATATTTATATTTCTCGATTGACCCTAACACCTGGGCCAGGGTCCTTTGAATCTCTAGATATCGACTATATTGATACACCATCACGCAGGACAAATCTTAAAGAGCAATCTAATTAGACAGTGTGGAATAGTCCTACCATTCCATCTCTTCCACAGCTACCAGGGATCCCAAGGATATACTGCAGCAGGCAGCTTAATAAACAAGAGAACTTCCTGGTCAGGGAGTTTTCCAGCTGAAGCTAGAGGCATAGCTGTTTGTATTTGTCCTTGTGCCAGGGGCACTGGGACTCATGTCCTCCAACTTTTTACCTGTTATAAGGGGAAGTGAAGTGAGGAAGGTGAGTTTAGGTGAACAGGAGGCAAAGCAGAGTTTGTGGGGGCAGCATGAGGGCAGAGGCTCAAGATATGGGGTCAGAGAGACAGTTCAGGCACCAGAGGCCTCCCACTTTAAAGAACACTATGGGTGTGTCTACACGGGCACAAATCTTCGAAATAGCCATGCTAATGGAGATTTCAAAGATTACTAATGAGGTGCTGAATTGAATGTTCAGCGCCTTATTAGCATTAGGACGCTTCCAGCCATGGCGATTCAAAAGCGCTGGTTTTGAAAGCGCGCGGCTCGGCTCGGCTACACCGGGGTCATATTCAAAAGGACCCCGCCCCTTTTGAAATCTCCTTATCCCGATCACCGACTGGAATAAGGCGATTTCGAAAGGGGCAGGTCCTTTCAAAAAGGATCCCCATGTAGCCGCGCCGAGCCGCGCGCTTTCAAAAGCAGCGCTTTCGAAGCGCCGTGGCCAGAAGCGTCCTAATGCTAATGAGGCACTGAATATTCAATTCAGCGCCTCATTAGTAATCTTCGAAATAGCCATTAGCATGGCTATTTTGAAGATTTGTGCCCGTGTAGACACACCCCAGAAGCGAGTTAGCCCCGTTAGTCCCTCTCTTTAAAGAAGAAACGAGAGGGGAGAAAAGAAAGATCTCCCTGTATGATGAGGGGACCAGGAACATCAAAGATCAGGGAGCAGACCTGTGAAAGCTGCAGCAGGAAGGAAGCAGAATCCTGTCTCACTGCAGTTATGGTGCCCGTAGTTTAAAGGGCTTTGCTAGAGAAGTCTAATTTTGGCAACTCAGGCATCTGACCTCGATGGATCTATAGATGAAAGTGATCTCAAGTGGCTCCCAGTTTAACAGAGATAAACACAAAAGCAGTGGGTGTGACACTGCAACCATATTCTTCATAGAGATATTATGATACAATCATAGCATAATTATGATGCATTTTACGTAAACAGATCATATAAAGTATCATTAGAAAAAGACATGACTTGCTGACTATGATTATCATATTTGTACGAATACATTTTTACTCTAAAGTTAGGAATATTGAATATGTATCTGTATTTCAATCATGCTTACACTGGATGACACAACTAGCCTTTCTGGAATAGCAATGAAGAAGCCAGAGAGTGCTAATAGCCCATAAGTAAAGAGAATGGATCCCTCACAAACTTGAATGTTTCAGCCAGCTTACAAGCAATGGCTGCTACAGCACTGCAAGGGCAAGTGGCTAAATCACAGGTCTCTGGACTCCATCATGGGAAGTCAGTGTTTTTCCATACACCCGTCTGGGAACCAAGTTTGGAAACAAAGGCTTCTGCCCATAAGCTAAAACGATGTAAAGGTAGGGAGTGTTCTCTTCTTCTTCATTCCCTACACAAGAATGAAGATTGAACTGGGGAAACTTATGGACTAACAGGATTTGTAGGCTGTGTTTTAAATCCTGGGTATGCCAAGCTACAAAGCAGGTGGAGATTGTGCCTTAAGAATCTGCTGGCTGCTTGTATCAGCAGCCAGGGTGAGAATCTGCTGCTTCATATCCTGTCTTTGATTTGTTTGCTATCATTTAAAATCTATTTTGTGGTTAATAAACTAGTTTTCTGCTTTAACTAAACCTGTAAGCTTGAATGAAATGTTTGGGAAATTGTAGCTCCCGGGGTAAAAGTTATTGTATATTCCTCTCCACACATTGGCCATGTCTACACTAGCAAGTCCTTTCAGAAAATCAGGCCTTCTTCTGAAAGAACAAGAAGGACATCCACATGCAAAATGCTCTGTTTTGAATTCCTTTTGAAAGAAATGTGACACTTCTTCTGGAGGCCTCTTCCTCTCTCAAATGAGGAAGAGTGTCTTTTTCTGAAAGACTATTTTGGAAAAAAGCATGTGTAGATGCTCTGGGGACCCTTTGTTCAAAAAAGAGTGGTCCTACTGGTGCGAGCTTTTCTGACCCCTGGCCTGGTTTTTTTTTGAAAGAGCAGCAGTTGTGTGGACACAGTCTTTTGAAAGAGCAGATTGCTTTTTCGATCCACTTTTGTGTGTGTGGATGTGCTCTTTTGAAAGGAGATCTTCCAGAAATCACCTTTTGAAAGATCACTGTGGCGTAGACACGGCCTATGAGTGTACATTGTACAAATCCCTCTGTAAGTCTGGATTCATGCTCCAGAGGTAGTGCATGTGCTGGGGATCTGAGAGTTACCTTGAGTGCAGATTTTCTACTGTTGCTGCACGCAGGGAGTGGTCAGAGACCCTGCATGTAACCGCAGCTGGCTGTACCTAGCTACAGCTTGTGTACCTGTGTGAATGCTAGTGAAAGCATAGGATTAGGAGTAGGTCTGTAGCTTGTCACAGCAGCATAGTATGAGTAGGAGCCCAGGCTGTGGGCCAGAGGGCTCCACAGTACCCCCATTCCAGGCGGTATCTTGGGGTGTGGGGAACCAGTCACACCATGTAATTACCCTGATATTTGCCATAGGTGATGCTTTTGATGACATCTTGTGTGATTTATCCTCTTGATGGAGAAAAGAAACGATATACCTGAGTGAAAGAGGGGTTTGATTGCACAAATTGTACGCAGACTATTAAATACAGACTTGCCAAATTTAAGAAGAGGTCCTAGGAACATAGGAAACCAGCAGAGATTTATTACTGCAATTCAGGGTCTTGCTGAATATTGTAAATATAAAATATTGAAAGAAGCACAATCAAGAAACTGGAGAACTGTTGGCATGAGACACCAATTTTTAAGCACAGATTCCATTAGAATCCATTCTCACGTTAGCAATTATCAGAGTTCAAGAAACCACAAAGAAACTGCAGTGTGACAAACATGCTAGCAGTAGGAAAGACTGCATTCAATAATATTAAACACAATAAAGAAAAATGGCATACATGTGAAAAGAGCGGTGAGACCAAAATTACAATCAGAACAATGCATAACAAACCAATGGGAGACCAACAACCTTCACAGGAAGACATGAGACTGAGGTTGTTTAGCAGAGGATTTCCTCTTCTTTGCAAACAACTAAACACAGACCTGACAAATTCACTACACTACATATTTCTTACAGGATATTTACTTGTGAAGAGTAGCTTGAAAAGTATCTATGAAAGCTTGTAGTGTATCAAGATTCACCAGCATCAAGAGATACAGGCATTAATTAAGGAATTAGGAAAGTACACTGAAATTATGCATTATGGCCTTGGAGTGAAAATTCATCACAAGGTGAGAGATAGTATGTCTCAGTGACAGCCCATTCAAGCCAGGAAGAGCTGCCACCCCTCTCTGTTTAGCTGGTGTTGTAATGCAATTCCCAGTTGTTTAGCCTTGCTCAAAACTAAGACTTTCAGTACGGGACAACTGCAAATAATCAAAACCATTTGAAGATAAAAGTGGCCATTATGACTAGACAGGGACTTAGTTTGGCTCTGGACAGAAACAAAAAGACAGTTTCAGAATAACACAGGAGGGGGAAAGGACTTCTCAAAACTTGCATTGCAGAGACATATTGAGGAGCAAGAATGTTTTCATTAAAAATTGGATCATGGTTCCTCTGAAGCCAGCCAGCACAGGACCAGATTGAATTTTAGGGGATAACCTCCCATCTGAAGATAGGATGACCAGAAGTCCCTTTTTTAAAGGGACAGTCCTGTATTAAAGCCCTCCTGCCAGTGTCCTTACTTTTCTTAAAAATGGGAAAAATGTACCATATTTTCTGTCTCCCTTCCCATCAGTACTGGTGGGTCCCACTGGTGGTTGGATCCTTGCTCCCCAGGCACCCATCTGCCAGTGGTGAGTGGGAGTGGGCCAGGGACTAAGGATGGGGTGGGTGTGTGACGCTGGGGGTCAGGCAAAGCTGCAGTGTGGGAGCCAGCTGCTGCCCCCAGCCAAACCTTCAGTGAAGTCCTTGTTGTGTGACTTCTATTGGCCAGTGGGCCGCCCTCACTTCCTGTCCCCTTTCCAGCCATCTCTGCCTGCTTGCGTATGTGTCAACTCTTTTGCCCACCCAGGAACTGAACTGAACTGATCCTTTACAGTCTCCTTTTTTTCAGTGATGTGCTCCCGCATCCCCATATCCTTTCTGCTCCTTTATACCCCCCTTCCCATCCCAGCAGGGTGCTCCCTGCTCTCAGTAGTGTGTACAGAGAGCCAGCCCCTGCTCAGATCATTCAGTTCACCGACAGTCTGCCTAGCAGGCTCCCTCTGCCTGCCACTGCCTCTGGCTGGGCTGCCAGATGTGGAAAGTTCAAATCCCTTTGGCCCAGGACACTGGCCAAAAGGAGCCAGACAAGTTGGACCTAATGATAATGGTGACTTACACCAAAAAATTCCAGTCACAAGAGACCACTCACTTACCCCAGTTCAATAAATTATCTAAAGGTTTATTAACTAGAAAAAATAAGGGACTATTTGTAAGTTAAAGCAAACAACATATGCACATAAATATGGACTAACATGGCTACCTCTCTGGTACTTGCACATAAATAAGGTACCATCTAAATCCTAAAATGACAGATCTGTTAATTCAATGTTCGTCATGGCAGTCCTTTGAGGATCTCAGGCTTCAGACCAGAGTCTCTAGTCGTTCAGAATTCAAAGAACGAAAAAAGATGGACAAGCTCTCAGTACTGTAACAACTGTCACAGAGAAAAAACTTGGAATAGTTGTGGAAGATGTGGCAAGACACAAAGGCATATATGGCAAGGAAGTCCAGGAAAAGAGTTTGAATGTAGAAAATGTCATAAAAATGGAACATTTTGCTACAACACATAGGTCACCAACAATAGTGGAAACAATTTTATCCAATTATCCAATATTATCAGATAGCAATACATCTATAATTTTACAGACTATACCCTCAGTAAAACCGATAATATACTGGCACACAAGCATGAGTCCAAAAGGTCAAATGCTTAAATGTAAAACTGGTACTGTGGCAGCAGTCACTACAATTCTGAAAACAGATTTATTACAGTCTTAGAATGGAAATCTGTAAAGATCAAATAAGATTCTATCTGTAAGTAACAATACATTGATGGCCAGTTCCTTGGGAAACTGGCGAGAGGATAGAAAGTTCTTTGACAAATAATATATATAATAGATGAACTGACAACTCCCCTGCCAGTGTTCAAGGACTACATCTGGTGGAGAAACTGGAACACATTAATGGAAAATGGCAAACAAATGAGACAGGGCTATATAACTTCACAGAGAAAGCTATCAGGAGAATATGAAATAAAACATCTGACATCAACAACTCTCAGCCCCATTCTATATTACTATATCCTTAGAGAAAAAGGCAAAAAGGAATTAAAGAAACTGGAAGATATCAGGGTTATGTCTCAGAAGATCCCACTGAACAATCATAGTACTGAAGTACAATAGCTCAATCCAGACTTGAGTGGGCCTTACCCAATTTAATTAAAGCATATGCAGAGAAACATTTTCCCACAGCTGACAAGACATTAGCTCAGTTATCAGAGGCCAAGGTTTTCTCTAAGTTAGGTACTACATCAGGCTTCTGGCAAATCCCATATTGAAGAACTATACCATTAACTGCATCTGTCATGCCCCCCCTTGGAGATATTGTTTCAATCACATTCCATTTGGCACATGTTCAACACCAGAACATTTACAAAAGAGAATAACTCAGATTGTGTCAGGTTTGCCTGGCATTGTTTTCTGTACAGATGTGTTGCTACATAGCAGGGACAAAATGAACATAGGCCACTCCACACAGTAATTCCAAAAAGCCAGCCTCACCTTGAATAAAAATATCTGGATTTGGAATGGAGCTGATAATATCTGTAAGACACACAACAAGCAAACAGGGAATTCAGTCAGGTTCAGAGAAAATTGAAGGCACTTGCCTTACCTGAATTCCAAGATGTTTCTGCTGTGAAAAGGTATCTGCAGATAATAAATCACTTGGGGAAATTACAAATTTTAATTAATGTAACAAAATCCTCAGGAAATCTCCTTAAATGGGCACATTATGTGGACCTGAGGCAGCACTGTGATGGTCCTTGCTTGGGGTTTCTGGTAGGGGAACATTTCCTCTGGATCAGGCTGTAGGCCTGTGATGGTAGCTGTTGGCAAGGAACCCAGGCTTTTGCAACCTACCATGTTCTGGCCCAAGATCTTTGAGCGTGAGCAGTGATCTGACAGCTAGGAACGCTTAAGCCTGCCCTCCCTGGGCCACTGGCCATGCTTCTCACCTACCTTCACCCCACCCCTCACCCAATTGTCCTAAGTTAAGTTTGCATGAGGGTTGTCTGCTCACCACCAGGCACTTCCTGGTGATGGTATGTAGCCCTCCCCTTGACTGAGACTCCCTCTTTAAATCCACCTCTGAAACACCCCCACTAGTGCATATGATGAAGTGGGTCTTTGCCCATAAAAGCTTATGCTCCAAAATATCTGTTAGTCTATAAGGTGCCACAGAACTTCTTGTTGTTTTTGAATAGAGAGACTAACTCGGCTTCCCCTCTGATGTATATAGTGAGGTTGCTCTCTTTCTTGGGTGGCAACTGCCTCCTCCTGAAGTATGGCCCACCCCAATCTGAAGGGACTCTCCTGCTGGGGTAGTCCAAATGCAATAAAGTGTATTAAACAGGTTGGGAGAGCACAGGAGAGGGGAAAGAGAATGCTTCCCTCTCAGGCTGTATCTGCAGCAGGTTCTCTCTTTCCTCAGGGAGGGACATTTGAGCAACTGTTCAGAGATTTGGCTGTCCCTCAGTATTTCTGTCCTGGAGTTGTAGGTCTGCTCTCTTTCCTGGTCTGCCAAATGAGCTGCTACCAGGCTTTTTAACTCCTCCTCTAGTTGTTGCATTTGCTACAGGTGTCACAGGGCAGGACTGGCTAGGCCCCAAGTAGTTCCATCACCCAGTGTGGGACTTGTGTACAAGCACACAATAAAACATACCTAAGAACAGAGCTGATATCCCCACCTTTTTTGATAAAGTATCCAACGGTAGGCGTGGACAATGCTCATGCAAAAGCAGCTAGAAGGAGATCAAAAATCTTACATTCATTGCAAGAAGCCTCACGGAAATTGAGCAGTAGCATGCTCAAGTCAAAAAGTAAGTTTAGTAGTTGCTTGCATCTGTGCATGTTTGCCTCGAATTTTACCATAGAAATAGACACAGGCCCACAGTAGCATTATTGATGGAAAAATAACTGGATGATGTTCTACCTAAGATTCTAAGATTTCAACTATGGCTTGGGCAATTTTCTTTCAGTGTTGAATGCATGCCAGGGAAAGCATTCGTAGCAGCAAACAGTCTATCTAAGTCCCTCTTCAAATACACTGGAAGAAGAAAAGGCTCAGAAAAAGACATCAGAGTCCATGTTGACCTTGTTCTGGCAGCAATTCCTCATTTGCCAGTTGAGTTCAGCAAATTAGGCATGAACAACTGAAGAATGAGAATCCTCAGAAACCGAGTCGGCTCTGCCAATGCCTAGGAGTCAGATTCCAGCGTACTTGTTTGCAGTACTTCTATAGTCATGCTATAGAAAGACAAGATGGGTGAGGCAATAGCTTATCAAATCAAGCTGGCCTCGTTCATCTACAGAAGCTGGTCCAATAAAAGACCAGCACCCATTACTGCACCCATCTTGTCTCGCTAATGCTCTTTGGCAAGACCAAAATGACCTTTATATGTCTGGGGGCTTGCTTCTGGGAAAGCAATGTATTCCTGTTCCTGCAGTAGAACAGAAAGAGATGATGTCTACAGTGTTTGAGAGACACCAATGTATACACAAATACTGGGCATGAGCACAAGGAACCTGGTCTGAGTTAGCAAATTCAGAAGTCAGTAGAAAGTTGCAGGACAAGTAACAAGGGGAAAAAAAAGTTACTGTCTACAAAACTACCTGGCAGATATTAACAAATACCTGGCCACAGGTAACAAATCTACTCTTTCTGGAAAAAGCACACTTTCATTGCTGTAGTTGATTACTTCTCCAGATATACTGAGGCAGCTTTGTAATTACAAAGACCTCATCAGTATAGGATATCCAGAAAATAAAGTCATTATTTTCAATAATGGAGTTCTGGAAGTCCTCATATATAACTACTAGACTTTCTCTTTATTTTGACACATTCCTAGCATTTGCATAGGAATTTTTCCCAGAGCGAGAGGGAGTCCCTTTCTCCCAGAGCAACAGGTAATGAAAAACACAGTGCAGATCTAAAAAGACTTCTGCAGAAATCAGTGAACCTATACAAAACACTCCTGGCACATAAATCAATACCATTTGTATCTGGAGTATTTACAGCTGAATTTTTGATGGGATAGCTAAGGATGCACATAGTAGTGAATTGGTACAGCTTAAATCCAAATGGCCCAACCACCAGGAACTGTAAAGTAAAAATTCAGCAGCCACAAAACTTCAGTGTTCAGCACAGGACAAATGTGCTACCTGAACTGAGGCCAGAGAACCAAACGTGGATCAAAAGTTTCCAGACTTTTGGAATGGTTTGAAACTCAGCAGAAACATCCAAATCCTTCCTCATGGAGACTCCAAAAGGACTTTTCCAGAGAGTTGGAATCATCCTCAGTATTTCTTAATACTTGGGACCTTCAGGTACTGTAACAGGAAGCAAGTCCCCTCCATAAGGAATGCCATGTGGAAACTCAAAAGAAGTGAGAATATTGACAGAAAGACAGATCAGCAGATCTAAAGAATTTATTATTCCCCTCTATTCAGCACAGGTGAGGCCACACCTGGAGTACTGCATCCTGTTCTGGGCCTCCCAGCATAGAAAGGATGTGAACACATTGGAGTGGGTTCAGTGCAAGGCAACAAAAATGATTAGAGCGCTGGAGCACATGACCAATGAGGGAGGCTGAGGAATTTGGGGTTATTTAGTTTGCAGAAGAGAAGAGTGAGGGGTGATTTGATAGCAGCCTTCAACTTCCTGAAGCAGGGTTCTACAGAGAATGGAGAGAGGCTGTTCTCTGTAGTGACAAATGGCAGAACAAGGAGCAATGGTCTGAAGTTACAGAAGGAGAGGTATAGATTGGATATTAGGAAAAAATATTTCACCAGGAGGGTGGTGAAGCACTATAATGTGTTACCTCAAGAGATAGTAGAATCTTCATCCCTAAGAGGTTTATAAGTCCCAGCTTGACAAAGTCCTGCCTGGGATGATTTAGTTAGGGCTGATCCTGCTTTAGGCAGGGAGCTGGACTAGATGACCTCCTAAGGTCCCTTCCAGCCCTAGGATTCTATGATCAGAACACCCCCTACCCTGATACTGACTTTATTTTCCTTAGAATACTGCTCATATAAAATGATTACTCACTTTCTCTTAACTGTTGTTCTTCAATACATGTTGTTCATGTCCATTCAATGCAGATGTGCATGCATTATGTACACGAGTATCAGAAGCTTTTCCCTTAGCAGCTTATGTCATGTTAGCTGTAGAGCCCCATGGAGCAGCATCCTTATAGTGGCCAATATATGCTAGTGCTGGCCTGTTTCCCGCTTCAGTCCCTTCTTGCCATTCAAGATGGCATTGGAACAGTGTCTCTCTTGGATTTTGCAAGCCTTCTTTGATACTTAGCAGTGCTCAGTTAATCATTATTTCCTCATTCTTTGTGTTGTCAATTTTTGCAGTTGCAGTAGGTAGTAGTGGCCAGGATTTCTCAGATCTCTTGCCCGCCACGGGCACCAGGGCATACCAAAACCCCAAAGGTTTAAACCTTGCTCTTGCTACAAGAGGTCTATGCCTAACAGTGACACTCATGATGTATGTCTAAGGTGTTTGGGAGAGGAACACCAGTCCAAGAGCTGTAAAATCTGTAGGAAAGAACAAGACTTCAGTACAACAAATGGTGCTGACCAAGGCCTCTGCAACTAGAGACTCTCAGAACTGAAATGTTCTGGCACAAGCAGGCACCTCACCACCACCACTACATCCCTGATGCCATGGAAATGCCAAAAGGCAACCAGAGGCTGCTCTCCAGGCAAGGCACAACCCTCTCACCAGCTTCTCCTGTGCCACAAGAACATTTTGGCATACAAACCGCTGGAATTAAATGCCTCTGGTAAGTGGATATCATGACTTAGACCATTTTAAGGATTTTGAATTGCTGTGTGTCTATTCATTGCTTTATAATTCATTTTGATCTTTTTTATTGGAAAGAAAAGGAGATATGACATGGTTATAGAAGTCCTGGTTCTCCACAGTTATGATACAGCCCCAGGATGTACTGCAGCTGTGAAACACAATTAAAATAGGAACTTCCTGATCAAAGAGTTCTCTAGTTGCTACTTAATACATGGTTCTTAGTGTTTTCCTCACACTGTAGATATATCTGATGTTCAAAATCCAATAGGTGAGATTATCTGGACTGGCTGTGCTTTGCATATATCTGCAGTGACAGACACCAAAATTTCCCCAAATCACCTGTGCATTGTTGCAATCCACAGGCCATTTGAGTTTCCACAGCAACTCTCCTCCATAAACAGTTATTGCCACTGAAGATTAGAGAGGTGCCAGGGCACCTGATCTATGCCAACTTTTCTCTTGACTGCACCTACCCACACTAGTAGTTAGGGCAACAGTGGAATAAAAGCTACAAAAAGACTCCCAGTCTTGCTAGCTTAATGGTGTGACCTACCAGATTAATACAAAGCAGTCAAAACCCAGGATTAATCATACATACAAAACTAGGATATCCTTAGCGATGGGGTCAAGAGCAGGATCTCCAGGACACATATCACTATAAGAATAGTCAGCATAGGACATCTGGTCTACTAGCTGGTTTGGATTTTTTAGAGGTTCATTTACTCAGTGTACATGAGCGTACATAACACACCTCAATGCTGAGCCAATCCGCTGGACAATTTACATGCCTTGGAATCCCGTTGGCTTTAATGGGTCCCAAAGAATTTAAACCATTTGCTCTATTTTTCCTTAAAATTTACTTTTCATCCAGAACCATATAATAACAATGCAAAAGCAGAGCTGTTAAGAGACTGCCTCTCCTTTCTTGGCTCCAGAAGCCTGGCTGGGATAAGGGTCTGTCAAGTGTCAGTGCATGTATCCATTAACGTCACATATTTGATGATTGTTACAGCCTGAACTGCAATGCTCAGTGGTGAGAGAGATATTTATTGAGTGGAAATTGAATGGACTTTAAAATATGTAAGACACACCCATTGCTAGTCAGCAACAAACTCCTTTAATCTGTTTTTGTACAAGGGGACAGGCAAGAGGTGTCATCCCGTAATTTCCAGAGTGAAATGGTAATGTAAAATATCAGAGACCACCGGTACCAGTGGATAAGAACTCCAACCTCTTCCTCATGTCCTAAGATATACAGAGAGAGCTGGGAGCAGCTTGGGGATAGGAAACTTTTGGAGATTAATAGACAGCTTAGGGTGAAACTATGGAGAGGATGAGGTTTATGAATTTATCGTGCATTTAAATGGTTTTTGCATGAGCATATCTATTTCTAATGACTCTTCAAAATTAAAGTTAAGATCACTAATATCAAAGTTCCTTTCAAAATAGGACTGAGGCAACAACAAAATCAGCCACAGAGAACAAAATATTATTTTAAAATAAATGTCATATATACTCCCTGGATGGAGCTACAGAGTGGTGAACATTGTAATTCCTAGAGCTCAATCGCCAGAAAATTATGTTCAAGTGGGTCTAATTTTTATTTAAAACTGTTTTGAGCCGTTAAGATTTTCTCCACTGAGTGTACTGGCTTAGTGACCTTTCAGAACTTGGTGGGAACAAGTGAGAACTCAGCAAAACAATTATTAGTTTTACACAGGATGAAATAACACAGACTTTAGTTTCAAATCGCCTGATATTAAAATATGTATCTTCAGATTCTACCAGTTTTAAGTTATTGTTTCTTTGCTAATTGGTACAATGTTCTGATTATATATTTATGTTATCTAGTATTAATTGTAGACCATGGATAAAAATTGAACATCTATTTATTTGTGGAAGCCTAAGTGATCCATGACTTGAAAGCTTATGCAATCAGACGTGTGATAACAGATATACTATTAGAGTGATTACACATTTATTATTTGATATTCTTAGCCTAACATATTGTTAGCAAGTTCTCAGTTGGTCAAATCTGTAATTCCTAAATTAAAAACATCTCATTTACAAACATTCATACACACAAACAAAAGCTCACCTGCATCCTCTGAGAGCAGGCAAGAGGCATAGGTGTTGGCCAGAAGGACATTTGCTATCTGGAGGACTCCAGAGGAGCAGAGGACAGTCATGCACTCAGTGGTTGGAAAGAAGCAATGCTTTGAAGGGGACCTTCCTGCTTCTCTGCAGTTACTGGCTACATAGCCACCTCTGCTCCTCCAGAGTCCTCCAGCCCACATTTGTGCCACTTGCCAACTCCTGGTAAGCAGGGGCTGGATGCAGCTTGGGGAAGGTGAGGGGAAGGAGCCACTGGAAAATGCCCAGAAGACTCCTTCAGAATCTCCACCTACCTCCTTCCTCTACGCTGATTAAACCTGCCTTTCTTCAAGCACCAGCATTGAAGGTTAAATAAAAACCCCTATTTCTACTATTTTTATTGCAGTACACAGTGTTTCAGCTACATTAGGGGTTCAATAGGCTTTGTGGACTAGCCTGACAACTTAACTATCATTTAAAACAGTGATTCTATAGGAAAACATGTCCACAAATGAACTTTTGGAACACAGCCCAATTCGTAAGTTGGAGTCTTCCTGTATTTAACTTTACAACTTAATTACTTGCAACAGTGATAATTGTGGTTTCTGCTGAAAAGTGGTGTCCAGTTCTGTAGGATCTTCCTTGAAACTGAGGAAATCGTCATCAGAATAAATTATTCCTGGTAAAGGAAATTCTCAGGAAAAAAAAAACAAAAACAAAAAACAAAAAAAAATCAGCTGTCACCATAGAAGATAAACAAGACAGATGGGGAAGAAAAGAAGAGAGACAACTGACTGTTGAGTAAATAAGCTATTATTATTATTATTATTATTATTATTATTATTCTACATGTTGCTAATGTCCAACTCTATTGTTTTAATGTTTAGCTAAGCCCTTTCTAGCTAAATTTGAGTAAAGATTATTTGAAACTCCTGAACTTTCACAATTTGATGGTCTTGAATTCTTTATTCATTTCCCTGAACCATACTGGACCTATCTAGAATTCAGTTCTAGATTTTGAACTGAAGGAAAAGTTTAGGGTCTAAGGCCCAGATCCTCAAGTCTATTTAGGCTCCTACATTGATTTCATAATCTGGGACTTAACAACAGACAGATGGAAATCTGACTTTCATTTATGTCCTCAGAAGCAAAAAGCTCAGGAAGATGAATGAGGACACAAAACATCTCCTAAAGAAAACACAAGACTAGAGGGTGTTGCGAAGACCTGGACTTCTAACAGGGTTCAAAAAAGAACTAGTTAAATTCAAGAAGGCTAGCTCCATCAGTGGAAATAAGCCAGGATGGGTAGATATGGTGTCCCTAACATCTGTTTGTCAGAGGCTGGAAGTGGATGACAGGAGAGGGATTGCTCAGTAACTACCTGTTCTGTTCATAACCTCTGTGGTGTATGGGATTGACCTCTGTCGGAAGACATAATACTGGGGTAGATGGACCTTTGATGTGATCCAGTTTGGCTGTTATTATGATCTTATCTAAACTTGGAGAGAAGAGTGGGAAAAAAACATATGAAAATTCTGGTGGCCTGGGCAGACTCCTGGGACCATCAGCCAGCTCCCAGAGGGGTCCCTGGTGGTTGCGGAGCCATGGGCTCTGTGACATGTGGTGAATGTCTGCTTGGACGGTGGCTGTGAAGATGTGGTGGTGAGCATCTTGGCTCCTTGCTCCTCGGTGCTCTCAACTTCCTGCCACGGGGTCTCCAGGGCTCCCTGCACCTTTAAAACAGTCAGACACAGGAAGCTTAGAGCTCTGATAGCACTAGCCAGGGCATCTCCCAGCTCCAGATGGCTGGCACCATCTGGAGGACTTCTCTTTCAAAAAAAAAGGCCCCCAGAGCATCTACACATACCTTTTTCCAAAACAATATTTCAGAAAAAAGCACTCTTCCTCATCCAGGAGCAGAACAGGGCCACTGGAAGATGTGCAGCATTCTTTTGCTTTAATATCAAAAGAACATATTTTAGCTGTGTCTACACGTGCAAAAACCTTTGAAAAAAGAGGCCCTTTTTCAAAAGAGGGGGCGGAGCGTCTACACATACAAACCCATCTTTCGAAAGAACGGGGCTCCGAAATCGAAATCTGAACCCTGATCCCATATCAGGAAGATCTCTCCCTTTCAAAATAATAAATTGAAAGAGTACACATGTAGACGCTCCACAGCCCACTCTTTCGAAAGACAGGTCCACCATGATGCCGATCAGCTGGAGCATGGGGCCGCTCCAGCCGGCAGCAGTGGGACTCTATGGTCCCTGCTTTCGGCTGCCTTAAAGCCCCATGCACACAGGAAACCCGTGGCAGGAAGCTGAGAGCATGCTCGGAGCAGGCTGTACAAGTGCTCCAGCCACATGCTCCAGCACTATCATGGCCAGCAGCCAGCCCCCTGCAAGCCCCACGGCCCCACCTCCAAGCCCTCCACAGCCTCCCAGGGCTCCCAGGGGACAGAAATAAATGAGCCCCCTTCTGGATGGAGGGGGAGATGCGGGATCTCCTCAGCCTCTGGCAGGACAAGGAGGTCCTCCGGCACATGGGGGAGAAGCAGCAGAATGCCGTGGCCTTTGCCCACCTGGCCACAGGCCTCCAGGCCCGGGGCCACCTGGAGTATAGCTCAGGGCAGGTATGCTCCAAAGTTAAGGTGCTTCATCAGGGGTATGCCCGGGCCACAGACCAGGCTGGATGCTCCAGGGCAAGACCAGCGACCTGCCCCTTCTACCGGGAGCTCCGTAGTATCCTGGGGCCCCAGAAGAGTTCCCCCCCACTGCCTTCCTGGACACCTCCAGGGAGGAGCTACAGCTGCCCAAGGTGGAGGAGCAGCCCAGATTGGGGACCACAGACTGGTCAAGTGAGGAGGGGGAGCTGATGATCCTGATCCCCTCCTGCTCCTCCAGACGGGCAACCGAGGCCCGGGCATCTCCGGACGTCACTGGGGAACCCTCTGTTATGTACAGGGAGGGGCGCACACCTAGTCCAAGGGGGTGGAACGATGCAACGGCTAGGTGCCCACACATGGGACTGCTGGTCCCAGGCCGTACACAGGCCAGCCCCGACATGGGATGCGGCACCTTGCAGTGGCACATCAGCCATGCCCAGCACCCACCCTCGGTGGACAGCGCCCTAAGCTGCGCAGGGGTGGCGGCTGGTTGGTGCCCGACAGCACCAAGGGCCCACATACTGCAGCCTGGGAAGGGCCTCCTGCGGGAGAGACCCCTGGAATCACACGCAGGCTGGGAGGCCCGGTCTCAGGGGAGAGTGGGGGGGGTTGGTGCTCCCTGGAGGGTCAGTGTTCCTTGTGGGGGCCCCATGGGGTAGGCTCAGGCAGATACACCACAGCCGTTTGGGGCACACTACTGACGTGCTCTCCTCCTCTCCATGCAGCCACACCATCCGAGGGCCGGGACAGCCCTGCACCGTCCCTCGTGCCGGACAGCCCACCAGCAGCTCCTGTCCAGACACCACCCCAGGCAGGGCGCTGTCGGGGCTGTGGCCAGAGGGGCCCCAGAGACCCAAGGAGGACCCAGCCACCCAGCGGCAGGCCGAGGTGGCTGAAGAGCACCTGTACCTAGCCCAGGCCAACATGAAGTGGTGGAGGGCGTGCTGGGATAGGATGCTGGACACGCTCCAGGGCATCGGCCAGGCCGCCTGGGACCACACACTGCCACTGTGGCCCGGCTCCTGGCCCCTGGCCTCCCAGACAACTCTCGCCCCCGAGCCTGCCCCTACTGCCGCCCCTGAGCCTGCCCCCGGTGCCGCCACCAGGCTCACCCACCACTGGTACCTGCCGGTGGCACCCGCACCTTCCCCCCCTCCACCAGGGACCCTGCATCTGGGGGAGCAGGGACTCCAGGGGCCGACAGGGCTCTCAGCCCAGCACACCTGTCCCAGAATGAGTGCCTCCCCTCCCCCCTCCAGGTTACATGCCCCCCTCCCGCCTCCAAGTTCGGTTCCCCCATATGTAAATAGCCACAAAACACATTTTTTATTATAAAGTTTGTTAATTGTTCACCACCCCATGCTGTGCTCCTTGGTGCATGGTGGATGTGCGGGTGTGGTGCTAGTGGGGGTGGCAGGGAGGGTGGGTGATGGATGTGCGTGGGATGTGGGCGTGCGTGCGGGTCAGAGGAGGCCTTCAGCAAAAGCCTGCTCGAGGGCCTCCCGCATGCGGTGGCTGTCCCGGTGGGCCTGGCGAATGGGGGTGGTGCTCAGCTGCTCGTAGAGAGTGCCATCCGGAGGGCCCCCCCCAGGGACATAGGTGTCCCCCTTTCCCTCCACAATGTTGTGAAGGATGCAACAGGCGCCCACCACCTGGGGCATGTTGGGGACCCTGACCTTGAGGCGTGTGAGAAGACACCTCCATCGCCCCTTTAGATGCCCGAAGGCCCGCTCCACCACGTTGTGGGCATGGTTGAGGCGCTCATTCAATGCCTCCCGGGTGGGGATGAGGTGTCCTGTGTAGGGCCTCATGAGCCACGGCTGCAGGGGGTACACTGCATCTGCCACCATGCAGAGCGGCATGGTGACGTCCCCCGCCACTGGGATCTCCCTCGGGGCGACAAATGTGCCAGCCCCCATGCAGCGGCAGAGGCCAGAGTTCCGGAACACCTGGGCATCATGGGTGCAGCCAGCCCAGCCCACGTAGAGGCCCATGAACCGTCCCCTCACGTCCACCAGGGCCTGGAGCACCACCGAATGGTAGCCCTTCCTGTTCATGTACTGGCTGGCGCTGTGTGGCAGGGCATGGATGGGGATGTGTGTGCCATCCAATGCTCCGATGCAGTTCGGGACTCCCAGGTCCTGGAAGCCGGTGACGGTGTTGTCCACATCCCCCAGGCGGACGACCCTATGCAGCAGCATGACATTGATGGCCCAGACGACCTGCAGAGGGGGAAGGGGGACACATGCTCTAGTGCAGGTGTGGCAGCCGTCGCCCCCACACCTTGAGCCCGTTTTGCCCCCCCTCCCATCCAGCCCCTGGCCTGTGCAGCCCCCGCCCCCCTCCCATCCGGCCCCTTGTAGGGGAGGGTTCCCCTCACCCCAGCCCCCCAAACCCCCCAGCCCCACCTTACCTCCATAAGGACAGCCCTGACGGTGAACTTCTCCACCCCAAACTGCTGTCCCACAGAGCAGCCGAAGTCTGGAGTGGCCAGCTTCCATGTGGCAATAGTGACCCATTTCTGCAGGGTGAGGGCTGGCCACATGGAGGTGTCCGAGTGCAGGGTTGAGCCAGTGGCAGATCTCGAAGGTCTGCCTCGACATGCAGAAGTTCCACAGCCAACTTTCCTCACCCCACTCCCATAGCACCATGCGCTTTCACCAGTTGGTGCTGCTGGGGTGGATCCAGAGGCGTTGGGGCACCTGGGGGGGCACCCAACGGTGGCCCGGGGGGAAGCCCCATGGCCCCGGGGGGACCTTGCAGACACCCAATTAGCTCGGGTGCAGCTGCGGTGAGGGTGCACAGCACTGCCAGCAAGGCGTCCATAATGATGCCATCTGCCAGCAGGAGCTGTCGCTGGGCTTCCGTGAGCACAAGTGAGTGGGCTCTGCTGGGCAGGAACAGGCTGGGCAGCACTCAGCTCATGTGGAGGGGAGGGCGGAGGGAGGGGCCCTTTAAAGGAGGTGGCTGGCTGATGCCCTGGAAGGGCTTGTTGGCCGTGGAGCCCCATCTGCAGCGTTTCCTGTCTCCCTTCTTTCGAAAGAGAGCTTGGAGCCGTGTAGACGCTCACTTTCGCAAGACCAGGACAGCACTTCGAAATAGCGGATCGGAATGCCGATCTGAAAAATGGCAGTGGGGACTGTCTTTTGACCACCTCTTTTTCGAAAAATGAACTTTGATTTTTGCCCATTTGAAAGGGTGCTTACACGTAGACGCAGCTTTGGTGTGTAGACCCTCCATGGGTTTTGTTGTTTTTTTTTTTTTTTTCCAGAAAAGGCCCAGCTTTTTCAAAAAAACCCCTCTGGTGTAGATGTAGCCACTGCATCTCATTTGAAAATAGGCTCTATTCCCTGTCTAAACAGCCTCTATTTTGAAACAACTATTTTGAAACGGGAGCTGTTCCTCATGGAATGAAGTTTACCTGTTTTCAAATAAGCCAACAGCTATTTCTGAATTATTTTGCAGTATCAGTTGCATTGTGTAGATACTAGCAAACATATTTCAAAATAAAGCTGCACTTGGGCAAACCCTGAAGTAATAGTATAGCTTGGCCACAGTTTCCTTGCCTTTACTTCAGTTGAAAGGATAATTTGAATTCTACTTTATAGGTTTAGGGCCACATTAACAAAAGCACTTTCTCAGTCTGGCCCATATTTCCACCTCTTGGAAATTCCATAGTTCACATGCAAATCCAGCCATTTCTAGGATATTAAAGTTATGGTGTACTCTAAGTGGAAAATGACATAAGAATTATTTAAAACATTTTCTTCTGTATGGTTTTTATTGCACCACCAAGGCCTATGGTTTTTATTGCATCACCAAGGCCTTCAGTAAAGCCCTAAACCACATGTCTGAATTTGATCAGGTACTATGCTGAACATAGATGGACTTTTGAATCAGGGGCCAAAAGTCTTAACAGTCAAGGCTTGACCTCCCTCCTTCAAGTGGGGTCTGAACCCCTGGCCTCTGAAGAATTAGAAAGCCTCAAAATCCCTTTGCTCTCCTGCTCCTTTACCTTCAGGACCTGCATAATAGATTCTAAGAACTGATCAGATATTCCTCTGACCAAGTCTCAGCAATTTGCTCCTAACTCCTAGAATATCTTCCTGGATTAGGTTCACTTTTGATGAATCATATGTCTGAGAATCTTTCTGGAAAGTAAACTATCAGGACTCTTTTAGTGTCTTACTTGGTGGCTTAAATATGTAAGAGGAGTAATGGGGATGGATTGTGTGTTTGTGTATTCTTGAAATCCAGAAAGTATTTCTCTAAAGGTTAGCAAGAATATAAAGCTAAGGCAATTTACCTCCAAGAAGCAATGGTTAATGGACATGTAAGAATAAAAATATTACAAAAACCCTTCCTCTTCCATTAATTCATTTAAAAAAAACTGTATTTGACATTGCTGATGAGCAAGCATCTAAAATGATCATACTTTTCCAAGCTATCACTTTTATCACAAATACTTTATTTAATTTCTTTGTCTGGCTCTCAATCTTTCCCTAGAAATATTTAATATGGTGAACGGACAGTGGATATAGTATACAAACTCATAGCTGGTTTCAAGTGGTAGCTCTGCAACTAACCCACTCTGTGATGTTTAAAAAGTCACATAATTTCTCTAAAAGAAACTGAGTGAGGTATCTATTGGGCCAGGTTTCACTGATAAACAAGACAACCTTTCAAGCATCATAAAGGTTTCCTTCACGTCTGGATAACATATTCAGAGTGTCACAGCTAAATACAAGATGGAACAGATTAAGAACATAAGGGCCGTCTCTACACGTGCCCCAAACTTCGAAATGGCCATGCAAATGGCCATTTTGAAGTTTGGGGCACGTGTAGACGTAGCCAAGAATGGCCACACTGGGTCAGACAAAAAGTCCATCTAACCCAGTATGATATCTGACAATGGCCAATACCAGGTGCTCCAGAGGGAATGAACAGAACAGATAAGCCTCAAGAAATCCATTTCTGGTCTCTCTTTCCTAATTTCTGACAAAGACAAGCAGAGACTAGGTTAGCTTCAGTAGTTAAGACATATTCTAAGGCAGGGGTGTGCAAAGTGGAGGAGAAGACCCCTAGGAGGAGCATAACATTTCATAATGGGGATGCAGCACAACTACCTACTGTGTTGCAGGCTCATCCATCTCATTAAAATGTTGAAATATGTTGAAATGTTTACACGTGTATTCACAATTACATACTGATTCATAAAGTTTTTATATTTGTGGTAAACCCAGTGGTAGACCTTTACCTAGAAGCTTCCGGAGCCTTCTAGAAGGACAGTATACTGGGTCTATTTGGAGACCACGACTAAAAAGCCCCTCGTAATAGAAGAAGGATCCCATTAAAAAAAAAAACATGGCCCCAACAGAGGGGGACAACTGAAGAAAAAACAGGGACAGGAGTGGAGGTCAAAGGTTTAAAATGAGGGAACCACAAGGGGACACCGAGCAGAGAACCTTGGACAGCACCCTCTGACCCCCAAAGGTGTCGAGAGAGCCAGTGGTTGCCACCCAAAGGAACTCTGCTTGGATTCGTGAGCGGAGAGTGGAGCGGAAATAGGCCCCACAGTCGCAGGCTTCCCCCCCCGCCAACCTCCTCTCCCGAGTGTTATAAATGGCTACCTTGGCCATAGCCAGGAGGAGGCTGACGAGGAAGTCCTGTGACTTAGTGGGGCCACGGAGGGGGTGTGCTAGAATGAGGAGGTGCGGGGAGAAGTGCAGCCACAACCTCAGCAGGAGGTTCTGGAGGAGCTGGAAGAGGGGCTGCAACCTGATGCACTCAATGTAAATGTGCACCAGGGTCTCCCTCGTGCCACAAAAGACACAGGTATCTGAGAGGGGGGTGAACCGCGCCAGGTACACGCCCGTGCTCACCGCCCCATGCAGGATTCTCCAGCTGATGCCCCCGGCGGGCCGCGGGACCAGGGAAGAATAAAGGCTGGCCCACCGGGGTTCCCCACCCTCCGAAGATGGTAGAAGGTCCCGCCACTTGAGGTCTACATGGGACATGAGGGTGGGAAAGTGGAGCATGTGAAGCACGAGTGTGTAAAGATGATATCTGGGAACAGTTCGAAAGGGGACCGGCTGCAAGGCGTGCAGCCGGTTGGGATGATGCAGGGGAGGAGGGAGGGAAGGCTCACGGAGCTGGGGGCCCACGGAGAGATCCGGAGGACTAGGAGTGAGAGGGGGGCGGAGTGCACCCTCTCGCAAGACCTGATGCAGGTAGACGTGAGCAGCGGGTGGCAAGGCAGTCTTCACCTCCTTGAGTATGCGCCGGGGAGAAAGTAGGGTGGAGAGCCCCATGCGCCGGGTGAGCGCCAAGGTCTCCATCCAATCTCCCCGGCCCTAGTCCAGGAGGTCTCCGACCCTGATGATTCCACCGAGGACCAGCCTCCGGCACACCACGGGGGAATCCGCCGCCTGCACAGGGAGATACGGGTTGTGTAGCAGGGGCTCCGTGAGGAGGTTTTCCCCTGCAGCGCCCCCTAAAGACCTGGAGACTGAGAGCAGCCGCCAGGTGTGGAGGAGGTCCTGGTGGAAGGCCAGCAGCTCTGAGAGGTCTTGCGGATGGCCTCTCAAAGGCAAATAATGGAGCTGCCGGTTGTATCGGATCCCTCGGAAGTGATGGAGGAAAGCGTGCGCCAGCGTGCTCCACTCCGGACTATCAGCACTATTGCTGTTAAGGAGTCCTTGCAGGGCCTGCAGAAGGAAGACATGGAACTGAGTGTGGAGGCAGGTCAGGCCCTGCACTCCCTCCTCTGGGGGGAGATGAAAAACCCCTGCAGGGACCCAGTGCAGTCCTGGCCAAAAGAACTCCAGAACTACCTTCTGGAGGGCGGCCAGGAAACCCAGGGGTGGGACAAGGGTGTTGAGACGGTGCCAGAGCATGGACAGGACTAGTTGGTTAAGCACCAGTGCCCTCCCCCGTAGGGAGACAAACTGGAGCAGCCCCACCCACCTCCGCAACTGCTCAGCCACCCTGCCCTCTAAACCCTGCCAGTTTTCCGGCGGAGAGGGATGCGTGGCAGATAGAAAGATGCCTAGATAGGATAGCAGACCCGCGCTCCACCGAATGGCCTGAAGCGCGGGTGGGAGGTGGCCCGCCTGCCACCCAGCCCCAACCACCAGGCCAGAGCTCTTGACCCAGTTGACCTGGGCGGAGGAGGCTGCCAACTAAACGGCTTGGCAGGCCTCCAACCGCACCAGGTCTCCCAGGTCCTGGACCACGAGGAGTACGTCGTTGGCGTACGCTGACAGAACCAGCCGCAGCTCTGGCTCACGGAGCACCAACCCCGTCAACCTCCGTCGAAGGAGACAGAGGCAGGGCTCGATGGCCAGAGCTTAGAGCTGGCCTGACAGCAGGCAGCCTTGACGTGCCCCTCGCCCGAAGCTGACCGGAGAGGTCAGGATCCAGTTGAACTTGACCAAACACTCTGAGGCAGCGTACAACACCCAGGGAAACCCGATGAAATGGGGTCCGAAGCCGAAGGCCCGCAGAGTGCTCAGGAGATACCCGTGGTCCACCCTGTCGAACGCCTTCTCCTGACCCAGGGACAGGAGAGCGAACGACAGACCATCCCTACACCCGAGCTCCAAGAGGTCTCGGACCAGATAGAGGTTATTGAAGATGGTATGGCCTGGGACGGTGTAGGTCTGGTAGGGGTGGACCACGTCCTGCAGCATGGACCCCAAGCGACAGGAGATGGGTTTAGCGATAATCTTGTAGTCCATGCTGAGGAGTGAGATGGGACACCAGTTCCTGAGGTCACGGGGGTCCCCCTTCTTAGGCAGCAGGGTAAGGACAGCCCACCTGCATGACAGGGGGAGGACCCCGCTTTGCAAGGCCTTGGCCCAGACGCCGACCAGGTCTGGGCTGAGGACGTCCCAAAACACGCAGTAAAGCTCCACGGTCAGCCCATCCATGCCCGGGGATTTATTGGTGGGCATAAGATGGAGGGCTTCCAGAGCTTGGCCAGAGTAAGAGGGAGCTCTATCCGGTCCCGGTCGCCCGTGCTGACCGAAGGGAGTTGATCCCAAAGGGCCCTGCAGACGTCGGCGTCGGTCGGATCCGGGGAGAAAAGGGTGGCTTAGAAGGCGCGAGCCCACTCATGCATCTCCGCTGGATCCGTAAGAGGGGTGCCATCCTCTGCGAGGAGGCAGAGGATGTGTTTTTTGGCACCCCTCTTTTTCTCCGGGGCGTAGAAGAAGCAGGAGCCGCAGTCCATCTCTTGAAGGAGTTGGATTCATGACCTCACCAAGGCCCCCTGTGCCGGGAGGGCGCCAAGGGCCCTGAGCTCGTCCCTCTTCTCCTGGTATGTGCCGCAGAGGGATGGGTCTCCAGGGCTGGCGGCTAGACGCCTCTCCAGCTCAAGGACCTCCCGTTCCAGCTGCCCTATCAACGTATCCTGCCGCTGGCTGGTCCCCCGAGTATAGTCACAGCAGAAGAGCCGCACGCGCACCTTTCCCAGATCCCACCACCGCTGCACTGAGGGAAAGGCACACTGTTGCCTGCACCAGGCCAGCCAGAACTCTCGGAAGGAAGCCACGAAGACCACATCCTCCAGCAGCTTGTTAATAAAATGCCAGTAGGCCGACCCCTGCTTCCCCGGTGAGAGGGAAGCCTTCACGGCCACTAAGTGGTGGTCCGAGAAGGGGGCCGGCTGCATGCTGGAGGAGTGGGCCCACGAGAGATGGTGGCAAGAGATGTAGATGCGGTCCAACCGGGAGTGCATGGATTTGTGGCCCACCACCCGGACGTAGGTAAAGATGGTGTCCTCATCCGGGTGGCGGCTGCTCCAGATGTCCACCAGGGAGCGATGGTTGATAAGCTCCCTGAGAACACCCACAGCGGCCAGGCACTGCTCCATCCGCGTACGGTCCCGTTCCTCGAGGGAGCAGTTGAAATCACCTCCGAGGACCAGGCACTCGCAAGGATCGATGGATCCCGGTTGCCAGAAGAAGGATGTTCTCTACGGGCCGGATGTTGGGGCGTAGACGTATGACTTTGGAAGGGCCTGGGCAAAATGGGGGACTCCGTCAGCCTCTGTGGGTCTCTGCGCTTCCTGGAAGATCTGTGCTGCCTCAGAGACTCACGGAGGCCCCCCATTTTGCCCAGGCCCTTCCAAAGGCAGGGGTCTCCGCTTAGCGAGCCATCCTCATCATAGGCAGGACCAGTACAGGGAGGATAATACCAGTCTCCTTGCAGGCAGTAAAGTGATCCCTCAGGAGAAGGGTGGGGGGAGTCCAGACCCACCCTCTACCCTGGACTCCGGCCCAGGGTCCCTATGAGAACAAGAGGCAATCGGCAGGACCTTTACCCCTGCACCAAAGTAGTAGCCTCACCCTGGGCCACTTCGCCCACCACTTCCCCGTGGTATCTTTTCACTGTGCTCGTGCTCCTCTGGTGCACCTCTCGAACCCTTCCCCCTGCTACCAGATGGGGAGCCTTTTATAGGGAGCACAGGGCCTATCTGACCAATGAAGGTCTGGGCCTAGACAGGGAACAGAAACACTCTGTCCTCTAGGCTGCAGGGCTGCAGCGGGAATCCCATTTCGGGAGCCCCGCGGTTGGGAGGTGAGGTGCTGGGGGGTGGGCAGCCTTTGGTTGCTTCAGGCCCCCCGGGGCTGTCTTTTGCCCCCTCCCTTCTGGGCCACCTTCTCTTCCCTGCCTTAGGCAGGCTGCTTTCTTCTTCCCCCCACCCCACCCCACCCCTCCCAGCTAGTTTCTTCTGGACTTGCTGCGTGGGTGGTGTGAGGGGGGACTCCTGCTGCCCTGCCTCTTGGCGGGGAGTGGGCTACCCCCCCTCCTTCCATCTTCTGGGGGGTATCTGCCGGCCTTCTACTTGGGCCCACCTTTCCATCCACTGGCTGCTGCATCCTCACTGCTCCGGAGGAGGTAAGGGGCTTTCTTGGGCCGCGGCTGGGCGTCCCTCCACAGCTTGCTGTGGAGTGGCTTGGGGTGGTGAGTTTGGGTGGGGCCCCTCCCTACCGGGGCTCCAGAGGGGTGGCTGCATAGTTGGGGGTGGGGTGTTAGGGTGTGGTCCCTGCCCCACTCCTGCAGCCACTGCCTCCTTCACCGCCCCATCCCCTCCACACCCAGCTGCCGCCGGGGCCCTTTCCATGTGGGCCCCACCCTAATCATCTGCCCCTTCCTCCTTCCTGCTCCTGTGGGGCTCTGCAGTGGCTGCTGTGGACCCACCCTCAGCCACCCACGGGCACACTCTTCCCCCTAACCCCCCCCTCCTTTGGTTGGCTTTGCCACCCTTCCACCTTGCCCCCCCTTCTTCTGTTAGGTGCCTGAGCCCCTCCCCTTGCACTCACTCACCTCCCCACACTTACAAATATTGAATCCCCCCCCACACACACATCTCAGTGCAGTGGCAGGAGCCGCTTACCACCCTATGCTGGGAGTTGTGGCCCCCTTGCACCTCCCTTTCCTCCCTCTCTCCTCCTGCCCCACCCCCACCTGACCAGGTCCTCAGCTTGGCTGGTGGGGGAGGGGTAGCCACGTCCTCCCTCCCTTCTCCTCTCCTCCTCCCCTCCCCCACTCTTTCTTAAAGTGCCCAACCCCAATAAATTCCCTCGCCCTTGCACCCGTCACCATGGCCTCTACAATCACCGGGGGGCCATCTGGCTTTCCCCCTCTTCCCTCCACTGGCACCCCTTCCACCTTTGAAATTGTGGCCTCCTTGTCCAGGGCCGCCGGGGTCCTTGCCATCTCGTTGGCTGAGGGCATGGGCGTAGGCTCCGGGGCTCCTGCCACTCTCGCTGTGGGGTCCTCCGGTGACCCCGCCCTGAACCCAACCCCCCAAAAGGGTAGGAAAGGCCAGGGGAAAAAGAAAGGCAAGAGCCCCTCCTGGAAGGCCAAACCTCCCATGGTGGGGGGCTCTTACCCCAACTGATGCAACATCTGGCGCAGCTCCCCTTTCTCCCTGCCCCTCTGTTCCCACTACCATGCCTGGGGGCTCCGATTCTTCGGCCCCCAGGTCATACGCCCAGGCAGCAGCTGCTGCCTCACACCCTCCTCCCTCTGCCTCCCCCAGGACTACCATCCCCGACGGTCGCGGCCCCCTCCCCACGCTCACCAGGAGGCACGGAGTCCACTACCTCCTGGTGGCTGCCTTGCCTCACGTGGAAACCTACGTGAGGGCGTTGGCATGGGTGGTGGGGCCCGCGGCCGTGGTGGTGGCCTCTCAGATGTTTGGGAAGATTGTCTTCTTCCTGGCTTCGGAGGCAGCCGCCCAGGAGGCGGTGGAGAGGGTCTTGGTGGTAGGGGGCATGCACATGTCCCTGGAGCTGCTGGAAGACCTGGGCGTGTGGGTGGTGTTCTCCTCCGTCCCACCCTTCCTCCCCAACTCTGCCCTTCTGCCTTTCCTTGCCACCCTGGGCTGGCCTCTGTCAGTCCTGAGCCCCCTCCCCCCAGGCTGCAAGGACCCCGCCCTTCGGCATGTGCTTTCTTTCCACCGGCAGGCTCAGGTACAACTGTCGCCGGCAGCAGCACAGGGCAGGGTAGCCCGGGGGCGGGGGGCTGTACTGGTGCCCTATCAAGGGGCCCAGTACCGGGTCTTTTACATCCTGGGGGAGGCCCAGAGTTTTGTGTGCCAGGCGGCGGGGCATGTCGGGAGGGATTGCCCCCTGGCCTGGCGCGAAGAGAAGCCCGGGACCTCCTCCGACCCGGGCGGCACCAGTGATGAGACCAGCGGCGCCCCGACCGCAACAGGTCCTGGGACCGTCCCTCCTCCTCTCATCCCAGACGGATCCATCACCACTCAGGCGTTGGAGGGCGCCCGGCCGCATGGTGCCGGGCAGGAAGAAATGGGCGCCAGCGCCTGAGTGGGCACAAGAGCCAGGCCTACGGCGGAGAGGGAGGCAGGGCCAGTGGCAGGACCTGGGTAGGGCCCACCCCAGGGCGGGCCGTCCCCTCCCGCTGTGGTCCCGGACCCTCCTTTCCTCCCTCCCTCCTTGCTGCCACAGTCCCCTGGCCCTTCCTCCTCTGCCACCCATCCCCTCTCCTCAGAGGACTGACTGCTGGTAGGGGGAAAAAGGAAGAAAGGAAGTGAGCGCGCCCAGCACCCCACCACATCGGAGGACGGGGCGGGCGTGCCCCGCAAAGCACCAAAAAGAGCCGCCATCCCTAGCCCACCCACTTAACCACCGGCCACCGACCATCTGCTGGGGGTGGCCGGAGTCGCCGCGGTGGCCATAAAGGACACCACCCCTTCTGCCCTGGAGCCAGACCCTCAAAAAACAGAGACCGCCTCCTTTGTCCCCTCGCCCTCTTCTGACACCCTTCCGGCCACTGCCCAGCTTGCCCCTGTAGAGCATCTGGAGGAGGTAAGCCTCGGCCTCGCCCTCCTCTCGCAGGAGGTCGAGGCCCTGGGTCTCACCCCGGCGGCCCTTGACACGGACAGCCTTCTATTGGAGGCCTGTGGGCCGTCTCTCTACTCCCCACACCCCTCACTCCCCCTCTCCCTGTGCATTAGCACCCCTTTAACTGCCCCCCTTCCCTGCTCCGGGACGTTGCGGGGTGTGGCCCACCTCTTAATCGGGGATGACCTCCCAGTGGGGGTTGGCCAGCCCCCGGATGCCCTGGGAGAACTGGTGTTCCCATTATGACCTCCCTCCCCTCTTGGACCCGAAGATCCTACCACCATTCCCGCCACCCCGTCGGTGCCCGCCACCAAGTGCGTAGGCACCTTGTCCCCAACCCCAACGCCCCTTCCACCGCCCGTGGAAGTTCCCCCTCCTGAGATCCCATCCCCTCCCCTCCCATCTCAGGCCCTACTCTCACCCTGGCCCCCCTCTCTACCCCCACCCCTGCTCCCCTCTCCAATTAATGCCCCATCCAAAAACCCGTAACCCTCCCCCCTCCAGGCCCTCCCCTTCCCCCTCTTCTGCCACTCCCACCCCTTCCTGTTCCCCCTTCAGACCTTTCCCCTCCAAACCTCATCCTCCCCACCCTCTCCTCTCCCCCCTCTACCCCTCCTCTCAACATTTGTCCACCTACATCTGCCCCTGAGGCTATGATTGCCTGGGAGGCCTTTGCCGTACTACCCACTCCCAGCAGCTCCGGGGCTGTTCTCCCTCTGCCGCCCCCACCCGTCCCAAACTTAGACCCCACTCCCTGCTTTGACCTTTTTTCCGGCCGCGGGGCCCACAAGAAAACAGGGCTAACGGATCCCCGGCACCCCGAAACCCCAGCACCCCATGCACTGGCGGGAGAGATATGCCAGTTCCTGGACAATGTCCGCGGGTCCAAGAACAAGGTCGCTCTCGCCCTCCAGCGCTGGGGTGACTTCCACGCCATCCTAGAGTCCATGAGGGCCCTTTTAAAAGAGGGCAAGGGGACCGGGAGGAGGGATGCCAAGGCCTACCAAAGGGCCCGCGGCTTCCGTGACGCCTTAATTACCTTCGGTGTCAGTCACGGCTTGCTGCGTGGCCCCATGGGGGCCGTCGGTGCTCCCTCTGGCAAGGATCCTCCCCAGCCCTCCAGCTGGCACCAATCATCTTTGCCTCATTAAATGCCAGGGGCTGCGGGTCGGGTCTCCGCAGGTGCCGAGTGCTCTCCTTCCTCCAGGAGAGGGGGGTACTCAGTCACCTTCTTGCAGGAGACCCACACTACTCTGGCCACCGAAGCCAGTTGGCGGCTGGAGTGGGGAGACGGGGTCCATCTTAGTCACCTCTTGGCCCATCGGGCCGGGGTAGTGACCCTGTTCTCCCCAGACCTGCAGCCCGAGGTGCTGGGGAGCATTGAGGTCGTGCCAGGCCGCCTGCTGTATCTCTGGGTATGGATAGAGGGGCTGCCCCTCCACCTCCTCAAAGTCTACACCCCAACATCTGACCTGGAGAGAACATCCCTCTTCCAGCAGGCGGCGGCCTTCCTTGACTCCATCAATCCTCGCGAGTGCCTGGTCCTTGGCGGGGATTTCAACTGCACCCTCGAGGAACGGGACCGTACAGGGACTGAGCAGAGCCAGGCCGCTGCGGACATCCTCAGGGAGCTCATCAACCATCGCTCCCTGGTGGATGTCTGGCACAGCCACCACCCAGACGAGGATACCATCTTTACCTACGTCCGAGTGGTGGGCCATAAATCTGTACACTCCCAGTTGGACCACATCTACATCACTCGGCAACACCTTTCCCAGGCCCGCTCCTCCAGCGTGCAGCTGGCCCCCTTCTCGGATCACCACCTGGTGGCCGTGAAAGCTTCCCTTTCACTGGGGAAGCAGGGACTGGCTTACTGGCATTTTAATAATAGCCTGCTGGGGGATGTGGGCTTCGTGGCTTCCTTCCAGGAGTTCTGGCTGGCCTGGCGCAGGCAACAGTGCACCTTTCCCTCGGCGCGGCGGTGGTGGAATCTGGGAAAGGTGCTCACGCAGCTCTTCTGCCGCGACTATACCCGGGGTGCCAGCCAGCGGCGGGATGCATTGATAGGGCAGCTGGAGCGGGAAGTTCTTGAGCTGGAGAGGCACCTGGCCACCAGCCCCAGAGATCCACCCCTCTGCGGCACGTACTGGGTGAAGCAGGATGAGCTCAGGGCCCTCGACGCCCTCCAGGCGCAGGGGGCCTTTGTGAGGTCGCAGATCCAGCTTCTTCGGGAGATGGACCGCGGCTCCCGTTTCTTCTATGCCCTGGAGAAAAAAATGGGTGCCAAAAAACACATCCTCTGCCTCCTCGCGGAGGATGGCACCCCTCTTATGGATATGGCGGAGATGCGCGAGAGGGCTCGCACCTTCTACGCCACCCTTTTCTCCCCGGATCCGACCGACGCCGATGCCTGCAGAGTGCTTTGGGGCCAACTCCCTTTGGTCAGCATGGGCGACCGGGACCAGCTGGAACTTCCTCTCACTCTGGCCGAGCTCTCGGAAGCCCTCCGTTTCATGTCCACCAACAAGTCCCTGGGCATAGATGGGCTGACCGTGGAGTTCTACCGCATGTTTTGGGACGTCCTCAGTCCAGACCTGCTCAGAGTCTGGGCCGAGTCCTTGCAGAGTGGGGTCCTCCCCCTGTCGTGCAGGCGGGCCATCCTCACCCTGCTGCCCAAAAAGGGGGGTCCCCGCGACCTTTGGAAGTGGCGTCCCATCTCGCTCCTCGGCACAGACTACAAGATAATCACCAAAGGCATCTCCCATCGTTTGGGGGCCATGCTGCAGGATGTGGTCCACCCCGACTAGACCTATACCATCCTGGGCTGTACCACCTTCGATAACCTCTATCTGGTCTGGGACCTCTTGGCGCTCGGGTGTAGGAATGGTCTTTGTTCGCCCTCCTGTCATAAGAACATAAGAATGGCCATACTGGGTCAGACCAAAGGTCCATCCAGCCCAGCACCCCATCTGCCGACAGAGGCCAATGCCAGGTGCCCCAGAGAAGGAGAACAGAAGACAATGATCAAGTGATTTATCTCCTGCCATCCATCTCCTGCCCTTGTTCTGAAGGCTAGGGCACCATACTTTATCCCTGCCTAATAGCCATTTATGGACCTAACCTGCAAAAATTTATCAAGCTCTTTTTTAAACCCTAATAGAGTCCTGGCCTTCACAGCCTCCTTGGGCAAGGAGTTCCACAGGTTGACTGTGCGCTGTGTGAAGAAAAATTTCCTTTTATTAGTTTTGAACCGACTACCCATCAATTTCATTTGGTGTCCCCTAGTTCTTGTATTATGGGAAAAGGTAAATAATTTTTCTATATTCACTTTCTCCACACCATTCATGATTTTATATACCTCTATCATATCGCCCCTCAATCGCCTCTTTTCCAAACTGAAAAGTCCCAGTCTCTCTAGCCTCTCCCCATATGGGACCCGTTCCAAGCCCCTGATCATCTTAGTCGCCCTTTTCTGAACCTTTTCTAATGCCAATATATCTTTTTTGAGGTGTCCCTGGATCAGGAGAAGGCGTTCGACAGGGTGGACCATGGGTATCTCCTGAGCACTCTGCGGGCCTTCGGCTTCGGACCCCGTTTCATTGGGTTTCTCCGGGTGCTGTATGCTGCCTCAGAGTGTTTGGTCAAGCTCAAATGGATCCTGACCACTCCGATCAGCTTCAGGCAAGGGCTGCGTCAAGGCTGCCCACTGTCAGGCCAGCTCTAAGCTCTGGCCATCGAGCCCTTCCTCTGTCTCCTTCGACGAAGGTTGACGGGGTTGGTGCTCCGTGAGCCAGAGCTGCGACTGGTTCTGTCAGCATACGCCAACGACGTACTCCTCGTGGTCCAGGACCTGGGAGACCTGGTGCGATTGGAGGCCTGCCAAGCCGTTTAGTCGGCAGCCTCCTCCGCCCGGCTCAACTGGGTCAAGAGCTCTGGCCTGGTGGTTGGGGCTAGGTGGCAGGCGGGCCACCTCCCACCTGCGCTTCAGGCCATTCGGTGGAGCTCGGGTCTGCTATCCTATCTAGGCATCTTTCTATCTGCCACGCATCCCTCTCCGCCGGAAAACTGGCAGGGTTTAGAGGGCAGGGTGGCTGAGTGGTTGCAGAGGTGTGTGGGGCTGCTCCAGTGTGTCTCCCTACGGGGGAGGGCACTGGTGCTTAACCAACTAGTCCTGTCCATGCTCTGGCACCGTCTCAACACCCTTGTCCCACCCCTGGGTTTCCTGGCCGCCCTCCAGAAGGTAGTTCTGGAGTTCTTTTGGCCAGGACTGCACTGGGTCCCTGCAGGGGTTCTTCATCTCCCCCGCGGAGGAGGGAGGGCAGGGCCTGACCTGCGTACACACTCAAGTCCATATCTTCCTTCTCCAGGCCCTGCAGGGACTCCTTAACAGCAATAGTGCAGATAGTCTGGCATGGAGCATGCTGGCGTACGCTTTCCTCCATCGCTTCCGAGGGCTCTGATACGACCGGCAGCTCCTTTATTTGCCTTTGAGAGGCCATCCGTGAGACCTCTCGGAGCTGCCGGCCTTCCACCAGGACCTCTTCCGCACCTGACGGCTGCTCTCAGTCTCTTGGTCTTTAGGGGCCACTGCAGGGGAAAACCTCCTCGCGGAGCCCCTGCTACAGAACCCGTACCTCCGTGTGCAGGCAGCGGAGTCCCCCGCAGTATGCCAGAGGCCGGCCCTCGGTGGAATCATCAGGGTTGGAGACCTCCTGGACTAGGGCCAGGGAGATTGGATGGAGGCCCTGGCGCTCGCCTGGCGCATGGGACTTTTACCCTACTTTCTCCCCGGCGCATACTCAAGGAGGTGAAGGCCGCCTTGCCGCCCGCTGTTCACAGCTACCTGCGCCGGGTCTTGTGAGAGGGTGCACCCCGCCCCCCTCTCACTCCTGGTCCTCTGGATCTCTCCGTGGGCCCCCGGCTCCGTGAGCCTTCACGCCCCCCTCTCCTGCATCATCCCAGCCAGCTGCACGCCTTGCAGCCAGTCCCCTTTCGAACCGTGCCCAGATATCATCTTTACACACTCGTGCTTCACATGCTCCACTTTCCCACCCTCATGTCCCGCGCAGACCACAAGTGGCGGGACCTTCTACCATCTTCGGAGGGTGGGGAGCCCCGTTGGGCCAGCCTTTGTTCTTCCCTGGTCCTGCGGCCCGCCGGGGGCATCAGTGGGAGAATCCTGCATGAGGCTGTGAGCAAGGGCGTGCACCTGGCGCAGTTCACCCCCCTCTCAGATACCTGTTTCTTTTGTGGCACAAGGGAGCCCTGGTGCACATTTACATTGAGTGCATCAGGTTGCAGCCCCTCTTGTGGCTCCTCCAGAACCTCTTGCTGAGGTTCTGGCTGCACTTCTCCCCACAACTCCTCATTCTAGCACAACCCATTTAAGGTGAGGTTGGCGGGGGGGAAGCCTGCGACTGTGGGGCCTATTTCCGCTCCACTCTCCGCTCACGAATCCAGGCAGAGTTCCTTTGGGCGGTGTCCACTGGCTCTCTTGACACCTTTGAGGGGTAGTGGGTGCTGTCTGGGGTTCTCTGCTCGGTGTCCCCTTCTGGTTCCCTCATTTTAAACCTTTGACCTCCACTCCCGTCCTTGTTTTTTCTTCAGTTTTCCCCTGCACTCTGTTGGAGCCATGGGTTTTTTTAATAGGATCCCTCTTCTATTCAGAGGTGCCTTTTAGTCGTGGGCAGGCTGTGCCTGCCCACTCCCTGATCTCCAAATAGCCCCAGTATACTGTCCTTCTAGAAGGCTCTGGAAGCTTCCAGGTAAGGGTCTACCACCGGGTTTACCACATATTGCACCTCCTTATTTTCTTACACATGCTGAAAGGGCTTTTTTTTTTCTAGGAACATAAATGAAATTTCTGCCAGTTTGAATTACATTAGACACCTTAGGGGACCCTGCTAATTGTAGGAAAGAAAAGTGGGGCCCAATGTAAAAAAGTTTGCTCACCCTTGTTCTAAGGGACCATTTAAGGTGAGGTTCATTTCTCGGTTCTTCAGTTCTTCTGCCTGCAGAATTAGAGAGCAAAGTATCCTTAGAAATCTGGGCTGGAAGCTGCTATTCACATAAATGCAAAATATTACTCCCTGATAAAAAACAACACGGCTTATTGGAATCCACTTACCAACAAATGTCTGCCTCCAGTCACACCAGGATCTTAACAGTCTGTTGATTGGAGCTTGGTATGTGCTTTACTTTATCAGGTATCATTGTGTGCAAGAAGTGAAAGCAAAGACATGAAGGCCAAGTGTGACCAATAGCTGGAATACATCATTTTTATGTTTGACTGGATCACGATGCCTGAAAGTGAGGCTTACAGAGGACTAGAAGAGTAAGTGCTCTTGGGAACTGATAGTGAGAGGAATAGAACCTTTTGGTTTGAGAGATATAGGATGAGTATGTTACTGGGGAGTAGCCTGTTTTTCATGGAAGAAGCTGAAGGCTTGATTTAATTTAGAGACAGGTCATTTTATTGAAGTAACCCTGAACTTCAGACCAGTCTTAGGTTTGGTTCAGTCACAGAAAGCCCCAAGTTCAAGTGTTGAAGTGTGCGTGTGTGGGAGGGGTTTGTTTTGTTTTTTTAAGAACAAAGAGGAAAACTTCCTAACTTCTGTTTACTCTCAAAAAAAATCAGCATCCACCTCTCTTCTCTCAAAGCACAGAAACTGACTTTAAACAGTTATGTCAACATTATAAATCTTTTCTTTCTAGACTATGCCATGAATCACCAAGATTTTCCACAATAATGGGATGAATAAGCATATTGGGCAAAGGTTAATAGTGTGTCTACATCCTGGAGAAGAAGAGTCTTATTTCAGCAAACATAGGTCTTCCACATGGAGTAAAACTCAGTTCACCATTATAAGGACATCTGTCCTGCTGATTATAAAGTAATAATGTCTGGACAATGTAGGGGATTTATCTTAAGAATACTGTTTATCTGTCAGACTTCAATCTCCATTTTGAATGTGCAGCTGGTTGCTTTTTCATGTTCCAGACTGACTCAAATTCCAAGAAATGATGACGCAGGACTAACAATGGGAGTTGTTAACCTGAACAAGCTCCCATTCAAATGGGCAAAAATGTCTGCCAGAGAAAGAAAACCAATTTTTCAAATCAGAATTGGAGGAAGGCTACAATCAAGCAACAAATCACTTCGTAGAGGACTTGGTCACTGGATGAGATCAGGTCGTCACCTGACAAAGGCAACACGAGGATATTAAAAAACAACAACCAAAAAAAGGTCTACCACTGGCATTTTTAGAGACCGACTTCCTCATTCCACCCAAAACTGTGTGTCTGAGCAACAAAATGGCAGATGAAATTCAGTGTTGATAAATGCAAAGTGATACATGTTGGAAAATAGTTGCAACATCATCATCGATCGATCGATCAATAGTGTGCCTCTTTTGTAAAAAAAAAAAAAAAAAAAAAAAGCCAGAGGGAGTTGGAGCCAGTACTCAGCTGCCTCCCCAACCCCCATGCTCAGCCCATCCCATGGCTGGAACTGCCGAGGTGCCAGTAGTCAGTACCGGCAAGTGCAGGCACAGAAAAATCACTGGGGTGTGTGTGTGGGTGTGTCTGTGAGTGTGTATAAAAATCATGCAGTCTACATTAGCTATTAACACTCAGGAGAGAGATTATGGAATCACTGGATTCTGAACTCTGTAAACATCTAGTCAGTGCAAACTGGCAATCAGAAACCTAGCTATGTTGGGAATCATCAGAAAACGGATAGATAATACGACAGAAAATATCATACTGCCTTTACATAAATCCATGTAACTAGAACATTGCATGCAGATGTACTCAACTTATCCCATAAAAGATGTATTGGAATTAGAGAAAGTGCAGATAAGAGCAACAAAAATGATTACAGTTATGGAACTGCTTTTATATAAGGAGAGATTAATAAGACTGGAACTTTTCCATTTGGAAAAGAGATGGCTAAGGGGGGCCTTCGACTCGGTCAGCAGGGATGGACTGTTCAAACTGCTCCACAAGATAGTCTGGCCACCACGGTTACTCAAGATGATCCAGTCTTTCCACGAAGACACGAGAGGAACCATCCAATATGACGGCACATTATCGGATATTTTCCGCATCAGGAGCGGCATCAAACAAGGATGTGTCCTTGATCCGATGTTGTTCGGGATCTTCTTTGAGCTCCTTCTGAAGCATGCCTTTGGATCTTCAACAGAGGGTATCTTTTTGCACACAAGATCTGATGGGAAACTGTTTAATCTTGCAAGGCTGAAAGCTAACTCTAAGGTGCGGGAAGTCCTCATCAGAGATATGCTGTTCACAGATGACGCTGCTGTAGTGTCACACACAGGGTGCATCTACACTAGCCGGCTACTTCAAAGTAGCCGGCACAACATCGATATAGCACGCGTCACGTCTACATGCTCCGTGTGCTATTTCAACATTGAAATCGACGTTAGGTGGCTAGACATCGAAATCGCTATTCCCATCCCAAGATGGGAATAGTGCCCTACTTCGACGTTGACCATCGAAGTAGGGAGTGTGTAGACGATCCGCGTCCTGCTACTTCAAAATAGCAGGGTACTCCATGGCGGCCATCAGCTGAGGGGTTGAGAGACGCTCTGTCCAGCCCCTGCGGGGCTCTATGATCACCACGCGCAGCAGCCCTTATCCCAGTGTTTCTGGCTGCTGCTGCTGCTGCTGCTGCTGCTGGGGGTCCATGCTGCATTCACAGGGTCTGCAACCGGTTGTCGGCTCTGTGGATCTCATGCTGTGCAGGCCAAGTGTGTCTGGGAGGGGCCCTTTAAGGGAGCAGCTTGGGGCTTTGCTGGCCCATTATTTTGACGGGGAACATTTGTGTGTGTGGACGCTCCACATTTCCTTCCAGGGAGGCTCCTTTCGACGTTCTCCATCACTACTTCGATGTTGAATGTCGACAGCACCAGCCCTGGAGGACATGTAGATGATACACGTTGAAGTAGCCTATTTCAATGTTCTTATGTCAAAATAGGCTACTTCGACGTAGTGTGTTAGTGTAGACACAGCCACAGAAGACCAGCTTCAGAAACTGCTGGATCAGTTCTCCAAAGCATGCAAGGACTTCAGGCTTTCCATCAGCCTAAAGAAGACAAATGTACTTGGTCAGGACGTTGCTGAACCTCCATCAATCAGCATTGACAACTATACGTTAGAGGTCGTCCATGAGTTCATTTACCTCGGGTCCACCATCACTGACACCCTGTCATTGGAGACTGAGTTAAATAGGAGGATTGAAAAAGCAGCCACAACTCTGTCCAGACTCAGCAAGCGAGTGTGGAATAACATCAAGTTGTACACCCACACCAAAATGCAAGTCTACAGAGCCTGCATCCTCAGCACACTCCTTTACAGCAGCAAGTCTTGGACCCTGTACGCCCGCCAGGAAAGAAGGCTGACCGTCTTCCACTTGAGCTGCCTCAGGCACATCCTTGGAATATCATGGAAGGACAGAGTGTCCAACACCGCTGTCCTTGAGCAAGCTGGAATCCCAACCATGCACACCCTCCTCAGGCAGCAGCAGCTCCGCTGCCTTGGCCATGTCCACAGGATGAAAGATGGAAGGATCCCAAAAGACATCCTGTATGGCAAGCTAGCCTCTGGCAAAAGACGGCCCGGATGCCCCCAGTTGCGCTACAAAGATGTTTGCAAGAGGGACCTCAGGGAGGTAGACATTGAGCTGGACACTTGGGAGGAGCTGGCAGACGATCGCAGCAGATGGAGGCAGGAACTACACAAGGGCCTTCAGAAGGCTGAGATGAGGATCAGACAGCTAGTAGAGGAGAAGCGAGCCCACAGAAAGCACAGAAAGGACCTGCCAGACACCCATTACACATGCAACAGATGCAGCAAGGACTGTCACTCTTGTGTGGGCCTTTGCAGTCACAGTCGATGCTGCAAATGATGATCCCAAATGGAACCATGAAGGGCATGATCCATAGTCTATGTTGACTGAAGGATGCCTACTCAGGGGGGATATAATAGTGCTCTATAACAGGGCCAGCAACCCTTGCACAGATGCAAAGAGTGGCATACAAGCTGATTTTCATCAGCATGTGAGATGGGAACTCAGCCCCGTTCCTCCATCCCCCAGTTCAGCCGGGAGCTTGCAAAAAGCCATGCTGCCTGTGGATTAACAAAAGACCAGCTAATGCTACCCATCACCACCTAAATGGTTAAGCTCTGCATCTTAATTTATTTATGAATGAAGCTGTTGTAAGGATGACTATTCATGACTTTAAAAAGTAGCAATGGTACGTAGAGGTAAAAAGATCAAATTTCGGCACTCCGCCTCAGAAAAGTTACCGACCTTGGTCTGTTACATCATGACTGGTGTAGAGAAAGTAAATTATGGAGTGTTATTTACTCTTTATAACTCAGGTATTAGAAGTCATCAAATGAAATTGGTAGGCAGCGGGTTTAAAAAAAACAAAAGAAAGTATTTCTTCACACAATGCACAGGCATCCCCTGGAACTCTCAACCAAAGGATGTTGTGATAGCTCATACTATAACAGGGTTCAAAAAAGGACTAGATAAATTCATGGAAGATAGGTCCTTCATGCCTATTAGCCAGGTTGGGCAGGAATGGTATACTTAGCCTGTATGCCAGAAGCTGGGAATAGGGAACAGCAGATGGATCATTTGATGGTTACCTGGTCTGTTCATTCCCTTGGGGCATCCTGGCCATTGGCCACTGTGGGAAGACAGAATGCTAGACTGGATGGACCTTTGGTTTCAGCCAGTATGGCTGTTCTTATGTATGTACATACATTCTGGGGATGAAAGTATGCACAAAAGGGAGGGAGGATCCTGGGCTTCTTAAAGAACTGACCTAAGATCAAATAATGTTCAAGAGTGGTGAGGGAAGGAAATGCATCTGGGTGAGTATTACTGTCTAAATCTTTACAATTGTTATGCTAACAAAATTCAAGTCTATTTGTGGTTAGGAACCTTTACAAAATTTGTGTGCTTGTTTCTGAAGAGTTAAACTGGAAATGCAAGAGTAACTGAGAGGTAGACATGTTAATTTGTATTCTATCAAAACAGAACAGCAGTCAGGTAGCACTTTAAAGATGAACAGGATAATTTATTAGGTGATGAGCTTTCGTGGGACAGACCCACTTCTTCAGATCTTAAAAGCCTTACCAGAAGATACTTGATATATAAAGCACAGAGGTCCAAAAATTGTTATCAAGGGTGGCAAATCATATAGAAGAGTAGAAAGAGGGGGTGGGGGTGGGGGTGGGGGAAGTTAAGTGTTTGGTCAAACATCAAAGTAGGTGAAAGAGTCAGGTTATCGTTTTCCATGTTCAGACCAACTGTTAATGTGTCAAATTTGAATACGAATGTTAGTTCCCAACATTCTCTCTGTAGACAGTAGTTAAAGTCTCTTTTCTCTAGAACACAAACTCTCAGGTCTGTAACAGAATGGCCCACTCCATTTAAGTGCTGGCTGACAGGTGTGTGTATTTGGAGATTTTTGATGTCTGCTCTGTGTCCATTCATTTTTCGGCAAAGAGTGTTTGCAGTTTGCCCAATGTACATAGTGGATGGCCTTTGCTGGCACATGATGGCATATACAACATTAGCTGAGGAACAGGAGAATATGGTTCAAGGGAACCACAGGATGGACATTGGGAAAGGATGTTTTTAAACTACTGGAGAGTCATCTTTACTGGGACTAGGGCAGCTTTGCCACATGGTCTCATTCATGTGAAGGGGTAACAAACTGAGAGCCTGTGCCCAGGAAGTCAGCTAGAGGTGCCAAGGAAAGAGCTAGTGCTTTTGTTTGTTCAACACATAGGAAATGAAAGACAAATATGTCTGGCATAATGGACCCAAACACAGCCTGAGGAGCGTCCCTCAGACACAGCTTCGCCGTGACTGGGTATGAGCATTCTTTTCAATCACATCTGAGAATTCTACATCCTGGGCCGAAGAGTTAACACAGCTTTTGAACCAAGCATGATAGCATCCCTAGAATGAAAGTGGAAGAAAAAAATCTCAGCTGCACCACAGAGCTTTGAAAAATAAAAAGCTTGTTTACATATTTTATGGATCTGTAGTCCAGATGTATTTCACAAATTACCCCCGATTCCTGAAAAACCAACACACTTGACATCTGCATTTGCTTTCATTGTGTTTTAAAGATAAAATATATAGTATGGTACATTAGTTTTTATTAGTAGTATAAATAAGCATGTATTGAAAGTCCTCAGAGCTATTGAATTAGTCACAGGAGTTCCCTACTGGGCAAGATGTTCTGTGCGATTCTGTGCAACATTTCATGTCAGTTTACCAGTGGAAGCTATTGATTCTATTGGAAACATTGTCAAGTTGAGATGTTAACTTCCATTACAAGTTGTTACCTCAGCATGAAATAGAACTTATGAAGAACACAGCCACACTAACGTAATGTAGCTGTTTTCCACTGAAAATTGGCTTGCATCAGATCTAGAAACTCTTAGCTCAAGCATCTCATCTGATTGCAACTAGCATGGAAATGCAGAGAGAGAAGTAATCTCACAGACCAGGGACCTAAATCACACACAGCAAGTCTCTGTAGATCCAAATCAAACACTTTGACCTACACCTGGAAATGAACCAATCAACATTTAATGAATTATATGAAGCTCTGTATGCTCTCTACAACCAACCTAGACAAGCAAATACATCTTCATATGTTAGTCTCATTTAGAACTCACTTATCTGGAGATACCACTGAATTTTCCATATTCTGGTAACTATTCCAAATTTACACTAGTTTTGCAAATCTTTTTACTTACCCCCACCCATGACCACCAGTTTTTGAGGCTAACAAAATCTGCAAACTTGAGGGATTGTCATTTCCCTGAAGGGCTGATATAATAATTCAATAACATGGGTTGATTTTTAAGATGGGACCCAATCTAGCAACATCCTTTATTCACCTAATCAACAGTCCATTATCAGTCATTTCAGAGTGGAATCTACCCATAAAACCACTGGGATCCAGCTACAAGATTCCACATTTAATCTCATTTTGTTATTTTCTACTGATATGTTTACCTTTTGAGTCCTTTTGTGCTATAGTTCTAGCCTGGCTGTTGTTCACAATACTTCCCAAATTGGTATTATCATCTCAAGGGTTACCACATTCAACCTTTCAAAAAAAGAGGGCACCCCAGATAAGGAGTGTATCTGTATCAGTACCTACCAATTCATGTTGCATTAAATGTTACTACATATGCTATAACATTAATTCAACATACACTCCCTCTGATGCCCTTTTTTGTATGGTAACCCTGATCATCTCTACATTTCGTTCTCAACATGCTGTTTATTCCTAGTTCAAGAAAGCTTATGAAGTTCAAAGAGACCTAACATAAATCTGCAGTCACTTTCCTCTAGTCTAATGCAGTACTGTTTATTATTATGATTTGACTGTGGTCCTTCAGTTATTTTTATCTTCATGACTTTTTGCGGCCAAAGAATTTAAATTAGCATTTTATGATATGCAAGGAGATATGCCTATATCATAGCGCTGGAAGGGACCTTGATAGGTCATTGAATCTAGTCCCCTGTCCTCGTAACAGGACCTATCACCATTCCTGACAGATTTTTTTTAAGTCTATTTGCCCCACATCCATAAATGACCCACTTAAGGGCTGAACTCACAATCCTGGGTTTACAAGGTCAATGCGCTAACCACTGAGTTATTGCACCCCCGGATACATGACAGGGACACACAACAACTTAGAAGGCACAACGACTTAGAAACCTCTAAATATATTATGTCTCTTTTATGTAATACATAAAATTAAGGTAAGTTTATAGTGTAATTTATGCAAACAGAATTTAATTTTCTTTTACTGTATCCAGCATTGAGCCAGTAAGCACTTAATTATTGCAGTTGTTACATTATTTTCATCCACTAACACTGAAATTCTGTAGAAAATAAATAATGTTTGTCTAGCATATATTTGTTTAACCCAAGCTCTTACTCAGCATCCTATTATTTTCTACGGGTTTAGAAATTTTCCCCCTTCTTCATATTTACTTCATATTACCAGTACTTGAAGAAAATGCTGAAACCATATTGGTGGTTTCAACTGTCAAAGTTACACTCAAAAATACCCTTGAGAGGTGAAATAGTTGATTGAATATAACCTTCTCCTCCATGCCTATGAGCCTTAAAAAGACCTCCTTGAAACAACAGCTTTTGATGGTGCAATTCACTGTTTGTTTTTATTTATGTATAGTGGATCTGGCTCTATGATTATGTGAGGACAGCTAGCCATTTTGTAAATTCCAAAATTTATTTATAAACAGAAAATGTCCATTAATGTTAGTTGAGGTTGCTCTCATCAATACACAAAATTAAGGATTAAACAGGATAAAATGTTACAAAGTCCACAAAAGAATTTTTGAAAATGAGGAGAGCACAAAACAACCACACACAGGAACAGGAGTGAGGACAAAGATTAAAAACCAGGGCAACGGAAGTTGACAGACAGTGCCCGCTGCTTCTCACAAGGCCCGTTTCTATACATGCCACTTGCTCTGAAAGCATCATGCTAGTGAAGAGCCTGGAAAATGCTAATGAGGCACGGATGTAAATTTCCGGTGCCTCATTAGCATATGCTCACCTGATACAGAGTCTGGAAGAGCTTCTGGACTCCAAATGTCATGACCATATGCTAATGTGGTGCTGGAAATTTACATCCATGCCTCATTAGCATTTCCCAGGATGTTCATTAGCATGCTGCTTTCGGAACAAGTGGTATGTGTAGAAACAGCCAAGGTGTTTAAGGAGCCAGTAGATACCATGCAGAGCAGATATGCCTGAGGAGTGGTCAGATGAGAAATTACAAATTCGTCCCAGAGGCATAGAACCTCCTTACCCCGATTTCTACTCTCAATAAGAGGTTCTGAAGGACCTGGAAGAGGGGCTGCAACCTGATGCAATATACGTAACAGGGGGTCCCAAGACCATATTTGCCACAGATAGGATAGGTGTCAAGGACTCTGTGAACCCTGCCAGATACACCCCCATGCTCATGGTTCCAACTAATATTCCCAACAGGTCATAGAAATAGAGTAGTGATTGTGGAGCCCACATGGACCAGACTTTGTGATGGCAGGAAGCCCTCACCTGGTGCTGGAGGTGAGAAGGGGAATGCCTCACTGCACTATCCTTTCATGATAACCAGGGGAGGGGTCAAGCCTGTCCTTCCTCCCAGAGTATGTGACAGGAGACACACAAGATAGGCAGTTCCATGAACTGGGTGAGCACCCTGGGGTCCATCCACTGCATCTGATTGTAGTTCAGGTGATCTCCAACGCTGCTGGCACCTGCCAGAATTATTCTCCAGAGCACCATCTACACATGAAGTTGTTGATATGTAGCAGAAATTCTGTGAGCTCCTCCCCCATAACAGCTGCTATGGATCTGGACTCTGAAACCAGCTTCTGTGTTATGATGAGGTCCTGGGAAAAGATGGCAGCTCAGAGAAGTTTTGGGGAAAATCTTGGGGAAATATTCCCGTGGCCAAATAGAACCGCAGCTGTTTTGGGAGAAGGAGGCAGAAGATTGGCATGGGGAGGGGAATTGTTGCAGGTAAGATTGAAGGCAGCGGCAGGATCAGTCCACAGCAGCTCCCCTGGATGAGACTAGGGACAATCTCTTCAGATGCATTCAAAAGCCTGGTAAAGGGAACACTGAGTCTCCTGAACAAGAGACATGCTAAAGGGAACCTGTTAAGATAACATGAAAAGCCACGCTAAGTTCCCTCTGCCTTATGCTGCCATCAACAGCAGCTGGACACGAACTTGCAGGTGGAAAATGAGCACATGGCAGAGAAGGGGTCCTTGCAAGCCAGTGGGGCAGGGGGAAGGGGTGCTGATGGTGAAAAAGAAATAAATTCTCAGGAGTGGAGAAAGGGAAAATTCAACAGGCACTATTGGAAAAGAAAGGAGCAACCAAGCTAAGTACTAGTCCTATGCCCAGGGCCTCCTAGTACACTAAACAGTTTTTTTGGTAAATATCCTTAGTGTAATAAAAAGAATGCATATGAACTATTTGTATTTAAATACACTTGGGCTGTGTCTACACTAGCTCCCTACTTCGAAGGGAGGATGGTAAGTAGGGTGTTGGGAGTTTATTAATGAAGTTCCCTGGTGCATATGCAGCACTTCATTAAGCTAACTCCCCCACCCGTGGCAATTCCAAAGTGTTAAACTTTGAAGTGCTGGCTCACATGTAGCCACGGCTCACCCGCTGGTACTTTGAAGTGCCTGGGCAACTTCAAAGTTGTCCAGGCACTTTGAAGTACCGGTGGGTCAGCCGCAGCTATACGTGAGCTGGCACTTCGAAGTTTAACACTTTGGAGTTGCCGCGGGGTGGGGGGGCATGAAATTTGCTTAATGAAGTGTTGCATATGCACTGGGGCACTTCATTAATAAACTCCCAACACCCTACTTACCATCCTCCCTTCAAAGTAGGGAGCTAGTGTAGACAAGTCCTTGTACATTGGTTTGCTTTAACATATATTTTATTGCTCTTGTTATCTTTGTGGACCTCCATATTTCACTATGTTGACCAATATACTGAAATTAATGAAATTGTATACAAAACAGTTTTGTATTGCTCATTTAAAAGTTTGTAGAAAAACTGAAGGTAGGTCTACACTTGGAGAGAAAGTCAACTTAAGATACACAACGCCAGCTATGTGAATAGAATAGCTAGAGTTGAGATAAGTTAAACTTAATTTCTTTGGCATCCCCACAGTGGGAGGTTGATGAGACAAACTCTGCCATTGACTTCCCTTACTCTCTGTGACCCTGTGGAGTACCAGAGTGAATGGGAGACTGACCAGCAGTCAAGTTAGAGCAACTGTACTAGATCTGATAAGTCAACCCTTGGGAGATTGATCTACAGAGCCTCAATCTCTAAGTAAGTGTTAGATAAGCCCTCAAATTACCCTTTTTAAAAATGAGTTGGGATTCAGCTCTGATTTCCTACTTTTTTTAAAAATGTAGTTATTCAAAAACCCATAGCAGTTAATTTGTAAGCAGTGCATAAGCAATATATGTAAAAGTAGTTGGAGTTTTGTATTTTAGTTTCCTGTGATTAAAGTAATAACTACCATTCAAAAAGAAACAATGTAATTTAACCCAGTACAAACCTAAAAGAATACAGCCAGATTTTATCCAAAGCCCAGTCTGCTTTCATTCCAGTTCCTTTTCTGACCTTTCTTTGTGATAACATGTCATAATTATAGTAAATCAATTATCAAAGGCAGCTGTGGCCATGACAACCTGAGCAATATGGACTCGCCCCAAGTATGCAAATAAACTGGAAATAAGATGGAATGAGTGAATGAATGATGAGTACTTGGCACAGTCTTGTAGCTCAAACAGCAGCAGGGGCAGGAATCAGATTTCTCTGGATTTTATAAGTTTTTTAAAAAATATACAAACAAAATATACTACAGAGATAATTTCACACATATTGAATAATTGCAGAAATATGGTTACAATTCCTATGGAACAATTAGGAAAAGGTGAAAAAAAATGACGACACTGAAGTACAGACCCTGGAAAACAAAATTCTGATACAACTCAAAGGGTACATCTATGCTACAGGAAGATCAACCCTGCCACAGTCAACCTTCTGGAGTCTGATTTAGTACACCTAGTGGGGACACAATAAACTGAATGTACAGGGTGCCTCTGTCAACCGTGGTATACCTGCCCCCTGTTAGGAGCAAGGGAGGTCAATGGGAGTGCAGGGTCTCATTGACTTCTCTTAGTGGAGACAGCGTAGAAGCCTGAATTAAGGTATATTGACTTTAATTACATAAGTAACATAGCTAAAATTGCATACCTTAATTCAACCTTCCCCTGTACCGTAGACCTGGCCTTGGTACAGTTTCACTACTATTAGGCCACAAAGCAGTTTTTATTCCTGCATAAAATCCATTTCCCCCTTTTTCAGGAGAGTCGGTGTCTTCAGTTGTTTCCCTAATTCTCTTCTTTCCTTCTCTATGGCTTGCATAATTGGTAACTATAACATCAATAGAAGGGAGAAATTAATTAGTTTATTGCCACAGTGCCTAGGAGCTCTGGTCATGGACCAGGACCCATTGGGCTTGGCAGAGTACAAACAGAAAGAAAAAAATGATCTTTGCCCACACCCCCAGCAGGCTTGATCCTCAGAGCTAAAACAGAAAAGGGAAAATATATTTCTTATGAGGCAAAAAAGGCACAGCTGGAAAAAGTGCATAAGCTGCAATTGTGTTTTCTCCCTCCCCTGTGGCTTAGGCGCTCCTTGTACAGCCAGTGGAGGGGTACACTTCCTTTTTAATTCATTTAAATGCCTAAAGCTGCTCATGAGAATTCATAGGAAAAGCAGATATTTTGGACAAAGAAACATCCAATATGTGCTCAAAACTGAAAGAAGCCGTTCCAAAAAATACATATAGGCCAAATATTCTTCCTCGGAGTCTGCATCTTCCAGATGATGCATAGCCACCTGCACCTGTCTGAATAATTGTGTATGTCCCATGAAATGCAGAATGGCTTCCTGTCTCTTCTAGCCAACTTCACATTCCACGGATCCTTCAGGGTGATCTTGGTTAGATGTTTTTCTGTGCAGCATCTGCTGCACAAAATCTTGTAAAACATGATGCCCAAGACGGAAATTTAATATCTGTATTTTGAAAGCTGTCCATATGTCAGTTCAGAAGGTGAAAAATTACATGACTCTTTACATGTGGAAACATTCTAGCAGGATTCTGCCAATCTTACTTATGTTGAATAGTCCTCACTCTTCTAAGTACTCCTGTTCATCTCAACAGGAAAATTTGAGTCAGGTTGGCAAACTCAGCTTCTAATGTTCTTATGCCCTGTAAGAATATAAAGAGTAAAATCCCCCTGGTTTATTTGAGTAAGTTTATGTATTTTGGAAAATTATTAGCGCTTAAAATGTGCATATGTGCTGTCAGTAGATATTTACACCTGATAGCTTGCGCAGTGTATTTTATCCTCTCTAGGGAAAAATATAAAGGGTAGTTACAATCTTGCTGGAAAGCAGCGTATTCTCAAACAGGGAGTAAATTCCAATATAGGTATTTTTGCTTCTCTTTATAAGGAAAAAAGCAGCATGAATTTCAAATGCATCCCAGGATTTTTTTCCCTTCTATCTGTACCCAAACCTATTAATGAGAAGTTGCTAAACTTCTGGGAAAGGAGTTCATTTTAAACTATGCACTATGCATGCAAAATGTCCAGCAAAAGAACATTAAGGTTACAAAGTCAAGCATTGAAGTCGAGAAATGCTAGAGTCAAGGATGCTTCAAATTGACTATGGATAGTTATTAGGCCAGGGAAAGAGTGAGAGTGAGAACCACTCCATAGCCTGGTAGTTAGGACACTCCTTGAGGAAGTTGGACACCCAAATTAAATAGTGTAAAAGAGGTCACCATGCAAGGCGCTGCATTCAGCCGTACTACGTGGAAATCTATCAACCTCATGAAAAAACTTGCACAGATACAGACAGACATCATCTTTCCCTCCAAATACAATCAGAAGGACATCATACCAAAAGGACTAAAGATGAAAAACCAAATTGAATAGTTTCACTAGGAAGACCCCATATCAGAATACAGTACAATGCAATAGCTAAGCGATTCTCTGACAATGGAGGAAATTTAAGGGCTTACATTTTGTGGTGCAACTTGCTCACTCAAGGATGTGAAAAGTCACCCAGAGACTCTGAGTACAGTAAGTCACAGAGCCGTAAAGCACCAGGGTAAATGGACTGCCAGTGCTGGGAGCTGTGCTCCTTATTTAGGTGGTTTACATAAAGCACTGGGAGTATCCTGTGGCCATATTTTTACTTTCTTAACAAAAGAAGCATCTGGGAGCACAGCAGACAAGGCAGCCACATTGTTCTCGATGCCCTGTCTGTTGAGATAATGCCCTCTAGAGGATAAAGGCTACGTCTACACGTGCACGCTACATCGAAATAGCTTATTTCGATGTAGCGTCATCGAAATAGTCTATTTCGATGAATAACGTCTACACGTCCTCCAGGGCTGGCAACATCGACGTTCAACTTCAACGTTGGGCAGCACCACATCGAAATAGGCGCTGCGAGGGAACATCTACATGCCAAAGTAGCACACATCGAAATAAGGGTGACAGGAACAGCTGCAGACAGGGTCACAGGGCGGACTCAACAGCCAGCCGCTCCCTTAAAGGGCCCCTCCCAGACACAGTTGCACTAAACAACACAAGATCCACAGAGCCGACAACTGGTTGCAGACCCTGTGCATGCAGCATGGATCCCCAGCTGCCGCAGCAGCAGCCAGAAGCCCTGGGCTAAGGGCTGCTGCACATGGTGACCATAGAGCCCCGCAGGGGCTGGAGAGAGAGCGTCTCTCAACCCCTCAGCTGATGGCTGCCATGGCGGACCCCGCTATTTCGATGTTGCGGGATGCGGATCGTCTACACATGCCCTATTTCGACGTTCAACTTCGAAGTAGGGCGCTATTCCCATCCCCTCATGGGGTTAGCGACTTCGACGTCTCGCCGCCTAATGTCGATTTCAACTTCGAAATAGCGCCCGACATGTGTAGCTGTGACGGGCGCTATTTCGAAGTTGGCGCCGCTACTTCGAAGTAGCGTGCACATGTAGACGCGGCCAAAGAGAGGTTTTTTGTTGACACAGCAGTGTTATGCCTCATGAGAGAAAGCTGCCAGCAAAAGTGCTGAGTTTTGTAGACAAACCGTTGACAAATTGCATTTTGTGTGTGGACATTTCAGCAGTTTAGTTGACAAAAATGCAGTTTCGTTGGCAAAAGTCATGAGTGAAAAAATAACTATCATGTAAATGGCATTATTTACAAAATTAAATTTAGCATAATTAATTTGTAATGGGTGTGTCTTAGTGTTAGCTCTGAGTGACAAGTTGATGCAACAATTGAAGTAATTTCCTATTACAAATCATAGTTTTGTAGTTTGAATACCTTGGAAGAACATTTCTGAATAAAAGATGCTGTCTTAATCTGGAGCATACATTATACCTTTGGATGTCACATGAGCTTTTTCTTTATGGCTGTGTCTACATGAGCCCTCTCCTTTCGGAAGGGGCAAGTTAATGAGGGAGTATGAAAGATGCTAATGAGGCGCTGCCATGAATATGTAGTGCCTCATTAGTATAATGGCAGCCACAGCACTTCAAAAGTGCCGCTTTTGAATTGCACACTGCCCGTGTAGCTGGGGGCCTTTCGAAATGACCCCCCAGTCTTCAGAAGCCCCTTCTTCCCATTTGTTTTGACTGAGGGGTTGTTTGGAAAGGCCCCCGGCTACATGGGTGGTGTGCGATTCAAAAGCAGCACTTTTGAAGTGCTGCGGCCGCCATTATGCTAATGAGGTACTGCATATTCATAGCAGTGCCTCATTAGCATCTTTCAAACTCCCTCATTAACATGTCCCTTCCAAAAGGAGGGGTCTTGTGTAGACACAGCCTATGAATGTTTAATTTACAAGAATGGTTCTTCTCTCAAAATGGGAAGGAAAAAAATAGGATAATTATGTAAGCCACCATTATATAATACCTGAAAAGCTATTGTGATATTTTACTAGTGCAAGATCACCAGCAACATTCTACCCAACATAGACTTAGTTGTGCCATGGCCTTACATGGCCACACAGGGCAATAAGGAGGCTTAAAGCCCCAATTCCTCTCCCTTCTTGCATCATGAATACAGGCACAGCAGAGGAGGGGGGAGCTACATACCCAGCATTCCTTCCTCAGAAGGACATGAGAGCAATAGAACCTTGACACTAATCTCCATACGTGGCAGAATTGGCCAGGCACATGAGGGAGAATATGCAGCAATTAAGAAATAATTAATTGCTCCCTCTATGTGTCATGGAGACATAGGGGAAGTGTTATTTGAGTCACAGCTTTGTCTTGCTGATTCTCCAGAGTTGGCACAGTTATAAATGATCCCTCAATAATTATAGGCTCATCCCATTTGTAACTGTATTGATGTTTAAATATATTAACTGAGTCCTAGGAGTATTAGTCCACAGTGCCTGGGATTCATGTTCCTAAGTATTTTCTTTCCCTTCCATAAGCCAGAAATTCCTATTATCTCAAATTAATTCACCCCAGGTTGCTTCACTCCTACACCAAGAAACAAAGATTCTCTCCCTCTTTCAGATTTCTGAATAACCCAATAAGTAATTTAAGGACACAAGATTTAAACTGTAAACTTTGCCCCAACACTATGGCTGCATCTCCAAGTGCCACTTCCTCTGTAAGTGGCATTATAATGACATAAACGGAAGATGCTAATGAGGCATGGATGCAAATTTTCCATGACTTATTAGCATATTGGCATGTGGTTCAGAGTCTGGAAGAAGCTCTTCCGGACTCCAAAGTACACGTAGACACGTGTGGCCCACAGGGATCTTCTGCAGGAAACCCTCCTTCTGCAAGCCGCTTCTTCTGCAAAATTTTGGGGGCAAAGTTTACAGTTTAAATCTTCTTCCAGACTCCAAACCACGTGCTGCTATGCTAATGAAGCTCGGAGAATTTGCATCCATGCCTCATTAACATCTTCCAATTAGCTAATTAGCGTGCTGCTTCCAGAAGAAGCAGCATGTGGAAACATAGCCTAGGAAAGATAGTGATTGCTGAAAGAAGTGGGAGTGGACACTAATCCTCAGTTTGGCACTTGACAATATATTGTACATGTACTGACTTGAGTTCCTTTCTTCAAACTTGCACCAGAGTAAATGAGTGTGGAACAGCTCTTACAGATTTTAAAAATAAAAGCAATGTAATTATTCATGGGCGTCTTATTAGGGAAGCTATGCTAACTTTTGGAAAGGATCTCTGGGTAGGTCCCCTTGTGATATGGAGGGAAGTCCATCATTTTGGAAACTTTAAGCTTTCACAAGCCAATAACAGCTACAATCTGTCTCCATTTCCCAACACCACATTTGTTCTGCATCAGTAATAGAAATGATGTTTTCCTAAACAGTTTGTGGTTTCAGTGGGAAAAGTACAGCAGTCTTGATTTGCTTCCTTGCAGTTTCTTTGAGTCTTTTGCAGGGGTCTTGCCCCTGTTTCCAGCTCTACATATACTGAAGTTCAGTAAATTGAAGCCCAGAAATATGGTTTGTCCAGCTATTGAGATGTACTAAGAATTAGATCCTTTTTATCATTTAGATTTTCTTTCCCATGTTGACTGGCTTGGCAGAAGTTTTGAGCAAGTGCTCTGTGTGCTTCATTAAGTGGAACAAGAAACATCGGATGGTAAGGACTTTTAAGTGTGGAAAACCTGAAGGAAATTTTCTTAGCCTGAGCACTTAAGGCAGCCTAGAAGCCTCATAATATCCCTGAACTGTTTCTCAGGTCCAGTGTCTCTATTTGATTATATAGATTTATTTAAATCAGGGCTCTGTCTTTCCTACTGCATATAGAAGAGTTAGACCTTTCCTGTCACACACCCCAGGTTCCTTAGGTGATCTGTAACAGACAGAAAGCCGTGCTAGTCTATATACTATCAAAACAAAAATTATTTACTACCTAATAAATAATTTTGTTAGTCTTTAAAGTGCTACTTTGCTTTTTTGTTTAGGTGATCTGGCTATTCTTAAAGCATCTGTACCACTTTAATGGAAGATTGTGCTCTGAGTCATTCAGGAGGGAAACACAGACTCTGTATTTTACTTATTCTACTTTTCAGAGAGGAAAGTGCCATGTGAATCCTAGGATGACCATGGGAATTTCAACTATGGGGTATGTAACCTCTCTCCTTAAAACTCCTACCATCACCCCAGATGACAAAGCTCCAGTGGCCTGTCCTTGTTTATTGCCAGAAGTTCACAGCTGCAGGAAAACATTCTATACCCGTGCTGGGAGGAGAGCATAATTGCATATCCATTTACAGGCACTGAAACTCCTCCTTCCAATAACTTCATTTGTGTGCCATGATCAGGATGAAGTCCTTTCATTACAAAGCTGGCAACTCTAGGGAGCACATATACCCACCCCCAAAAAACTACTCACTCAGAAAACTTAAAATGCCCTGAAACCAAGTATCTATAGCTTCTCTTTGAATTTCACATCCTGGTGCAAACAATTTTGAACAATAAGGCTATGTCTACACTAAAGCAATCTTTCAACAGAAGTTTTCGTTACCAGATATCATCCAACTAAACTGTTGGCAGATAGCAGCCAAATTACCAAGCAGATAGCAAGAGTAATCTGCTCTGTTGACAAAAATTGGCCAGATTGCTTGAACACTCTCTCAACAAAAAAGCCACCCAGAAGTACAGAAGAGAGGGCCACCTGGTGTACAGGAAACCCTGTCTGTTGACAGAAGGTCCCCTGGAACATACAAGCTGTGTCTACACTACAGAGTTGTGTCAACAGAAGTCACTGTCGACAGAGCTTTCCCAACAGAACTTTTATCTACAGAACACATCCACACCAAATACAGGCTTCCCCGTCCATGGACTCTATCGACAGACAGTGGTCAGACTGCCCAGTCCTCTGTTGACAGAGCAACCAACAGGAAGCTCTGCAATCAGGGCAGCCAAGTGAACTGAAAGCTCTTTCTGTCGACAGAAGGCCCACCCCGGAGCGTCTACACTCTTTTTTTATTAACAGAATCTGTTGACAGAAGCACTATGCCTCGTACAGTCAAGACAGAACGCTGCCAGGAAAACTGCTGCATTCTGTCAACAGATTCTTGACAGAATGTGTTTGTACTGTGGAGGCTCCCTAGTTTTGTTGACAGAAGGCCTCTACAGACTGGCTTTCTGCCGACAGAGATCTGTCAAGAGACACCTTCTACCTCATGTGGGAATGGCAGGACATTGTTGACAGAAGTGCCATGTTCTGTCATAATATTGTCGACAGAATGCCTTGGGAATGTGGACTCGTTGGCATTTTGTTGACAAAACTCTTTACTGTAGACATAACCTAAGTCTGGGAATGACCAATGATCATATGTATGAGACATAATCACAAAACTGTCTCTCAGAGATGTTCCTCAAAACAAGCAACAGTCAAGGGGCACACTCACCTTCCCTCTGCCCCAAACAGTTCTGTCTTTCTCTTACTGTGCCTTCTGCCTTTCTTTGACAATACTTCTATCTGATCATTAAGCCACTAAGCACTGGATAACAAGAGCTGCTCAGCAGCTGCAGTTATCATTTGACTTATCATTAACTGCAGGAGCTCAAACTTTCAGGTCAGGGATCTTTAATGAGCTCCATAATTAGCCTTAGTGATGGCTGTCACTTTCACAAATTTCACCAGACTTTAAATGAATGTGGGGATTTAATAGTATGCCTGATTTTCCAGGCTATTAAATTTGGCCATTCAATTTCACATTCATATAAGTACATCTTCACATTCTACACCAAGGCCACTGCAGTCTTAGAGTCTAATTCAAGGACAATTTCATAGCTGGGCCAACTAATGTATCACCAACAGACAAAGATGACAGCACAGATGACTGAAAGCAGTTAGAGTTCAGTGGAAGAATATATCCCTTGTTGTTTTGGTATAAAAGTCTTGAGAATTCAATTTTTTTTGTTCAAGATGTTAATTTTATACCTAGAAGTTTGGCATGTTAACTGGAGACAAAAGGCTTCCAAAAATCAGTGACGGGGGAGAAAGAGGGAAGAGAGGAAAATAAAAACAAGATGGAAAACCCCCTTGTAGATGTTTGGATGCATGTGTCCATTTCCAGCATAGTCAAATGTCCTCCTTATTAGTCATGCAGTGGAGCTGTTGTCTTAAAGACGCGTTATTTATGCAAAGGTTTTTATATGCATGCCCACATTTACTTGAGGGATAATGGATGTACTGCAACATTTGTGATTATTAAAATGGGAGTGATGCTACAAATTGTAATGCATCAGAATGTAGGCTGGTTAAAACAGTATTGTGTTCCTGTCTGAAAACACAAGCTTGCTAAATTTCATCATGGCTGAAACAATTTTTGAATTCCTTCCAAGTTTATGTTAAGAATACTTCAGGGAGGTTCTGTCAAGTCTTCTCCCATTATTTGAAATAACTCACTTCTCTTGTGAAGAATCTGCTCTCTCTCAATCTCTCTCCAGGCAGATGAGAACTGTGACAAGTCTTCAAGTGCAATGGTTCAAATCAAGACTTTAAAAGGTCATTCCTTGCAGCTTAGTGAAACAGGAGGGTCTATCTGAAAATTAATGCCAGCTACATCATTCCACATTTGATTTATATATTTCACTGCAAAATGACCCATTAGTACACTCAGGCTGCATCTACACTAGCAAGGTCTATCGAAAGAGTTTTCAAAAGAAGGGGGCTCTTTTGAAACATTGCACAAGTGTCTACACACAAGAAGATACAGACTAATATTTTTGAAGATACAGACTAACACAACTACCTCTCTGATACAACACACAAAAAGCATTCTTTCAAAATAAACAAAAGACTGTGACTCTCCTTTTGAAATCACTCTTCTTTTCCCCTTTCAGGAAGAGCACCCCCTTTTGAAAGCTTCTTTTGAAAGAAAATGTGTGTAGATGCTCCGCAGGGCCCTTCTCTCAAAAGAACAGTCTTTATTTTCGATCCCTGGCCCATTCTTTCAAAAGAGCCAGGAGCTGTGTGGACACTCTCTTTCGAAAGCGCAGTTCACTCTTTTGATCTCCTTTTTTTTTGTGTGTGGATGCACTCTTTCAAAAAAAGCTCTTTCCTGAAGAGCTTTTTTCAAAAGATCTCTGTAATGTAGATGTACCTGCCAAGATATGTCAGACCTTCTGGTTTGGCCTTCTGGTTGCCCAATGACCTTTTGACAGCTTATCCATGAACCCAAGAGAATATGATGATTTTGGACACAAGTGTGATTTCAACTGACTATTTTAAAAATGGAGTGCGTTAAATGGGTGATAGGAAAAAGTGAATATGTATTTTCTGTGAAATGAAAAAATCCCATATAATTTACAGATAGATTGTTTTAAAGCAGTCAGATTCTCAGAAATGGAATATAAAACAAATGGACTCATTATATTTCATTTGAGTAAATTTATACTAAGGCTCAAAAACTGCAAAGAAAAATTATCACATTATATTCTTGAGCCTTGATAGCAGAGATAAAAGGTAATAGAGATAAATTCTGAATATGGTGCAGTTATCTTTCCAGTCCCTTTCTCCAGCATGGTAAAGAAAAAGAAGTCATTGAAGTATCAGAGACCAGTTAACTTCTGTACCTGGAAAGATGCTGGAATAAATCAGTTTGTAAGAGCCTAGATAATAATCATATTGTTAGAAATAGTCAGCATGGATTGGTCAAGAACCAGTCAAGCCAAAACAATGTAATTTCTGTCTGAGCCAGGGCTAGTGGCTAGAGGGGAAACTGTAGATGTGGTATATCTTGATTGTAGTAAGGATTTTGACAGTCCTTAGCTGTGTCTACACATGCACGCTACTTCGAAGTAGCGGCACTAACTTCGACGTTAGGCGGCGAGACATCGAAGTCGCTAACCTCATGAAGGGATCGGAATAGCACCCTACTTCGACGTTCAACGTCGAAGTAGGGACCGTGTAGACGATCCGCGTCCCGCAACGTCGAAATTGTGGGGTCCTCCATGGCAGCCATCAGCTGGGGGTTTGAGAGACGCTGTCTCTCCAGCCCGTGCGGGGCTCTATGGTCACCGTGTGCAGCAGCCCTTAGCCCAGGGCTTCTGGCTGCTGCTGCTGCAGCGGGGGATTCATGCTGCATGCACAGGGTCTGCAACTCATTGTCGGCTCTGTGTATCTTGTGCTGTTTAGTGCAAGTGTGTCTGGGAGGGGCCCTTTAAGGGAGCAGCTGGCTGTTGAGTCCGCCCTGTGACCCCGTCTGCAGCTGTGCCTGGCACCCTTATTTCGATGTGTGCTACTGTGGCGTGTAGACGTTCCCTCGCTGCGCCTATTTCGATGTGGTGCTGCGCAAAGTCGATGTTGAACATCGACGTCGCCAGCCCTGGAGGACGTGTAGACGTTATTCATCGAAATAGCCTATTTCGATGTCGCCACATCGAAATAGGCTACTTCGATGTAGGCTTCACGTGTAGACGTAGCCCTTGTGTGTGACACTTACAGGCAAACTAAGGAGACATTGTTCAGATTAATTTGTTATAAAAGATGGTTACCAAACTGGTTGAAAGAGCATACTCAGAGTAGTTAAGTGTGCTCTTTCAAAAACGGTGGCTGGGATGTCTATGCTGGGTTCCCACTAGGGTCTGTCCTGGGTGCAGTGTTATTCAGTATTTTCATTAATGACTTGGATAGCAAAGTATGCTTTCAAAATTTGTGGCTGACACCATGACAGCCCTTTGGACTACAGGATTCAAATTCAAGTGACCCAGAAAAATTGTTGTTTTCCAACATGAAATTCAGTAATGAGAAGTACAACATAGTGCACTTAGAAATGGAGGGAAAAAATCAAACGGTTATAAAATGAGAATTGCTGACTAGACAGTAGTACTGTGAAAAGGATTTGGGGGCAGAGGTCATAGTGGATTTCAAATTAAATACCAGTAAACAATATAATACTGTTGTAAAAAAGGCTACTAGTCTGGGATGTATTACCAGGAGTGTTGCATATAAGACATTAGAGTGGAACAACTGAATCCATTCTAAACTGGCAAGATGCCAGCTGGAGAACTGCATTCAGCTGCACCCATATTTTCTCCAGTTTGTTCGCATCTTTCAGAGGCCAGAGGATACCACCGGAAATAACAGGTTTAGAGATCCTGAATTATGAGCAAAGGTTAAAAAGTGTATGCTTACTTCTCAGAAAAGATTCAGAGGTTGGACCTGATAACAGTCTTCTAAATGATTAAGGGCTGTTAAAGGGAGTAATGATCAATTGCTGCCTAAGTCCACTAAAGATAAGACAAGTTGCAATTGGCTTTATCTGCAGCAAGAGAGTTTTAGGTTAGGTAGTAGGGAAGTCTAAGGGCTTGTCTACACTGGGGTTTTTCTTCTGTAAAAACCCCTTTCCTTCCTAAGGAAACACCTTGGGACAACACAGCTGAGCCTGTTTTTCAGGAACACCAGGGCATTTACTGCCAAATAGTAACTCCATGAAAATGAATGGCTTTTGGTGACTTCCTTCCTTTAATTTCTGCAATTCAATCAATGTGTACAAAGCAGCACTAATTACGGGATTGGCCTCCTAGGAGGCATCCCATCAAGCGCAAGTGAGGAGCCCTTCTAGGCAGGCTGCAAACTCCACTACTTTTTCCCCAGGTATCCCAAATTTCTGGGATGCCTGTTTTTCCAGCCTGCTGCTGCAGGGCTGCAGTGGGGTGCTGGCTGGCTCAGCAGAGCTCCAGCTCCTGGGGTTATGGTTTGCCCCAGGGGCTTCAGGTCCAGTTCAAAGCTCTATGGGGCAGCACCAGGTCAACCCAGTGGCCCCCCACACTGACCTTAGTAAGGGGCTCCATGGAGCAGCAGTGGGGCTTCTTGCTGCCCTGTGCCTGGAGGTCCAGCACTAGAGTGGAGCTCAGCGGAGTGGCAGCAGCGCTCCTGGTCCTACAGCTCCAGTCTGAGGCTCTGGTGGGGTGGCAGTGGTGCTCCCCGACGGCCCCCTGCTCTGAGCTCCAGTCCTGGGGTGGGGCTGCATGGGGCAGCAGCAGGGCTCACCATGTCCACAGCTCCAGTCCTGGTCCAGCCTGGAGCCCCTCAGCATGCCAGCAGCAGGGCACCCTGCACCTGGAGCTCCAGACCCAGCACGCCAGCAGTGGGGTTCTCCTCACCCAGAGCTCCAACTGAGGTCTGGGGCTCAGCAGGGGACGCGGCACCCAGAGCTGAAGCCACAGTCTGAGGCTCAACGGGGCTTCTGATGCCTGGAGCAGCTCAGCAGGCTGGCAGAGGGACTCCCTGTGCCTGGAGCTCCAGCCCTGGACCAAGGCACAGCAGGCTGGCAGAGGGGCTCCCTGTGCCCAGAGTTCCATTTGTGGTCTGGGACTCAGCAGGGCTCCCTGCACCCAGAGCAGCTCAGTGCACTGGCAGTGGGGTTCGCCACACCTGGAGCTCCAGCCCTGGTTTGGGACACCTCGTCCAGTGTGAGGCTGATGCAGGTGTGTCTGTGGGCTGAGCTCCAGCCCTAGTTCGGGGCACCACACGAAATTCTGAACTTTGTTTTGTGCGGACCCTTAGTTTTTGGTTCTCCGTATAAATGCTTTTCTTTGAAAAAAATAGCATTCCGTTGTCTCGGTTGCTTGGTTTATGAGGCAACTCTACACAGCACATTCTAAAAGGCTACATCTAGACTATGGCGATCTTTTGAAAGAAGCTCTTCAAGAAGGTCTCTTCCAAAAGAGCCTCTTTCAAAAGAGTGCGTCCACACGCAACACAGCACATCAAAAGAGCGATTTGCTCTTTCAAAAGCTTGGCCTCAGCCCCTGCTCTTTTGAAAGAACAGGTCAGGGATCAAAAATGAAGACTGTTCTTTCAAAAAAAGGGTCCTGTGGAGCGTCTACACACATTTTCTTTCAGAAGACACTTTCGAAAGGGGGCGCTCTTCCTGAAAAGGGAAAGGAGGAGTGACTTCGAAAGGAGCACCGCAATCTCCTGATTTACTTTTGAAAGAACAGTTTTTGCATGCAGATGCTCCATCGACTCTTTCAAAAGAGCCCCCTTTTAAAAAAATCTTTTGAAAGCACTTGCTAGTATAGATGCAGCCGAAGAGGCTGGGAATTCCACTGGCCACTAAAGCATAAAAACTCACCTGTGTAAACTAATTAATATTGGGGTGTTATACATTGGTTTTTTCACAGTCTTATCAATGCACTGTCCCACCCCCATTACCCGCTTTCCCCCCAGAACAACCAAACTGCCACTTCCCCCAAGCTTCCTCCCTCCCCATACCTCTGCCTCCTGCCTACAGCTTCCCGAGCACCCTGAGTCCACTGTTTGTGGCACTCCAGCAGTGCTGGGAGGGGAGGGGAGGGGTAGGTCAGTGGAACTGACAGCACAGGAGAGGTGCAGCAGGCAGAGGTGCTGGAAGTTGGGATGCAAAGCACACTGTAGCATCCCCTGACTTGAAATGGTTTCCATTATGTACAGGATTTACAGTTTGGTTTAATGGCTCTCAGCAGCCCCACTCTAAAAATTGTTCCAGCGTCCTGGGCAGCCAGGCACTGATCCCCCAGCCATCCCCCCAGCTAGGCACCAATCCTGTCTGGCTTCCCCCAACAGGCACTGTTCACTTCTTCCCTGAGACAGGCACAACCCTTTCCCTGTTTTCCCTGCAAGCTGCAATAATTTAAAAACCCCTCATAAGTGTTTCGTCAGCTTGATTTCAAAACAGTCAAACATCACCTATGTTTTGGTTTTATTTTTTCTATTTTATTCTACAGGATAATTCAACACACAGGATCTGCCCTTTTCTTTTTAAACTTTTTCTACTTTTATTTTGTAGTTTTGTTTTCTGCAGAGGGCTCTTCTCGAGGTGGTTACTGACCCAAGAGGGCACCAGCATGGAGTCCAGGAAAGATCTCTGAGATCCATAATGTGTGGGGTGAGGAGTCCATAATGTCACAACAGCATGTCTGCGTCTTTGCATTTGCAGGTGAGCTGGGTTGCCTGTAGCATTCTGAAACAACACAGAAAGGAACAGAAAACTGTGGGGCAGTGGGGGTGGGGCAGATTCAGGAAGAGAAGAGGCTCATGTGACAACTGCCTGGCTGCGTCTACACGTGCACGCTACTTCGAAGTAGCGGCAGTAACTTCGAAATAGCGCCCGTCACGTCTACACGTGTTGGGCGCTATTTCGAAGTTGAAATCGATGTTAGGCGGCGAGACGTCGAAGTCGCTAACCCCATGAGCGGATGGGAATAGCGCCCTACTTCGACGTTCAACATCGAAGTAGGGACGTGTAGACGATCCGCGTCCCGCAACATCGAAATAGCGGGGTCCTCCATGGCGGCCATCAGCTGGGGGGTTGAGAGATACTCTCTCTCCAGCCCTTGCGGGGCTCTGTGGTCACCGTGGGCAGCAGCCCTTAGCCCAGGGCTTCTGGCTGCTGCTGCTGCAGCTGGGGGTCCGTGCTGCATATACAGGGTCTGCAACTAGTTGTTGGCTCTGTGTATCTTGCACTGTTTAATGAAAGTGTGTCTGGGAGGGGCCCTTTAAGGGAGCGACTTGCTGTTGAGTCCGCCCCGTGACCCTGTCTGCAGCTGTGCCTGGCTCCCTTATTTCGATGTGTGCTACTTTGCCGTGTAGACGTTCCCTCGCTGTGCCTATTTCGATGTTGGGCTGAGCAACGTCGAAGTTGAACATCGACGTTGCCAGCCCTGGAGGACGTGTAGACGTTATTCATCGAAATAGCCTATTTCGATGTCGCAACATCGAAATAAGCTATTTCGAAGTTGGGTGCACGTGTAGACGTAGCCCCTGAGTCCCAGGGCACCTTGCATTTCCTGTTGACATCCTACAATACCTAGCAAGGCCAAGCATGATGGGATACCCAAAATGCATTGCTGTCATTTCTGAATAGGGCTCTGTAGTGTGAATGTCCAATTTGGGAAAGCTCTTGCAATGTGAATGGAAAAACTTATTTCTACTTAATCAAGTAGTAATAAGTTATCTCATGCATCCGCTAAGCGAGTTATGAGGGACTGCAGTTCCTGGTGAGTGTGAGCAGCAATAGCTGCATTGTCAGCAAAAAGGAACTCCCTTAGATGCTTCATAAGTACCCTGGTCTTCGTTCTAAGCCTCAACAGTTTGAAGAAGTTGCCGTCCGTTCTCGTGCAGAGAGAGATGCCCTCTGTAGCAGTTCCGAAGACATATTTGAGCAAAACTGCAAAGAAGATGCCGAACAGTGTTGGAGCCAGCACACACCCCTGCTTCACTCCGCTGAGACTCTCAAAGGGTTCAGATGTGGATCCACTGTATACAACGGTCCCCTTCATGGAAGGCCCTAATAATGCTGAGCAGAGTTGGGGGGCAGCCGATCTTCGCCAGAATCACGAACAGACCTTTTCTGCTGACGAGGTCAAATGCCTTGGTCAGGTCGATGAAGGCAATATACAGAGGTTTGTTCTGCTCCCTGCACTTTTCTTGTAGTTGCCTAACAGAGAAAACCATGTCTATGGTGGACCGTTCAGCTCTGAACCCACACTGAGACTCAGGGTAGACTCTCTCCGCAAGAACATTGAGCCTCTTCAGAACAACACGTGCAAATAGCTTCCCCACAGTACTGAAAAGGGAGATGCCACGATAGTTGTTACAATCGCTTTTGTCACCCTTGTTCTTGTAGACAGTAACGATGTTACCATCCCCCTCATATCTTGCAGTACGCTGCCTTCTCTCCAGCATTGGCAAAGTATTCCATGCAGCTCTGAAACTTGGGTACCATTGGCACATTTGAGGATTTCTGAGGGAATACCGTCTTTCCCTGGGGCTTTTCCAGAAGAGAGTGCTTTTAGCACATCACTGAGTTCCTCCAAGGTGGGCTCAGCATCGAGTTCAGTCATGGTGGGCAGAGGCTTGATGGCATTCAGGGCTCTCTCTGTAACTACGGTCTCTCTGGCATACAACTGTGAGTAGTGTTCCACCCAGCGTTCCATCTGCTTGGTTCCGTCCTTCAAGATCTCGCCTGTGGCCGACTTAAGTGGGGCAGTCTTTCTTTGTGATGGACCGATGGCCTGCTTGATCCCATTGCACATTCCTCGCATGTTACCAGTGTCCACGACCTGCTGAATCTTGGAGCAGAGTTGGAGCCAGTAATTGTTGGCACACCACCAAGCAACCTGCTGCACTTGACTCCAAGCAGACCGGAGAGCCTGCGGGTTCACCTCACTGGGAGAGGACCTGTATGCAGCCAGTGCCTGCCTCTTCTTCTCAATCAGGGGGCATCAGCACTTCAGTGTGGGCTTCAAACCAATCAGCAGACTTGACTGTCTTCTTCCCAAAGGTAGATATCGCAGTATTATAGATAGCGTCCCGTAGTCGTTCCCATCTCTTGCTGATATCAGTGTCGTCCGGGTGGGGCAAGGCCTCTTCAAGTGCTTGGACAAACTCACATACTTTTGAGGGGTCACAAGCCTTGCCAGTGTCAATGCGCAGCCTCCCTTCCTTTTTGGAGCAAAAGAATCTTCACAGCTGGATGTGGACCTTATTACACACGAGCAAATGGTCAGTGTCACAGTCTGCACTGTGGTAGCTACGTGTCACCCTGACATTACCTAAAAGGCTGCGTTTGGTGAGGACAAGGTCAAGCTGGTGCCAATGTTTTGATCTTGGGTGTCGCCACGAAACTTTGTGCTGGGGTTTGATGTTGAAGAAGGTATTGGTTACGCAGAGGCCATGTTGGCTATGTCTACACGTGCACCCAACTTCGAAATAGCTTATTTCGATGTTGCGACATCGAAATAGGCTATTTCGATGAATAACGTCTACACGTCCTCCAGGGCTGGCAACGTCGATGTTCAACTTCGACGTTGCTCAGCCCAACATCGAAATAGGCACAGCGAGGGAACGTCTACACGGCAAAGTAGCACACATCGAAATAAGGGAGCCAGGCACAGCTGCAGACAGGGTCACGGGGCGGACTCAACAGCAAGTCGCTCCCTTAAAGGGCCCCTCCCAGACACACTTTCATTAAACAGTGCAAGATACACAGAGCCAACAACTAGTTGCAGACCCTGTATATGCAGCACGGACCCCCAGCTGCAGCAGCAGCAGCCAGAAGCCCTGGGCTAAGGGCTGCTGCCCACGGTGACCACAGAGCCCCGCAAAGGCTGGAGAGAGAGTATCTCTCAACCCCCCAGCTGATGGCCGCCATGGAGGACCCCGCTATTTCGATGTTGCGGGACGCGGATCGTCTACACGTCCCTACTTCGATGTTGAACGTCGAAGTAGGGCGCTATTCCCATCCCCTCATGGGGTTAGCGACTTCGACGTCTCGCCGCCTAACGTCGATTTCAAGTTCGAAATAGCGCCCAACACGTGTAGACGTGACGGGCGCTATTTCGAAGTTACTGCCGCTACTTCGAAGTAGCGTGCACGTGTAGACGCAGCTGTTGGGAGCAGAGTTCAAGGAGGCGCTGTCTGTTTTCATTCATCTTCCCTGTTCCAAACTGTCCCAGACAAGATGGTCACCTGTGGCGGTTGCTGCCAACTCTGGCATTAAAGTCGCCAAGGATGAATAGCGGCTCATGGGAAGGTACCTCACTGATGACAATGCTAAGCTCATCATAGAACTTGTTCTTAACTTCCTGGGCAGAAGTTAAAGTAGGCACATAGACGCTGAAGATGTTGACCATGCCCACCGGTGTTAGAAGGTGGATTTTCAGCATTCTCTCAGTTCCCACATTTGGTCGTATGACTGAGCCAACTAGGCTGTTTCTGATTGCGAAGCCAACACTGTGTTCCCTGGTCTCTTCTGGAGGCTTCCCATGCCAGAAAAAGGAAAAGTCCTTCTCCCTGAGACATCCAGAGGACGATAGCGTTGTTTCCTGGAGGGCCACGATGTCCATCCGCAGTCTTCTCAGCTCATTGTTAATGATTGCTGTCTTCTGGGGGTTACTAATGCTTTGTAGGTCTTCTGGAAGGCCCGGAGTCATTGTCCTTACATTCCGTGTGCCCAGCCTGAAGGCTGGATTATTTTGTTGCTTGTTTGTTTTGCCTGGTGTAAGGTTAACGATCCACCTGTCGGTGATTCCCTAAGCCCCACACACCCAGTGAAGCAAGTGGACCATGGCGAGGCAGCACCTACTTGGCTGGGGGCTGCCCAGCTTGAGGTGGGTGGTAGCTGCCCAATGAGATCCGAAGACCCCTCCCACCATTGGAAGCAACCCCTGGAGCCTCACTCTACACCAGTCGAGTGCAGTGGCTTAATACCGGTAACTGCTGCTTCCCATGTTGTGTCACTGCTCAGAAAGCGATGCCGGAGTGTCCTCTCCAAGGCGTAGGCCTGGGCAAGTAAGTTTGAAGAACCAGCTGATGCCCAGCAGCAGGTTCCCCCTCTCCACGCCACTGATGTAATCCAAGGAAAGGCGAAAGCCAGTACAGCTTGGCACCAATGTCGTCGCAGGAGCTGCCAGAGTGAGATTGAGCACAACCTCAAACTGCCTTAGGGGCTCTCTCTCCGGATTTTTCCTCAGGGTTTACTCCCGAAGCCTTCCCCATGACTAGGTATGGCCGCAAGGCAGCGGAGGTTTTAAATCAGAGTTTCCTTCTCCAAGGTGAGTGGCCTTCCCAGGCTGACGAGCCCCATCTGCCCGAAGCAGCTGCATTTAAGGCGCCAGTCACCCGCTTTCGCCCCTTCTCCTGTCAGTGCAAACAGTTTCTCTGGGTTAGAAACTGAGCCACACGTGAAGGCCAGGAGCTGGACTTCGGTTGTCAGAGGCTATTGGAGATTCACGCCATGGGAGCATTTTATAGATAGTGGCTATGTCTACACGTGCCCCAAACTTCGAAATGGCCATGCAAATGGCCATTTCGAAGTTTACTAATGAAGCGCTGAAATGCATATTCAGCGCTTCATTAGCATGTGGGCGGCAGCGGCGCTTCGAAATTGACGAGCCTTGCCGCCGCGCGGCGCGTCCAGACGGGGCTCCTTTTCGAAAGGACGCCACCTTCTTCAAAGTCCCCTTATTCCCATGAGCTCATGGGAATAAGGGGACTTCGAAGTAGGCGGGGCTCTTTCGAAAAGGAGCCCCGTCTGGACGCGCCGCGCGGCGGCAAGGCTCGTCAATTTCGAAGCGCCGCTGCCGCCCACATGCTAATGAAGCGCTGAATATGCATTTCAGCGCTTCATTAGTAAACTTCGAAATGGCCATTTGCATGGCCATTTCGAAGTTTGGGGCACGTGTAGACACAGCCAGTGGGAGCTTATCCCCGCTACCACCCCCAGCTATGACAACCCTTGAAACCAAGCTGATTTGGCTTCACAATCAGCTTAAAGAAGACCCAGGTGATGGGCCGAAACGTGGGTAATGAGCCATCTATCAATGTGTTAGACTACGAACTGGAAGTCGTCCATGAGTTCGTGTACCTAGGCTCGACGATCTCGGACAACTTGTCACTTGATAGCGAGATCAACAAGCACATTGGAAAAGCCGCCACAACATTCTCCCGGCTGACGAAGAGAGTATGGGCTAACAATAAGCTCACTGTACCCACCAAGGTGCAGGTCTACACATCCTGTGTTTTGAGCACAGTGCTGTATGCCAATGAAACATGGACTTTGCACTCAAAACAAGAGCAGCGGCTCAACACATTCCACATGCGCTGCCTTAGGTGCATACTCGGTATCTCATGGCAGGACAAGGTCCCCAATAGCGCAGTGTTTGAGAGGGCAGGCACCGCCTCCATGTTCACCCTTCTCAAACAGAGGCGTATGACCTGGCTGGGCCATGTATCACACATGACAGATGGCCGAATACTGAAGGACCTCCTCTTCAATGAACTGGCATCTGGAAAGAGGCCGAAAGGGTGACCTAAACTGCGCTACAAGGACACGTGCAAGCGTGAACTCAGTGCTCTCTCTATCAGTGTGAACACCTGGCATTCGCTCGCTTCAGACAGGCATGCCTGGAAACAGGGAGTGAAGCAAGCTCTTGTTATGTATGAAACTACCTTGGTGAAGGAAGCGGAAGACAGGAGAGCCCTCAGGAAAATCTGTGCCTGTGATACCAGAGTGACATCTGCCTACTGCTGCTCACAGTGTGGAAAGGACTGCCACTCCTGGAGTGGATTGCACAGTCACAGAAGATGCTGCTCGAATCAATCCAACTGGGGCACAAACCCATGATCCCTTGGGATCAAAGGATGCCTACGACGAAGTTATTTCAGAAGAACCCTTCAGTGTAGACGTAGCCTAAATATAAGAGTAGCTATGCAATGGAATAGGCTTCCAAGGGAGGTAATCTTCCTGTTGTATGTCCACCTCTTGCAAAACAATCCACCTCCCTGAACCATTATGCTGATGATGAAGGGAATGGGTGGCACTTAGCTTGGATGTGTAGCAACTCATATGAAGCCCTCTCCATGATGAACTTTAGTGGTTCTCTGACTGTCCAACTGTGAGAGATTTCAAGGCTGTGGCTGTGTGTCATTCAGCAAAACTTCAACTGAGTACCTGTATTCCACTGTGGCCATGTCTACACTAGCCAAAACCTTCGAAATGGCCATTTCGAAGTTTACTAATGAAGCACTGACATACATATGCAGCACCTCATTAGCATGCGGGCGGCCGCAGCACTTCAAAATTGACGTGGCTCTCTGCCTCACGGCTCGTCCAGACGGGGCTCCTTTTCGAAAGGCCCTCAGCTACTTCGAAGTCCCCTTATTCCCATCTGCTCATAGGAACAAGGGGACTTCGAAGTAGCTGAGGGCCTTTCGAAAAGGAGCCCCGTCTGGACGAGCCGCGTGGCAGTGAGCCACGTAATTTTGAAGTGCCGCAGCCGCCCGCATGCTAATGAGGTGCTGCATATGTATTTCAGCGCTTCATTAGTAAACTTCGAAATGGCCATTTGCATGGCCATTTTGAAGTTTTTGGCTAGTGTACACATAGTCTGTGACAATAGAGATTTTATTCTCTAAATTCAGGCTTTTAAAATTTTTATTCTCTCTCTGATGCTATCACCCCAAAATGGTTCTAAGTTTCAATTTATGGATCAAAATCTGTTTTCTGACAGCAAAGTCTATTTCATAGGTTAAGAAGCAAAATGAGAAATTGTGTGAATATTTTGCAAAAAGGCTTACAGTTTGCAAAAGTGACTGTCTCCTGTCACTTAACTGGATCTTGAGTTCAAGTTTGCATTTCTACTTTACATAATCATCCCAATAGTATGATTTTTCCTGCCCCTTTTTTCATGATCAGCCTATCAAGCACATTTGCATTTGTCATAAAACAACAAATGCAGAGCCATAACTAGCTAATTTTGCACCTGAGACAAGAATATAAATTTGCGCCACCTCATGTTTATAAATTCAGAGCCATTTCTTCATAGCAAAAGGGAAATAATAAATAAATGGTAAATAATAAATTATATATAATAAATTATAACAAAAACAGGTTTATTTATTATAGTTATGAAGACCTCACACCTGCCCAGGACCTGAATACACCAGCTGTACGAAATCAGTCTGGAGGTTAAAGAGTAGGTGCAGAACATGCTAAGGCAGATGCAATTGAGGAGAGCACCTTGCCTGCCCAGGAGAAATGGGCAGGGCAGGAGGCACACTAAACACCAAGGCTATGTCTACACATGACCGCTACATCGAAGTAGTTTATTTCGATGTAGTGAAATCAAAATAGCCTATTTCGATGAATAACGTCTACACGTCCTCCAGGGCTGGCAACGTCGACGTTGCGCAGCACCACATCAAAATAGGCGCTGCGAGGGAAAGCCATGCCAAAGTAGCACACATCGAAATAAGGGTGACAGGAACAGCTGCAGACAGGGTCACAGGGCAGACTAGCACTTCCAGGGCAACAGCTAGCCGCTCCCTTAAAGGGCCCCTTCCAGACACAAGCAGCCTCCACAGCATGCGGTCTGCAGAGCCATAGGCACGCACACCTCGAGCGATGCAGTCATGGACCCCCAGCAGCAGCAGCCAGAGGTCCACACAGCCGCCCCTGCAGAAGCAGTGCTCGCCCTGCTCCATGCCATGCAGGAGGCAGCTGAGCACCTCCTTGCCACAGAGAAGGAGCTGCCCGCAGGGGAGGAGGACGCAACCCCCAACCCTGCAGCACCCCCCCCGCCGCCGCACACGCTGCCGGCTGTGGAGCTACCCCACGAGCACCAACTGGTGGGAGCGGCTGGTGCTCGGAGAGTGGGATGACGACCGCTGGCTCAGAAACTTTCGCATCAGCCGGCAGACATTTCTGGAGCTATGCCAGTGGCTCACCCCTGCACTGAGGCACCAGGACACTGCCATGCGGCGTGCCCTCAGCATCGAGAAACGGGTCAGCATCACTGTCTGGAAGTTGGCCACTCCAGACAGCTACCGATCCGTGGGGCAGCAGTTTGGCGTCGGCAAGGCCATCATCGGGGCTGTCCTCATGGAGGTAAGAGGACCCACGGGGGAGGGGAGGCAGCCCTGGCTGGAGGGGGGGGGGGGGGTGTGGCAAGAGAGGAGAGGGGAGGGGAGGGGAGGGGGCCCTGGCAGGGGAGAGCCACACACACCCTGCACACCCCTCATTGGTGCTCTCCCATGTGCTTCCCCTGCAGGTCGTCCGCGCCATCAACGCCCTGCTCCTCCACAGGCTCGTGAGGCTTCGGGAACCGGATGCCGCCATCGCAGGCTTTGCCACCCTGGGCTTCCCCAATTGCTTCGGGGCTCTGGATGGGACTCACAACCCTATCCGCGCCCCGGAGCACAGTGGAGGACGCTACCTAAACAGGAAGGGCTACCACTCAGTGGTCCTCCAGGCCTTGGTGGACAGCTGGGGCCGTTTCCTGGACATTTATGTGGGCCGGCCTGGCAGCATCCACGACGCCCGGGTATTCCAGAACTTGGGCCTGTGCCGCCGGCTGGAGGCGGGGACCTACATCCCCCAGCGGGAGATCCCTGTGGGGGACACCACCATGCCCCTCTGCGTCATCGCAGATGCGGCATACCCCCTCTGTCCCTGGCTCATGCACCCGTACACGGGCCATCTGTCTGCCAGCCAGGAGTGCTTCAACCAGCTCCTGAACCATGCGCACCAGGTGGAGGAGTGCACATTTGGCCACCTCAAAGGGTGCTGGAGGTGTCTCCTCCCTCGCCTGGATGTGGGCCCCACCAACATCCCCCAGATTGTGGGCATGTGCAGCGCCCTCCACAACCTGGTGGAGAGAAAGGGGGAGGCCTTCTTTCAGGGCTGGGCTGTGGAGGCCAGCAGGGCCGATGTGCAGCCACCCACTGACCCCAGTCACCAGGTGGACCCCGAAGGGACCCGGGTCTGGGAGGCCCTGCGGGCCCAGTTCGATGAGGCCGTGGTGTGAACGCTGGCAGGCCCCCCGCTGCCCCCCCATCCTCCACAACACTCCCTGCCCCTATGCCCACACCACAGAGCACCCAAGAGCCCCCACCCCCACTTTGCTTGTAAAAATAAAAGCAGACAGTTGTTCGTCAACTCAAATATCTCTAGAACTCATTATTATTATTATCAACAAGACTGACTAACTATGTACAGGGAAAATCTAACTTATAATATATATATATACACATTATAAAAATAGGGATAACGTGAAAGGGGAAGACAAGGAAGGGGAGAACTATTTACATGGGGGGGTAAGGATCACCATGGTAACAGGGGTCAAATATACGAACTATTTACAGCAAAGTAACTTAAAAACTGGGGGGAATATATACAAAGGGGGAGGGGGGGCCACGTCCTGGGCTCCACGCCCCTAAAGTTCAGTGCTGGGAGTGGGCGGCCGAGATCCCCGCCTCAGCCTCAGCCCTGGCCGGGGCTGGCTGGGGGCCGGGCGGACCGGGAGATACGGCCGGCGAGTGTCAGCTGGCACCATGTCCCCCTCGGCGGAAGGGCCCTTGGTGGCAGGTGGCAGTGCGACGGTGGACGGTGCAGCAGCTGGAGCAGCGGGTGGAGCAGCAGGTGGAGCAGGCGGGGCGGGCGCTGTGGCGGCTGGCGCGGCATGGGGGCCAGGGAGTCTGCGATATGGTTGAGGGTCCGCATGTAGGCCCCGCATGCCTCCTGGTGCCAGGCCAGCGCCTGCTTCTGTAGCTGGAGGCGGCATTCCTCCACCCACAGCCGCTGCTCGGCGACCTCCAGCTGCCGATGGTGGAGGGCCAGCAGCTGTGGGTCCGTCGCCATCGGCTGCTGGTGCTGGGTCCGCCGTCTTCCCCACCGTGGGGCTGGTCGGTCCTCTGCTGAGGGGCTGGCCTGGATTGATGGCCCCGGAGGGCTGTCCGGGACCACTGATGCCTCGCCGGAGCTCTCCGGTCCTTCCGATGGTGGAGCTGTGGAACACAGGAGGGGGGGGAAGAAGAGTGGAGACAGCCATTAGTGTGGGCCCCGAGCCATGGCCCTTGTCCCCCCACCCCTGTGCTGCAGGTTCCCCATCCCTGTCCCCGGGAGATGCTGCTGTGATGGGGTTCAGGGGTCCCCCTGCACTGCACCCCGTCCGCTGGCAGGAGTGACTCTCACTCAGCAGGTACAACAGGAGGTTTATTAGGCAACAGATGCTCAGTTTCTCCCAGAAGCGACAGTACAGCAATCAGAGACAGTCCTTCCAACCCTTCCTGGGGAGAAGACCCCGAGGGGTCCCCCTCTGGGGTGTAGCTTTCCCCCTCCTCAGGCTGGCTGCCTTCTACCTCTCCCTTCCCCTAGCCTCTAACTGCCGATCCCTATTCAAACCCAGCTCGGCTCCTCCCTCCTCTTTGCTCAGGGCAGAGGTGTAACCTGCCAGTTGTAGCCCCAGGATCATCCTTAGCCACTGGGAGCTATTCAGCTTGTTTCTCATATGTAGCCTGAGTCTCGCATTTGCACTCCCCCCACTCCATCACATGCTGCTGCTGCTGCTGCTGCTGCTGCTGGGTGTCCCACCCCCTCCCCCCAGGGGACCTTAGAGGTTCCGCTCCCCCCAGCCCCGGGGATGGGGCATGGCACTGTTATGCTGGGGGGTGGGCAGGGGCTGATGCACTCTTCTGAGGGACATACCACTGCTGTCGTTGAGGCCATGGTCATCTGGGCATGTGGAGGGCCCTGGTTATATCTATTACCCCCGCCCCTCAACCCCGGGGGTGTGCACCGGGGGGGTACATACCTGACGGTCCACTCCCACAGTCGGGGAACACCCGGGGGGGTGGACGCCCAGCTGGAGCTCCTGGATGGGAGTATGATCTGGAGGCCGGAATCACTCGATGAGGACTCCCCCGCTTCTCCTCCTCCTCCTCCGGTGCCCTGGGGGTGGGCTCCTGGGGGGGCCCCTGGGGTACGGGGCTTTCCTCCAGGGTGGACTCCGGCTCCGGGGCCTGCTGGGGCTCCTCAGCCGAGGTATCAAGAGTGGCCGGAAGGGAGGAGGTATGCCGGGGCCCCAGGATGTCCCTAAGCTCCCTGTAAAAGGGGCAAGTGACGGGGGCGGCCCCAGATCAGCCAGCCGCATCCCGGGCCCGGGCGTAACCCTGCCGCAGCTCCTTCACTTTACTGCATACATGATCCGGAGTGCGGGCAGGGTGACCCCGGGCCGCCAGGCCCTCGGCCAGCCGAGCGAATGCATCCGCGTTCCGCCTCTTGCTCCCCATTACCTGGAGCACCTCCTCCTCGCTCCAGAGCCCCAGCAGGTCCCAAAGCTTGGCCTCCATCCAGGAGGGGCCCCGCTGCCGCTTCCCCACTTGGCTGCTGGGCTGGGAGCCCTGGTTCCCCTTGTGGGGGGTGCCCTGGGGGCACTTGGGGGACTGGTATGTGGCCATCGCAGCTGGGCGGGGTGTCTGGGGTGGCTGAGGGACATGCAGGCTGGCCACATGTCTGGGCTGCCGCCTGCACGTTCCCTCAGCTTCCTGCACAGGAAGGGAGGGGGTGGGGAGCTTTAAGGGGCCGCTCCACGCGGCCACCATCGAACTCAGGGGCTGGAGAGAGCGTCTCTCAACCCCTCAGCTGATGGCCGCCATGGAGGACCCCACAATTTCGATGTTGAGGGATGCTCAACGACTACACATTCCCTACTTCAACGTTGAACGTCGAAGTAGGGCGCTATTCCCATCCCCTCATGGGGTTAGCGACTTTGACGTCTCACCGCCTAATGTCGATGTTAACTTCAAAATAGTGCCCAACACGTGTAGCCGTGACGGGCGCTATTTCGAAGTTGGCGCAGCTACTTCGAAGTATTGTGCATGTGTAGACGCAGCTCAAGTGAGCTGGCTGGCACTGATTACAGTTGCAGAGGAAGTGCATTAGCCAGGTGGGGGGACAGCAAACTGGACACACTGCCTATCAGAATGACCCTGCCATGAGTAGCACTGGGACAGATAATTTGTCTGAGGGATTCAAGCAAGGGAGGGATTGAGCTCTGTTCCCAGGTGAAACCTCTGGAGAAGAGTGAAAGAATGTTATCTGCGTGTTGCCTGTAGTGAGGGGGGCATTACCTACCCTAGAGCTTAGCGCAGGGGGCTGCAACCAAAACAGCAAGAAAAGCCAGTTTTTCTAATTCAGTTACAAAATTAATACTTCAAGAGCAGCAATGCATGGGAATATGAGACAGTCCTTAATAAATAACGTAACTCCGTAGTTGTGTCAGTATCTCTTTTTGGGGGCGGATGTGCTGGTAGCTCAGCCATCCAGATGTTGCCACATCCTCCCCCCACTCCCAAAGAAACCCTACCAAGGAAGTGTACATATCTCATAGAGCTGGAAGGGACCTTAGGGGTAAATGGTGGGAACAGCCCCAGACCAGCTGGCCGAGTCCTGCACCCGGTCATAACCCTGATGAAACTCCTTGACCTTACTCCTGATATGGTGAAGAGTGCGGGCAGGGTGACCGCGGGTGGTTAGGCTCTTGGCCAGCTGGGTGAACACTTCTGCATTCCGCTGCTTGCTTCCCATTACATGGAGCACCTCCTCCTCACTCAGAGCCCTAGAGGTCATGGAGCTCAGAGTCAGTCCAGGAAGTCCTCCTAACAGCTGATTGCTGCCATGGCGGACCCCACTATTTCGAAGTAGAGGGATGTGGAATGTCTACACACATCCGATATCAATGTCAGATGTCGACGTAGGGCGCTATTCCCATCTACTGATAGGACTGCAGTTTTGACGTCTCTTACATCTATTTCAACTTTGAAGTCATGTGTCTCATGTGTAGATGTGGCATGCCCTATTTCGAAGTTGTGCTTGCTACTTCGATCTTGCTTTCTAGTGTAGACGCACCTTTTGTGTTCTTTCCAAATAGCTACAAATTGCCCCATGTGCCCTTTTCATGTGGGAGCAATCTAGTGACCGACGCTCACCTTTCCACTGCCCTGGCCAGACAGGTGGTAGGAATGAAGAATCAGAACATTCCAAGCAGAAATCTCCATCCCTCCATTTAACACAAACCATCACTGCCCCCTGTCCAATAACACTTTTCCCGTCACACTTTTGAACCTGCAATCTCTTGTCTTTATGTAAGTGAATAACAAGAGCTCCTCATTTCCTCACCATCCCCAGGATAGTTGGAGCTGATTTGTACACCCAGTGCCCACCTGGAGCCAATGCAGAAAGATGTCAAGCTACAGAGCACTGAAGAGGGACAGTCAGCTGGTGAGAGGATTTCTTCTCTCCTCCTGGTGCAGGTGGGAATAGAAACGAAGAGAAGAAAATCCTCTTCCACTCTCTGAAGATGATGGAAATACCAGTTTGTAGTAGAGATGAGAACAAGAACACACATTTCCTGGCTTTGGCCAAGACGTCAGGGACAGCTGTTAGAGAATTGCTCAATGGGCTGAGAACATTAGTGCAAGAAGGAAAGCGCCCAGCATAGGGCTTGAACCCATGCCCCTGAGATTAAAAGTCTCATCCTCAACCAACTGAGCTAGCCAGACCATAAGGGAAAGGTATCTCATACCCTGTCACAGAAGAGAATGAGTCAAATGTGCATGTCAGCTGGCTTTAAGTCAAATGTGTGTGGGAAAGTGCTCACGAGGGCCAGACTCCAGTCTTTGGCTATGTCTACACTAGCCCCAAACTTCGAAATAGCCATTTCAAAGTTTACTAATGAAGCGCTGAAATGCATATTCAGCTCTTCATTAGCATGCGGGTGGCTGCGGCATTTCAAAATTGACGCGCCTCACTGCCGCGCGCCTCGTCCCGACGGGGCTCCTTTTTGAAAGGACCCCGCCTACTTCGAAGTCTGCTTATTCCCATGAGCTGATGGGAGTAAGGGGACTTCGAAGTAGGCGGGGTCCTTTTGAAAAGGACCCCCGTTGGGACAAGACGAGTGGCAGCAAGGAGCGTCAATTTCGAAGTGCTGCGGCCGCCCGCATGCTAATGAAGAGCTGAATATGCATTTCAGCGCTTCATTAGTAAACTTCGAAATAGCCATTTGCGTGGCTATTTCGAAGTTTGGGGCTCGTGTAGACACGGCCTTTGTTATCTGGGCTACCGGAGCTGAGATGCAAAGAAAACAGACTGTTGGAGTGAATCTTGGCCAAGCCTCTCACTGGTGCTGCTAGCTCTCCCGAACACGTCACACACCTACGGCAATTTCTGCACAACAAATTAATGCTGACACCATTGATCACGGCGCAGAGCCAGTGCAGGCAGTAGAACACGTTTCTTTTTCATAAAGAGTGAACACACATTTGAAGAGAGTTTTCCGTGGTAAATTGCCTGTTAGTGACTCTCCAGAGAAAGGGGCATGAGTAGCTCACAGACTGTTGTGCTTTACAACTATGGGCTCGGGGAGTAGAAAGGACCCTGATTCATTCACTCTTCAGTTCCACTGGGGCGGGCAGAAACCTAACCGAGTGTTTTCCCTGCCTTCAATCTGCTCAGCACCAGTTGGATCAGGCTCTGACCTGCCCCAGATGAACGTTGGTCATCCAGCGCAGTTAGTTATGGGGAAGGAGAATGGGAAGAAGAGGCTTCTCCTCATGCTCATTTTCCTCACCCTAATTCTCTCCAGCCTTGTGGCAGAGCTGAGAAAAACAAATGCCCTATAAATGATAAGATCGTGCAAGAGATGATTATAGGCAAACAACACAAGAATGCAGGAGAAAGATTAGAAAGGCTAAGGCACAAAAGGAGCTCAAACTAGCTACAGGCATAAAGGGAAACAAGAAGGCTTTTTATAAATATACTAGAAACAAGAGGAAGACCAGGGACAGGGTAGGGCCATTGCTCAGTGAGGAGGGAGAAACAGTAACAGGGAACTTGGAAATGGCAGAGATGCTCAATGACTTCTTTGTTTTGGTCTTCACTGAGAAGTCTGATGAAAGAATGCCCGACATAGTGAAAGCTAGTGGGAAAGGGGGTAGGGTTAGAAGATGAAATAAAAAAATAACAAGTTAAAAATCACTTAGGAAAATTAGATGTCTGCAAGTCACCAGGGCCTGATGAAATGCACCCTAGAATACTCAAGGAGCTGATAGAGGAGGTATCTGAGCCTTTAGCTATCATCTTTGGAAAATCATGGGAGACAGGAGAGATTCCAGAAGACTGGAAAAAGGCAAATATAGTTCCCATCTATAAACAGGGGAATAAGAATAATGCAGGAAACTACAGGCCAGTCAGCTTAACTTCAGTGCCAGGAAAGATAATGGAGCAGGTAATTAAAGAAATCATCTGCAAGCACTTGGAAGGTGGTAAGGTAATAGGAAACAGCCAGAATGGATTTGTAAAGAATAAATCTTGTCAAACTAATCTGATAGCTTTCTTTGATAGGATAACGAGCCTTGTGGATAGGGCAGAAGCGGTAGATGTGGTCCACCTAGACTTTAGTAAAGCATTTGATACGGTCTCTCATGATATTCTTATCAAAAAACAATTTAGATGAGGCTACTATAAGGTGGGTGCGTAACTGTCTGGATAACCATACCCAGAGAGTAGTTCTTAATGGTTCTCAATCCTGCTGGAAAAGTATAAAAAGTGGGGTTCCGGAGGGGTCTGTGTTAGGACCGGTTCTGTTCAATGTCTTCATCAATGATTTAGATATTGGCATAGAAAGTACGCTTATTAAGTTTGCAGATGATACCAAGTTGGGAGGGGTTGCGACTACTTTGGAGGATAGGGTCATAATTCAAAATGATCTGGATAAATTGGAGAAATGGTCTGAGGTAAACAGGATGAAGTTTAATAAGGACAAATGCAAAGTACTCCATTTAGGAAGGAACAATCAGTTTCACACATACAGAATGGGGACAGACTGTCTAGGAACGACTATAGCAGAAAGGAATCTAGGGGTTATAGTGGACCACAAGCTAAGTATGAGTCAACAGTGTGATGCTGTTGCAAAAAAAGCAAACATGATTCTGGGATGCATTAACAGATGTGTTGTGAACAAGACACGAGAAGTCATTCTTCCGCTCTACTCTGCTCTGGTTAGTCCTCAGCTGGCGTATTGTGTCCAGTTCTGGGCACCACAGTTCAAAAAAGATGTGGAGAAACTAGAGAGGGTCCAGAGAAGAGCAACAAAAATGATTAAAGGTCTAGAGAATGTGACCTATGAAAAAAAGTTGAAAGAATTGGGCTTGTTTAGTTTGGAAAAGAGAAGACTGAGGGAAGACGTGATAGCGGTCTTCAGGTATCTAAAAGGAAGTCATAAGGAGGAAGGAGAAAACTTGTTCTTCTTGGCCTCTGAGGATAGAACAAGAGGCAACGGGCTTAAACTGCAGCAAGGGAGGTTTAGGTTGGACATTAGGAAAAAGTTCCTAACTGTCAGGGCGGTCAAACAGTGGAATAAATCGCCAAGGGAGGTTGTGGAATCTCCACTGCTGGAGATATTTAAGAACAGGTTAGGTAGATGTCTATCAGGGATGGTTTAGACAGTACTTGGTCCAGCCATTGGGGCAGGGGGCTGGACTCGATGGCCTCTCGAGGTCCCTTCCAGTCCTAATTTTCTATGATTCTATGATTCTATGATCAGGTCCAGTCCCCTTCCCTCAAAGCTGGACCTATCACCATCTCTGATGCACTTTTTTAAAATCTGACCTGCCCCAGAACCTTAACAGGTCACTCCAGGATTCAATTCACAACGCTGGGTTACAGGGCCATTGCACTACCTTGTATGTGGAGAGATACAGAGAGCAGGTATGACAACATAGGGCTCTCTCTCTTTGTAGCTCTTTGCAAACCACTTGCAATAGCTCAGGGAATAAGTATTAGGCACTTGAGTGTAAAAATTGGGTAGAATCTCTGTAACTAGTACATCAGCACACCAGCGGTGCTCAGTGTGGTCTCTGGTTAACAGCCAGCCTGAGCAGCGGTGTGTATGTGTGACAAGGTCTTACACGTGAACCATAGTAGGTAAACAGCTATTTGAACCCCACTGTGCTGGTGTGGTTCCTTCCCAGAGAGCGGTCCCAACCGGCCTGTTGTACAGCCGAGGAGTCAGGGAGGTAAAGTGAGTCACAGGAAGAGGCGTCAGCCACACCCAGCAGGAGGCAGCTCAGGTGACGCTGGTGCCTGCTTCCCGCACAGACCTGCTGCACAGGCTGGAATCCAGGCAGCTGGGCTGCAGCCATGAGGGCTGGCTGAGCAGGATGCACCCTCCGTGGATCAGGGTGGGGAGGAGAAGCCAGGGCAACAGGTAGCAGAGATAAAGAGTGGGGAGCGGCAAAGGGGAAGCTGAGGCCACGGGAGCTCCCCGCCTGGAGCCCCAGGGAAGCAGTGGCCATGGGTGCTCCCAACCCAACCCCCAGCCCCCAAGGGCCTAAATATGGGACAAATCATCCCTTTTTGAAAAATAAGTCAGGATGCCTTTTTGGTGCCCAAAATACGAGCCCATCCCACACCTTACAGCAAGGTTGGTCACCCTAAGTTTCTAGCCATGCGACCCTGTCTGCAGCATTTCCTGTCCCGTTCTTCCAGAAGAATGTCCATGGCTGCATAGACATCCTCTTCTGAAAGAAGAGGTAGCTCTTTCGGACCGCGTTTTGTGTGTGGACACAATCTTCCGGAAGACGATCAAAGTCAAATTCATTTGAAGACTGAAATTAACAGGAAGCTACACCAGAAAACAGCTAAGAAGATGTGGACTCAAACCACAAGGGGCTTAATTCTGCTAGCTGGTGAGCATTTTGGCCTTGTTACAGCAAAACTCTCACTCCTTCTGTGAGAAAGGCCTGGGCACCCATGCAATGGGTAGACGACGAAGTAGTAGACATAAATGGGAAACAGAACTATGTGCCAGTCGAAAATGAGTCTTTGCAGACGTGAGTCTAGTATCAGATACAAAGGGCAGTATGGTGGAGGTCAGGCAGGTTTCAGCTGAGTCTTATTTCAGGTTTCTAAAAACAGGAATAATGTCCGAAGGCTGTCTATGTATCTTCTACATGCGGCAATCTGAATAGGAGATTTGAATCAAATCCTAGCTGTGCATAACAGCTAGTATAAGAGTAAGAGTGAGAAAAGGAGTTAATTCCAGCCCAGATATGCCCAGTGAAGCCAGAGAAAGCTATATGTATAGGCATCGAGGCAAAGTTTGACTTAAAAAAATTTAGGTCACATTTAACATGTTGAGTGAAGTGGGCTTTTTAGTTTGTGTGTGGTTGGTTTCCTCTGGGGAGAGGAGGGAGGAGGAGGTAGGGTGGGAAGGGCAGGGGAATTTCTTTGCAGATGGACTTTGCATGTTAGTCATTGCCGTTAAACATCTTTCTTTAATAAGGGACATAGTGTTTTATGTTTAACGGCTGAGGTATGACCTTTGGCTCAATGGCTACTTCCAATGTGGGTTTGATTCTGTTTATCCATGCTGACTCAACAAACCCAACCAGTGAAACATCTCATTATGCAGGCTTGGTAGGATATGTGGAGACAGCAAGGAGAGAATGAAGGAGATAGGGAGACTCCACTATTATTTTCTTGTTATTTTGCTATTAGGAAAACTTTGGCAAACAATGGCTCACATTTTCACAGGGCCACTGACCTAAACTGGATAAATATGACTTATGTGTCTGCCAAAGAGTTGCTTAAATATAATTTCATTGTTTCCAGTTACTTGTTCAACAAAACAAGAAGACATCACATCACTTGGAAGGAAGATATGGCAGGAGTTTCTATTGACATTCATCCCAAAAAGAAAGGCTGAACTGCATGTGTGCTTTAATAGAATATGAAATGAAGTCAGATTAACTTGTATAAATGAAACAAAACTTCAGGCCTAGGGACTGTGTTCTCCCATATGTGGACCTAGTTTCACCCATATATTCTAATCATAGCCCTCATATTCTCATCATAGCTTCCTTCAGCAAGAGGCAGTTGTAAAGTTCATGGGCATATCAAAATCACCACCATTTAGTTTCCTCTCACGAGATGAGGTTTTAAATGGCAAGAATGTCATATGTCAAGAACAAGTTACATTTGCAGAACTCTGTGGAGATACTTATAAAATATCTGCACATACTATGGCTGACACTAGCTAGATTCTTAATCACAAGGATATTGGTAGAAAGCATATACCCAATGTCAGAAATAAATTTTAGAGCCACAAAAATGTAAGGCATTAACTTTCTGGTGGGTCCAGCTAAAGCCTTTTTTAACATCAGCAGAAAAGTTAGGCAAGAGGACATCATTTATTACTGTCACAATCCCACATTTTTCATTCTCAGATACTCAGACATACAATTTTGGAGATGTGCAAGCATGGATGCAGAAGCAAGCGAGTCATGCAATATACCATTGCTTAGTAATTGTTTCAGTGCTTCCTGAGTCTCTGAGAGCACTCATTGTTGCCCCTTTTTCCCCTCTGCAGATAGTCAAAGACTGGAGCCATGGGGATGTTCCAGCTGAGAACAGAAATTGGCAGCAGTTGTTTATTGATGCAGGCATCTCTATTTACAAGGAATGTACTCAGTTCTGCTTCTCTGAACACAGGAGAAACCAAGAAGAAAAAAAAAAAGATTAGCTTCTTAGCTTATAGACTCAAGCCACTATAGACAGCACCAAGTTGAAAAGCTGAATAGATTTTCTGGGCTATGCACCATTCTCAGTCTGATGCATGTCTTTCTTTCTCTTTATCTTTGTCTCTCTGTTCTCAGTTAGTGTGTTCTTTTTACCCCCTCCCCCTCGCCCTTCCCTACACACTGTCTCCACCCACCCAATCCAAGCTCCTGAAGGTTTACAACCCCTTTCAGCTTACTTGGCACTTCTGATTAGCAGCCAGTCTCAGGGTGCGTCTACACTAGCCAGCTACTTCTAAGTAGCCGGCACAATGTCGAAATAGCACATGTCGCGTCTACACGTGCCGTGTGCTATTTTGACATTGAAATCGACGTTAGGCAGTAAGACGTCGAAATCACTATTCCCATCTGAAGATAGCGCCCACGTCGAAGTAGGGCATGTGTAGACGATCCACGTCCCGCTAGTTCGAAATAGCGGGGTCCTCCATGGCGGCCATCAGCTGAGGGGTTGAGAGACGCTCTGTCCAGCCCCTGCGGAGCTCTATGGTCACCGCATGCAGCAGCCCTTAGCCCAGGGCTTCTGGCTGCTGCTGCTGCAGCTGGGGGTCCTTGCTGAGTGCACAGGGTCTGTAACTGGTTGTCGGCTCTGTGGATCTTGTGCTGTGCAGGGCAAGTGTGTCTGTGAGGGGCCCTTTAAGGGAGTGGCTTGTGGCTTTACTGGCCCCTTATTTCGACGGGGAGCATTTGTGTGTGTGGATGCCCACATTTCCTTCTGGGGTGGCTCCTTTCGATGTTCTCTGTCTCTACTTCAACTTTGACGGCACCAGCCCTGGAGGACGTGTAGAAGATACGCGTCGAAGTAGCCTATTTCGATGTCCTTACTTTGAAATAGGCTACTTCGACGTAGTGTGCTAGTGTAGACATAGCCTCAAAGAGGTTAACCCATAACAGTTTCTATTGGCTCATATCACCTTCAATTCAGGCTATGCATACAGTATTGATCTTACATTGGCACAGTTGTACCACTGTAGCTGTGCCGCTATAAGCTCTCCTATATAGCTGCTCTAATGGGCAGGAAACTGCTCTCTCCCCAGCCTAATCAACATCCACTCCCTTCCCCTGAGCCTATGTTTGTGGAACACTGTCTCTCATTGGAACAGTTTTGTAGGGTGGGGGTGCTGAATTAAGCCCGTCCCTTACACCTGTTAGTGTCCCTGTGATGGTTGCCTTTTGCGGCAATGTCACCAGGTCCAGGGGAGTTGACAGACTTTGACCCTCACTACCTCAGGCTAAGCCCATAACTGGACAATGGATTTCAACAAGACATACTTTAGTAAACTCAGGGAGTTGGTAGGCACAAGCCCATGGAAAGCAAGTCAAAGATGGAAAACAGTCAAAGAGAAACTAAGAGCATATGAACAAACCATTCCACTGCAATGGCAAGTTAGAAAATATGGGAAGAGACCACCCTTCCCTAACTAGACCATCAATGATCTAAAAATAAAAAGTCCTACAAAAGTGGAAATTAGGTCAAATTACAGACGATGAATATAGAATATAGACTGATAACACAAGTATGTAGAGAATTAGAATGGCCAAGATACAAAATGAGACCTAACAAGCTAAAGACAAAAAGGATAACAAGAGAACAACCTACAAATGCATTAGAAGCAAGAAGACCAAGGATAGGTAGGACTATTACTGAATGGCTGCGTCTACACGTGCACGCTACTTCGACGTAGTGGCGCCAACTTCGAAATAGCGCCCATCACGGCTGCACGTGTTGGACGTTATTTCGAAGTTGAAATCGACGTTAGGCGGCGAGACATCGAAGTCGCTAACCCCATGAGGGGATGGGAATAGCGCCCTACTTCGAAGTTGAACGTCGAAGTAGGGCACGTGTAGCCGATCCGCGTCCCGCAACATCGAAATAGCGGGGTCCACCATGGCGGCCATCAGCTGAGGGGTGGAGAGACGCTCTCTCTCCAGCCCCTGCGGGGCTCTATGGTCACCGTGTGCAGCAGCCCTTAGTCCAGGGCTTCTGGCTGCTGCTGTGGCAGCTGGGGATCCATGCTGCAGGCACAGGGTCTGCAACCAGTTGTCGGCTCTGTGGATCTTGTGTTGTTTAGTGCAACTGTGTCTGGGAGGGGCCCTTTAAGGGAGAGGCTTGCTGTTGAGTCCGCCCTGTGACCCTGTCTGCAGCTGTTCCTGTCACCCTTGTTTCGATGTGTGCTACTTTGGTGTGTAGACGTTCCCTCGCAGCGCCTATTTCGATGTGGTGCTGCCCAACGTCGAAGTTGAACGTTGACGTTGCCAGCCCTGGAGGACGTGTAGACATTATTCATCGAAATAGTTTATTTCGATGTCGCTACATCGAAATAAGCTATTTCGATGTAGCGTGCACGTGTAGATGTAGCCAATGAGGGTGAAAAACAATAATAAATAATATGTTAAGGGCAGAGATGCTTAATGATTTTGTTTGGTTTTCACCAAGAGGGTTGATGGTGACTGGACTGCTAACAGCGCAAGTGGAAATGAAATAGGATCAAGGCTAAAATAGGAAAAAGTTAAAATTACTTTGACAAATTAAATGCCTTCAAATCACAGGGTCTAATGAAACGTATCCTAGAATAATGAAGAAACCTACTGAGGCGATATAGGAGTCATTAGTGATTATCTTTGAGAACAAGAAGAATGCTTGTTACCCTGTTAAAGAAAGCTATCAGGTTGGTTTGACAATATTTGTTCTTAACAAATCCATTCAGACTGTCACTTATCACTTTATTATATTCTAAGTATCAAAACAAAAAGCAGTCAAGTAGCACTTTAAAGACGAGCAAAATAGTTTATTAGGTGAGCTTTCGTGGGACAGACCCACTTCTTCAGACCATAGCCAGACCAGAACAGACTCAATATTTAAGACACAGAGAACCAAAAACAGTAAGCAAGGAGGACAAATCAGAAAAAGATAATCAAGGGCTACGTCTACACGTGAAGCCAACATCGAAATAGTCTATTTCGATGAATAACGTCTACACGTCCTCCAGGGCTGGCAATGTCGATGTTCAACTTCGACGTTGCGCGGCACCCCATCGAAATAGGCTCTGCGAGGGTACGTCTACATGCCAAAGTAGCTCACATCGAAATAAGTGTGCCAGGAACAGCTGCAGACAGGGTCAGAGGGCGGACTCAACAGCAAGCCGCTCCCTTAAAGGGCCCCTCCCAGACACAGTTGCACTAAACAACACAAGATCCACAGAGCCGACAACTGGTTGCAGACCCTGTGCCTGCAGCATGGATCCCCAGCTGCCGCAGCAGCAGCCAGAAGCCCTGGGCTAAGGGCTGCTGCCCACGGTGACCATAGAGCCCCGCAGGGGCTGGAGAGAGAGCATCTCTCAACCCCCCAGCTGATGGCCGCCATGGAGGACCCGGCAATTTCGACGTTGCGGGACGCGGATCGTCTACACGGTCCCTACTTCGACGTTGAACGTCGAAGTAGGGCGCTATTCCGATCCCCTCATGAGGTTAGCGACTTCGACGTCTCACCGCCTAAGGTCGAAGTTAACTTCGAAATAGCGCCCGACGTGTGTAGCCGCGAAGGGCGCTATTTCGAAGTTAGTGCCGCTACTTCGAAGTAGCGTGCACATGTAGACACAGCTAAGGTGAGCAAATAAGAGAGTGGAGCGGTGGGGGGGAAGGTCAAGAATTAGACTCAGCCAAGTATGCAGACGAGCCCCTATAGTGACTCAGAAAGTTCCCATCGCGATTTAAACCATGTGTTAATGTGCCGAATTTGAATATAAAAGCCAGCTCGTCTGCTTCTCTTTCCAGAACGGTGCGATAACCTGAATTACCCACCAGGAGAAGTGAAAAAACAAATTGACAGGGCCAGACGAATACCCAGAGACCAGCTACTCCAAGATCGGCCCAAAAAAGCCAAGAACATAACACCACTGGTCATCACCTACAGCCCCCAACTCAGACCACTGCAACAAATTGTTAAAGACCTACAACCTATTCTTAATCAGGATGCTACACTCCAGAAGGCCCTAGGTGACATGCCTGTTCTCTCCTACAGACAACCTCCCAACCTCAGGAGGATCCTCACTAACAGCCACAGTCTCTACCTCAGGAACACCAGTCCTGGAACCTTTCCCTGCAACAAAGCCAGCTGCCAGCTTTGTCCACATATCTTCTCTGGAAATACCATCACTGGACCTAACCAGGTTACTCACAGAATCACGGGCACTTTCTCATGCTCCTCTACTAACATCATATATGCCATCATGTGCGAACAATGCCCAGATGCTTTGTATATTGGACAGACTTCTAACTCCCTTAGACAAAGGGTCAACGGGCACAAAACAGACATCAAAACACTCCAGATCCACAAACCAGTTAGTCAACATTTTAATGGAATGGGGCATTCTGTCAATGACCTAAAGGTATGCGTGTTACTGAAGAGGAATTCTCGCACCGTTCTGGAAAGAGAAGCAGCTGAGCTGGCTTTTATATTCAAATTCGGCACATTAACACATGGTTTAAATCGTGATGGGAACTTTCTGAGTCACTATAGGGGCTCGTCTGCATACTTGGCTCAGTCTAATTCTTGACCTTTCCCCCCACCCCTCCACTCTCTTATTTGCTCACCTTGATTATCTTTTTCTGATTTGTCCTCCTTGCTTACTGTTTTTGGTTCTCTGTGTCTTAAATATTGAGTCTGTTCTGGTCTGGCTATGGTCTGAAGAAGAGGGTCTGTCCCACGAAAGCTCACCTAATAAACTATTTTGCTCATCTTTAAAGTGCTACTTGACTGCTTTTTGTTTTGATACTTAGAATATAATAAAGTGATAAGTAACAGTCTGAATGGATTTGTTAAGAACAAATATTGTCAAACCAACCTGATAGCTTTCTTTAACAGGGTAACAAGCATTATGGGATGGGGGTGAAGGATGTGGTAAATATGGTATATCTTGTCTTCAGTATAGCTTTTGGTACTGTCGTGCATGACCTCATAAACATGGTGTTACTCTAGAGTGGATGAAAAACTCATTGAAAAACTGTTCACAGAGAGTAGTTATTTTTGGTTCAGAGCCATGCTATAGTGGGTTTCTTAAGACCTCAGTTCTGGGTCTGGTTCTGTTCAATATGTTCAGCAAAGATTTAGGTAATGGCATAGAGAGTACACTTGCAAAGCTTGTGAATGATACCAAGTGCTTTGGAAGATAGGATTACATTCAAAATGATCTGGACAAGATGGAGAGATGGTAAATGCAATAAAATTCAATTAGAGCAAAAGCAAAGTACTCCACTTCCGAAGAAACAATCAGTTGCACTCATACACAATGGGAAATAATTGCCCAGGAAGGAGGACTGCGGAAAAGGGATCTGAGGGTCATCACGGACCACAAGCTAAATATGACACTGTTGGGAAAAAAAGTAAACAACATTCTGGGATGTACTAGCAGGAGTGTCTTAAGCAAGATATGAGAAGTAATTCTTCCCATCTACTCCACACTGCTTTGTCCTCAACTGGTCCATGGCTAGTCTAGGAAGCTCCTTCAAAAATAATTTCAAAAGCAGGGCCTATTTTGAAATATACCAAGAAGTGGTTACACACAAACAGTGCTACTTCAAAATTACTTTTGCAAGAACGCGGCCAGCCTTTTGAAATAGCTCTTCCATTCCCATGTTAGGAAGAGCTTCTTTCAAATATAATTTTGAAAGAAAGCTTGTGTAGCTGCTCCACTGGGCCCTCTTTGGAAAGAAAGGGTCCGGTATGGCACTGGCCAGCTGGAGTGTAGAGGCGCCCTGGCCATCCCCAGAGGAGTCTATGCTCCCTGCGTCTGGTTGTGTCTAAAGTCCCAGGGACCCAGAAACCCTGTGGCAGGAAGCTGACAGCATGCTGGCAGGAAGGATAGCACGAGCCTGCATCTGCACGCCCTCCAGCACACCCACAAGGAGCCAGACAGATGAGACAGACAATGGCCAGCAGCCTTGTGCCCTTCAAGGAGCCATCACTGTGGGGAAGGGCTACTAGGACTCCAGGCAGGACATTAAGAAAAGGGCCACATCCTGGTCAGAGCCAGGGCCATTCAAAATTGAGCTGTAGTGTGGCCACGGGCCTGGAGTATTGTGTCCAGTTCTGGGCACCACATTACCACAGGTCAAGAAAGATGTGGACAAACAGGAAATGATCCAGGGAAGAGCAAAAGCCATGGTTAAAGGTCTAGAAAACATGACCTGTCAGGGAATATTGAAAGAAGTGAGTTTAATCTGGAAAAGAAAAGACTGAGGCAGGACATGATAACCATTTCCAAGTGCATTGAAGTTTGTTAGCAGGAAGCAGAAAAATTGTCCTTAACTTCTTATGATAGCACAAGAAGCAATGGGCTTAAAATTGCAGCAAGGAAGGTTTAGGTTGGCCATTAGGAAAAATTTCCTAACTGTCAGGGTGGTTAAACACTAGAATAAATTGCCTAGGGAGGTTATGGAATCTCGATTATGGGAGACTTTTTAAGAGGTTCAACCTGGTCCTGCTATGAGTGTTGGGTATAGGACTACCTTGAGGTCCTTCTACTTTTATGGTTTTATGACTCCTTTTCTACAGAGCCTCAGATGGGTCGAGCCCCAAACTCCAATATCCCAATATAGCAGATTAAACTGGAAGACAGAATAAAGCACAAGACTAGACATAATAGTACAATTATAAAAGCATTATTATGTGGAGCACTTTGTTGGTTGAGTATGTTTAAAAATACCATTATTTATCTCAGTGCATCTTTTTCCGGCAATTTATGTTAGAGAAAAATAGAAGTACAGGGTAAATATGTAGAATTTTAAAATTATTCTTGCAGCTATCCCAGGCCAGATTCTGCGTAGCTTTACAATGTTTCAGGGATCCAAGAATGACATTCCTCTCCATTTAACATTGTTCTTCACAGCTTTTGTAGCAATTCTAGACTCATAACATTCTAGGAGACTGTATAAAGAGTGATGGTAGTTTATGTAATGTAAAACATACTATGGGCCTGATCTAAAGTACTTCAAAGACAAGTAAGAATTTTCAAGAGTGCTCAACACTGGGCTAAGCCTCATACTGATTTCAGTGGGAGCAGGGTTAAGCCAACACTGTGCACTTTTGAAATCCCAAATAGGGGATCTTCCTGGTGGCATCAGTGGGGTCTCAACTGGCCCCTCTCTACCACTTACAGCATCATTCACTACAACAACGAGCCATAGAATCTTTCTGGAAAGTAGGGGCAGTGCTGCAAACGTGATATGTCTGCATTTTGAGAAAGGAAAAAAAAAGAAAAAGAACTGTCAGATTGAAGTATGAGGACTTAATCTTGCAATGGGCCAAGTGGTCCTTGTGAGATGCTGAGTGCCTTCAGCTCCTACTTGCTATAACGGGAGTACAGGCACTCAGCACCTCACAGGAGTGACCTGCCCCCAACCTTGTTAGACAGCAGCCTAAATGTGCTGAACAAACCACCACTGCTTGGTTTCTGGTTTCCTCCTTGGCATGCTGAAAGCTACTTCACATCTTTATGCCTTAGTATCTTTCCTGTCTTTCCACTAAATTGCAGCTTTATGCACGTTTATGGTATTAAATCCTTGAAATCTGACTCAGTGCCTCTGTCAGCCTGGCTTACACTGAGGGAACAAACCAACCTAATGAGAAGAATTAGCCATGTCTTCATTTCCTCCTGACTAGACTAGAGCTATTCTCTCTTTACTGTGGTATTCTTGAACTGATTCCAGCATACGCAGAATGCTTTCCCCACACCAGCCACTGCTCATTTGTAGTTGGTTGCTTTGCCTTATAACATGGAACTCTGAATTTTTCATTCCTTCAGGCAGTACAAAGAAATGAATTAGCTTTCAAGCCCCAGTCATGTAGGGCCTTGGGTAAACACTCACTGCTTCTGCAGGGTACCAAGTTCTCTCAAATCTCATTCCACCAATTGGGCCATGCAGTAGCTTTTAGAAGGACAAGATGAAGTGAGAGGTGAGCTGCGACTTTTTTGCCAACTGTATCTGAAGGTTTCACAGAGTTAAATAAATAAGCAAGGAGATGGGGGAAGAGGTTTAAAGAATTTTAGAGAGGTAAATAATGAAGACACAGAAGGAAAAGATTATTCAGATGAAATCTGAATAGGCATCACAGATGGAATTTCATCTTCAAAAATGGCGTAATGCTCCAACTTTCCCTTCTTATTCTCCGAGGGCCTGGCAAAGCCACTCGTTCTCTCCTCCCATGAAAGGATCAACAAGGGAAAGAGGGACAGAAAGGCAGCTCTAGGAAACAGAGGACAAGCAGTGCGTTTGGTAAAGGAAGAGGTGTCCACACCATAAAGATCAATATGAGCTATACAGTGAGTAAAAACACAATGAGGTACTATAGTAAATTTGACTAAGATAGCAAATATTGATTTAAGTTATTGTTCTGCTTTGTGTACAGGTCTACTTCCTATGTATAGTCAGGATCATAGCTTCTGACTTTTAGGGGGAAACACCTTTTTATTTAACCCTGCAAAACACTTGAGAGACAAAGCCATATTGTGCTCCTTCTGGTGGGTCATCAATAGCCTTGACTGAATTCCAACTGGTTAATTTAGTAGAAATCCACTGAAAGCGATAATACTGAACAGTCACAGGGCTTGCACAAGTTTAAAAAGTGGCTTAAGTGTATGAAAAACCACTGTGGCTCTGGCTGCTAGCCTACGTGTTGGGAAAACACTCATATACTGAGAACATTTGATATGGAATTGCATGGGAACGATAAATATGACTATCTACAGTGCCAGTTGAAGTTTTTCATGGCAGTATTTCACTTTTAATGATGGTGGCCTGGATGCAGTGGACTACATCTGCAGACTGTATCCTGTAGCCATTCACAAGAGTCTCAATCAAATGTGGAAACGGCCACAAAAGTCTTGGTATATAGCTTACTTTATATAGCCCAGTTCAGACAAAGAGAACAAAACACACTTCACACCCACTTCCAACCTCCATGTTCAATCTCTACTTCACTTCTCCTTTGTCAGTCACCCTCCGCTCCCTTCTTTGATACATTCCTAACTCCCTCCTTTCACCTTCCTCGAGAAATCATGCCAGCGATCAGCATGTTAGTTTCATCACAGTGTGCAAGTAACCTGAACTTTATGCCCCTTTCTTGTCTGGTTTATTTGGACTGTAAGCTCTTGAGAACAGGAAATGTGGGTTAATCTGTGTTTGAACATTAAATACATCTTCTGAACTCCCTCATTTTCAAGCCCCTTGCAAAAAGAGGGGGTTAGTGTAGATGTAGCTTTAGGGCATGTCTACACAGCAGCCTTATTTCAAAATAAGCTATTTTTGAAAGAATTATTCCAGAATAGCTTATTTTGAAATAGCACTTAGCTGTTTCTAAATACAGCATATACACACACAGAGCCTATTTCAAAATAAAGCCATTGAATGCACTATGGCTTATTTCAAAATAGACTGTATTCCCTGTCTTAACAGCCCTTATTCTGAAATAGACACTATTCCTCGTGCAATGTTTTCAAATTTTCAAATAAGACAACCCCTATTTTCATATTATTTTGAAATAATGGTTGCATTCTGTAGTTACCAGGATAGTTATTTCAAAATAAGGGCTGTCAACCTACCCTTAAGCTGAAAATGAGGGAAATCAAAAATGCAAATGAGGTGCAAATTTACATATCTGTTGCCTCATTTGCATATTCTTGCAAAAGAACTTCTTTCAAAGGAAGAAAAGCAGTGTAAATGTGGCACTTTCAAAAGTAAACCCCATTTTTGAAAGAACCCTTCTTCCCCTTGAAAAAGGGAGGAAGGGCTCTTTCAAAGACGGGTTTTACTTTCGAAAGAGCCATGTCTACACTGCGTTTCTTCTTTCTAAAGAAGCTCTTTCGAAAGAATATGCAAATGAGGCAACAGATATATAAATATGCACATCATTTGCAATTTCAATTTCCCTCATTTTCATGCCTCTTTCAAAAGAGGAATGCAAGTGTAGACCCAGCTTAAGGGTAACGACAGAATGCAACTGTTATTTCAATAATTTCAAAATAGGGGTTGTCCTCTGAGACTAGTCTGTCTTGTCTCCCTGAGCAGACCAGCAGAGCAGTCAATGGGGTGGACAAAGTGCTTCCCACAAATGTGAACTGTCTCTTAAGTCAGTCATGTGATTTCCCATAGAAAGTCTCTGCTAATTTGAGTGTGGGAGGAGGGGGTGGAAGAGAATAAAGTGTTTTGTCACCCCCAGATATTCTGCTGCAGCAGGAGAGGAAGACCAGCTGAGGGTAAGGTGGGATTCAGGGTCTCTTGCATAATACCAAGGAAAGACAGGAATTTCACAGATTAGACTCAAACCTTCAATTGCTTCTCCAAAGTTCAGCAGTCCCACAGATGTAGCCTTATTGTTACTCATGAGGAGAAAAAAGGAGTCAAGCACGGACTCAGGGAGTTAATAATGCCCTGAGAAGCATGGAATGCTTTCAACCACTTTGAGACACTCAAGTATTTGGAGGAGTATTGTCACCTGACCTGTCCCTGAACTTGCATTTCCAGAAAACACAAAATTGGCCGACAATGGTGTGTCTAAGTCTGATGCGACACTCAGACCAGAGGAAAAGCGAAGTAATGGAAAGTACTACTCAGCAACTAAGTGAAACATTTTCAGAAGCTCATCCTATGTGTAGCATGGAATATTTTTCAAAAAGATGCCTGAATATTGTTGCTCCCAAAACTCTTCTTTCCACACCATTTCCAGGTCCAATCTCCAAGCGTCATAATATCTGGGATTAGCTTGGCTCTTTTTTAAGACAATAAAAAAACTTTTTTAAAGACCACTAAATTAGTACACTTTGTTCATACTAAAGCTTTTGAGGAAACATACCAAGGGGCAGGACAGAAATTTCACTTTGATTCAATAACTTCAAAATCCTGCAAGTTCAGCAGTCTTCTCTGCTTTCTTCTACTGAGATCTTAAAGGAAAGGAAAGGAATAGGCTGACTCATAAAAAAGAAAGTCTTGCTTTTGCCTTCATGAATAGTATGTATTTAACAAAGTAGTAGGGAGAAAAAAAATTAATTTGTCCTAAAATACAGCTGTTTCATTTGCATTGTCAACAAGAAAAGCTACTTTGACAAGCTGTGTATCAAAGTGACTCAGTTGTTGGTAAGACGGGTTTTCTCCATGGGTACTGTAGAAGTTATTGGAAATCTGGAAAAGAACCACGAGGAACCATACTTCTTGGGAGGTTTATCACTTAAAAAAAAAGAGATAGTTATTTGGGCAACTTGGGAAATAGGTTTCCTCCTTTTAAAGTACTGTTTTCCTGGCAATGTTCATTTCAATAGCAACTGTCATTGTTCAGATTTTTTTATAGCTAACTGAAGACCTAAAAAAAGAGTGGCTGAAAGAAATTCTGTTTTCCCTTTTTTAAAAAGGGACCAGAAAATATTTTAATTAAAATAGCTTGTAAAAATGTTAGTTATAATCCCATTTCACAAAGTTTCCACAAACCGGTTTGACTAATGTAGCTGTTTGCTTAGATAAGCAACACTTCGGTGTTTTGTAGAGTCCTGCAGAGACCTGTACACAGCAGGACACACACTGCTAACTAACTTCCCACTGTGGGGAAGTCTTCAGGAAGGGGGCAGCGGAGCAGGAGCACTCTGCACACCTTGTAGAGAATAAGTGACTTCCTGCCAGATCAGCAGCTATATTATTTCACACTGATTTTCTGGCTCCACTACTGAGGCCATTGTCTGGGATTCTCAATGGATGAGACACAGAGGGCTTGTCTACCCGAGCTCCCTCCTTCGAAGTGGATATGTAAACGAGCAATGAATAACAACTATCTAACTTCGAAGCACGGGCAGTCTAGCTGCAGGCACTTCCAAGTACCCTCGCTACTCTGAAGTTCCCTTACTCCCACAATGTCTCGGGAAGCCCGCTAAGGGCTTGTCTACACTACCACCTTCCTTAGAAGGAAGGATGGTAATTAGGGTGTTGGGAGTTTACTAATGAAGTGCTGCAGTGCACAGGCACCACTTCATTAGGCAAATTCCCCCCCCACGTCAACTTCGAAGTTTTAAACATTTAAGTACTGGCTTGCGTCTAGCCGCGGCTCACCCGCCAGTACTTCGAAGTGCCAGGGCAACTTCCAAGAGTCCCTTTACTCCTCAAAAGGAGTAAAGGGACTACTACTACTCGAAAGGAGTAAAGGGACTTCAAAGTTGACCCGAAGTTTAAAACTTCGAAGTTGACATGGAGGGGAAATTGCCTAATGAAGTGCTGCTTATGCACCACAGCACTTCATTAGTAAACTCCCAACACCCTAATTATCATCATTCCTTCTAAGGAAGGTGGTAGTGTAGACAAGCCCTAAGCTATTACTTGATGTTACCTTTAGGGACTACTGGTTTTCTAAAGAATGATTTGGATACTGGAGTGTCATGGCTCCTTCCCCACTCTAGCAAGACAAATGCAGAAGTGGGGGCCAGCAAAAGTACCTCCAAAACCTTATCTACCAGGTTTTGGTATAACTTCCTCCCACAAAATCCTAAAAAACCTTAGATTTGGGGGATAAAATTCGCTGCCACCACCCAAGTAATAATAAAGAAACCAGGGAGATCTCAGCCCCAAAGTAAAAAACCAGGACACAAACATGAACCAATACCAGGTTAACAAAAAGGAAAAGACAGAACTTTTATTATTACAACAGTATTTGTGTTGCAAGCCTCATGACTAGATGGAAGAGTCACAAAGTAAAACACATGGGGAGTCTCCACCATGGGCCTAGAACTTAGTTACAAGGAGAGTAAAAGAACATTTCTAAAAAGTGCACAGACATCAGATCCCACTTCCCAAACCATAAAACAATAAAGCCTAATGGATTTATCTAAACTTTGCCCTACTTACAGGAGATTGGAGGGCCTGTTCTTGGAGGGAGATATTCTGTGTCTGTCTCCCTCATGGCTGGAAAAAAGAAGAAGCAACAGAGAACAGAAAAGGGAGGAGCCAAAAAAATTCAATTCTTACCTACATTCCTATGGGCCAACCCCACCTGGCTAAGGAAGTTAACCCTTTTACTCCCAGCTGTTGGCTAACCCTCATGATCATGACATGGAGAAATTTATTTAGAAAGATAAGTCCATGTCAAATTTCAATATTAGATCCATTTTTTCTATAACTGAGGTTAGAAAAGTATCAGAACAAAAGCCTTTGCTGAACATAGGGCTAATAGGAGAGGCAGGCTGTGTCTACACTTCCATTCCTCTTTTGAAAGAGGAATGCAAATGAGGCACTGCTTTACATATTTCTTGCTTCATTTGCATAATCTCTTTTAAAAGGAAAAAGCAGTGTAGACAGGGCTCCTTCGAAAATAAAGCTCATCTTCGAAAGAACCCTTCTTCCTGAAACAAAAGAGGCAGAAGGGGTCTTTCAAAGATGGGGTTTATTTTCTAAAGAGCCCCATTTACCTTACTTTTTTTCTTTTCAAAGAATGTCTTCCAAAAAGAAATTATGGAAATGAAGCACACAATATGTAAATCAGTGTCTCATTTGCATTTTTGACTTCCCTCATTTCCCTTTTGAAAGAGGAACAAGGAAGAAAAAATCTTAATGGGTATGAAGGGTGCATAAGTCAGTACTTTTCACATTATGGACATGTCACATTATGGCCATTTCAAAGTTGACTAATGAAGCGCTGAAATACATATTCAGAGCCTCATTAGCATAAGGGCAGCCATGGCACTTCAAAATTGACGCGGCTCGCTGCTGCACAGCTTGTCCAGATGGGGCTCCTTTTCAAAAGGACCCTGGCTACTTCGAAGTCCCCTTATCCCTATGAGCAGATAGGAATAAGGGGACTTCAAAGTAGGCAGGGTCCTTTCGAAAAGGAGTCCCGTCTGGACGATCTGTGCGGTGGTGAGCCATGTCAATTTTGAAGTGCCGCAGCCGCCTACATGCTAATGAGGCGCTGAATATGTATTTCAGCGCTTCATTAGTAAACTTCGAAATGGCCATTTGCATGGCCATTTCAAAGTTTTTGGCTAGTGTAGACATAGGCCATAAGAGCCAGATAAAGGTAGAGATTTGTCTTTTATAATTAAGATCAGATATATATCCAAATTATAATTAACTTGTCCATCTTCACCACTGTAGCATAATAAAAACATTTTGGCTGTTTCTACACTAGCATTGCTCTTTTGAAAGAGGCATGCAAATGAGGTAAATTGAAAATGCAAATAAGGCACAGATTTACATATCCAGCAATTCATTTGCATATTCGTCTTTCAAAAAAAAGCAGTGTAGATGTTGTTCTTTCAAAAGTAAACCTATTTTCGAAAGAACCCTTCTTCCTACACTGATTTTTTTCTTTCAAAAGAATATGCAAATGAGGTGTCAGATGTCTAAATATGCACCTTATTTGCATTTTCGATTTCTCTCATTTGCATGCCTCGTTTGAAACAGCAGTGCTAGTGTAGACAGAGCCATAATGGGCAAGAGTATGTCTAGTAAGACTTATGTGGGTTTTTTAAGGCAAATATCAGATATACACTACAGATGAGCAACTCAGATACAGTCTTTGCATGTTCATGACAATACAGCACTTAAAAATATTCCTCTCCCTTTCCAAAAGATATAATCTTAGATACTCCAGCTTTGGTTGCCTGCATCAGGCAGTTGAAGAGTAAGGCACCCTTTACATCACTTATTGCTTTTTAAAAGTTTGCTGGATTTGTACCGACTGAGCTTATCCATGATTCATACAGCTATAGCAGGGGTCAGCAAACCAAATAGCAAGAAGAGCCTTTTTTTTTCAAATATGTTAAAAAACTCAGTAATTCAAGAGTCGCAATGCCCATGAATATGATGTGGTAATAATGTCAAGCCATACTTTTTGTAACCCCTCTTTTAAGAACAGCATGTACACAGGCTAGTGCTGTACTCACCCCAACTGCCAGCAGCTTGCTGCAAATGAGCAGTCTCAAAAATGCAAAATGGTTGCTCATTTACATATCTGAGTGGCTCATTTGCATATTCACAGCAGAAAACAAGCAGTGAAGACTTGGTTCTGCCAGAAAAAAAAATCTCTGTTGCCAACCCCTTATCTCTGGAAAAAATCATTTAATTATGCCAATTTTACTTCACATTTAATTCCAGCTTTCTTTCTTAAAATGCACTTTGTCTTTCACAGCAGGAATGCCACAAGCTTCCTTTTCCTTTTCAAAATCAAGACTTTATTAGCAAAACAATCAAAACACAGAGAAAGTATCACATCCCACAATGCACTGCACATACAAAATGGGGAGTTATCCAATGTTTTGAGATCACCTATCATTTGCTATTAGATATGAGTTGTTTACTGTTGCTTTTTTAGAAATTCGCTGTTTATCAAATAATCAGGAGGGATTTTTTTTCAATTTTTTTTTTTTACTTTGCAATTATAGTTCCAGGAGCCACAAAGAAGTCCTTAAAGAACCACATGCAGCTTCAGAACTGCAGGTTACAGACCCCTGGCCTATAGGAATAGTTACAGAAAATTAACCATCCCCAAAACTGATCAATGAAATGCAATTTAGGGAAGCTAAGTGCTCCACATCTAATTATGCTAGTGATCAGTTTATACCCTGATGCATGAATATTAGCAATTAGTGGATGGTGAATTCTAGCTAAAGGTTTACATATAATTTTATTTCTATCCAAACATACCCATTACTTGAGAAAACTGCTTTTCAAGGTTGCATTGTATTAATTATAAGGGAATTGTATTAAAATTAACCCCCTTGTCATACTAGAAGAGCCTGATGTGAGACAAAAAGAAAATTAAAAGGTCATCTTGTGGTTAAGACACAGATTTTAGAATCAGGTTATCTGAATTCCATTCTTAAAGACTTGTCCATGCAGCTCGGTAGTGCACAGTGAGCCAGTCTATGGATGTGTAGCCCTCTCACCTGTGTGCACTCCTGGGTCACATGAACCATACTATCACACACAAGAAGTTCTACAGTGCACTTTTATGTACCCCCTCTCCAACAACAGTACCTCAAAGTGCACTATAGAGCACCCTGCAGTCCTGATTTTATACTCAAAGGTCCCATTTTAGTCTGAGCAGCTCTGATCAAATTCCAAATAAATAGATTCTGACTGCACACTGCCCCCTAAGATAGTAAATAGACGTGGTATTGTTCTTCCAGACTCACCTATATTGTATCTGTGCTGTGTGCTCTTAACAGCTGCTGCATTTCATTAGGGTGCTAAGTGCTTTTACATATAAAATAATACCTAGTATCCTTGAAATCAATAGACCCACAACACACAAATTGTCAATCAAGTTTGGACATGATTGACAACTGATGGTAGAGTAAAAGTCACCTTCAGTCACCAGAAAGCAACTAACAAAATACTTAAGTGGTGGGCCTATGTGTCAATATAATGTTCTGTCTTCTCTAGGTACACATGAATGGCTTAGACCAGTGGGTTCCTATCTGCTTGCTGTATCAGCAGTAAGCTGCATTTTGGAGCCCATGCTTGAATGGTAAGCAAGGTAAGGCAGGAGGAGTTGTGTCCCATATGCTGTTTCTATTCTCTAGTTTAAATCTAAACCTCTTGAATTAAGCCTGGCTCCCCCAAGAACAGGGAAAGATTTGTCTAATAGATCTCATTGTTAGAAAATTTGTTGTCTTTGATCCAGCTTCCATGTTTTCACAAGGAGTCAAACAAGCCTCCAGCTGAGGAGGGCATTTACGTCTTTCCTATATTTTCTGTTATGCCCCATCATACTTTTACAGTGGATGGGGCTGCATATCAATATGATGCTTTTATGTATTAGGGGCTACGTCTACACGTGCACGCTACATCGAAATAGCTTATTTCGATGTAGCGACATCGAAATAGGCTATTTCGATGAATAACGTCTACATGTCCTCCAGGGCTGGTGCTGTCGACGTTCAACATCGACGTTGGGCAGCCCCACATTGAAGTAGGTGCTGCGGGGGAGCGTCTACACGCCAAAGTAACACACATCGAAACAAGGGTGCCAGGAAAAGCTGCAGACAGGGTCACAGGGTGGACTAGCACTTCTGGGGCAACAGCTAGCCGCTCCCTTAAAGGGCCCCTCCCAGACACACTCAGCCTGCACAACATGCGGTTTGCAGAGCCATAGGCATGCACACCTCGGTGACGCAGTTATGGACCCCCAGCAGCACCAGCAGCAGCAGCAGCAGCAGCAGCCGCCAGAGGTCCACCCAGCCGCCCCTGCAGGAGCAATGCTCGCCCTGCTCAATGCCATACAGGAGGCAGCTGATCACATTCTAGCTACAGAAGAGGAGCTGCCCCCAGGGGAGGAGGAAGCAACCCCAGACTCTGCAGCCCCGCCCCCCCGCCCCGCCACACACGCCGCCGGCTGTGGAGCTACCCCACGAGCACTGACTGATGGGAGCGGCTGGTGCTCGGCAAGTGGGACAATGGCCGCTGGCTCCAGAACTTTCATATGAGCCGGCAGACGTTTCTGGAGCTCTGCCAGTGGCTCACCCCCAAACTGAGGCACCAGGACACCGCCATGTGGCATGCCCTCAGCGGGGAGAAACGGGTCGACATCGCTGTCTGGAAGCCGGCCACTCCAGACAGCTACCAATCCGTGGGCCAGCAGTCTGGAGTTGGCAAGGCCACTGTCGGGGCTGTCCTCATGGAGGTAAGAGGACCCACGGGGAGAGGAGGAGGCAGCCCTGGGGGTGGAGGGGCAGGGGCGGGGAGGGGAGGGGAGCCCTGACAGGGGAGTTCCAGACACACCCTGCACACCCCTCACTGGTGCTCTCCCATGTCCTTCCCCTGCAGGTCGTCCGCGCCATCAATGCCCTGCTCCTCCACAGACTCGTGCGGCTTGGGGACCCAGATGCCACCATCTCGGGGTTTGTCACCCTAGGCTTCCCCAATTGCTTCGGGGCTCTGGATGGGACCCATATCCCCATCCGTGCCCCGGAGCACAGCGGAGGACGCTACTTAAACAGGAAGGGCTACCACTCAGTGGTCCTCCAGGCCTTGGTGGCCGCTTCCTGGACATATATGTTGTCTGGCCTGGCAGCACCCATGACGCCCGGGTATTCCAGAATTCGGGCCTGTGCCGCCGCCTGGAGGAGGGGACCTACAACCCCCAGTGGGAGATCCCTGTGGGGGACACCACCATGCCCCTCTGCATCATCGCAGACGCGGCATACCCCCTCCGGCCCTGGCTCATGCACCCTTACACGGGCCATCTGTCAGCCAGCCAGGAGCGCTTCAACATGCACCTGAACCACGTGCACCAGGTGGTTGAGCGCACATTTGGCCGCCTCAAAGGGCACTGGAGGTGTCTCCTCACCTGCCTTGATGCAGGCTCCACCAACATCCCCCAGATTGAGGGCGCGTGCAGCACCCTCCACAACCTGGTTGAGAGCAAGGGGGAGGCATTCTTTCAGGGCTGGGTTGTGGAGGCTGGCAGGGCCGACGTGCAGCCACCCGCTGCCCCCAGTCGCCAGGTGGACCCCAAGGGGATCTGGGTCTGGGAGGCCCGGCCCACTTCGAACAGGCCGCAGGGTGAACGCTGGCAGGCCCCCCACTGCACCCCCCCATCCTCCACAACACTCCCATCCCCTATGCCCACAACACAGAGCACCCAAGAGCACACCCCCCCACTTTTCTTGTAAATAAAAATAGACCTGTTGTTCGTGAAACTACCAAACGTTGAACTCTTATTATTATTATATTATTTACAACAAATATAAATATTATATATATTATAATGATGATTTAGCCAAAAAGAGGGGAAGACAAGGAAGGGGAGAACTATTTACATGGGGGGCAGGTATCATAAAACAACAGGGGTCTAATGCAAACTATATACAAAACACAAGTAAAAGGGGATATGCGCAAAGGGGGAGGGGGGCCACGTCCTGGGCCCCACACCCCCTAATGTCCAGTGCTGGGGGTGGGCGGCCGTGACCCGCGCCTCGGCCTCAGCCCTGGCTGGGGCTGGCTGGGGGCTGGGCGGACCGGCAGATATGGCCGGCGGGTGTCAGCAGGCCCCAGGTCCCCCTCAGCGGAAGGCCCCTTGGTGGTGGACGGAAGTGCAATGGCGGGCAGAGCGGCGGCCAGCACGGCATGGGGGGCCAGGTAGTCGGCTATGCGCTCAAAAGTGCGCATAAAGGCCCCCCATGCCTCCTGGCGCCAGGCCAGCGCCCGCTCCTGCAGATGGAGCTGCCGCTCCTCCACCCACAGGTACTGCTTTGAGACCTCCAGCTGCCGCCGGAGGATCGCCAGCAGCTGGGGGTCCGTTGCCATCCGTGGGTGGTGCTGGGTCCACCGTTGTCCCTGCCCTGGGGCTGATCAGTGGTCCGCCAACGGGCTGGCCTGAAGTGATGGCCCCGGTGGGCTCTCCGGGACCACTGACACCTCGCCGGCGCTCTCTTGTCCCTCCGATGGTGCAGCTGCAGAACACAGGGCGGGGAAGAAGAGTGGAGACAGATATTAGTGTGGAACCCGAGCTGTGGCCCTTGTCCCCCCAACCCTCTGCTGCTGGTTCCCCATCCCAGTCCCTGGGAGATGCTGATGATGATGATGGGTGTCCCACCCTCTCCCCCCGGGGGACCCTAGGTTCCGCTCCCCCCATCCCCAGGGATGGGGCATGGCACTGTCGTGCTGGGGGAGCCCTGCTGGAGCTCCGGGATGGCAGCGCGATGTGGAGCCCCCCATCTCTGAAGGAGGATCCCCCCTCCTCTTCCTCCTCCGGTATCCCAGGGGTGGGCTCCTGGGGGGGGACCCTGGGGTGCAGGGCTTGCCTCCGGTGCGGACTCCGTCTCTGGGGCCTGCTGGGGCTTGTCAGCCGAGGTGTCAAGAGTGGCCGGAAGGGAGGAGGTGTACCAGTGGCCCAGGATGGCCCTGAGCTCCCTGTAAAAGGGACAGGTGATGGGGGCGGCCCCAGATCGGCTGGCCGCATCCCGGGCCCAGGCGTAACCCTGCTGCAGCTCTTTAACCTTACTCCTGACGTGGTCGGAAATGCGGGCAGGGTGACCCTGGGCGGCCAGGCCCTCAGCCAGCCGAGCGAACGCATCCGCGTTCCGCCTCTTGCTCCCCATTTACTTGGAGCACCTCCTCCTCACTCCAGAGCCCCAGCAGGTCCCGAAGCTTGGCCTCTGTCCAGGAGGGGCCCCGCTGCCTCTTCCTGGGCTGGCTGCCAGCCTGGGAGCCCTGGCTCCCCTTGGGGGGGTGCCCTGGGGTCACTTGGGGGGCTGGCGGGCGGCCATCACAGCAGGGGGGGTTTCTCTGGGCTGCTGTGAGACGTGCAGGCTGACCACATGGCTGTGCTGCCACCTGCATGCTCTCTCAGCTTCCTGCACAGAAAGGCAGGGTGGGGACCTTTAAGAGGCCGCTGCATGCGGCGACCATCGAGTTCAGGGGCTGGAGAGAGCGTCTCTCAACCCCTCAGCTGATGGCCACCATGGTGGACCCCGCTATTTCAATGTTGCGGGACGCGCATCGGCTACACGGGCCCTACTTCGATGTTCAACGTCGAAGTAGGGCGCTATTCCCATCTCCTGACGGGGATAGCGACTTCGACATCTCACCAGCTTACATCAGTCAACTTCAAAATAGCGCCCACCACGTGAAGTCGTGGCAGGCGCTATTTCGAAGTTGGCACGGCTACTTCGAAGTAGCCGGCAGGTGTAGACATGGCTCGGCTGTGAGCAGATCAGCCATAGCTGTGAGGAAAGCAGAGTAAAGAGTAATGGTTTCTCTTGCCATTGAGATGGGAATAATGATTATATCAAGTGGCTGTATTATATTGTAAAATGGACTCAAAGCTACAAGAGAGCTTCAGAGTGAAGAAACCCATTTCTGACATCAGAACCATAAATGACTGTAGAGATCAAGGCAGCTGACAAAGTGGGATTTTACACATAAAAGCTTATGCCCACATAAATCTGCCGCAGAAGTGCCACAGGACACCTCATTGTTTTTGTAGAAATTGTGGGGTTTGGTGTCAACTATTGTACTATACATATAAGATGCTTTAAGCAATACGTTTATATGAAATTTTGGATCACTAAAAGCATCCATTCTTTAATATTATATATGTAACCCCAGAGACACTGAGACCACTGACAAGAGAGAGTGAAGTCTGTGCTCTACAGCCTTGCTTTTAGCTCATGTGGTAGAGCACTAGGCTTTAGCCCCTAAGGTCACTGGTTCATTCCTTCCTGCCAGCCAACCAGGTGCGTTGACTTTGCACATACATCACTAGCTATGACTTAGTTGACTTAAGCTCCTGTACTCCAAGTAGACCATAGGTCATCTACAAGTCTCCTCCACTTCACTTTGTCTTGGGACAAAACTTTTATCTGACTCCAGGATTATCCCAGTTGAGCTGTGTCTACACGTGCACGCTACTTCGAAGTAGCGGCACTAACTTCGAAATAGCGTCCGTCGCGGCTACACGCGTCGGGCGCTATTTCGAAATTAACTTCGACGTTAGGCAACGAGACGTCGAAGTCCCTAACCTCATGAGGGGATCGGAATAGAACCCTACTTCGAAGTTCAACGACGAAGTAGGGACCGTGTAGACGATCCAAGTCCCGCAATGTCGAAATTGCTGGGTCCTCCATGGCGGCCATCAGCTGGGGGGTTGAGAGACGCTCTCTCCAGCCCCTCAGCTCACTGGTGGCCACGTGGAGCGGCCCCTTAAAGGTCCCCTCCCCCTCCCTTCCTCTGCAGGAAGCTGAGGGAACGTGCAGGCTGCAGCCTGCACACGCGGCCAGCCTGCACCACCCTCAGCCCCACAGACCTGCGATGGCTGCCCGGCAGCCCCCCCAGCGCCCCCAGGGGACCCCCCCCCAAGGGGAGCCAGGGCAGCCAGCCCAGCCAGAAGGGCAGCCAGGCTGGGAAGTGGCAGCGGGGCCCCTCCTGGACGGAGGCTGAGCTGCGGGACCTGCTGGGGCTCTGGAGCGAGGAGGAGGTGCTCCAGGTAATGGGGAGCAAGAGGCAGAATGCGGATGCGTTCGCTCGGATGGCCGACGGCCTGGCTGCCCGGAGTCACCCTGCCCGAACTCCTGACCACGTCAGGAGTAAGGTCAAGGAGCTGTGGCAGGGTTACTCCCGGGCCCGGGATGCGGCCAGCCGATCTGGGGCCGCCCCCGTCACTTGCCCCTTTTACAGGGAGCTCAGGGACATCCTGGGCTCCCGGCACACCTCCTGCCCTCCAGCCACCCTTGACAACTCGGCTGATGAGCCCCAGCAGGCCCTGCAGATGGAGTCCACCCCGGAGGCAAGCCCCGCACCCTGGGGGCCCCCCCCCGGAGGCCACCCCCAGGACATCGCGGCAGGAGGAGGAGGAGGGGGGCGGTCCTCCTCCGCAGAATCCAGCCTGCAGATCCTCCTCCTGCCATCCCGGAGCAGCAGCAGGGCCTCCGCCCCCCGGGGATCTCCGGACCGTGGGAGCGGACCGACAGGCAGGTCCCCCCCTCTGGTGGACACCCCTGGGCTTGAGGGGCGGGGGTAAGAGATATGTGTCCAGGGCCCCCCACATGCTCACATGGCCATGGCCCCAAGGACATCAGGGCCATGGCCCTCACAGCACTGCATCCATCAGCCCCTGCCCCCTCCACCCCGCATGACAGTGCCATGCCCCATCCCCGGGGCAGGGGGGAGCAGAACCTTGAGGGGCCCCCGGGAGGAGGGGGTGGGACACCCCACAGCAGCAGCATGTGATGGAGTGGGGGGAGTGCAAAAGGGAGACTCAGGCTACATATGAGCCACAAGAGCGGAATAGCTCCCAGGGGCAAAGGAGGATCCTGGGGCTACAGCTGGCAGGTGACACCTCTGCCCTGAACCAACAGGAGGGAGGAGCCGAGCTGGCTTGGAATTGGGAGGCGAGGGCGGGGGCCACAGGTAGAGGCTAGGGGAAGGGAGAGCTGGTAGGCAGCCAGCCTGAGGAGGGGGAAAGCTGCATCCCAGAGGGGCCCCCCTTGGGATCTTCTCCCCACGACGGGTTGGAAGGACTGTCTCTTCCGACAGCTGGTGCTGTCACTCCTGCCAGAAACTGGCCATCTGTGGCCTAAGAAACCTCTCCTGCTCTCAGACCCTGCGGGGTGAAGTGAGAGTCGCTCCCGCCAGGGGACGGGGTGCAGGGCAGGGGGACCCCTGAACCCCATCCATCACAGCAGCATCTCCCAGGGGGGGGATGGGGAACCTGCAGCACAGGGCTGGGGGGCCAAAGGCCACGGCTCGGGGCCCACACTAACGCCTGTCTCCATTCTTCTTCCCCTCCTCCTCTCCTGTGTCCTGCACCCGCACCATCAGAAGGACCGGAAGAGAGCGCCGGCGAGGCGTCAGTCGTCCTGGAGAGCCCTCCGGGACCATCGCTCCAGGGCAGCCCCTCGGCCGAGGACTGACCGGCCCCACGGAGGGCTAGACGGCGGACCCCGCGCCTCCAACCGCCGACGGCGACGGACACCCAGCTGCTGGCCATCCACCGTCGGCAGCTGGAGGTCACGGAGCAGCACCTCCAGCTGCAGGAGCGGGTGCTGGCCTGGCGCTAGGAGGCATGGGGGGCCTACATGGACACATTTAATCTCCTGGTGGACTACCTGGCCCCCCATGCCGCGCCGGCCGAAACATCGCCCGCCCTGCCTGCTCCTGCAGGCCCACCACCAGCTGCTCCGCCTGTCGCTGTCCTGTCCGCCGTTGCCCCGCCATCCACCGGCAAGGGCCGGCGCGCCGAGGGACCCCTGGAGCCACCGGACACTCGCCGGCCACCATACCTTCCGGTCCAGCCCGGTCCCACCCAGCCACGGACCAGGCTGCGAGCGTGGCGGGGCTCCCAGCCGGCCACGCCCAGTGCCGGGCTATAGGGGCGAGGGGCCCGGGACGTGGCCCCCCCCTTGTATATAGTTGGACCCTTTTTTTTTCGGCCCCCCGTTTGCCCTGTCCCCCCCATGTAAATAGTTCTCCCCTTTATCCTCCCTGGTTTTCTTTTTATTATGGCAGACAGTTGTTTCTTTGTATTGTTTTATTTTTGTACATATTGCTTTTGTTGAACGTTTGTACCGAGTTTTCTGTTTGTGGTTCACATATTTATTTACGTAAAAAAAAAAAAAGTTTCGGAAAGAGAAACAAAAGTTTACGTTCAGCCACAAGTGCATGCTGTCATTTGTCCAGGACAAGTGGGAGTGGGGGGCGGTGGGGTGCTCCATGGTGTGGGCGTTGGGGCAGGAGTGTGGGGGAGGAAGGGGTGGGCAGTAGGGGGCCTGGGCAGAGTTCACCCCGTGGCCTGTTCATCGAAGTGGGCCCGCAGGGTCTCCCGGACCCGGGTCCCCTCGGGGTCCACCTGCCGACTGGGGGCAGCAGGTGGCTGGACGTGTGCCCTGCCGGCCTCCGCAGCCCAGCCCTGGAAAAAGGTCTCCCCCTTGCTCTCGACCAAATTGTGCAGGGCGCAGCAGGCACCCACAATCTGGGGGATGTTGTTGGGGCCCACATCCAGGCGGGTCAGGAGACATCTCCAGCATCCCTTCAGGCGGCCAAATGAGCGCTCCACCACCTGGCGCGCGTGGTTCAGGCACTCATTGAAGCGCTCCTGGCTAACGGAGAGATGGCCCGTGTAGGGGTGCATGAGCCACGGCCGGAGGGGGTAGGCCGCATCTGCGATGACGCAGAAGGGCATGGTGGTGTCCCCCAGAGGGATCTCCCGCTGGGGGATGTAGGTCCCCACCTCCAGCCAGCGGCACAGGCCCGAGTTCCGGAAAACCCGGGCGTCGTGGGTGCTGCCAGGCCAGCCCACGTAAATGTCCTGGAAATGTCCCCGGCTGTCCACCAAGGCCTGGAGGACGACAGAATGGTAGCCCTTGCGATTGAGGTATCATCCTCCACTGTGATGCGGGGCGCGGATGGGGATGTGAGTCCCATCCAGAGCCCCGAAGCAGTTGGGGAAGCCCAGGGTGGCAAAGGCGGCGATGGTGGCATGTGGGTCCCCCAGCCTCACGAGCTTGTGCAGGAGCATGGTGTTGATGGCACGCACAACCTGCGGAGAAAGCACATGGGACAGCCCCACTGAGGGGTGAGCAGGGTGTGCGTGGCCCTGCCCTCCCCTGCCCTGCCCTGCTCTGGCCCCCCTGCCCTGCCCTGCCCTGCCCTGGCCTCCCCTCCCCTGCCCTGCCCTCCCCCAGTGGGTTCGCTTACCTCCATGAAGACAGCCCTGACGGTGGCCTTGGCGACACCAAACTGCTGGCCCACGGATCGGTAGCTGTCTGGAGTGGCCAGCTTCCAGACAGCGATGCCGACCCGTTTCTGCACTGTGAGGGCACGCCGCATGGCAGTGTCCTGGTGCCTGAGTGCGGGGGTGAGCCACTGGCCCAGCTCCAGGAATGTCTGCCGGCTCATCCTGAAGTTCCTGAGCCAGTGGTCGTCGTCCCACTCCCCAAGCACCAGCCGCTCCCACCAGTCGGTGCTGGTGGGGTAGCTCCACAGCCGCCGGCATGTGAGGCGGGGGGTGGGGCGGGGTGCTGCAGGGGTAGGGGTTGAGCCCTGCTGCCCTGGGGGCATCTCCTCCCCTGGGGCAAGGAGGTGCTCAGCTGCCTCCCGCATGGCACGGAGCAGGGCAAGCCCTGCTCCTGCCGGGAGGGCTGGGTGGACCTCTAGCTGCTGCTGCTGCTGCTGCTGCTGCTGCTGCTGCTGGGGGTCCATGACTGCGGCGCCCGGGGTCTGTGTGCCTATGGCTCCTCAGACCTCATGCTGTGCAGGCTGAGTGTGTCTGGGAGGGGCCCTTTAAGGGAGCGGCTAGCTGTTGCCCCAGAAGCACTAGTCCTCCCTGTGACCCTGTCTGCAGCTGTGCCTGGCATCCCTATTTCGATGTGTGCTACTTGGGCCTGTAGACGTTCCCTCGCTGCTCCTATTTCGATGTTGGGCTGCGCAACGTCGAAGTTGAACATCGACGTTGCCGGCCCTGGAGGACGTGTAGACGCTATTCATCGAAATAGGCTACTTCGATGTAGGCTTCACATGTAGACGTAGCCTTGTTGTCCTTGAAAGTCAGCAGATCTTCTCCATGGTCTTCCTGTTTTCCTTGCTAGTTCCATTTGAGAGCTTGACAGACTGTGCTGGATGATGATTTTCTGAGAGTTTGGCCTAGCTATCCCCACTTTCTTCTCTTGATTCGAACTTCGAGTGATTGTTGTCCTGATCTTTTGATAGTGTTCCCTGAATATTAAATTAGCCTGCAAACATTGAATGCTTGTTTTGCAGCAGGGCTGAACACCATCAACTCGCCCTGAGTTAACCTGTGTCCTTCAATCCTTAGGTCCTAAGCTTAGTAAAGGAAAAAAAAATATGGAGTAGAGAAGCCCAGAAGAATTATATGCATTATACTGGATCAATTTCCATCAAGCTGCTCAGAACCACGTGAGTTTGGGCCAGGAAATTAGGAGTGTTCAAGGTAAATACAAGTTGGGAACAGTTTGTTAAGCAAAGTTCACAAATATTATACAAGACTACTGAAAATAAAAGTGGACAATCTGAAGAAAACTCCCAGCAGATTTTTACATCATTTAGATTAGTTCATAAAAGGTGTCACACATGACTAAACTAATTAATGTGAAGTTTTATGAAAAATAACCCTCCCAACCCCTTCATAAAACATCTGTAAAGGGCTTACGGTGTAATTTGCAAAACAGCCCAAGGGAATTATGTGTGCAAGTGAATGGGATCTGGACACCTAACTCCTCAAGGATCTTTTGAAAATATCAGCTTTTGTGTATAATTGTAGAGTCATAGAATAATAGAACACTAGAATGGGAGGGACTGCAAGAGGTTATTGAATCCATCCCCTGCCCTCATGACAAGATCAAGTACCATCTAGACCATGGTGTCCAACCTTTTGGCTTGCCTGGGCCGCATTGAGTGAAGATAGTCTTGGGCCGCGTACAAAATATATGATATAGTTAATGTATATAAATCACATAATAATGTTAAAAGGCTACAATCTTGTGGGGCCGCATTACTGGCTGTCCAGGGCCGCATGCAGCCCGTGGGCCGCAGGTTGGACACACCTGATCTAGACCATCCCTGACAGATGTCTGACTAACCTGGTCTTAAATATCTCCAATGATGAGATTCAACAACCTCCCAGTGCTTAGCCACCCTGCCAGTTAGGAAGTTTTTCCTAATGGCCAACCTAAACTTCCCTTGCTGTAGTTTAAGCCCATTGCTTCTTGTCCTATCCTCAAAGGTCCAGGAGAACAATTTTTCTCCCTCCTTTTTGTAACACTCTTCTGAAAACTTGTAAACGTCTATCATGTGCTCTCTCAGTATTTTCTTTCTGAACTGAACAAGCCCAGTTCTTTCAGTCTTCCCTCATAGCTCATGTTCTCTAGACCTTTAATTATTCTTATTGCTCTTCACTGGACCTTCTCCAATTTCTCCACATCCCTTTTGAAATGTGGTGCCAAAAACTGAAATGTGGTGCCTCAATACTTGAAATGAGACCTAATCAGCACAGAGTAGAGCAGAAGAATGACTTCTTGGCTGTGTCTACACTAGCCCCAAACTTCGAAATGGCCATGCAAATGGCCATTTCGAAGTTTATTAATGAAGCACTGAAATACATATTCAGTGCCTCATTAGCATGCGGGCGGCCGTGGCACTTCGAAATTGACGTGGCTCGCCGCTGCGCTGCTCGTCCAGATGGGGCTCCTTTTCGAAAGGACCCCGCCTATTTCGAAGTCCCCTTATTCCGATCTGCTCACAGGAATAAGGGGACTTTGAAGTAGCCGGGGTCCTTTCAAAAAGGAGCCCCGTCTGGACGAGCCATGCGGCGGCGAGCCATGTCAATTTCGAAGTACCGCAGCCTCCCGCATGCTAATGAGGTGCTGAATATGTATTTCAGCACTTCATTAGTAAATTTCGAAATGGCCATTTGCATGGCCATTTTGAAGTTTGGGGCTAGTGTAGACGTAGCCCCTGTGTCTTGCTCATAACACTGCTATTAATGTATACCAGAATTATAAACTTAATCTAGTCATTTCAGCAACCTATGCTCATTTAAACCAACAAAAATTATGCACTCTGGGTTCTAGGCAGGAAATTGGACTCAAATCTTAAAAGAATGGACCTTGCTATTGAACCATCTCGTGTATGAAATATATAGATTAACCTTTCATAACTTGATTTCGTGTCTTTCAGAATACTTTTTAGTGATAAGACCCATTTTACAAAAAGCTGATGACTGAAGTTGAACATATGCACAGAACTGGGTCCTCACAGTGAACACTATGGTCCATTATGTGACATTATCCAGTATGTGACATTATGCATTCATGGGAAATTCAAAACTGACCTCAGGGAGACCTTTTTGCCCATTGCACAAAATTCTTTGTCTTCATCTCTCCAGCTTTCATTTCATAGTTTTAGTTATGTTGAATACTGGAAGACACACACGGCATTGCTTAGGTCCTTAACTCAGAATTTTTTCTTCATTTAAATCATTGGCCTGGGTTGGGGCTGGGGATGAGTGGTTCAGTATGCATGCAGCCCCAGGAAGAGTGGCTAGCCCCATCCGTCTCTTACCACAACGGCTTGGGTCAGGTCCATGGCTGAGGTGGCTTTAGAAGGCACAGCCATGAGAAGGGTGCATGTGCCCTGGCTGAAGGACAGACACACACACTTTCTGAAATATACAGTACATAGCTGTCACCTTTTCCACTCCTACTCCCTGATGTCCCAATGAATTTATAACTGTCCTTATCCCCATCCCTGTCACCTGGCTGCCCCTCTGTGGTCATTTTACAGTACAAGGGTCCCTGCCAGTAGAGACCATCCTTTCTGGTTTATGAGAAATAATCACATTCCAGGTACTACTAAACCCTTATCTTGCTTTAAGGTATGATAAGAGGAAGCTGCACACCAAATTTGCAATCTCTTACTGTGTAGAAGGAGTTCTCAAACAGAGAGACAGGTGCACAAAAAAAAATCTCAGGTATAAAGTTGATGAATAAGTTTGTAATTCCATTCTATGGGTACTATTTCTGAAAGCAAAAGACTCTTAAACAAAGTGAAGGGTGTTTGCACCCTGAATAAGAGCACTTGTGATAACATCCAACTGTAGAAAAATAAGATCGTACCTTCCTTTAGCAGTTTTCAAACACTGAGGCTAACCATCCTGGAGAAAATGCTGGACATTTTTGGTTAGCAAACAGATTTATTGATTTTTTTCTCAAAGTCTTGATGTTAGCCAAAGTTAGTCAGAGTGGTCATTTAAGCTGCGTCTACACGTGCACGCTACTTCGAAGTAGCGGCAGTAACTTCGAAATAGCGCCCGTCACGTCTACACGTGTTGGGCGCTATTTCGAAGTTGAAATCGACGTTAGGCGGCGAGACGTCGAAGTCGCTAACCCCATGAGGGGATGGGAATAGCGCCCTACTTCGACGTTCAACATCGAAGTAGGGACGTGTAGACGATCCGCGTCCCGCAACATCGAAATAGCGGGGTCCTCCATGGCGGCCATCAGCTGGGGGGTTGAGAGATACTCTCTCTCCAGCCCTTGCGGGGCTCTGTGGTCACCGTGGGCAGCAGCCCTTAGCCCAGGGCTTCTGGCTGCTGCTGCTGCAGCTGGGGGTCCGTGCTGCATATACAGGGTCTGCAACTAGTTGTTGGCTCTGTGTATCTTGCACTGTTTAATGAAAGTGTGTCTGGGAGGGGCCCTTTAAGGGAGCGACTTGCTGTTGAGTCCGCCCCGTGACCCTGTCTGCAGCTGTGCCTGGCTCCCTTATTTCGATGTGTGCTACTTTGGCGTGTAGACGTTCCCTCGCTGTGCCTATTTCGATGTTGGGCTGAGCAACGTCGAAGTTGAACATCGACGTTGCCAGCCCTGGAGGACGTGTAGACGTTATTCATCGAAATAGCCTATTTCGATGTCGCAACATCGAAATAATCTATTTCGAAGTTGGGTGCACGTGTAGACGTAGCCTTACTGTACATTTTGAGAACTCAGGGGATTCAGAAGTGCAGAAAAACACTGTTGTATTATTTTGATTGAAAGCAAGTGAAAAATCTCAGTAATTAAATTACATGTTCTGCAGCAGATGGACTTTTCTGTCTTACTGATAAACTAAGCCAACGTGGAATGTTAGCGTGAATTGCACAGGCTATTTTATGGATTAACATTGCAAAATGTTGGCTTTGGGTTTATTAGTAAAACACACACTTGGCCACACAATCTGGAGCTCCTTCTTTTCAGGGGTGGAACTATTAATGATTTAAGAAGATCTTTTTAAAACTTGAGTCTAGCCAAATAAGAACACCTGCAAACTAACTGCAGTGAGGCTCTGAACAGTGCCATTATTGATGCATGTATCTTTTGCAAGTTTTCAAAATGAATTTAAAAAGTAATAAAACAGTGCATCATAAGTATCCTAGATTACTGGCAGTTAATTGAGACAGTTATAATCAGAGATCATTGAATTGTTCCAACTGAAATTATGCAATTTAAGAGTCTCAGTCCTATAGACTGCTGAGCACTCTGGCCTAAATCAAACTAAGTGCAGGATGTGGGCCTGTCACTCTCTACTTAACGATAAAAATGCTGTGACTTACATATCCAGTCACCTGCAGACACAGTATACAAGTTCAATTTCACACCTGCCAGAAGGTCTCCTGAGTCCCAGCCCCATGCTCACCTAAAACACCACAGAGCTCCAAATTTGCTCCCTATCGAGTATTTAAACCCAGAGTTTATATTATACATATCACATTTCCAGTGTTCTAATAGGGTGCATCAAAAGGCCTTTTATCTTTACTGAGTGTTCTAACACCACCCTTTCCCCCACCACCAATTATTTCCTTCCCTTGAGAGAGATATTGCTTAATACAAGACACGACCAGACTTTTACTCAGCATTAGAGATTCTGAGCTATTACAATGAAAATTAAAAGTCTGCTTGAACCTCAGAGAAAGAACTTTTTATTGTAACAAAGAAGTCTCTTTCTTAATTACAAGAGCTTTGTGGTACACACACTGTTACTACAATATATTTGCACAGCTACTTATACACCCATGTATGTATGCTCTTTATTTTAAAAGAGCACATAATACTCAACCAGGTCTATCAACATATAATTATTAAGCAGAAATCTGGAAAATTCCAGTTTTATAAGTGTTAAACCATAACAGCTCATAGAGGACGGTTCTATTTTGAAAGTAATCACATTGGTCATCAGACTTGCATGATACAGAATTATGTAAAAAAATCTCACATGAGGTTATTTGTATCCTCATGTTGCTTTTTGGAAGTGAGGGAGGGAGACCTAACTGGTTGGAAGTGAGAGAAAAGTAGCACATGTATCCTTACAGAGAGATTCATCCATCAAAACACATTTTATACTGTAGCAACAGTTTAGCCAAGTCACAACGAGATAGCATCAGGCAGACTTTTCTTAAATTTCAGAACTAATGTGCTCATATGAATGCCTGAATCATTAGCTTAGGTCTGATACATATGGTTGTGTTTGTAGCAACTAGAAAAGCAGATCTTTTACTAAATCCCATCAAACCAATTTCGGACAAGTTGAAAGAAGAAATTGTTCTGAAACATTTTACATGCCAAAGTCGACTGCTGGGTCATGAGCTTGCACTTACATTAACTAGCGTTATTGAAAACCCTGAACTCCACCCAAATTAATAAATGAGGTTCAGGTTATGGCTTGGGTCTAAGCCGCACTTGGCATAGCTCAGAAAGGGGCTTGTGTTAAAGGGGCCACATTTAAGACCATCTCCCCCAATCATGGAGCTGTCAGTACAGTTTCAAGTTTAAAATATATTAGCTTCAGAACTGGCTCTGCTTCATGCCTGAGTGCTCAGCCAAGGAACCATTCTGGTACCTAGCACTACCAAGGCATACATATATCCTGGTCATGGCAGGTTTGTCCCAGAGATACCCTTACGAGTGGGGCTAGAGCAGGGAGTGACACTGCAACCCTATACTACAGGAGAATGTTCTTCCTCAGGAGGCATACTCCATGCGAAAATCAAACTGGCTTGAAGGGACTCTGCTTCACAGGGATCTGGCCCCAGTGGGTTCTTGTGGAACCTCCAGATCTATTTATTGGTGCAAACACAAGTTCATTAACCCAGAGAATTACATCTGTGTCTTACTGGAGGAAGCTCCTAAGACTCAGACTGTTCCTGTTTTTGTTACATGGATTCTGTCTGCCAGAAACGGGAAGAGACGCTCTTCAGAATTGCTTCTTGAGCCAGGGATCTTTTCCACAGCCACACCTTTGAGGGCAACTGAACACTCCTGCAACTAGCCACACAGCAACTGTTACAGTATTTTAATGGATGGTGCTTGCAATCAAGACGCTTCATTTAATTTTGTAAATATTAAGCAGAAAGGGGCTAATGGCTGCCATGAGGAAGGTCTTGGATCCAAAGACAGCTGCAGAGAGCCAAGTACTTTTTGGTTCAACAGAGGTAACTGATCTCCCACTAGTATAATAAAGACAGCTCCAGACATTGGGGGCTACAACCAAGGGCACTAGGCTATATGGACAGCCTTGCAGTTTCTAGACACTAGCTGGATTAACAGGACTTTGCCTAGTTAGAAGCACCAGGGTTAGATCACCAATTACAGGCTCTGTCTTTCACGTGTAAGGCAGCAGGGAGGGGGAAAGCAAAGTAAAGAGAAAAAGCTGGATGGGCACAGAGCTCTCTGGAGTGTTACACTTACAGATTTTTGAAAACAGCTCTTTTCCACCTACCAGTCATGCCACAATCACCACTCTTGGAATCTCTTCATACCAGCCAGAGCAAATTGCCATGAGAAGCTTACTTTCCACTCATCTTCCTCTTCAGGGCTCCCTGTCTAGCCAAAAGTTTGGGAAGCCCTGTCAACCATCTGTGGAAACATCTGCTTAGAACTCCCATATAGCTCATTACAAATGGTGTCTCTCATGTTAGCATGTGTCCTAAGCCATAGTACCTCATTAACCTGTCCATTTCTGTCTGCAACCTTTAATCCTTTGCTTGTTTGTCTTACTGCAATAGATCCTGCTTAAGTTTAGCTTAACACGCTCCGTTTTCCTGTGTTCCTTTCTTGCCCTCAAAGAGCATTAAAAAAATCACACTAGGAGAATGTCAAAGAGGTCAAATGAATCATTAGGAAGGCTGATTCACAGTGTAATTGTTATTGCTAAGCATAGAATCCAGCCACTTAGGAACTTAGGATGTCATTTAGTGATATGTTGTATGTTCAACAGGAAGCTTTTAGGCATACAGAATTCTGGGAATCCACATTCCTTGTTTGTTAGAGTAAAATAGAAGTGTTAAGGCAGTCTTCAGGCTGCTGTTGTGTACTTACAGCTCTGCTAATGCTGTATGTTAGAAAAGAATCACCTCACAGGAGCGCGAGTAAGAAACAACTGACTGCTTACTGGCCTAAGGAGCCTGATTGGGGTCAATATTACAAGAACTGAATTTACTCCTTAGGAGGAAACAGTCTGATGATCACAATAAAGCCCCGTGAGGCATTCAGCGATAGTTTAACAAGCCATATATGGTTTTCCCTACCATAACTTCATTAAAAAAATGCACTCAGATAAATTCTGCTCTTCAGACCTCCTAACACTTTTGGTTATTGAAGTGTCAGGGCACAAACAGAGCAGAATTTAGCCCTGTAGAAGTTCAGGCCAGGCCACTAGTCAATTTACACAGTGTATATACTTATTTTTAAAAAAGCCAGCCAGTAAAATCTGTCATCTGTGTATAGTCCTCTTAAATACCTTTTTCATCTGTGGTGCAGCAGTGTTTCACTTGGGGGTTTAAGGAGCAAGTTACTGGCATGCATTACATATCTGACATCAGCAAGATTGTGTGGTTTAATTGGAAACAGAATTTTTGCTCATCTACATATCCTATGGTCATCCAAAAGTATTGGATGTATCCCCATTGTTTGGAACATCTCAGTTTTACAAATTGTCATGAAGTTCAGTGCTTAAAGCTAAACTTTTCAGATAAACAGCACGTGCCGAAGTCTAGAGGTTTACAGAATTGAGCATGTTTTAACAATATTGTTCTGATTTAGCTTGTGTTGTTTTAATCCCAGAAGGACAGATAACATCCTGTGTGAACATACTCGCCAGGCACTTACCTAACTCTCAAGAGTAACCCATTGTAACTCCTAGTGGAATATGTGAAGGGTTTGTCCTGGGGTCACTAAGCCTGCTGCCTCATTTTTCCCTTCTTGGCTCCCGAAGCATGCGTCCTCTCTCCTGCCACACTTGGTTAGGTAATATTACTCTGCAGCTGGTTTCTCTTTCAGACACACACCATAGCTCCCCTTGTGCAGAAGGGTGTTCCTAGTCCATTTCCCTTCCCCGTTGGTGCACAGTCCCACCCAGTCTCTGTAATCCCTCAGTCCTCAGCTGGCTCAAGTAGCAGGTCATCCATTACTACAGGGTGTTGTCCATTGCTGTCCTTAGTGTGCAGTACACTCATCCTGATTCTTTGTCACCCTTCTGTTATGCAGAAACCAGCATTAGGATTCTCCCACTCCCTGTTATGCCTCACCAACCTATTCATGTCTGTTGCCTTATAGTTGATTTATTGAAGGATACATGCTTTTTCTTAGGTGTTGAAATGGCAACATAAAGTGCCAAGCCCACAGATAAAATCTGTGTAGTGCAGAACTGACTCAGTGTAGCAGCATAGCTATGGCAGCATATCTCCATACACTCAGCCTACAGGGACAGAAGGTTCTTTTTTTTTTCCTTTTCCAGTCACTGAGAACTTCCCCTGCCCAAGAAATGAAAACATTCCTCCTGTCACTGAGCTGCATCTGCCCTGAGGTTTAAACAGCACAGCTGGGGTGTTCACTAGCTACATCAGCTTACATTTTAAGCTTACCCCAGGCCAAAAGCACATGCATGTACCCAAGAATGGTGCGCTATTAAAAGCTAATAAACATACTTTCTTTAAAGATATACAGTCAGTCACAAGCAGTCCCCACCATTCATAATTTTAGTAGTCACTGGAGGGCCCAAATTGGGAAAGAGACTCCATTGTTTATGCAATAGCAAGAACATGTCTACCCCAAAGTCTTGCAATCGAATTAAGCCTCACAGTTCTGAGAAGGATGTAACATGTAAGCAAAGAGATCAAGATGATGGATGACGGGTATCGTATTCAGATGAGTTTTCCTTAAAAGAGTTACTTTATGGGAGTTTGTGGGGAGAGGTGAAGGGAGAGACACCGAAGGGTGTGAGGGAATTGTGTAACATAAAACAACAAAATCCGGGGAAAATAGCAACGCCGTGGCCAAACGTATTGTATTTCATTCTGCTAACCCTTGTCGTGCAAGTGATAGTGGGAAGATTGAAATAGGGGCTTATTTCAAACTGCAGTGAACTGTAGCCTGCACCGAGTTCAAAATAAGTTCCCTCACAATAACTTAGGCAATTTGCAGAGTACAAATTGTGCAAGATATTTGGAGCTAGGGCTACAGTGAAGTCCGAGCCTAACTGTCCAGAGGGTATCATGTTGAAGAGGAGCTGAGTAGTTTAGGGATCACAAACTGATTAAGAATCAGTGTGATGAAGCTTCAAGCAAAAAAAACAAAAAACACACCTTAATCGACTACTGTGTCTTAACAGAAATATCATATGTACGATAGGGGATATAATTGTCCTGGGGTACTGAGTCTGGGTGATGAAATTTTCAATTACACTATAGGCCCAGGGTCTCAAACTCACTTTACCTTAGGGCCAGTGGCAGTCTGCAAATCCACCTAGTGAGCAAGTGGGCACCCCTCTCTGGCAGGGCTCCAGGGGGGCAGGTGGTTTTCATGCATTCTGCCCCCATATCGCCCAATCCTGCCTGCTGGCCCATGCACTACCCCTCATTCCCTGGCCCTGCCTACCACCCCAAAATAATTTAAACCCTTTCCCTCAGGGGCTCCAGCACCACCACCGGTAGCACAGTGGGGCTAGAGCAGATTTCAGCTGCTAGCTCTGCAGCACTGCCTGCACGTCTCTGCTGGCCCAGGGGAGGTGCCTGAAGAGTCATCCCATCCATAGGAAGATTCTGAACAGCCATCCTGGGCCCCAAGGGATGGCCACCCCAACAAACATATGGACAGGATAGTCCTTCACATTCACATTAGCTGGCAGGGCCCTGGGTGGGCTGGGATTGGCAGCAGGGGTCGCCCCTCGCATACACACACACACACTCGTTGTGGCAGCAGAAGCTGTGGGGAAGTGGAGCTATGCAACAGCCTGCTCCACTCTGCCCCCATCTTCCCGCTGCTGTCGTGAAGCAGAGAGGCAGGGATTCCCTGGGAGATGGCAGTGCATTAGAGCAGAGGCTTCTGCAGTGCTTCACTTCCCCATAGCTCCTGCCACCATGGTAAGTGTGGAGGATGCAACCCCTGCTACTCCTCCTCCTCAAGTCCTCCAGTAAGCACCAACACTGCATCTCTTCGGGCAGGGAGACTTCAGGGAAGGAGTGTAATGAGGGGATAGGATGGGGCAGGGACAAGAAGAGGTGGGCAGGCAGATCAGGGGTTGGATTTCAGGGAAGGTTATGGACACTCTTCCAGGGCTAGACACTCATGTGCCTGTGGTGTGTGGGATGGATTGTGTAACTGCTCACATTACAGATGGCCCCAAGGCCATGTGTTTGCAACCCCTGCTATAGGCTATTACAATCAGAGAATGATCATTATCCACTGAAGGAAGGACAAGAAGTAATGGGCTTGGCCTTTAAGGTATATTTATGGGAAATATGAGGAGAAGATTTCTAACCAAGGGTAGACTTTCCTTCAGGGCAGGAACCCTTTGTTTAGTCTCCCCATCCCCATATTAAAATAGCATATTCAAGAGGGAGTCCAAGTGTTATAGTCACGTCTTGGCATGATCAACCATAATCCAGGCTGACTGAAGAAAAAAAAATCCATAGATTGTTACCTTGATCATAGAGCCATTAGGTTTCCAGAGAATCAGTAATGGCCAATATTAACACATTTAAAAGTATAAACAGAGCCACATTTCATATCTCTATCATAACATGTGAGTGTGACACACACACACAAATAAACTATACACATGCAGCAACTTGCAGCTTTAAAAATGATATATTTGATGTATTTTGCCTAAAGCATTTTTGAGTTATGCATATTCACATGCCAATTTTCATAAAGCATAACAGTGACAGTGAGTCTTCTGGGAGTTATTATCAAGTATAGTTAATCTGTATGATACATGCCCAACTAGCTAATATGACAAACACACTATAAATGTGTATTAGGGATGCATTATTTTGGTCTTAAACATCTTTGTGTATTTATTCCTACTATAAGCCTTTCATCTCTTCACCTTCAAAGAAATTCTGAAAACCACAATCTTTGTTTGTTCTTTTTTAAGAGCTGGCGTGCATCATTTTAAAAGTAACGTCATTCCAGTACACAGCCTAATTGTGAGAAAGCACATTTGGTGCCTTTTGATAGTGAGAATAGCTTTCCAAAAATAGATCAGCAAATGTAAAACAGAACAAAACCCAAATGCAACATTGAGTGTCAGAAGTTTCCCTTCCTTTCCCTTGTCTTTCCACTAATATCTTTTTGCATAGTTTGGCACCAGAAAATCTTCTTTAATCTTGAAAGCCCCAGGAGTGTACATCTTTTGACACATCTTCATGATTGACCAGGAAGAAAACAGAATCACTGACAGTTTGCAGATGTCAAAGATCTGAGAGTGAGTAGTAAATAATGAAGAGGACAAGTCACTGATCACTGAGTAAGTTAGACACAAGCAAAGAATGCCCTTTAATACAGCTAACTATAGAGTTGTACATTGAGAACAACCAATATGGGCCCCGCTTGAGGAATGGGGGACTGCACTTGGAAGCAAGGATCTGAAAGAGATTTGCCAAACACGATGGCTAATCACTCAGGCTTGCAAGAGCTCACAGTACAGTGCAGTGGCCAAAAAGACTAATTCAATCCTTTGAGTATACATGGTGAAGCAGAAGTTGGAGCAGAGAGCTCAGCTCAGAATTTAGCACTGGTGCAACTGGTACTGGCATCCTGTTTGTAGTTCCGATGTCCACAGTTCCCAAACAATGTTGATAAAGTGGAGAAGGTTCAAAGAAGTGTCACAAGAACGATTAAAGTTTGCAAAACTTGCCTTATAATGATGAGCTTCTAGAGTCCATTCATCTTAAAGAAAAAGTTAAGGGGTGACATAATCAGAGGGACAAAGCTCCTTCTCTAGCTTGGTGGGCCCTGTGCCTTTTGGTGCACTATTTGCTTCAGTGGCTGACAGCAGCCTTCAGTTTAGACACAAGTTTGCTGTTTGGTGATCCATGCTCATCATTGGCCAGCATAGAGAAAAAAAGAGGAGGCCAAATTCCACAATATCTGCTGTCCCTCCAATTGATTCAGGCAGGACAAACCTCTCCACCAGTAATCTTTCTTCTATGCTGGATCAGTGGTGGGAGAATGGGAAAGCCCAGGCATGCTCTCTGCTCTGGACACCAGCCCAGGGACGTTGTAATATCAGCTGCCTGCAATGTCTCAAAATCAGCTGTTTGATAGTAATGATATCCTGGGTCACTCCCCACCTGAGCAATCCCCAGCGCCTTCCATACCACAGGCTCTTCTCTCTGATAACTGCTTGGAGTCGCTCCTTTCAGCTCCCCCACAGCTCCTCTCTCACCAATTCCTCCTGCACACTGAACCAACAGAAGAGGAGCTTTTTTAGAACCACTCTCAGCTGGTTCTTTACTGGCTCCAGGTGTTCTGATTAGTCTGGCTCCCTGGTGCCTGGAAGCCTTGCAATTGGCTCCAAGTGTTTTAATTGGCCTGATTGCTTCTAACAAAATCTTGCTGGTTTTGGATTACCCCTTGCTAGTTTACTCTGGAAACAAGGACCGATTTAACCTAGGTCTAATATATCTCCCTTCTAGCACCAGAACCCTCTGGCCTAACCTTGTCACAGTATCTATGTAGTGAACAAGTATGATAACAGTCTTCTTAATCTACCAAATAAATCACAATGATTGAAATTGAGCTTTACTTCTAGTCTGAAATTGTTACATTTCATTTTCCACTGAAGGTAATAAATCATTGGAATGGTTTCCCACAGGCTGTGGAAGTGAATTCTCCATTTACCTGACATTTGGAAGAGATTGGATGCCTGTACAAAGATATGCTCTAGTTTGAGCTAGAAACTTCAAGTTCTACAGCCCTTGTTACACAGAAGTCAGACTACAGTACCACAAGTGATTCATTCTGGCCTAAGAATCAATGACTCAGTGGGAATTTTCATTCAGAGTAAAATATATATATATATATATATATATATATATATATATATACACACACACACACACACACGCACACACACACACACACACAAGAAACATCATTAGAATTTTGTTCCTTTAGATGAGGCTTGAATTGCACCTTGTCCTTGTGGAAGACTGAGTAAGGGCGGTCTGAAGCCAGTGCTTTCCATTTGGACAGCTTCCTATCTGATGTGATAGTGAACAGGAAGGATACCTTCCATGAGAAATATAAAGTAAGGAGCAAGTAGCTAGTGCTTGAAAAGTGGGTGTCCCCTAAGTCCAGGTAGTGCCATGCTTAGGTCCCAAGCAGGTATTGGCTGTCATGCATGAGAGCATAGTCTCCTAACCTTTTAAAAATAACCCACTATGGGGTTGGTGAAGAGCAAGTGGCCTGAGGTTCTGGGTTATAATACTGAAATAGCTGCCAGGTGAACCTTAATGGAGGACTTTGCAAAGCCCTGCTGTTTGAGATAAAGCAGGTAGTCTTAGGCCAGAGGTACTAGTACCTGCACCAGCAAATTAACATCTTGGCTAGATAAGTAGCCCTGCTGGATGTTTTCCTACCACCAAGGAACACATTCCTAACCAGGCTCAAGCACAGCAGTTCTTTGAGATTTAGGTGATGGGCGTGACCATGGTTCTGGGTGATTAGGTCAGGATATAGAGGTGTATCCATTGATAGCTCCAGGAGCATGATGTGCCAATGCCGTTGGGTCCATCCTGGAGTGATGAAGAGCATATCCACTTTGTCCTGTGGATTTGGAGAAACACCCTATGTGTAAGGGGAACTGGTGGGAAGGCAAACAGTCTGTCCATTGCAGTGCAGAGGTGCCCACAAGGGAGCCTGGACTGTGGTTTTGAAAAGAGCAGAACATCAGGCATTTCCTGTTGGCATTGGTGGTGAACAAGTCAACCTAAGGAAACCCCCACCTTTGGAAGATGGAGAGTATAACAATATCAAAACAACATCTGGACAGACAGACCACTCATGATTGAGAAAGGTTGTCTGACAGGTCATTATGCACCCTGCAGGAGATGAGATGTCTCCAGGTGAATTGAGTGGGCTGCACAGAATTCCCACAGATACAGGACCTCTTGACATGAGGGAGAGGACTGAGCCCCTCCCTTCTTGATGATGTAGAACATGGACATAGTATTTTCTTTCACACTCCGGACATGTAGTATTTGTTAGAATGCCTGGCACAGCAACCAGACTGCTCTGAGTTCTCTCACAATGATGTGAAGATAGAGTTCCTCTTGTGACAACAGCCCTTGCATTTCAGGCCCCTCCTCCCCCCAGTGCATCCTCTCAATCCAACACAGATGCTTTTGTTACAATGGTGATGGTGATCTGTGGGGACGCTGAAAGGGTCTTCAAGGTGCACTACACTGCAGTCTAACTGCCAACATACGGACTATACAATTTATTGTGGAGAGTGAATACTGAGTCCAACCTGTCAAGCTGGGGGCAATAGACTGAAGCCAGACAAGTTTGGAGAGGTCTAAGTCAGACTGCTACATGCCTGACTATATAAGTACAAGCTGTCATGTGTCTGAGTAGCACCATTCAACCCCTTGCTACTGTAGTTGGGAATAACATAATGCCTTGAATGACATCCACTATGTCCTGAAAACACGCCTTTTAGAGAAACGCTTTATCTGTATTGAGTCTTGCACTGCCCCACGAACTCTATTCTGAATCAGGCTCCATGTGGACTCACTCACATTGAGGAGAAGACCTAGTTTCTGGATACACCTCGTCTCCTAAATACACCTCCTAGATACACCTCCTCCAATGGAAGGCTGCTACCACTGACATGCACTTGGTAAACACCTAAGGTGTGGTGGAGAGACCAAACAGGAGAACTGTGAACTGATAATGTTCCCTGTTGATGACAGAACATAGAAGGCATCTGTGTTGAGCAAGAATGGAAATATTGAAAGTACATATCTTCCATGCCAAGGGCAGCATATCAGTCCTTCACATTGTAGGAACTGGTAATTGTGTTCATGGAGACCATGTGAAACTTGCATGAATTTGTTGAGTCTGTCCTGATCCACAGTTGCTTTGGGGGTTATTTAGCTAGTAATAGCAGTTAAATCCTTTGCCCGTTTGCTCCTGAGCAACCCCTACAGCAAGAAGAAATTGCACTGCCTGGATGAAGAGTTGCCTGTAAAAAGGTCCCTGAAGAGTGACTGGGAACGGAGGTGAGAGTGAAGAGAGGAGTAGAACATCCCGATTCTATTGTGCAAAGAAATGGTTGTAAAATGTTACTTGGGACCATACATGGTAGCAGTGGGATCGATGATTCAAGAATTGTAAGGAACGCCTTGAGTCATGGCAGGTCCAGAGGAAAGCTTGTTTGGGCCCTTCCCCTTCCATGACTTCAAGTGTGACAGTTTCTGCTTGGAGCTTCTGCCTTTCCTCCTGTAAAAGTCATGCCAGTATGAGGCAGGTAAGATGGTTGCAGTTGGGACTTAAATAGTTTTTTCCAGGATGCCAGAGTATGCATCCCAAGAGATTTCATAGTTTGAAGGACTCTCATGCAGCCTAGAGTTAGTTTGGTCTGAAAAGAGGCCTGTTTCCTCAAACTGGAGGTCTCCCAGTGTTTGTGGCACCTTAGGGGCAGACCAGGGGACTGCAATCCTGCCCCTCACTTGAGGCTATGTCTGATAAGGCAGTGCAGACAGCCAAGTCCACAGTATATGAAGACTCTTGAGGGGAAGTTCTTGCCACTGTCTTACCTTCCTCCAAGATAGCAGTAAATCTGGCCCCAGAGTCTGACTGGATGAGGTCTCTGAACTTCAACATGGAGTCTCACAAGATGAAGTTGTAGCTGCTGAGGATAACCTGTTGGTTCGCTGTCCTAAGCTGTTGGCCCTCTGTAATGTAGACCTTCCTGCCAAAAAAGTCTAACCTCGTATACTCTTTTGACTTGCATCAGTTCCTGTTGGCCTTGTCCTTCTTTTTCTTTAACAACAGTTACCACCAGTAAAAGTGGTTGTAGATGCAAGAACAAATACCCATATAACTTTAAAAGCACAAAGTGTCTCCATTCAACTCCTCTAATAATGGGGGCTTCCCTGGATTGACCTTCTGGTGAAAGGATGCCAATCATCAGGTCCTTGAGTTCAGTCTCCTGTGCCTGCATTACAATATTGTGCGCCCCTTACGCACAAAAGCTTGCCAGTCCCTATGAGCTATTGGAGGGGTCTAGAAGGCAAAGTTTCTACTATTGCCTTATCTGGTGATGAGAATAATCACACACACACACGCACCCCCCAGAGGAATGGGGTATTCTTTTCCCTCAAGATGTCTTGATCTTGGGTTCAGCTGATGTTTCTGGGCTATCTGGAACTGTGGCAATGATCATACATGTGCCAGTGGAAAAGACATTTGCATGAGCATGCAGAAAGGAACTGTCCCATTCCCTATGTGCACAGGAGACTCTTGAATCCAGATTATGGATCTAAAGGCACTCAAGAGCAATCCCTAGGCACGGTGGCATGCCCAGTGAATCCAGAAGGGCCAATGTGGTCAGGGTAGCCAGTGAAGTTGCCATGTTATCAGCACTTCAATCCTTTGTCTGTGGGACCTGTGATTGCCACAGTGAGAATAAAAGGATTCCGCCTCTGAAACCAACTTGCTGACCTGGGTTGAGTGTGAAGTCCCTCTTCTTCTCAATCAGAAGTTGAATAGGTCTGAAGAGCTTACACCACTCTGTCTGGTGTTCTTCACAAACGCATTTCAAGTATTCAGTGTGAGTCACTCGTTGGCATAGGTTTGTCCCACATGGCTTAAATCCCTGGCCCCAAGTCAGAAAGGGAAGGGGTAGAACCCCTGATCCCCTGACCAAAACAGATACTAACAACTAACAGAAAAGTTTAACAATGAATAGCTAACTAGCTAAGAGAGCACTTGTTAAGCAAAGCAAAACTGTTCCAGTGACCATTATGGCAGTGAGAAGGAACTGAAGAAGGGGAGAGTCAGCCTAGAGGCATCATTCCAGGTGGCTCCACTGCCACCCCAAAGGCACTGCAATGGGAAAAACATACATGCATACTGGATTGGAATAGACATGAACAAGTACTCATCAAAGAAAGTTACATTTAATTAGTTCAGCAAACACTGCAAATAATATGTCCTAAAACCTTGCATGCAGCTCTGTCACTCCCCTAATATGGAACTAGTTAGGAAAACAAAAAAAAAAACATGATTAGCACAATATGTTGGTTTGACACTAATGAAAGACACAACAATTGTATTTCATATCTGAAGCATGGTTGTTTTTATTTTCTGCCAAAGATGATCAGAAAAGAATATTGGAACAGCTGGCCCACCTTTGAAAATCACAAGATGTAAGCTATATGGCCATGACTCAAGTGTAGTATATAATTGTTTTGGAATGAGTAAAGAGCAATATGATGTCACATGAAGCCAGCGAATGGGGAGGGGGGAAAAGTTTGTATTAGAGGCTTCCTGTATGAAACATCTGGACTGTAACAGGGGATTTTGCATTTTGGCTCTTGCTGTTAGTGAATCTGTACATCCTGGGCTGAACCTACATTCCTTGCTCACCCAAATTTCCCTTGATATAGGTTGGCAGTTTCCTGTAACTTAAGAATGGGTTCTTTCAAATGCAGTTGGCCCAGATTAACTAAGGTACTCAAACAAAATAGCAAGGAGAATTTTATTGACTTAGTTACTACTGTTTTTATTTTTTGTCAGATCCTTTAGTTTTACAAGATAGCTCTTTCAGATGATTTTGTGTAATCACCATGATAGTCTAAAATGTGTGCAAAATTTCTGCATCTGAGCACAAATAGTTAACATTTTGGCTACAATGTACATGGTCATCCTAGTCACACTCTGGTAAGAGAAAATCAGTATATAACTATTCATGCTCAGATATATAATCATATCACGTCCAGTGAATTAAATTCCTTATTACAAAATGAAACAAAACCAAAAAACCCACCAACCAACAAGACTTGAGAGTGAAAAAGTAAGTTGCTTTTTTTTTTTTTTTTACAAATTTTAAAGTAATTTGAAGGGATAGTCAAAGATCATTCTGATCCTGCATGAGTGTTAGTTTGGAGGTAAGAATGCAGATCTCAAGAAGAACGTCAGTTCTAAGGCTGCATCTACACTACACTACATTCCACTTTCAGAGGAGGAATGCAAATAAAGCACTGATTTACATATCTGACCTTTCATTCGCATATTCTCATATTCCAGAAGAGACTTTTCCAAAAACAAAACAGCAGTGTAGACGGGATTCCTTCATGAAATGTAGAAAATTCGAAAGAACCCTGTACACCTCATTTTTTTTCAGCAACAAGGTTTTTTCAAATTTTGTTTTTTTAAGGAACCCATCTACATGGCTGTTTTTGTTTTCAGAAAAGTTTCTTCTGGAAATGTGACTGTGTGAGAATATGCAAATGATGCATGAGATTTGTAAATCAGCACTTCATTTGCCTTTTTGATCTGCCTCATTTGTGTTCCTCCTCCAAAAGGGGAATGTAGTGTAGATGCAGCCTAAATATATAAATAGTGCCCCCTTGTAATGGAAACATAAGGGATACCTAGGCTGCCTGCCAAATGCCAACAGGAGCTGTGTGAATAACAACCTGCAGGTATGAAAGCACGGGATGAAGTAATCTCAGACCCTAAAGACCAGCAGTAATAGGGAGCTGGGCAGGGTGACAAACTGTGAGCCTTCAGATACTAATGGACAGCCTCTGTGGAACAGAAATCCACTCAGAGGGAATCAGGTGGTGAAGAAAGGAAGACTATGCCCTCCTTGAACAATCACTGCCGATGAGGGAGACAGAGCTAACATTTTCACTGATGCCATCACCATTAAAGAAGGGTTGCCATGGGCCTCTCTGGTCATCTCCCATTACACAGAGGGTCTTACCTCTGGCTAGCTTCCTCCTCACACAGCCCCTCTAGGAGTAAGACTGTGCAAATGTGACTTCTCAGGAAATGATGCCTATTGGCATTATTAAGAAGTTCCTTGTCAGACCTCATTACCAATCAGGGCCACAAGAAGAATTATGCCAGGTAGCAGAGATTACCAGTCCCCTCATTAGCAGGATACCTCTTTATACATGTGTGGTTCAAGACACTCATATGTTTATGGGTTCTCCCCTATATGTCCCTATGGAGATACTATCCCTTCTTCCAGAAGAGACTTGGAAGTGGAAGAGATAAAAATTAGCAGCACAAAGAGAGAGCAGCCTAGGATCAAGGGAATCAAAGAGCCAGGAATGGCCTGGCCCCCCTCTCCACTCCTTCCCCTGTTGCACCTGTGGTGCCAAAGATCAATTGACTAGCAGCTTCTATACCTCTGAATTACTTCTATACCTCTGAATTACTCTAGAGTGCTGGGAAGTGACATTCTACAAAGGGTGATACCGAAAACAATTTAATCTGAATAGCATAAATACTACTGTTAAGAGTCCACCTAAATTCCTGTCAACTGAGGGGAAATATTGCCATTTCAGTTTTGTGTCAGGATAATGGCGTCATTAAAAATCAATTTATTATTGATGTTATTGCACCAAGACTTTCTGGCACCACAATTTCTTTTCTACTGTAAAACCTTATTTTCAATTGCCTGTAATTTTGCATCTGCTTTGAAACCAATATGGATAGTCTCAGTCTGGGAGCAATTGTTAGTCAAACTGTAAACACATGTAATCAGTAATTTTTTAGTTATAAAAACAGAAGTTATTTTGGCTCCATTCCCCCCGCCCCCAGACACATGTATAGCCGAAGCAGCCTTGTTGCTTGAGCAGTACTGGACAGTTGATTAATTCTTAAGAGGACACTTCATTTTGTTTGTTTGGGATGGAAATATATATATTAAACAATGGCCAGAGTTTGCAGAGTATGACATTGCATGTATATTTTTGGTATTTGTGACTAAATGTGAAATGATCTGCTAAGGTTCACTCACATTTTGAATTTGATGTTGCGTTTTCCAGGACAGAAGCACAGAACATGGAAACTCATTCTTACATCTGACATTTTATTGAACATCCAAGAGGGTATACATTGTGCCTGAGATCTGAAAAGAGGGACAAGGCCTTTCTGCATGAATCAAAGCATAAATGTTTACATATCTAGGTAATTCTGTTCACTCTTCTTGTCCTGTCACAGCCAAGCTGGAAATGTAGGGGCAGAAAGAGCAGAGCTATCTAGAAATGCTAGAACTGGAAGTAAGCACAAGGCGTTATCAAGTCCTGTCTCCTCCACACGTGGCAGAACCAAGCAACATCCAGACTATCTCTGACAGTTGATTGTCAAACCTGCTCTTAAAATCTCCAGTGATGTAGATTTCACAACCTCCCTGGGCAATTAATTCCAATGTTTAACCATCCTGACAGTTAGGCAGTTTCTTCTAATGTCCAACATTAATTTCCTTTGCTGCAGTTTAAGCCCACTGCTTCTTGTCTTATTCTCAGAGATTACGGATAGTATTTTTCTCCCTCCTCCTTTTAACAGCTTTCAGGTGCCTAAAAGGTTTTTATCATGTCCCCTCTTAGTTTCCTCTTTTCCAGACTAAACAAACCAAGTTCTTCCAAGCATTCCTCAAAGCTCATAGTTTTTGCAAAGCTTCCTGTCTTTCCGATGCAATGAAATACTTTCATGCCCTTAATGTCTCTGAAAAACTGCCAACTTTCTTCAGCTGTTGTGTCTCTTAGATTTGCTTCTCTGGACTTAGTCATATCTACCAGTTCCCTGAGTCTGCTGAAATCTCTTCTTGAAATCCATTGTCTTCATTTTGCTCTTTTCCTTCTCACCATTCATTTGAATCAGGAACTCCATCATTTCATGATCACTTTTACCCAAGCTGCCTTCTACTTTCAAATTCTCAACCAGTTCCTCTTGATTTGTTAAAATCAAATCTAGAACACCGTTCCCCAAGTAGTTTTCTCCACCTTCTGAAATTAAAAAAAAATCTCCATTACATTCCAAGAACTTGTTGGATAATCTTTGTCCCGCTGTGTTATTTTCACAACAGATGTCTGACTAGTTGAAGTCCCCCATCCCCGCCAAGTCCTGTGCTTTCGATGATGCTATTTTTTTTAAGCCTCATTCACCTCTTCTTTCAGATTTGATGGTTTGTAGTCCACTACCACTAGGATATCATTCTTGGTATTTTTTACCCCTTTCATCCTTACTCAGATTGTCAATATGCTTGCTACGTACTTCCTTTATACATGGAATCCTGCAAACCTCCCATGGACCTCCTCCTTCACATTGAAGACTGTGAACCACATGACCAGAAGTCCCATGGTGGCAGTCACATGGACTGCAGCCTACACAGATTTGATCAGCTCCAGCTCCACCAGAAATTCCCCATTTGCTGCTGGTCAAATTGTGTCCTGTAACACAACAACACTGCACATTTGACGCATTATTGTTGAGGATTAGACTCACTGGCCATTTCTACATGCTAATACAGGGAGCGAAATATGCTAATGAGGCACGTATGCAAATTCCCCATGCCTCATTAGCATAACGTCATGTGATTTGGAGTCCAGAAGACCGTTCTTCCGAGCTCCAAAAATATTTGGGAAGAAAGGGCCTCTGGAAGAAGGACTTCCTTCCAGAAGCCCCCCCGGAGGCCGCACTTCTACATGGCATTTTGGAGCCCAGAAGAACGGTCTTCCAGACTCCAAATCACATGACGTCATGCTAATGAGGCACAGGGAATTTGCATCTGTGCCTCATTAGCATATTTTGCTTCCTGTATTGGCATGCCACTTCCGAAGGAAGGCCTGGCCGAACGGCCGAATCCAAAGGAAGTGGCCTGTGTAGAAACAGCCATTAGCTTTAGTGATCAGCTAGCCCTAGACTCGGGGTACATTTGCAGATCAGTCACTATTTAAATGGTGCTGCCTGTGCTTAGCTTATAGTATATGATCTAGGTTAGATATTAGGAAGCCATGATAGTCTAGCTAACTGAGGCCTAGAAGGATCTGTGCTTACCTTCTTTCCTGTCAGCAGTAATGCAAGGGGCCTGCCCAGTAAGTAGGGCATGAGGGGGGAAAGCTTGGGCAAATTAACTTTCCGTATGTAGGTTTAAGGTCAGGTTAGTAATGGTGTGTCATATCAGTCTGCGCCATCTAAAAATACCTCTCAGATATCAAAATACGCTTAAACCTTTCCTCACTTACAGGAAAGAACAGAAGATCATCTGATATATTCAGGTAAAGGGAATCAGATGGGAATTTCCCCTTGAGCTCTTTTTCAAAAAAAACAGGCTCAATTGTGTCCGGTCATCATACACATGGGGGTCTCCGCAGGTGTTCAAGATTCGGTTAGGTCAGACCCTAATTTAGTCAACATGAGGAAAAAGGGTATAAAAATCCTTTGGGAAAACCAGAAAGGGCACGCAGAAGAATGCCCAACGCGAAGCGTGTTAAGCTGTGCCAGATGGATCCGCACTGGTGGGGTGCCTATCACCCCGACTCTCTCTCTCTCGCCCCCTCCCTCCTTTGTTATATTCTACTCTTGTTACTTCTTAAAACTCTCAGCTAACTTTTTCCTTGTCTGAACCACTGCAATAACTCCCTTTTGACAGGTGGAAGCAAGCAGGTCTCCACTGCTAAAGAGTTGAAAAGGAGTCAGTGAGTATTGCATCCTGTTTGCTAAACATAGGTTAAAACCATAAGAGCAGTTAGTAAAACAATAGGTATTGCTTAGAGACATTGTTAAGTAAGATCTTTTATTGTAATCTAAGTGCTAACCGCGATATATCTGTATTGTAGTGTCTTGGTTTAGTACCGCATGTGTACTATTGTGCTATTAAATAAAACCTAGGTATTGTTAAAATCATTGTGTGTGTTCTGACTGAGAATCCCGAAAACTCACCTCTGGCCTAAGCCTGGGGCTCTGCCTCAGACTTCACCATTAACGTGGGGGAGATGCAAACCTATAATCTTCAACTTTAAGTCGCATTGGCGAGCTTAACCAGATTTATATATCTATATATCTTGCTACCTTTTGCCCGGGTCAACAACAGATGAAACGTATTTTCATCCCTGAATCTGATCAGGCCTGGGGACTCATAGCCATTTTCCATTGTGTGGGAATGGGGGCTGGGACTTCTAAAGATTAAGGAGGAAGCTTCATTAAGAAAAAAAGAAGTAGCAAGAAATGACATGTGCCGTGCCTGTGTAAAACCTCTCTAATTTGTCCTTAGCCATTCAACACTGTTTGACAGGAAAAGGGATAGACCAACAAAATTGTTTTCCTGTTTTTCTGATATATAAGCATATTCAGAGACAAAATATTCTGAAGTGCTTTATGTACCTGCTTGCCCCTATGTCCATTGAAAGTATGCATACTGCTAAGGGATCTGCTTTTCTTCTGTGAGTTGCAGACAAACTTGGAAAGGGAGACTGCAGTTGAACTGTACATTATGGTGCACGGTATAGGCCTGGTTACTCATGATTATGGCACGGATCTCACCAATCCATCACTGTTGTGGACTTCAGAAGATTTTTAAAGAAGGATTCCAAAAATGAACAATTTTCTGGGCAAACTGGACTCATCTCATAAAGAGCTACATTGTCTAAGTTCAGAATAGTTGTGATAAAAACTGTCCATTGCCAAGGATTTACTTTCTCAAGCAGTCCTTAATCATTACCCTCATGTTGAACCTTGGTTTGTTTGTTTGTTTGTTTGGGTTTTTTAAGTTAATTGTACTGAGAGTGATCTGCTCAGAAAGAAAACATTTACCAGCAGAGCCATGGAAAGTTATTAACAGTTTAGCTGAAATGTAAGATGATTTATTTATATTTTCACACATTTTCATGTACACTTTTGCCAATGTTAGGAGATGTATGAAGGAAGTAGGAATAACTGTAGCAGGAAGATTTGACCATGCAAAACCCAGTTGAGAAAATATTTATGAAAAAGTGCTCCGAAGCCAGATCACTTAGGGCAGTCTCCAGATGAAAGGAGAGGGACCAACATTAGAATGTACAAGAAGGATGCTCATCTGATGAGGTTTAGGAAAGTGACAAGAAAGAATGAAAAATTTTCCTGCTGTAAGAAAATATACTATCACGAGAAGAAAGCAGAGAGTAAGGTCCAAGTATCACTTATAGAAAGATCAGCACAGAAACCAAGACAAGCTGCAAATATAGCACTTCAGCAAGATATTTAAAATAACAATAGAAAGCTACCTCTACGCGGGTATGCTACATCAAAATAGCTTATTTCGATGTAGCAAAATTGAAATAAGCTATTTCAATGAATAACATCTATACGCCCTCCAGGGCTGGTGCCGTTGACGTTCAACGTCGACGTTGGGCAGCACTACATCGAAGTAGGCGCTTCAAGGGAGCGTCTGCACACCAAAGCGGCCCACATCGAAATAAGGGTGCCAGGAACAGCTGCAGACAGGGTCACAGGGCGGACTAGCACTTCCGGGGCAACAGCTAGCCGCTCCCTTAAAGGGCCCCTCCCAGACACATTCAGCCTGCACAGCACGCAGTCTGCAGAGCCATAGGCACACACACCCCGTGGAAGCAGTACGGACCCCCAGCAGCAGCAGCAGCAGCAGCCAGAAGTCCACACACCCTCCCCTGCAGGAGCAGTGCTTGCCCTGCTTAGTGCCATGCAGGAGGCAGCTGATCATCTTTTATTTGTGGCAGAGGAGCTGCCCCCAGGGGATGAGGAAGAAGTCCCAGACCTTGCTGCCCTCCGACCCACCCCCCGCCGCACATGCCGCTGGCTGTGGAGCTACCCCACAAGCACGGACTGGTGGGAGCGGCTGGTGCTCGGCAAGGGGGACGATGACCGCTGGCTCCAGAATTTCCGCATGAGCCGGCAGACATTCCTGGAGCTCTGCCAGTGGCTCACCCCTGCCTTACAGCACCAGGACACCTCCATGTGACGTGCCCTCACCATCGAGAAATGGGTCGGCATCGTTGTCTGGAAGCTGGCCACTCCAGACAGCTACCAATCCGTAGGGCAGCAGTTCGGCGTGGGCAAGGCCACCGTCGTGGCTGTCCTCATGGAGGTAAGAGGACCCAGGTGTAGGGGGGCCCGGGGGGAGCCCTCAGGGGAGTCCAGGGTGGAGGGCCAGGCACACCCTGCACACCCCTCACTGGTGCTCTCTCATGTCCTTCCCCTGCAGGTCGTCCGCGCAATCAATGCCCTGCTCCTCCACAGGCTCGTGTGGCTTGGGGACCCAGATGCCGCCATCACAGTGTTTGCCAGCCTGGGCTTCCCAAATTGCTTTGGGGCTCTGGATGGGACCCATATCCCCATCCATTCCCTGGAGCACAGCGAAGGACGCTTCTTGAACAGGAAGGGCTACCATTCAGTGGTCCTCCAGGCCTTGGTGGACAGCCGGGGCTGCTTCCTGGACATTTATGTTGGCTGGCCTGGCAGCACCCACGACGCCTGGGTATTCAGAAATTCGGGCCTATGCTGCCGCCTGGAGGCAGGGACCTACATCCCCCAGCGGGAGATCCCTGTGGGGGACACCACCATGCCCCTCTGCCTCGTCGCAGACACGGCGTACCCCCTCTGCCCCTGGCTCATTCACCCTTACATGGGCCATGTCACAGCCAGCCAGGAGCGGTTCAACACGCGCTTGAATCATGCGCGCCAGGTGGTCGAGCACACTTTCAGCCGCCTCAAAGGGCGCTGGAGGTGTTTCCTCACCCGCCTGGATGCAGGCCTCACCAACATCCCCCAGGTTGTGGGCGCATGCAGCGCACTCCACAACCTGGTGGAGAGCAAGGAAGAGGCCTTCTTTCAGGGCTGGGCTGTGGAGGCTGGCAGGGCTGACATCCAGCCACCTGCTGTCCCCAGTCGCCAGGTCGACCCTGAGGGGATCCCGGTCTGGGAGGCCCTGCGGGCCCATTTTGACCAGGCTGCAGGGTGAACGCTGGCAGGGCCAGCTGCAGGAGAGCCATCCACTGCACCCCGCCCATCCTCCACAACACTCCCTGCCCCCACATCCACACCACAGAGCACCCGAGAGCGCACACATCCCCACTTTTCTTTGAAATAAATGGAAATGTTGTTTCAAACCAAACAGTGCAACCTCTTATTAATAATTTAGAAAAAAAGGGGGGAACTATTTACATGGGGGGGCAGCTAGCAGAACAGAACAGGGGTCCAACACAAACTATTTACAAATGGGGGATATGTACAAAGGAGGGGGGGGGACCACGTCCTTGGCCCCGCACCCTAATGTCCAGCACCCGGTGTTGGAGGGCGCGACCCTCGCCTTGGCCGGAGCCCTGGGCGAGGCTGGGTGGGGGCTGGGAGAACCGGCAAATACGTCCGGCCAGTGTCCGCAAGCCCCAGGGTGGCTGACAGTGGAGGGACGGCAGGCGGAGTGGTGGGTGGAGCGGCGGGTGGCGCAGCGGGTGGCGCGGTGGGGGGGCCAGGTGTTGCACTATGCACTCAAAGGTGCGCATGAAGGCCCCCCAAGCCTCCTGGCGCCAGGCCAGCGCTCGCTGTTGGAGCTCCAGCCACTGCTCCTCCACCCGCAGGCGCCACTCCGACACCTCCAGCTGATGCCGGAGGGTCGTGAGCAGCTGGGGGTCCGTGGCCGTCCTCGGGTGGCTCCGCCGTCGGCCTCGTCCTGGGGCTGGTTGGTGCTCCACTGAGGGGCTGGCCTGCTGGGATGGTCCTGGTGGGCTCTCTGGGATGACGGACAACTCTCCGGTGCTCTCTGGGACCTTTGATGGTGCAGCTGCGGAACACAGGGGGGAAGAAAATTGGAGACAGCCGTTAGTGTGGGCCCTGACCCGTGGCCCTTGTCCCCCCACCCCTCTGCTGCTGGTTGCCCATCCCCGTCCCCGGGAGATGCTGATGATGATGATGGGTGTTCCACGCCCCCCGGGGGACCCTAGGTTCTGTTCCCCCCATCCCCAGGGATGGGGCATGTCACTGTCCTGCTGGGGGGCAGGAGCTGATGCACTCTTCTGAGGGACATGCCACTGCTGTCCTTGGGGCCATGGTCATCTGGGCATGTGGAGGGCCCTGGTCATGTCTCTTGTCCCCACCCCTTAACCCCGGGGGTGTGCACCGGGGGGGGGTACATACCTGACGGTCCGCTCCCACAGTCAGGGGACACCCACTGGGCAGAGGCCCTGCTAGAGCTCCAGGAGGGGAGGGCAATGTGCAGCCCCCCCATCACTGGAGGAGTCCCTCTCCTCCTCCTCTGGCATCCCAGGGGTGGGCTCCTGGGGGGGCCCCTGGGGTTCAGGGCTTGCCTCAGGGCAGACTCCATCTCCGGGGCCTGCTGGGGCTCGTTGGCCAAGGTGTCAAGAGTGGCCGGGGGGGAGGAGGTGTACCGGTGGCCCAGGATGGCCCTGAGCTCCCTGTAAAAGGGGCAAGTGGCAGGGGCAGCCCCAGATCGGCTGGCCACATCCCGGGCCCAGGCATAAGCCTGCCACAGCTCCTTAACCTTACTCCTGACGTGGTCAGGAGTGCGGGCAGGGTGACCCCAGGCAGCCAGGCCCTCGGCCAGCCGAGCGAATGCATCCGCGTTCCGCCTCTTGCTCCCCATTACCTGGAGCACCTCCTCCTCGCTCCAGAGCCCCAGCAGGTTCCAGATCTTTGTATTCTTTCCAAGATGTTCAAATAAGTTCAAAAATTCCAGGTCACCAGGCAGCCCTGTCTGCTGGGCTTCTAGTTGGCTGCTCTGTTGAGAGGACTGTTCTCTTGGGACTGCCTGGATGCTCTCTGTCAACAGAGAGGATCAACAGAGTGGTTCTCTTTCATGTGTGGTGACAATGTGTTAAAAATTTTGTTGGAAGATATGTCCCAGTGGTAACTTCTGTCAACAGTCACTGTAGCGTAGACATAGCCAAAGTGTTTTAGGTACAGGGGACCCATATAACTTTATGGAGTTATTCTATTTTCTCTGCAGCATCGTTTATCAACTGTATCAACTTGGTTTTCATTTTATTTGATTACATTTTTTGTTCTTCTCTAACTTTAGGAAAATGTATCCCAAAGTTTGTGTAGCCTCAGGGTATTCTGCCTTGCTCAGCTGGAAGTCTGCCAAAGGTAAAACTCCACAGAGCAAACTGGCTGTAAATTTCACTTCTGCTGGGTGCGGCACATGCAGCCAACCAGAATTTGACCAAAAAATGAGTAGTTCTGTCTGGGGACAGATGTGTCCAAATTGGCATTTAATGGCATTCAGTGTATCCTGCCTGAAGCCTCTACTGGTAGAGCTCCCATGAAGTGTTCTGACAAACTAATCCAAGAAGAATACTCAAAGAAAGGGTATAGTAGGAATATTTTGTCCTCTCCCTATGTTAAAGTAGACTGAACTTTTAAGGGGAAATGCTACGACTACTTCTCTCTATCAGCAGGCATGAATTTGATCCAGTATGTTCCTCTGGATCCACCCCTTTCCTAGTTTCTTCCTTCTCACACCCCTTTATTTCTCTGGTTTTTTGTCACACTGTTCTATTGACAGACATTTAGAGCATCTCTGCTGCTTTACTGAAATTCTATGCTTTGTGCCACAGACATATTTGACAGGCGATGCAGACAACCCTATGTCATTTTTCCTGGCCTGATGATCATTATCAAGACTTTATATTCCAAATAGTATCCTACATGAAGTTCTCTTGTTTTTGGGAGTGAAGAATACTCCTGCCCCCATGATAATCCTTCCACATTCTCTGGAGGACAGTTGCATATGGCCAGCTCCTGTGTCCCATATTTGGACCAACCAATCGATTACCCCTTCCCCAGGCTTTTTGGCAAACTCCTCCTGAATCTTTCTCAGTTCAGCTGGCTCATAGCTACGAGTAGTAACTCGAGTGAGCCGCCGAGTCCCCTTCTTGCTACTGCCTGTCTCTTCCACTTCCTCCTCCTCTTCGGGGGTGAGATCCTTTTGGTAGGTAACAACAGGTCTCATATGGATGGGCGGGGGGTGTTCTCTATCTCATGGGAGAGGTTGGTGGAACACTCATCCTCTGAGGAATCCCAAATGTACCCATCCCACTCCCCCGGGTCTAGCCAGAGAGCAGCCTCTACCTTAACTCTATTAATGTTCCTAGGTTTCCTCTCTAACCTTGCTCTCCGCTCTGCTCCTTCCTTCTTTATCAGTGGCACAAGGCGCTGCTCTAGTTGGCACACATCCTTGCGTACCCGGGTGTCTAAATTCTGGCATCACTGCTGTAACTTGTCTCTCTCCCTCTGTACTTCTTCCAATTCCACTTCCATTTCCCAATGACTTCCTACATGCTGCCTGTAATGCACTCTTTAATAGCCAGATATAGGCTCCTTTCCCTTTCCCTTTCTTTAACCTACATGCCTTCCTCCATGTAAAAAACTGTGACCACAGTTCCTCTATATTACCCCAGTTCTCTTCTAACATTTCCTTATCCCACTTAGGGTCGCCCCAACCTTCCTGGGCAAAACTCTTTTCTAGCTTACTGAAATCAGTGCTTATCGTGACTGGCTTCATGTTACTGCATTATAAACTGATAACACAAATCCTGCAAACGAGTACGCCAATTTCTGTTAGCCGATGGTTGGGTAAGATACCACCTATGCCCCTATTTTCAGCCGAGTCTTTAACTGCTAAGACAGACAGCCCCTTCTCAGCAGGCAGCCTGACGGATGCCCCAAGGTCCTAACACCCAAGTCTTTAACTGCTAGGACAGGAAAAGTCCCTTCGCAGCGGCCAGCCAGGACAGGCTGACCGGTGCCCCAACAGTTGCACTGAGAGCTTCCCACACCCGAGTCTTTAACTGCTAGGGCAAGAAGGTCCCTTCGCAGCGGGCAGCCAGGGTGGCTGACGGGTGCCCCAGAGAATCCGTCCCGTGGAGGCGGCAAGACTCAGCACTCAGCTCTCAGCACTCTCTTACCAACGACCAGGCTAATTACAGCTGAAAAGCAACTGGGTTCTTTGTTTTGTGTTGGGCTTGCACAGTAACAGGGACAGTCAGGTTACAGCTTAACCAGTTACTTATTTATTGACTAAGGAGACTTAACTCTTATGGTTACCAGATTACCAGATATATACTTTGCTGCAAACTTACAATATTTATAGTTCTTTACAAAGATTACAAGGTTTACACTTTGTTCTTTAGTTGTCAATAGCTAGCATGTAACAATTCATAGATCTATTATTGAATGTGCACAAAGAAAAAAAAAGGAAAGCAATACATTTCACAGGTCTTATTCTCACCCCTGCATTACCAACGTGGCGTGGCCAGCGTTTCACTCAATCCCACGGGAAGAAGCAATAAATAACGAGGACCTCGGGAGACAACGACCCTCCTGACCAGCAGGTAGAGGTAATTGGAGCTCAATTAGAGGGGCTGCCATACCCTTACTTTTCCCCATTGGGTCACGTATGCTTCTTCCTTATCCAAAAGGTGCCAATTGAATTAACTCGTCTCAAGACACTGGTTCTCACGGGGCTGGTTCACACCTGTGGGGTGGAGATAATTTTAGGGCATTCTTTCTTTTTGGGCCGGAGATTTTTCCTCCGTCTGGGACGTTTGCGTAGGCGAATCAACTGATGGTAATTAACCAAGGACAGTCCAAGGCCCGGCTGTTTATTAGCCCATTGTCTCTTGTTGCAGCTCCCGAGCATCAAAAAGACTGTGCCTGAGATAAGCACATCTGCGCTCTCGGGCATTCCAGGGCTGAGCTGTTGCTTTTTAACCCTTCGGTGCTCTGAAGCACCCAGGAGAAACAAGATGGAGTAGAGAAAAAGGGTGGGTTCTGTCTGGCTACATGGCTTCATGTCAGAATTAGAAAACTATATGCAAAAATAACACCACAATCTGTAAGTCCAGCTTTCTTGATAAAGAGACTGCACTGCAGTACTTGTATTGGGGAATTGAAATGTATTAATCAGAGTACATCCATGCTCACTGAAAGCATCTGCTGGTCCCTGCATCCTCTTCCCTCCAGTCCTTCATCAGCTGGCCCCACTCAGCAGTTAAATCTGGAATCATCATCTAATTTCTGTCTGGGGGTGCACATTCTTTAATCAGGTCTGTTTTAGCCAGGGGAAATTTATTGTTAGTATGCAGCTGCTACAACAATCACTGCAATTGACCTCTATTCTGGGTAAAATGGGTTTTTCTAATGATATTGGACCAGCCCATAATGCCATGCTTCATTCCAAAGGTAAGGGGGTGGTCCATTGTTCTCATGTTGGGCTATGTTCTGACACCTCTATATTGAATAGTACAATACCACACAAGCAATCCCAACTGAAATCAGTGTTATCAGAGTGAGGTACGACTCACTATGAGTAAAGGCGGCCCAATCTTGCCTGTGATGGCTACATATTCTTTATACATTTTAAAAGGTAAATGAAAGGCTGTATTCTAAATAGTGCATTTTGGAAAGGAGATTTTATTCCCTGCCTGTTGCCATCTCATCCTTCCAATGCAGCATGTTACAGACAGGCACTGTGTTTTCTCTGTCATAGAGGATTTTATTTTTTCCCACTTTGGGGCCCAAAACTGAGACAAGTTGAGCACTCACTATTTCAAAGAGAGTCTGGAGAGCTCAGTACTGTTCAGGAGGCGTTTAGTATCTCTTGGGGTGAGCCCTTTCTTTGATATTTTCCTTGATCTGAAATGAAAAACTCTTTGTTTGATTTGTCAGATTTGTTTGGTCTGAAATGAAAACAAACCTAGACTGAAGAATATGTTTTACTCCATGAGAACAAACATAAAAATGTCTTTCCTGTCAATTGCAATCATCCTTTGTCATAGCTTGGGGAGGTTCTTCACCTGGAATAACACCTTGTGCCTAGGTAATGACTTTTGTCTTGCCTGTTTATGTCCTCCTGCTTGTATATCAGTCTGTGCTGTGATTCTCTGTGTTATATTTGTACAATTACATTTTTTCATACATTATTCAAAGAAGAACCTGGCAGATGTTCAAGGAGCAGATTCATACCACACCAGATTTATACAGGAGGAGAATTGCTGCATTCTGATTTGTATATTTAATATATATTTTTGAAAGTCATCATATTTTGATATTGGAATTAGGGGGTTTAACATTGTATCATTTTGCAGATGTCTGTTCCATACACACAGTAATTATCTGTGAATTTGATCCTCACCAGCATGAATACACAGTCAAGAAATTGAAAACAATCACCCCTCTAGGCATGAAATTGTTCTTCTGTGAAAGGAGTTGTACTGGAGGGTTGCCACACTGTCAGCAGTTCAGAAGAATACAGGCCAAGATGATCTCGTGTTTTAGCCAAAATGCTCCCCAAGGATGGGAAGGCCCTGCAGTGAAATTAGAATTAAAGGGGTTTATTTGATGTCTTTTACTGCTTATCTAACACTGTTTTGGTCTAGCAGGGAAATGAAGCTGCCCATAAAGGCTAGCTTGACACAGAGCAAGAGAGAAAGAGGAAAAGGAGGAGAAACAAGACAGGAAAAATGTCCTGAGTTCTGTTGTGGTGCTGTTGTTAGAACACCACTTAGGCTGCATCTACACCAGCAAGTTCTTTAGGAAAATCCAGTGCTTCTTCAAAAGATACACAGAATGCATGCTTTCAATCTGAAATTAAAAGAACACAGCTCTTCTTCCAGAACTCCTCTTCCACTTCCAGATCAGGAAGAGCCCCTCCTTTCTAAAGTTTCTTTAAAAGAAAAGAAAAAAAAACATTTGTAGACATTCTGTGGGCCCTTTTTTCAAAAGAGCAGTCCTCATGGCACTGGATTTTTTGATCCCTGGCCCCTCCTGTTGAAAGACTGGAGTCGGTGTGGATGCTCTCTATTGCAAGAGCAGATTGATTTTTTGATCTTTTTTTTGTGAACATGCTGTTTCAAAAGAAGCTTTTTCAGAAGAGATCTTCCAGAAGAACTTTTGAAAGATCGCAGTAGTGTAGATGTAGCCTAAGAGAAAAGGGGAAGATACTTATTTAAACCCAGTGGGAAGATCTGTTATTTCTTAAAGCTGTGCATGGACAGGGACAGCTGAACTTCACTGGGATTTTTATAAAGCCTCCTTCTTTATGAAACTGTTCTTTATTGTGGTGGCAGAACAATAAACATAACTGTGTCTACTAGAATGGAGAAAACATCCTTCCCAAAATATAGATAGTAGAAAGGTAAACTGGGTGCCTTTTACAGATATAGAAGGATGAACATGAAGAACAAGCACACTAACATTTACGCAAAGAAGACAAAAAAGGTCAGGAACATATGTATCTGATGCTCTGTATTATGCAAGATGGGATATGAATTTGCTCCATGGTTAAAAATCCAAAACGGACCCAAAAATAAGTTGGTGTGCATCTTCTGGGTCCCGTTATACAGTAGCCAAAAATCTCTTGATCAAGTCTAAAATATTTTTCTTTAAAAAAATCCAAATTTACCATTTTTGGCCACCTCTGATATTCTCATATCCAAAGCAAACCTTAGCCCTAACTGCAGAACTGTCCCTAGGGTATAGCAAATTGGGGCAACTGTATTTTGGGGCGGGGGGGGGGGGCATGGACTAGCACAGCACTCCTGGAATTGATGTATTCATCATTTCCACAACAGGCACCACACCATCCAAGGGACATCCCTGTCTAAATGCTCTCAGCCATGAAATTGACTTAAGCCTCACTAAAAGGAGAACACACCTGCTGTGTCATCTCTTATAGCTTTTCTTTCTGCTTCCTTGGGTGATAATTCTTGCAGCTATCCATCCTCCTATGTGACATTCCTTTCTATAGGGACTTCCTTTTCTGTAATAGCTTTCCTCTTTTGTCATTCTCTGACATTATTTCCTATTTCCCCTGTAAATATAACTCCTATTTCCATTCTTCTGTCCCTTTGATATTTTTTACATTTCCCTATGAAATCTTTCAGGAAACAATATGTCCTCAAACAAGTGATCCCCTCTCAGATGGATTATGCTTTTCCTCGAGCTGCATCTGTACTGTATCAGGACAGGAGAATGAAAAATGTCACGTCACTACCCCTCCACACCTCCCTGACATTGTGGAGTTGGTCAGGACATGCCCGACATCACCCTCAAGGGAAGTGGAGCAATGCAGCCCTGGCCCGCTCCCCTGACTCCCAGCTGCATCACTCCACTTGCTACCACCAGTGGAGGGTGGGGCGCAGTTCCATCCCTTCTCCCACAGCATAGGGCCTGGGACAGCTCTGCTCACCAGCTTTTGTCCTCCACGGCATCTGGGGGGAGTACGTGTCCCTTTATGCCCCCTCTGTCTACCCTGGTTTCTCCCAACTTACCTAGGGTACATGACCTTTATTACTACATCTACATTTACTGCTTGCCTACCTGGAGCCTGACCCCCAGTAACAAGCAACCATTTGGAGCAGATCCAAAATTAGCACACCCAGTTCCAGAAACTTCTGCGTGCAGAGTGCTAAATGTGCATGACAATAATGATCAAGACAACTCTCTCGCATCCCCTCCTAAAGTCTCCCTCTTAGCCACATGGGTGACACCTTCAGTTAAGTTCATGGCATTCATCATTTTGCCTGCCCAGAATGCAATAATTTTTGAATAAGCATCCACTCAGTTCCCAAATTTCCCTGAATGGAACCATACTGATTTGGGTGACAACCAAAAAGAGGGAAATTAATTTAGCATCTCTTTGGCAGAACCACAGCTTCAAGCACCTCTGCTTTGCCTAGGGATCAAAAACTGGTTCATGGCTGCCACTAACCCCTTCAATACAGCAGTACCCATACCATCTCTGCTACCTTTTCCAGGCCTAAAGCAGAGCTATATGAAAGCTCACAAACTTGTCCCGCTCAGAAACAGAAGTTGGATGAATAAAAGATATTGCCTCCACCTTTTCTCTCTGTTTATCCCCCAGTGGAGTTTTACATTAATGACTTATCTCTGGAGACACAGCAGAGAAGTCATACCAGGAGAGGAAAAAGGGTCAGGGGGTGGAAAGGAGGAAGAAGCACTAGTACAAGGCTTCTCACATGGAGGACATAGGGAACCAATGGCCTGGGGAAACAGAGGCCCTGAAATGGGGAGGAGCAGAAAAGGGAAAAGGCAAAAGGCAAAAGGGAGATGCAGCCCCTGGCATGTGGGCTATAGAGGCACATAGAGGCCTAGCTAACAGGACAATGGACATGGGGGGAAATGGGAGCACACAGAGACAGGCATGAGAAAGTCAGTGGGGTAAGTTGCAGAGAACCCCAGAAATAGTATTGCTGGGAGCTTGTGTGGCAAATGGAGGGATGCAAGGAGCCCTTAGTTTGTGCAAGGAGCTCAGCCTACACAAGTTCAAAGTATATGCCCAACAGTAGGGCCACAGAGTCATTCAAGCCACATAAATTTCAGAAGCAATGCAAATCACACTGCATAGGAATCCCCACATCTATGGCAGGCAAAGCTCTTTCGATATATACAGATACCTTCTTCAGGTGGGCAACTGAATGCAGTTGGAACCCTCCAGACTTCAAATCTCTAAATCAGAGCATATTACCACACTACAACCCAGGGGTCCGCAATCTTTCTGAGACCAAGTGCCAGCATTTGACCTTTTGACCTCTATGTACCGTCCGAGCGCCGGTGATACTTTTAAAAGTCACTAATAGACCTACTTACAGCAGCTTCATTACTAAACAAATTAAGATGCAGAGTTTTACTGTTTTGGTGGTGGTTGGTGGCATTGGCTGATTTTTTGTTAATGTACAGGCGACATGGCTTTGGGCAAGCTCCCAGCTACATGTGTGAGGAGGAGCGGGGCTCAGCTCCTACCTCACGCACCAATGAAAATCAACTCACATGCCACTCTTGGCACATGTGCCGGGGGTTGCTGACCATCACCATCATACCTTAGCATCTTCTAGTGCTGCATTAATAGAGCAACTAGCATTTGTCTCATGTGGCTCATTTCTTCTTTCCCTTACTCACTTTCACAGGGCAGCTGTGTGTGGATTTTTAAAAATCTGTTTTTGTGTTTGGATGGCTGGTTATGTGATCTGATTACAGACGTACAGATTGGTACAACATTGTAATTTTCCATGCCCTAAAGTCTGCACATGCTAAGATGCCGGCTTTCCCATGCCAGTGGAAGTTAAAGCAACTGAAATATCAGTTTTAATTCCTACTGCTTTTTTATTAGCCTTCCTTTTCTTTCACTTTTAACAAAATGGTGTTTTAAAAGCCAGATTCATTACTGATGCAATCCTATTTACATCAGGACAGCTAACCAAAAGGAGCATTTGATCTATAGGCCTCAAATATGCATCCAAGAGATTCTCTCATTTCTATGATGGGCGATTAAATAGAGAGGTACATAATTAACCACTATGGCAGTGAACCTTTGGGCTTTAAATAACAATAATCATGGTATGGCTAATGACTTTTTTCTGAATTAATTGAGAGCTAACACTGAAATATCCAAATTAATAGCAACATTTAAAAAACTTAACAGTGTTCTGTTAACATCTATCAGATGTAAACGTATTTACGTCAAGACACATCATTAATAAATCATAAAGCAAAGCAGTGTACGACGAGCAACAGTGTAAAAAGGCTGAAAAGTAGGGCAAGGAATCAAAGAGGCTGTGCTGTGCTGTGGAATCAGTCCATGGAGTGCTTCCCCTCTGTACCCTATATGAAAACACCAGGCTGCATTACTTTTCCCTTGTGGTTTCTGTGCAGTATGAGACACCCTTCTAGGGAGTCATGGGTAGCAGTTGCAGCCTGCGTGTGTCTCAGTTGTGTGGCAAGCATCAGGTTGTGGTGGTACTGAGAGGGCACTGTGGCCTCAGAGCTGGTGCACAGCAACAGGACTTTTATGCGACAGGCCTGGCTGCCTGTGGATCCTTGAGAAATTATGGCATTGGTTAGCGGAATTCTTGCAATTTTGAACAGGAGCCAAACATCTTCCACCTATAGAATGATTCAGACGGAGGTCTATCCAGGGCAATTTCATACAGGTTTGTGCCCCATTAGTCTTTCTGGGCATATCATGGATGCAGAGGAAAATCTACCTCATCAGAATTAGTTCTATTTGTACATGATAGAAGGACAATTGCAAACGTTTAAAACACAATTAAAGTTATTAGGTGTCTACTCATAACACCTTTTTTATTGCCTTCAGAAATCCTTACGCTTAGTTCCTCTGCCAGTTTTCTATGAAGTCAGTGGAGTTGGGCAACTACTATTTGATCTACACCCAAGATGGAACATAGGTTTATTAAGGTATTTTTGGATGCTGGATTTGAGAATAATGATTTAGTCTGATAAGGATATCTCACACCAAATGGTCACTGTGTTTTACTGATCTATGGTTTGGTGTTAATAGCGTAGTTGCAAATATACAGCATTTCATGAAAACATATTTCTGCTTATATGCCTCAACCTGAGCAAATACTTTCTCTGTTTGGTGTGGTCTCCAGGGCTGTTTGCCTCTGAGATTTTGTTATCAAGTTTTGTTAGCTATAATTAACATTTTAGAATTAAGTCTGTGGTTTTGTCAGGGTAAGCATTAGAAGAATGAACTCCAGAATTTCCTTCCTTAATTATGAATTTCAAAAGAGATAGAGATAGTGAGCTTAAAATTTTACACGTGTGAGAAATATTCATTCATATGAATAGTCCTCTGATTATTCAATGACTAAGAGCTTATAGGATACACAAAGACTGAAACAATGACTCCAAACTAATTCATATGACAAAGATGTGAGCCTCAATACTTCATATAACATCAACAAGCATTTTGCCTATGACTTTGGTGGGAAGAAATTTTAGCCTACGGACCAAGGAGAAAAATCAGTAAATGACCATATTTCATAATATCACATAATTCAAGCCAATAAACATTAAATATATATAAACAAAAGTAACATATATGTTTTCAAATATTGCTCTTCCACTAATGGAAGATCCAGAAGCCTGTTGAACTTCAGAAAGAATGTCTCTTCTGAGATGGGAAAGGAAATAACAGACTACAAACAACCCAACCAAAAATAGAGAGACTTCAAATCATAAGAACATAACATAAGAACATAAGAATGGCCATACTGGGTCAGACCAAAGGTCCATCAAGCCCAGCATCCCATCTGCCGACGGTGGCCAATGCCAGGCGCCCCAGAGAAGGAGAACAGAAGACAAGTGATTTATCTCCTGCCATCCATCTCCTGCCCTTGTTATGAAGGCTAGGGCACCATACTTTATCCCTGGCTAATAGCCATTTATGGACCTGACCTGCAAAAATTTATCAAGCTCTTTTTTAAACCCTAATAGAGTCCTGGCCTTCACAGCCGCCTCGGGCAAGGAGTTCCACAGGTTGACTGTGCGCTGTGTGAAGAAAAATTTCCTTTTATTAGTTTTGAACCCACTACCCATCAATTTCATTTGGTGTCCCCTAGTTCTTGTATTATGGGAAAAGGTAAATAATTTTTCTATATTCACTTTCTCCACACCATTCATGATTTTATATACCTCTATCATATCGCCCCTCAATCGCCTCTTTTCCAAACTGAAAAGTCCCAGTCTCTCTAGCCTCTCCCCATATGGGACCCTTTCCAAGCCCCTAATCATCTTAGTCGCCCTTTTCTGAACCTTTTCTAATGCCAATATATCTTTTTTGAGGTGAGGAGACCACATCTGCACGCAGTACTCGAGATGTGGGCGTACCATAGTTTTATATAGGGGAAGTATGATCTCTTTTGTCTTATTATCGATCCCTTTTTTAATAATTCCTAACATCCTATTTGCCTTACTAACTGCCGCTGCACACTGCGTGGATGTCTTCAGAGAACTATCCACTATAACTCCAAGATCCCTTTCCTGATCTGTCGTAGCTAAATTTGACCCCATCATGTAGTACGTGTAATTTGGGTTATTTTTTCCAACATGCATTACCTTACACTTACCCACATTAAATTTCATTTGCCATTTTGCTGCCCAATCACTCAGTTTGCTGAGATCTTTTTGTAGTTCTTCACAATCCCTTTTGGTTTTGACTGTCCTGAACAACTTGGTGTCATCTGCAAACTTTGCCACCTCACTGCTTACCTCATTTTCCAGATCATTGATGAACAAGTTGAACAGGATCGGTCCCAGGACTGAGCCCTGGGGAACACCACTAGTTACCCCCCTCCATTGTGAAAATTTACCATTTATTCCCACCCTTTGTTTTCTGTCTTTTAACCAATTCCCGATCCATGAAAGGACCTTTCCTCCTATCCCATGACCACCTAATTTACATAAAAGCCTTTGGTGTGGGACCGTGTCAAAGGCTTTCTGGAAATCTAGGTATATTATGTCCACTGGGTGCCCCTTGTCCGCATGTTTATTAACCCCTTCAAAGAATTCTAATAGATTAGACAGACACGACTTCCCTCTGCAGAAACCATGCTGACTTTTGCCCAACAATTCGTGCTCTTCTATGTGCCTTGCAATTTTACTCTTTACTAGTGTTTCTACTAATTTGCCTGGTACTGATGTTAAACTTATCGGTCTATAATTGCCAGGATCTCCTCTAGAGCCTTTTTTAAATATTGGTGTTATATTGGCCGTCTTCCAGTCATTTGGTACCAAAGTGGATTTAAAGGATAGGTTACAAACCACTGTTAATAACTCCGCAATTTCACATTTGAGTTCTTTCAGAACCCTTGGGTGAATGCCATCTGGTCCTGGGGACTTGTTACTATTCAGCTTATCAATTAATTCCAAAACCTCCTCTAATGTCACTTCAATCTGAGTGAGTTCCTCAGATTTGTCGCCTAAAAAGGCTGGCTCAGATTTAGGAACCTCTGTAACATCTTCAGCCGTGAAGACTGAAGCAAAGAAATCATTTAATCGCTCCGCAATGGCACTGTCTTCCTTGATCGCTCCTTTTATATCTTTATCATCCAAGGGCCCCACTGCTTTTTTAGCAGGCTTCCTGCTTCTAATGTATTTAAAAAACATTTTACTATTGTTTTTTGAATTTTTGGCTAGCTGTTCCTCAAACTCTTTTTTGGCTTTTCTTACTACATTATGACAGTTAATTTGGGAGTGTTTATGTTCCTTTCTATTTTCCTCACTAGGATTTGACTTCCACTTTTTAAAAGCTGCCCTTTTCTCTCTCACTGCCTTTTTAACATGGCTGTTTAGCCATGGTGGTTCTTTGTTAGGTCTCTTACTGTGTTTTTTTATTTGGGGTATACATTTAAGTTGGGCCTCTAGTATGGTGTCTTTAAACAGTTTCCATGCAGCTTCCAGGGATTTTAGTTTAATTACTCTACCTTTTAGTTTCTGTTTAACTAGCTTCCTCATTTTAGTGTAATTCCCCTTTTTGAAATTAAATGCCAGAGTGTTTGACCGCTGCGGTGTTCTTCCCAACACAGGAATATTAAAAGTTATTATATTGTGGTCACTATTTCCAAGCGGTCCAGTAACAGTTACCTCTTGGACCAGATCCTGCGTTCCAGTCAAGACTAGATCGAGAATCGACTCTCCCCTTGTGGGTTCCTGTACTAGCTGCTCCAAGAAGCAGTCATTTAAGGCATCAAGAAATTTAATCTCTGAATCCCGTCCTGAGGTGACATGCACCCAATCAATATGGGGATAATTGAAATCTCCTATTATTACTGTGTTTTTTATTTTGATAGCCTCTCTAATCTCCCTCATCATTTCAGCATCACTATCACTGTCCTGGTTAGGTGGTCGGTAATATATTCCTAATGCCATATTCATATTAGAGGAATGAATTGTTATCCATAATGATTCTATGGAACATTTTGATTCCTTTAGGATTTTTACTTCATTTGATTCTATATTATCCTTCACATATAGTACCACTCCGCCACCCGCACGACCTGTTCTGTCTTTCCGATATAATTTATATCCCGGTATGATAGTGTCCCACTGATTGTCCTCATTCCACCATGTTTCTGAGATGCCTATTATGTCAACTTCCTCCTTTGATATGAGGTACTCCAGTTCACCCATCTTATTAGACAGACTCCTAGCATTAGTGTAAAAGCATGTTAGAAAACTACCACTATTTATATGTCCGCCTTTCACAGACGTGGTGGATTTTTTTATGCACGATTGTTTCACATCTGATCTTGCCCATATATTATTTCCCACATTCCCTATCTGACTAACTTCTAGGGAATCCCTGTCTATGGAGCCTCGTGTAAGAGAAGTCTCCGTCCGATCCAGGTGCTCCCCCGCACCAATCGGCTTTCCCCCACCTCTTAGTTTAAAAACTGCTCTATGTCCTTTTTAATGTTTAATGCCAGCAGTCTGGATCCACCTTGATTTAGGTGGAGCCCATCCTTCCTGTATAGGCTCCCCCTACCCCAAAAGTGTCCCCAGTTCCTAATAAATCTAAACCCCTCTTCCCTACACCATCGTCTCATCCACGCATTGAGACTCTGAAGTTCTGCCTGTCTATCTGGCCCTGCGCGTGGAACTGGAAGCATTTCAGAGAATGCCACCAAAGATGTTCTGGATTTCAGTCTCCTTCCTAGTAACCTAAATTTGGCCTCCAGAACATCTCTTCTACCCTTCCCTATGTCATTGGTACCAACATGTACCACGACGACCGGCTCCTCCCCAGCACTGCCCATAAGTCTGTCTAGATGCCTCGAGAGATCCGCAACCTTCGCACCAGGCAGGCAAGTCACCATACGGTTCTCCCGGTCATCACAAACCCAACTATCTATATTTCTAATGATGGAATCCCCCACTACTAAAACCTGCTTCTTCCTAACAGCTGGCGCTCCCTCCCCCGGAGAAGTATCCTCGGCACGAGAGGATACAACATCACCCTCTGGAAGGAGGGTCCCAACTACGGGATGGTTTCCCTCTGCTCCCCTTGACTGCTCTCCTTCCCTGAGCCTTTCATCCTCCGTAACAGCCTCAGGACTGTCAGATTGGAGGTGGGACAGCCCTACTATGTCCCGGAAAGTCTCATCCACAAACACCTCTGCCTTCCTTAGCTCCTCCAGTTCAGCCACCCTGGCCTCCAAAGCACGCACTCGGTCTCTGAGGGCCAGGAGCTCCTTGCATCGAGCGCACACATACGCCACCCGCCCACAGGGTAGGTAGTCATACATACTGCACTCGACACAATAAACAGGATAGCCCCCACTCTGCTGCTGGGCTTCTGCCTCCATTTCCTACTCTAGTTATATACGAGGGTTAATTAAATGTTTCAGATAGAGGTTGTTATAAAGGATTTAGTTTAAGGGCAACAGAAGTAAGTCACTGGCTCCCTCCAAGCTCCCCCTCTCAACTCCCCTCTCCAAACTCCCTCCTGTTAGCACGCACCCTGTTTGCCAGCACCCGGTCGCAAAGCTCCCTGGTCGCTTACTAGCAGGGTTTAAGTGCTCAGCCTCCCTGATAGCTCCTCCCTCTGCCTACAGCTCAGCCAATCAGCACACGGTGTTTCAATTCAAACCTAATCAGCTTCCAACTGCCTGCCTGCCTGCCTGAGCACACAGCCTTTCAAACAAACAAACACACACTCAGCTCAGCACTCCAAACAAACAAACTCCAAACTCCAAACAAACACACAAGCCCAAAACCTCCAAATATAAGCAGCCACTTACCCCAAGGTGCTTTAGTTTGCTCCTTCCTTCCTTCTCCTCCTCCAGGAGAGCCTCTCCAAACTCCCTCCTGTTAGCACGCACCCTGTTTGCCAGCACCCGGTCGCCAAATCAGTTTGTGATGAAGATATTATGAGGCCACAGGGGCTTGTCAAATTAAGGATTAAAAATTAGGTAGATACAGGACCTTGGGCAGCTTAATGGTTAGCATACCATCTGTCCTGTCTAGCCTCAGTTCTTAAAACCAGGTGAGGGGGTGGTGGGAAGAGAAGTAGGAGTATACAAGCCTGTCCTCTCCACCTCATCCCAGCCCAAGGTACTGTGTGTGTCAACCCCTGAACAGAAAGTGAGGGTTCCCCTCACAGCAGGGAGTCAAAATATACTGCCCTGGTCTATCTCCTACCTGCCTGTTCCATTTGGCCATGGCCCCTTTAGTCCAATCAACTGAGCTTTCTATAGGGTTCAGTCCTGGGTCCAGTGAAGCACCATGGTATAGTCCCAGGCTCCTTTGGGCAAGGTAGCCACATGCTGGTGAGGACAAGTCTTACAGTGTCGCTGGGGTCCATTCAGTTACCTCTGGTGTGGGAAGTTTCTGCACAGTCTTCATTAGCTAGGGAGTCTGTGCTTAATTCCAGGTGACTGCCCTAGCTAATAAGCCAGTGCTTCATCCCATCTGGCAGTGAAACAGCTGGTTTTTGTCTTTTCACCAATCAGCCCTGAAATGAGCCAGACTATCTTCTTTTCTGCTCCCTCCAGGCCTGGCTTTGGCTGCAGGTATAACAGAGATAGGCTACCTGGGCTCAAAGGTTCTCTTTTACCCACTCATTGCAGGTGTGTGGTTTTCACGCTTCACCAGAAAGGTGCACACATTACTGAACAGCTCCATCAATTTGCAAGAGTTAGGAGATGGTAAAAATGGACATGTCAGTCAACACTAAATGGAGCCCCTAAAAACAACATCCAAACCTGGGAATGCATCTCAGTATTTTGGTATGTTTCAGAGCAAAGTTATTTATTGGGAAAAAGGTAACCAGTCTACATACATTTGTTTATTATCCCTGACAAATTAAAGCAGACTGCACAGCCATAAGGCTACAAAAAGATAAACTGATAGTTGTAATTACCACAAAGACATCCATTTATTCTGGGGCCCAATTAACTTAAGATGTGTCTACACTACAGAGTTCTGTCCACAGAAGTCACTGTCAACAGATATTTCTCAACAGAACCTCTATCTACACACATCTAACACATTTTCCCCCTGTTAACACCCGCTGTTGACAGAGAGCAGTCAGACTGCCCAGCCCTCTGTCAACAGAACAGCCAACAGGAAGGCCTGCAAACTGGGCAGCCCTTTGAACTGTAAGCCCTCTCTGTCTTTCATTAATCACTGCCTATGTTAATGTCACAGGAATAACATGGGCATGCGAAGTATTGCATCATAGAGATATGGTCTAGCCCTGTATTTGGTGAATTTTAAAGTTATGTTACAAAAGTGAGCCTCTGATGGGGTTTACCAACCCTGCACTGAAGTGGGGGGGGGTTTGGGGAGCCAGGCTTGTTGGGTAGAAAAGGCCCCTCCCCTGAGGCCCTGCTGGGCATGCGGCAGCCACAGCCCAGGTATAAAGGCCAGGGAGGTCAGTCAGTTGGGGCTGGCCACCTGGAGAGTAGTAGGTCTTGCTACAGAGTAGGGGTGGCACTTGCTGAAGGTGGAGCTGTAACTGCCTGAGCACCAGCACCACAGGAGATGCAGACAGAGCCAGGATGGCCTGTCACATCCAGAGTGGGCTTGGGAACCAGGAGGCCCTATGTTATGAGCTCAGCTTGTTGTGGTGAGAATCCTTGCTGAGCTGGTGACTGGGGTCAAATGCCCACCACCAACAGGGCCCTGGGCTGGAGCTTTGTGTAGCAGGAGCACCCAAGCTCCCCCACCTCCCAGTGAGCGTAAGGCAGGGAGAACCAGGCCCCCAAAGCCTTAGCTAGGCCACTGGGCCTGGGAAGTGTGACTAGGCTGTTAAACTTACGAAGTGTGACTAGACTAGTGGGACTGTGAACTTTGACTAGGCCACTGGGCCTGAGAACCCTCAGTCAGCCGTTAAGCCTGCAAACTAGGGCTAGGCCACTGGGCTTGTGAGCTGTGATTAGGCTGCTAGGCCAGTGAACTTTGACTAGGCCACTGAGGCCTGACTAGACTGCTAGGCCTGTGAACTTGGATTAGGCTGCTGGGCCTGTGAAGATTGAGGGGGGTGCAGAGGCCTGACCAGGCTGTGGGGCCTGAAAATAGGGATACGGATTAGGCTGTGGGGCCCTGAGGGTAACACAAGAGCCCTCGGGAGCAGGGCAGGGCAGGAGACTCTGCTGCAGAGCCGAAATGGAGAAATTGGTTTCTAAAGGTTTCTTCTCCCTCATAGTTACTGACCAGAGAATGCACCCAGCATAGTTTGGGTCCTTGTGGGACACCAGGGGAGAGGATGGGGTGCAGGAGTCAGGGCTGAGAGGTCTGGGGGGCTCACTGGGGCCACTCATGACAGCAATGGTGATGCTGCTCTGGCAACTGTGGCTCCCGGGGGCACCCAGGACCACACTGCCCAGCTAGCAGCTCCTCCAGGGGAGAGGGAAGACTGCACAGCTCAGTCCCCACTGGCATCTCCTCAGGAGAGAGGGCAAAAACTTCACTGCCCAGGCCTAGCCCACAGTTTCTCTGGAGGGGTGAAAGGCCACAGTGCCCAGCACCAGTGGTGCTCCCATGGGTAGCTGCAGAGGCTGAGCCACTGGTTGTTAGGGTTTCCCCCACCCAACTGGTGCTGTGGCCAGGGGATGGGTGGTTGAGGCAGACGGGCCAATGGCTAGCAATATGGAAAGCTCTAGCCCCTCTCTTCCTGGTGTGGCTGCTGCCTGTGGTCAGTCTGCAGTATAACTGCCCCATGCACTTGCTGTCCCCAGTGGTCATTATGGAGCATAGTGGTTCCTGCTCTCAGTCCCCTGCCTTTCTGTGTTCTGGAAAACAATCCCATTCCAGGCACACCTCATTTTTCTGTTATAGACAAACCCAGACCCTGCTTTAAATTAGGATAAGTGGAAGCTGCATGCCAAATGTGGTGATCCTAGCTCTTACTGTTTAGGAGGAATTCTTAAACAAATGGGCTCACAGACAGAAGGAAAGAGCCAGTGACAGAAAAACAGAAGCGCAGATACAGTGATATTAGTTAATATTTGAATTCACTTGGTTTGTTTATAACTTGGGTCCTAATCCTGAAATTAATTGTGTGGGTAGAAACCAGGGAGAAGAATTATTAGTCAACAGGGCTCTGATCATATGGCCCTTCCCATGTTAGATTGGGGTTTACCACCCTTCATGCTTTCTGCTTCCGAAAATAAAAAATGGACGATAAGCGCGTGTGGGACTGAAGAAATGAACAAAACCACAACATAATTCTTACCCAGGCTCCATGCTTTCAGAATGTGTAAAAGTTCCGATTATGTTTTGTAATAGGCACTATCCATGCACAGAAGTGCTTTTCTTGTTATGAAACTTTGGCATGTCCAAGGATTGAAGAGTATGTGCAATATATTTGTTACATTTTCAGAAACTGATTACATTTGTATACTTCCCTATTTTGTTCACTTTCAATCTCCTGATAGCAGAATAGCCTCAAGCCCAGCTTGCTTCTTGCTATCTACGCCCAGTGAGGTCCATGACTCACTCACTCAAATCTCCACCAGATGACCTCAATCAACAACCAACAGGAATAAACACACAATGGCTACGTCTACACATGAAGCCAACATCGAAATAGCTTATTTCGATGTAGCAAAACGTCTACACGTCCTCGGCTGCGTCTACACGTGCACGCTACTTCGAAGTAGCGGCACCAACTTCGAAATTGTGCCCGTCGCGTCTACACGCGTCGGGCGCTATTTCGAAGTTAACTTCGACGTTAGGTGGCGAGACGTCGAAGTCGCTAACCTCATGAGGGCTACGTCTACACGTGCAGCCAACATCGAAATAGTTTATTTCGATGTTGCGACATCGAAATAGACTATTTCGATGAATAACGTCTACACGTCCTCCAGAGCCGGCAACGTCGATGTTCAACTTCGACGTTGCTCAGCCCAACATCGAAATAGGCGCAGCGAGGGAACGTCTACACGTCAAAGTAGCACACATCGAAATAGGGATGCCAGGCACAGCTGCACACAGGGTCACAGGGCGGACTCAACAGCAAGCCGCTCCCTTAAAGGGCCCCTCCCAGACACAGTTGCACTAAACAACACAAGATACACAGAGCTGACAACTGGTTGCAGACCCTGTGCCTGCAGCATAGATCCCCAGCTGCCGCAGAAGCAGCCAGAAGCCCTGGACTAAGGGCTGCTGCCCACGGTGACCATAGAGCCCCGCAGGGGCTGGAGAGAGAGCATCTCTCAACCCCCCAGCTGATGGCCGCCATGGAGGACCCAGCAATTTCGACGTTGCGGGACGCGGATCGTCTACACGTTCCCTACTTCGACGTTGAACGTCGAAGTAGGGCGCTATTCCTATCTCCTCATGAGGTTAGCGACTTCGAAGTCTTGCTGCCTAACGTCGAAGTTAACTTCAAAATAGCGCCCGACGCGTGTAGACGCGACGGGCGCTATTTCGAAGTTGGTGCCACTACTTCGAAGTAGCGTGCACGTGTAGACGCAGCTGAGGAGATAGGAATAGCGCCCTACTTCGACGTTCAACGTCGAAGTAGGGACAGTGTAGACGATCCGCGTCCCGCAACGTCGAAATTGCTGGGTCCTCCATGGCGGCCATCAGCTGGGGGGTTGAGAGATGCTCTCTCTCCAGCCCCTGCGGGGCTGTATGGTCACCGTGGGCAGCAGCCCTTAGCCCAGGGCTTCTGGCTGCTTCTGCGGCATCTGGGGATCTATGCTGCAGGCACAGGGTCTGCAACCAGTTGTCAGCTCTGTGTATCTTGTGTTGTTTAGTGCAACTGTGTCTGGGAGGGGCCCTTTAGGGAGCGGCTTGCTGTTGAGTCCGCCCTGTGACCCTGTCTGCAGCTGTGCCTGGCATCCCTATTTCGATGTGTGCTACTTTGACGTGTAGACGTTCCCTCGCTGCGCCTATTTCGATGTTGGGCTGAGCAACGTCGAAGTTGAACATCGACGTTGCTGGCCCTGGAGGACGTGTAGACGTTATTCATTGAAATAGACTATTTCGATGTTGGCTGCATGTGTAGACGTAGCCCTCCAGGGCTGGCAACGTCGATGTTCAACTTCGACGTTGCGCGGCACCACATCGAAATAGGCGCTGCGAGGGTACATCTACACGCCACAGTAGCACACATCGAAATAAGGGTGCCAGGCACAGCTGCAGACAGGATCACAGGGTGGACTCAACAGCAAGCCGCTCCCTGAAAGGGCCCCTCCCAGACACAGTTGCACTAAACAACACAAGATACACAGAGCTGACAACTGGTTGCAGACCCTGTGCCTGCAGCATGGATCCCCAGCTGCCGCAGCAGCAGCCAGAAGCCCTGGGCTAAGGGCTGCTGCCCACGGTGACCATAGAGCCCCGCAGGGGCTGGAGAGAGAGCATCTCTCAACCCCCCAGCTGATGGCCGCCATGGAGGACCCGGCAATTTCGACGTTGCGGGATGCGGATCGTCTACACGGTCCCTACTTCGACGTTGAACATCGAAGTAGGGCGCTATTCCGATCCCCTCATGAGGTTAGCTACTTCGAAGTCTCGCCGCCTAACGTCAAAGTTAACTTCGAAATAGCGCCCGACGCGTGTAGCCGTGACGGGCGCTATTTCGAAGTTAGTGCCGCTACTTCGAAGTAGTGTGCACGTGTAGACACAGCTAATCATTGTTTATAAAGGTTCCCAAACAGATACTGCGGATGGACTGTTTCTGTTTTTCAGCCACTTTCTCAGTCTTTGCTTGCAAGGTGCTTGCGACCAGGGCTCTTGCAAACAGGGCGACTGCTAACAGGCAGGAGTTTTGAGAAGGGCTCCCCTGGTGAAGGAGGGGGCAAACTACAGCACCTTCAGGTAAGTGGCTGTCTAGAGTGTGTGGGTGTTTGTGTTTGGGGGGGTCTGAGCTTGTGTTTGTCTGTTTATTTGGAGTATGGAGTGCTGAGCTGTCTGTTTGAAAGGCCGTGTGCTCAGGCTGGCAGTTGGAAGCTGTGAGCCTTGATTAGGTTTGAAATCTAAAACCTCTGTGCTGATTGGCTGGGCTGTAGCCAGAGGGAGGGGCTATCAGGAGGGCAAGAGCCTTTTAAACCCTGCAGGCAAGCAACCAGGGCGCTTGAGACTGGGGGTCTTGTAAACAGGGTGACTGCTAACAGGCAGGAGTTTTGACAGGGGAGTTTAGAGGGAGCTAGTTACTTCTAACATCCTTAAATCTTTTATAACATCCCCACCTGAAACTTTTATTTAAAAACCCCATATAGAATTAAATTAAATCAGAGGAGAAAATGGAGGCAGAAGACCAGCAGCAGAGCGGGGGCTATCCTGTTTATTGCGTTGAGTGTAATATGTATGATTACCTACCCTGTGGGTGGGTGGTGTATGTGTGCACTCGATGCAAGGAGCTCCTGGCCTTCAGAGACCGAGTGTGGGCTTTGGAGACCAGGGTGGCTGAACTGGAGGAGCTAAGGGAAGCAGAGAGCTTGTTGATGAGGCTTTCCAGAACATAGCAGGGATGTCCCACCTCCAATCTGACAGCCCCGATGCTGTTAAGAAGGCTGAAAGGCTCAGGGAAGGAGAGCAGTCAATGGGGGCAGAGGGAAACCATCCCATAGCTGGGACCCTCCTTCCAGAGGGTGCTATGGTATCCTCTTGCGCCGAGGATACCTCTCTAGGGGAGGGAACACCAGTTGTTAGGAAGAGGCAGATGTTAGTAGTGGGTGATTCAATCATTAGAAATATAGATAGTTGGGTTTGTGATGACCGGGAGAACCGTATGGTGACTTGCCTGCCTAGTGCGAAGGTTGTGGATCTTTCCAGGCATCTAGACAGACTTATATGCAGTAGTGGGGAGAAGCCGGTGGTCTTGGTACATGTACATAAGAACATAAGAACATAAGAATGGCCATACTGGGTCAGACCAAAGGTCCATCAAGCCCAGCATCCCATCTGCCGACGGTGGCCAATGCCAGGTGCCCCAGAGAAGGAGAACAGAAGACAATGATCAAGTGATTTATCTCCTGCCATCCATCTCCTGCCCTTGTTATGAAGGCTGGGGCACCATACTTTATCCCTGGCTAATAGCCATTTATGGACCTAACCTGCAAAAATTTATCAAGCTCTTTTTTAAAGCCTAATAGAGTCCTGGCCTTCACAGCCTCCTCGGGCAAGGAGTTCCACAGGTTGACTGTGCGCTGTGTGAAGAAAAATTTCCTTTTATTAGTTTTGAACCTACTACCCATCAATTTCATTTGGTGTCCCCTAGTTCTTGTATTATGGGAAAAGGTAAATAATTTTTCTATATTCACTTTCTCCACACCATTTATGATTTTATATACCTCTATCATATCGCCCCTCAATCGCCTTTTTTCCAAACTGAAAAGTCCCAGTCTCTCTAGCCTCTCCCCATATGGGATCCTTTCCAAGCCCCTAATCATCTTAGTCGCCCTTTTCTGAACCTTTTCTAATGCCAATATATCTTTTTTGAGGTGAGGAGACCACATCTGCACGCAGTACTCGAGATGTGGGCATACCATAGTTTTATATAGGGGAAGTATGATCTCTTTTGTCTTATTATCGATCCCTTTTTTAATAATTCCTAACATCCTATTTGCCTTACTAACTGCTGCTGCACACTGCGTGGATGTCTTCAGAGAACTATCCACTATAACTCCAAGATCCCTTTCCTGATCTGTCGTAGCTAAATTTGACCCCATCATGTAGTACGTGTAATTTGGGTTATTTTTTTCCAACATGCATTACCTTACACTTACCCACATTAAATTTCATTTGCCATTTTGCTGCCCAATCACTCAGTTTGCTGAGATCTTTTTGTAGTTCTTCACAATCCCTTTTGCTTTTGACTGTCCTGAACAACTTGGTGTCATCTGCAAACTTTGCCACCTCACTGCTTACCTCATTTTCTAGATCATTGATGAACAAGTTGAACAGGATCGCTCCCAGGACTGAGCCCTGGGGAACACCACTAGTTACCCCCCTCCATTGTGAAAATTTACCATTTATTCCCACCCTTTGTTTTCTGTCTTTTAACCAATTCCCGATCCATGAAAGGACCTTTCCTCCTATCCCATGACCACCTAATTTACATAAAAGCCTTTGGTGTGGGACCGTGTCAAAGGCTTTCTGGAAATCTAGGTATATTATGTCCACTGGGTGCCCCTTGTCCGCATGTTTATTAACCCCTTCAAAGAATTCTAATAGATTAGACAGACACGACTTCCCTCTGCAGAAACCATGCTGACTTTTGCCCAACAATTCGTGCTCTTCTATATGCCTTGCAATTTTACTCTTTACTAGTGTTTCTACTAATTTGCCTGGTACTGATGTTAAACTTATCGGTCTATAATTGCCAGGATCTCCTCTAGAGCCTTTTTTAAATATTGGTGTTATATTGGCCGTCTTCCAGTCATTTGGTACCAAAGTGGATTTAAAGGATAGGTTACAAACCACTGTTAATAACTCCGCAATTTCACATTTGAGTTCTTTCAGAACCCTTGGGTGAATGCCGTCTGGTCCTGGCGACTTGTTACTATTCAGCTTATCAATTAATTCCAAAACCTCCTCTAATGTCACTTCAATCTGAGTGAGTTCCTCAGATTTGTTGCCTAAAAAGGCTGGCTCAGATTTAGGAACCTCGGTAACATCTTCAGCCGTGAAGACTGAAGCAAAGAAATCATTTAATCGCTCCGCAATGGCACTGTCTTCCTTGATCGCTCCTTTTATATCTTTATCGTCCAAGGGCCCCACTGCTTTTTTAGCAGGCTTCCTGCTTCTAATGTATTTAAAAAACATTTTACTATTGTTTTTTGAATTTTTGGCTAGCTGTTCCTCAAACTCTTTTTTGGCTTTTCTTACTACATTATGACAGTTAATTTGGGAGTGTTTATGTTCCTTTCTATTTTCCTCACTAGGATTTGACTTCCACTTTTTAAAAGCTGCCCTTTTCTCTCTCACTGCCTTTTTAACATGGCTGTTTAGCCATGGTGGTTCTTTGTTAGGTTTCTTACTGTGTTTTTTTATTTGGGGTATACATTTAAGTTGGGCCTCTAGTATGGTGTCTCTAAACAGTTTCCATGCAGCTTCCAGGGATTTTAGTTTAATTACTCTACCTTTTAGTTTCTGTTTAACTAGCTTCCTCATTTTAGTGTAATTCCCCTTTTTGAAATTAAATGCCAGAGTGTTTGACCGCTGTGGTGTTCTTCCCAACACAGGAATATTAAAAGTTATTATATTGTGGTCACTATTTCCAAGCGGTCCAGTAACAGTTACCTCTTGGACCAGATCCTGCGTTCCAGTCAAGACTAGATCGAGAATCGACTCTCCCCTTGTGGGTTCCTGTACTAGCTGCTCCAAGAAGCAGTCATTTAAGGCATCAAGAAATTTAATCTCTGAATCCCGTCCTGAGGTGACATGCACCCAATCAATATGGGGATAATTGAAATCTCCTATTATTACTGTGTTTTTTATTTTGATAGCCTCTCTAATCTCCCTCATCATTTCAGCATCACTATCACTGTCCTGGTTAGGTGGTCGGTAATATATTCCTAATGCCATATTCATATTAGAGGAACGAATTGTTATCCATAATGATTCTATGGAACATTTTGATTCCTTTAGGATTTTTACTTCATTTGATTCTATATTATCCTTCACATATAGTACCACTCCGCCACCCGCACGACCTGTTCTGTCTTTCCGATATAATTTATATCCCGGTATGATAGTGTCCCACTGATTTTCCTCATTCCACCATGTTTCTGAGATGCCTATTATGTCAACTTCCTCCTTTGATATGAGGTACTCCAGTTCACCCATCTTATTAGACAGACTCCTAGCATTAGTGTAAAAGCATGTTAGAAAACTACCACTATTTATATGTCCGCCTTTCACAGACGCGTTGGATTTTTTTATGCACGATTGTTTCACATCTGATCTTGCCCATATATTATTTCCCACGTTCCCTATCTGACTAACTTCTAGGGAATCCCTGTCTATGGAGCCTCGTGTAAGAGAAGTCTCCGTCCAATCCAGGTGCTCCCCCGCACCAATCGGCTTTCCCCCACCTCTTAGTTTAAAAACTGCTCTATGACCTCTATGTAGGTACCAATGACATAGGGAAGGGTAGAAGAGATGTCCTGGAGGCCAAATTTAGGTTGCTAGGAAGGAGACTGAAATCCAGGACCTCTATGGTGGCATTCTCAGAAATGCTTCCAGTTCCATGCACAGGGCCAGGTAGGCAGGCAGAACTTCAGAGTCTCAATGCGTGGATGAGACGATGGTGTAGGGAAGAAGGGTTTAGATTTATTAGGAACTGGGAACACTTTTGGGGTAGGGGGAGCCTATACAGAAAGGATAGGCTCCACCTAAACCAAGGTGGATCCAGGCTGCTGGCATTAAACATTAAAAAGGTCGTAGAGCAGTGTTTAAACTAAGAGATGGGGGAAAGCTGATTGGTGTGGAGAAGCACGTGGATCAGACAGAGACTTCTCTTAGGTGAGACTCCATTGACAGAGATTCTCTAGAATTCAGTCAGAAAGAGAAGAAGGGAGATGATAGAGTATGGGCCAGATCAGATGAGAAAAAAATGACATATCAAATAATCCAATACATCAGGGAAGGGCAGGCATATGAATAGTGGTAGTTTTTTAAAGTGCTTTTACACAAATGCTAGAAGTCTGTCTAATTAGATGGGTGAATTAGGGTACGTTATATCAAAGGAGGAGATTGACATAATAGGCATCACGGAAACCTGGTGGAATAAGGACAATCAGTGGGACACTATCATACCGGGATATAAAATATATCAAAAGGATAGAATGGGTTGAGTGGGTGGCACAGTGGTACTGTATGTGAAAGATAATATAGAATCAAATGAAATAAAAATCCTAAATGAATCAAAATGTTCCATAGAATCACTATGGATAGCAAGTCCTTCCTCTGATGGGAATATAGCACTAAGGATATATTATTGACCACCTGACCAGGACAGTGATAGTGATGCTGAAATGCTAAGGGAGATTAGAGAGGCTATCAAAATAAAAAAACTCAGTAATAATAGGGTACTTCAATTATCCTCATATTGACTGGGTACATGTCACCTCAGGAAGGGATTCAGAGAGAAAATTTCTTGATGCCTTAAATGGCTGCTTCTTGGAGCAGCTGGTACAGGAACCCGCAAGGGGAGAGAAAATTCTTGATGTAGTACTGAGTGGAACACAGGAGCTGGTCCAAGAGGTAACTATTACAGGACCGCTTGCAAATAGTGACCATAACATAATAACATTTAATATTCCTGTGTTGGGAAGAACACCGCAACAGTCCAATGCTCTGGTATTTAATTTCAAAAAGGGGAATTACACAAAAATGAGGAGGTTAGTTAAACAGAAATTAAAAGGTAAAGTAACTAGAATAAAATCCCTGCAAGCTGCATGGAAACTTTTCAAAGATACCATATTAGAGGCCCAATTTAAATGTTTACCCCAAATTAAAAAACACAGTCAGAGACCTAAAAAGAGCCACCATGGCTTAACAACCATGTAAAAGAGGCAGTGAGAGATAAAAAGGAATCTTTTAAAAAGTGGAAGTCAAATCCTAGTGATCAAAAATAAAAAGGAACATAAACACTGCCAAATTAAATGTAAAATTTTAATAAGAAAAGCCAAAAAAGATTTTGAGGAACAGTTAGCCATAAATTCAAAAAACAATAGTAAAATGTTTTTTAAGTACATTAGAAGCAGGAAGCCCTCTAAAAAAGCAGTGGGACCCCTGGACGATAGAGACATAAAAGGAGCAATCAAGGAAGATAATGACATTGCGGAAAAACTCAATGACTTCTTTGCTTCAGTCTTCACAACTGAGGATGTCAGAGAGATTCCCAGATCTGAGCCGTCCTTTATAGGTGACAAATCTGAGGAACTGTCCCAGATTGAAGTGTCATTAGAGGAGGTTTTGGGACTAATTGATAAGCTAAACAGTCACAAGTCTCTAGGACCGGATGGCATTCATCCAAGGGTTCTGAAAGAACTCAAATATGAAATTGCAGAACTATTAACAGTGGTTTGTAACCTATCCTTTAAATCAGCTTCGGTACCCAATGATCGAAAGACAGCTAATACAACACCAATATTTAAAAAGGGCTCTAAAGGAGACCCTAGCAATTATAGACCGGTGAGTCTAACGTCAGTACCGGGCAAATTAGTAGAAACAATAGTAAAGAACAAAATTGTCAGACGTAGAAGAACATGATTTGTTGAGCAAAAGTCAACATGGTTTCTGTAAAGGGAAGTCGTGTCTTACTAATCTGTTAGAGGTCTTTGAAGGGTCTTTGAAGCATGCGGACAGGGGGGATCCAGTGGACATAGTATACTTAGATTTCCAGAAAGCCTTTGACACGGTCCCTCACCAAAGGCTCTTATGTAAATTAGGTGGTCATGAGATAGGACGAAAGATCCTCTCATGGATTGGGAACCGGTTAAAAGACATGAAACAAAGGGTAGGAATAAATGGTAAATTTTCACAATGGAAGGGGGTAACTAGTGGTGTTCCCCAAGGGTCAATCCTGGGACCAATCTTGTAGAGGGAAGTCGTGTCTTGCTAATCTATTAGAGTTCTTTGAAGGGGTTAACAAACATGCAGATGGGGGGATCCAGTGGACATAATATACTTAGATTTCCAGAAAGCCTTTGACAAGGTCCCTCACCAAAGGGTCTTATGTAAATTAGGTGGTCATGGGATAGGAGGAAAGATCATTTCATGGATTGGAAACTGGTTAAAAGACAAGAAACAAAGGGTTGGAATAAATGGTAAATTTTCACAATGGAGGGGGGTAACCAGTGGTGTTCCCCAAGGGTCAGTCCTGGGACCAATCCTATTCAACTTGTTCATCAATGATCTAGAGAAAGGGTTAAGCAGTGAGGTGGCAAAGTCTGCAGATGACACCAAACTGTTCAGGATAGTCAAAACCAAAGCAGACTGTGAAGAACTTCAAAAAGATCTCAGCAAACTGAATGACTGGGCAGCAAAATGGCAAATGAAATTTAGTGTGGGTAAGTGTAAGGTAATGCACATTGGGCAAAATAACCCCAATTATACATACAATATGATGGGGACAAATTTAGCTACAACAGATCAGGAAAGGGATGTCGGAATTATAGTGGATAGTTCTCTGAAAACATCCACATGGTGTGCAGCGGCAGCCAGTAAAGCAAATAGGATGTTAGGAATAATTAAAAAAAGGATAGAAAATAAGATGAAGAATATCTTACTTCCCCTATATAAAACTATGGTACGCCCACATCCTGAGTACTGCATGCAGATGTGGTCTCCTCACCTCAAAAAAGATATATTGGCATTAGAAAAGGTTCAGAAAAGAGCAACTAAAATGATTAAGGGTTTGGAACGGGTCCCATATGAGGAGAGGCTAGCAAGACTGGGACTTTTCAGTCTAGAAAAGAGGAGACTGAGGGGCGATATGATAGAGGTATATAAAATCATGAATGGTGTGGAGAAAGTGAATACAGAAAAGTTATTTACTTGTTCCCATAATATAAGAACTAGAGGACACCAAACGAATGTAATGGGTAGCAGGTTCAAACTAATAAAAGAAAGTTTTTCTTCACACAGCGTACAGGCAACCTGTGGAACTCCTTACCAGAGGACGCTGTGAAGGCCAGGACTCTAACAGAGTTTTAAAAAGCGCTCAATAAATATTTGGAGGGTAGGTCCATAGATGCTATTAGCAAGGGGTAAGGTATGGTGACTAGCCTTTTGTCAAAGGCAGGAGATGGATGGCAGGAGACAGATCACTTGATCATTGTCTTCAGTTCACCTCCTCTGGGGCACCTGGCATTGGCTACTGTCGGCAGACAGGATACTGGGCTAGATGGACCTTTGGTCTGACCCAGTGTGGCCGTTCTTATGTTCTTAAGGCTGCTTTGAAGCACACTGTTGTCCTAGAGAACCTTGGAAGGGGAAAATACCTTAGATGAAACAATGAGAAATCCTTTGGCACCTTATAAACCAACATATTTTTTTTGGAGCATAAGCTCTCACGGGTAAAGATCCGCTTTGTCAGATGCCTCAGTAACAAGAAATAAAATAATTGCCATGAGGAAATGGAGCAAAATGATGTGTTGGTTAGAGTAAAATATATAGAATATGCCTGATATTTTTTCTACCGTGTCCCAAAACTGGGGGAGGAAGGGCATTGTGCCATGTTCAGTTCCTGAAAAGTGAAAAGCAATTTCCAGTGGTGGAGTAATTTTTTCTCCATTTTTGTCTGAAAAAACAAGACAAGGTTAATGTTGCTTTACATATAAAACTTAGTCTACAGTTTTTTTAAATAACCTAATAGAACTAAAGTACAACTTGGTATGAAAATTATTATTATTATTAATTTTATTGGAGAAAACCTTATATTGAAAGCTCTTTTTGAAAAATTAAATCTTTGGCTGTGGTCCCTGCAAAATTATAAATGAAGCATTGTGCCATATCAATTTATGTGAAACAAAAATGAATCACTAATTGAAATAATCAGTCACTGCCTTCTGTATCTGATGAAACTGGCCTTCTCCACATGAGAGTTTATCTAAATAAATCTTTAAGGTGCTACAGGACTCCTCTATGTTTTTAGCGAACAACAAGAAGTCCTGTGGCACCTTATAGACCTTGATGAAGCAGTTCTTTGCCCACGAAAGCTTATGCTCCAAAATATCTGTTAGTCTATAAGGTGCCACAGGATTTCTTGCTGTTCTCGAAGATACAGACTAACACGGCTACCTCTGTGATATGTTTTTAATGTTGTCTCATTTTTTTTGCTAATTATAAAAACTAAATGTGTCATAGAGAATATTATACTACACATTTTTTAATTAAAAGAAAACAGCGGCTCTTATCTCATCTCCACTATTTCAAACACAGGGAAGAGGTCCAAGGCAAGACTCATGCCATTTCTACATATGCCACTTTGGCATGCTAATAAACAGCCTGAAATATGCTAATGAGGCACAGATGCAAAAATTTTCAGGAAGAAGGGGCCTTCGGAAGAAGGACTTCCTTCCAGAAGACCCCCCGGGGTGACCTTCTGCTAATGAGGCACAGGGAATTTGCATCCATGCCTCATTAGCATATTTTGGGTCGTTCATTAGCATGCCACTTTCAAAGAAAGTGGCATGTGTAGAAACGGCCATTGACTTTTAAGGAAAAAAATCAGTCCTATTGCCTTTGAGCCTGTAATCACTCAGCACTCCCTGGGTTCAATGGAAGTACTTTTATCCTGTGTCTACATGAGCCCCTTCCTTTTGAAAGGGGCATGTTAATGAACAGGTCTGAAAGATGCTAATGCGGTGCTGCAATGACTATGCAGTGCCTCATTAGCATAATGGCGGCCATGGCGATTCGAAAGTGCGGCTTTTCGAATCGCGCGCCACCTGTGGAGACAGGGACCTTCCGAAAGGCCCCCCCCCAGTTTTCGAAAGCCCTTCTTCCTAATACCAGATAGAAAGAAGGGGCTTTTGAAAACTGGGGAGTCCTTTCAGAAGGTCCCATCTCCACGGGTGGCACGTGATTCGAAAAGCCACACTTTCAAAGTGCTGTGGCTGTCATTATGCTAATGAGGTGCTGTATATTCATTGCAGTGCCTCATTAGCATCTTTTGAACCTGCTCATTAACATGTCCCTTTCAAAACACTGAGAATGAGATTATTGGAGATACACACACATCTCCTCGAACTGGAAGGGATGTTGGGAGGTCATCTAGTCCAGTCTCCTGCCCTCTTGGCTGGATCAAGCACCACCCCTGACATCTATTTGCCCCAATCCCTAAATGGCTTCCTTGAGGATTGAGCTCACACCCCTGGGTTTAGCAGGCCAATGCTCAAACCACTGAGCTATCCCTCCCCACAAAAGGAAGGGGTGCATGTAGACCCAGCCTTACAGTTTAAATTGTTAAGCATTTGCAAAGTCAGGAACTGCCTTCAGACCAAACGTGAGACCATTATATTCTCCATCTGGTTTTCATGACAGTTTATGAAATCAGTCTCACAAAAGGAGCTGGATATTTTCTCATGTCTATTGAACTTAGTTAAGGTCAGTTTAGGCTGGGTTTGCTACTACATAATACTGCTTCTCCTAATTCTGCTCATTTGGCAAAGTTACTTTGGACAAGCCCACGATGAATGTGCCCTTCCAATTTACAGCAACATCATCTGTGTTAGGATTAAGATTAGGAAATAAGCCACTGTCACACAGGCTGTATATGATCTCTTTGTGGTACCAAGTATTTAGTTAATTATGCTTGGTTCTTTATCTCATATGTTCATTAAGAGAAAATGTGTGGCTTAATGAGACATTTGGCTTTATTTTTTTTCCAACTGTTCAGGGAATTTTATATTTGCAAGGTTAGGACACAGCCAAATACATGATGATGAACCTTTTGGCATTAGACATATTTTTCCAAGATTAGCTCCAAAACTATATTATTGAAACCAGCTGCAACTCTTACAGATGGTAACCACAGTTCCCTCGGTTTGGAAAGCTAGGACGTTTCTGCGAGCTATATACTTAGCCTTGAAGCAAGGTACTGAGACATAAAGGAAAGCCATAGGACTTCTTTACTAGGCTTTAGTCAGAAATAATTAACTAAAAATGTAAAAGGGATCCAAATAGTATAACACTGATTTAATAGTCAATATTTCTAGACGAGAAAAGAAGATTCTGTTGCTTGAATCCATGTGTAGAAATCAACAAAGAGAGCTTGTTAATGATGACTACATTATTGTGGGGAAGACAATTACCGTTGGGGAAGTTTACCCCTCAGGCCCTATTCTATTTTTTGTGGCAAACAACAATTACTCAGATCCTTTGCATCACTGGAAAGATAAATATTGGTCTGATTATGTGTTGTTTTGTGGGAAGAGAAAATCAAGCCACAAAAGCCACAAAAACTATGGCACCTCTTTTCTTGTCTGGTTCATTTGTAACTTCTCTTGCTAGGAAGCATGCTCACATTTCATGGAAGACCTATGTAAGGTAGGACAGAGCAACAGTAAGTAAATAACAATGAAGATCAAATGAAGATTTCTGTTTTTATTCCAGTGTTCATAGAATGCATTCACTTTGCTTAAAAAGCTATCCACATGTCAAGAAATTTTGAAAACATTTGTAGGACACTCTGCCTTTACCATTTAAAAAATAATTTTATTTCTTCCTCTCTTTTGCAGGAAAATACATGCAGGATTTAATTAAAAATCTATTTAGATCATGGGAGTCCTTCCATTAACTTGAATGGGCTTTATATCAGATGATTTATTTATACTTCACCTGTTCCCACTTTTTACTTCCTAGCTAATATCATGGTCATTGGCTTGTGACATCACAGCTGACTGCACCATGGAAATGATTGTGACATGTCAGAGGTAGGTTTCAATAGTAAATAAGCAATGGAAGTTTCCAGACAAAGAAGTTCCTAATTTTCATACAAATGTCCTTAATACTACTCTGTAAAGAATAATGATAACTAATGAACAAATTATAGGCTCTAGGGGTAAAATTGTCTTTCAATAAACTGTTTCTCTAACTCTACTCTACAGAGAGAACATGCGGGAAATTTTGGGCATTTCTGTTTTCTGAACTGGGCTAGGTAGTATCAGACTACTAGATGATTCAGCTGACAAAATATGGTAAGGACACTCCTTGCTTCTCAATGTAACAATGATTAACTGGATTTTGGCACAAATAAAGGGTACATCAGTAGGCTTTATTTCAATATGATAAACTTAAAAAAGGTTTTTTTCCTGAGTAATAAAATGTTTCTTAAAATAAAATATTGAAAACTGAAGAGATCCATGAAATATTTTGCACAAATAAAACAAAGCATATCCGCTGTTGGTACAAATGTCATTTCTTAAATGAAGCAATGCCAATTTACATTAGCAAAGAATATGATCTCTGATTGCCTAATTTTTCACTTGGCACAGATAGGGTTATGCAATATTTCAACTGGTTGCATTCAAAGTAATAACTCAGGATGTTTGGCTGGCCAGTGAATTGACTGAGCTGTTGCAGAATTTCTCACACTTGGCCATCCACTTTACTTACCTCTGGGAATATGTGTTCTTCTTTTCTCATACTCACCAGGGATTCTCTTTGCCTGAAAGTCTCCTTAGTCTCTGTAGCAGGAGAGAGCCCAATGAAGACCAGAGAAAATATAAGACCACTGCTCACATTTGGAGTGGAGTTGCTATGTGACTATCGTAGTCTATCAGTAAAGTGTAGGCTTTGAGAAAAAGGGCCTGGCCTAGTGAAGAGTTGTGGGGACCTGGAGGTGAGGAAAGAAGGGCCCTAACAAGTGAAGGAGAGAAAAAAATGAGTCCTGGAGGGAAGAGAAGAAAGCAAGGATATTATATTGTTATGAACAAGGTAGCTCCAGAAACAGAGAAATAATTCTAGCATATAAGAAAAACAGACTACTGGAAGTAAAGACATCCAAAAGAACCATGAACATACATGCCCTGCAATACATTTTTTCCTTGAGGAAATTCAAGGTCATTCCAGCACCTTGATAGCCTTTCTTTTTCTCTGCTTCACACTTACTCTCCTCTCTCAATGTCCCTGTTGAGACCTGTTGTTGCAAACAACATCCATCTAAGTGAGAGAGCTTGGGGGGATACAGGCCTCGTTTCTTTAATTGGCCATTGGAGTCCTCCACCCCCACCCCATGGAAAAGTCCACAGTATTTATCAGAAAATATCTTTCTAGTAAATATCTAGAAGTATCTTATAACATGTAATTAGTAAATACCCTGCACTATAATTCTAGATGATGGCTGATAACCTTTCTGTGGGTTCTGTATTCTCTGTAAAACTTGCTTAGGCTTTGAAACTAAATTGTGTAGAATGCCATACAGTTTCTGAAAAGCTCATTACCATTTTGGAAAAATCCTATGGAATGTATAAAGAAATAAATCAAGGGTTCGCCCAGCAGCCAACAGGGAGTTTGCCTGGGAGTTCACCTTGGTAGGAGTCCCATACCAATTAGTCTCTTTCTCACAGTTTTTTTCTCTTCTGCCCTTCAAAGTGGCATGAAAAACATCTGAGAGAACTCTCTTAGGAAAGGGGAAAATGGATAGTGATAAGTCACCTGTTGTGACCTAGATAGCATGTGTCTTGTTTGTCTTCCTCCCAGAAGATAGAAGGGATTTTATCTATACTAAGTGCAAGCTGGTAGATATTTTGGAAGAAAAGACTGGGAACTTGAGGACCAAACATCAATCCTCTGGTCCATCAGAGAAAGTGAAGACTTCCTTGACAGACAGCAGCATTTAGTCCTGCAAGCACAGCAGGCTGAGCAACAAGTGAGAGCAAAACAAAACAAGGAAGATAATTAGAAGCATGTAACCTCCAGGAGAAGAAAGCCAATTCCAGCATCTCCAATTCCAGTAGAGGCAATCAGTCACTTTCAGGCTCTCTGCACGGGTGCTATAGTAGAGACAGCTGTGACAGACATCTCTCAGGGAAGGAATCAGAAGAACACTCCACTAACTGGAAGGCATAGCAAGCATAGTCCTATGACCCCCACCCTTAAGAGAAGAAGATGGGCGGTGGTGGTTGGGGAGTCCCTCCTAGAAGGGACAGAGTCATCCATCTGCCATCCAGACTTGGATTCTCAGAAAGTTTGCTGCTTACCAGGAGCAAGAAACCAGGAGACTCTTCCAGTAATCATAGCTGCAGATTATTACCCCTTCATACTTCTCCATGTAGGATCTAATAACACAACAAAGAACAAAGAATTTGAGCAGATCAGGGCAGATTATGTAAGTCTGGGGAGAAAGATCAAAGAATATGGAGCACAAGTTGTGATCTCGTCCATCCTTCCCGCTGAAGGAAGGGGTCTAGGTAAGGATCGTTGAATCGTGGAGGTAAATGCGTGATTGGGCAGGTGGGGTTGGACAGAGGATTTTGGTTCCTTTCACCATGGGATTCTGTTTTGAGAAAAAGAATAGTTAAAAAGAGAAGGGATCCACCCAATGAGGACAGGAAAGAGCATGTTTGTGGGCAGGCTTGCAAACCTAGTGAGGAGGGCTTTAAACTGGGTTCAACAGGGAACAGTGACACAACCCCTGAGGTAAGTGCAGAAAGAGGATCCCTGATTCAAAAGGAGAAAGTAGGGCAATCACCTAGTTATTTAAGATGTTTGTACACAAATGCAAGAAGCCTGGGAAACAAACAGAAAAAAATTAGAGACATAGTCAAAGTAGTATGAGGTGATTGGAATAACAGAGACTAGATGGGGCGACTCGCATAACTGGAGCACAGTCATAGAAGGGTATAAACTGTTCAAGAAGGACAGGCGGGGAGAAAAGGAGGAGGAGTGGTACTGGATGTGAGAGAGCAGTATGATTGCTCAGAGCTCCAGCATGTGGAGGGAGAAAAGCTAGTTCAGAGTCTTTGGGTTAAGTTTAGAAGTGGAAACAACAGAGGTGATGTTGTGGTTGGTGTCTGCTATAGACCGATCAGGTAAACAAGGTAGAAAATGATTTCTTCAGACAACTGAGAGAAGCTTTCAGATCACAGGCCCTGGTTCTCATGGGAGACTTTAATCACTCAGATGTTGGGGGACCGATACAGCAGCACACAGACAATCCAGGAAGTTCTTGAAGAATGTTGGGGAACACTTCCTGGTACAAGTGCTGAAGAAACTGTCCAGGGGCCATGCACAGCCTGACCCGCTGTTACAAACAGGAAGGACTAGTGGGTGAAATAGGGTAGCAACCTGGGCTGCAGTGATCATGAGAGTGTAAATTTCAGGATTCTGACAAAAGGAAGAAAAATGTGACCAGTAAAATACAGACCCTTGATTTCTGAATAGCAGACTTTGACGCCCTCAGAAGGCTGATGTGCAGGATCTCCTGGGAAACTAACATGAAAGAGAAAGGAGTTCAGTAAAACTGGCAGTATTTTAAAGAAGTCTTATTGAAGGCACAGGAGGAAACCATCCTGATGTGTAGTAAGAAAAGCAAATATGGTAGGCAACGAGCTTGACTTACCAGGGAAATCCTTGGTGAGTTTCAACTCAAAAAGGATGCATATAACAAGTGGAAACTTGGACAGAAAACTAAGGAGGAGTATATATATATATATATATATATATATATATATATAGTTGGAGAATGCATGGGAGTAGTCAGGAAGGTAAAAGCATAACTGGAACTGGAACTAGCAAGGGTTGTGAAGGGTAACATGAAGGGCTTGTCTACACTTGCCCCCACCTTTGAAAGGGGTATGGTAATCAGGGTGATGGGAGATTACAAATGAAGTGCTGTAGTGAATACACAGCACTTCATTAGGCTAATTCTCTGATGCAGCAACTTCAAAGTGTCAAACTTCTAAGTGCCCTCATGCATGTAGCCACAGGCACTTCAGAGTGCCTGCACTACTTCCAAATCAGTTTACTATTCAAAACTTCTGACACTTCGAAGTTGCCAAAAGGGAGAATTAGCCTAGTATTCACTGAAGCACTTCGTTAGTAATCTCCCATCACCCTGATTACCATGCACCCTTCAAAATTGGGGGCAACTGTAGACTGAGCTGAAGGGTTTTTACAGAGATGTTAACAATAAAAGGGTGATCAGGGAGGGCATGGGATCATTAATGGATAAGGGATGTAACCTGATGACAGATGATGTAGGAAAACTGAAGTAATCAGTGCCTTTTTTGCCTTGTCTTTACAGGATAGCTCAGCTCCCAGACTACTGGATTAGGCAATGAAGTATGGGAAGGAGGTGGGCAGTCCTCAGTGGGGAAAGAACAGGTTAAGGGCTATTTAGAAAAGCTACACATATACAAATCATTGGGTCTGGATTTAGTGCATCCAAGAGTCCTGAAGGAATTGGCAAGTGTCATTGCAGAGCCTTTGGCCACTATCTTTGAACATTCATGTCGATCAAGAGAGGCTGCGGATGACTGGAGAAAGGCAAATGTAGTGCCCATCTTCAAAAAAAGACAGAAAGCCAATCCAGGGACCAGTCAGACTTAACTTGGTCCCCAGAAAAATCATGGAGGGGATCCTCAAGGACTCCATTTTGAAGCATTTTGAAGAGGGGAAAGTGATCAAGAGTAGTCAACATGGATTCACCAAGGGCAAGTCATGCCTGACCAATCTGATTTGATTCTATGACGAGGTAAATGGCTGTGTGGACATGGGGAGGTCAATGGATGTGATATACTTTGACTTTAGCAAAGCCTTTGACAGATTCCCTCAACATTCTTGCCCATAAGTTATGGAAGTATGGATTGGATAAATGGACTGCAAGATGGATAGAAAGCTGGCTAGATAGTCAGGGCCAAAGGCTAGTGATCAATGGCTCCATGTTTGTTTGGCAGTCAGTTTCAAGTGGAGTGCCCCAGGGATCAGTTCTGGGCTGAAGTTGTTCAACATTTTTATTAATGACCAGGATCGGGGGATGGATTGCACCCTCAGCAAATGTGCAGATGACAGTAGGCAAGGGGGACAGGTAAGAACATTGGAGAATAGGGATAGGGTCCATAGTGACCTAGATAAATTTGAGATTTGGGCCAAAAATAGTCTGATGAAGTTTAGCAAGGACAAGTGCAGAGTCCTGCACTTGGGACAGCAGAAGCCCAAGTATTGTTACAGGCTGGGGACTGACTGGTCAAACAGCAGTACAGCAGAAAAGAACATGGGGATTATAGTGGATGAGAAGCAGGATATAAGTCAACTGTATGCCCTGGTAGCCAAGAAACTTAACTGCATATTGTGGTGCAATAGGTGAAGCATTTCCAGCAGATCTAGAGAAGTTACTATTTCTCTGTATTTGGCATTGGTGAGGCTTCATCTGGAACATTGTGTCCAGTTCTGGTCACCTCAGTATAGAAATGATGTGGATGCATAGGAGCGTGTTCAGAGGAGGGCAATGAAAATTATTAGTGGGCTGGAGCACATGACCTATGAGGACAGCTGAGGGATTTGGGCTTATTTCGTTTGCAGAAGAGAAGACTGAGGGAGGATTTGAAAACAGCCTTCAACTTCCTGAAGGGGAGCTCTAAAGATGTTGGAGTGAGGCTGTTCTCAGTAGTGAGTGATGGAAGAACAAGGACCAATTGTCTAAAGTTACAGAGGGAGAGGTGTAGGTTGGATATGCATCATCATCATCAACAACCACCAGGGGGCTGAGTGACCATTTGTGTCCGATGCCTCCCTCACTATTTTCTTCCACCTTTCCCTGTCCGGTGCAGAGTGGCTTAGTTTCTGTAGGCTAGCTCCGCACCAATCTACTACATCACCTACCCATTCTCTGTGGGGTCTGCCTCTTCCATGTGAACTGTCCATTATACTGAATACCAGAGTCTTGATTTTTCGGTTGTCTTTCATTCTGCAGATATGCCCAAATAGCTGTAACATCCATTGTATAACCTTCTGCAATATGTTCTCTTTCAGCTGTGTCTTCCCATATAATTCTTCATTGGTTACCGTCTGCATTCATCCTATTCTCAGGATTTTCCTATAACAACTCCTTTTCTGTGAATCTTTCATTATCACCCATGTCTCATTTCCACAGAACATGCTGCTGAATACAAATGTTTTCAAGATGCTCAGCTTCATTCATAAGCTAATTGCTGTTTTTTCAGATTTTAGCCATTGCCTTCAAACTCTCTCTTGCTTTGGCTGTTCTAGTTGCTATTTCTTCTCACTGTCTAGATAATGTGTTATGTTGTTCCCCAGATATGTGAACTACTCTATGTTCGCTAGTTGGATCCATCTCCACTGATCTTCTTTCCTATTCCCTTCCCTCAAATACCATTGTTTTTGTTTTATTGATGTTCATAAAAAGTCCATACTGCTTCCCTTCTTCATTTAGCACCTGCACCATTCTCGCTAGCTTCTCTTCATCTTCTTCAATGATAGCTATGGCTACATCTAGACTACAAGTTAAAAACGAATTTAACCAACTTATCTCAACCTTAGGACATCACTGTCTTCACCGTCACTATCAGTTCAGTTTAATCTGCCCTAATATCAATACCAAAATATTGATATTAAGGGATGGGTATAGTGCCAATCACAATTTTAGAACCTTGAATGCATGCTAGTGTGGAAGCACCATGTCTATAATTTGAATTCATCGGCCTCCAAAGATGTCCCATATGTATCCCGCAAAGCTATGTGGTGACCTTCTTTGTATGTCTGCTTCCATCCCAGTGCAGAGGAAGATGATCGCAATTTGATTTGATTTCTCAACTGACCAGTGAGGCAATTATAGAAGGAGCACACAAGGTAAGAATTCCTTTGTCTATTACATTTCACTCCAGCAGTATCAATCACATCAATAGCTGTCTGCATACTTTTAAGATTGTTATTTTTTTGCTTTAATGATTTCACAATGAGCCTCACCATAGATTCATAAGGACATTAAATTCCCCCACCCCACCCTTCCTGCACCATGTTGCAGCAAAGTGGTATAAGGGTCATTCTTGCATAACAATAATAGAAACTTCTTTCCATTTACATTTTGTCCTGCATCCCCCACATCCCCTCCCTTCTGTCCCCAAGAGGCATCAGCCTCCCAAAATACATGCCAGCTAAACTGTGGGATTCAGACATCAAACAACCACAAGCAACCAGGGCTAAAGCACCGTGGGATAGGTACCCAGAATGCATTACTCACAAGGTCAAAATTGGGTAAGGAAATGAGGATGCAGAAATGTGACATAGAGATGGTGGGCTGATTTTCTAGAATATTTGTAGATGCTTGAATCGAAATTATAAAAACAAATTTACACAATCGCTTCTCATAAACACTGATTTTAACACGTAGTCTACACAGCCTATATCATCTGCAAACCTCAAGTTGTTGCTTCTCATCCTGTGCACAGATATCTCTTCTACCTCTTCCTTGATCTTGTCCATCACTCTCTCTCTCAACCAGTCCCTCTCAGACACTCAGGTTCAAACTGTGCTTTGTACAGATCTGTGCAATATCTCATCCATCACTGCACAACCTTCTCCCTGTTCATGAGCACCTCATTGTTCTCATCTTTGATCACCACCTGCTTTGGCTACCACTTCCTATTATAATTCCTAATCATTTTATACACTTCCCTAGTCTTACACTCGCCATAATACCTCTCTATATCTTTCTACTGCTCCTCTAACCATTTTGCCTTATCCTTTCTGGCCGCTTTCTTTACCTCATTGCATTTCACTGTGTTCTGTCCTCTCAGAAACATTTCTTCTGATCTTCAACACTCTCTTGGTTGGATATTAGGAAAAACTATTTCACCAGGAGAATGGTGAAGCACCGGAATGCATTGCCTAGAGAGGTGGTGGAATCTCCATCCCTAGAGCTTTTTAAGTCCCAGCTTGACAAAGTCCTGGGTGGGAAGATTTAGTTGGGGTTGATCCTGCTTGATCCAGGGGGCTGGACTAGGTGACCTCCTGAGGTCCCTTCCAGCTCTTGGATTCTATGATTCTAGGAGCCTCTAGCAATGATATAGGATGTTGCAGAATTTATTATCATATTGGATGCTACAGAATTTATTGTGAAAACCTACAGAATTTTACTTATAAACAACTAGTTCACTCTTACAGATTAAATATTGAGGGCTATGAGATGAGAGTCTTGCACTCTGGCCACAATGTGCTATGTAAAAGATCAGGAGTCACATAAAGGGACTTTGAAAACCAGGGTTCCAATTAGCCCAGTGTACTGTGGTTAGGTCCTCACAGAATACAGAGTTGTGGATGTCCTGGTTTCCCACAGTGGCCACATGGCAGCCCAGAGTAGCTGTTATAACTTGGCTCTCAGGGATGTTCAAATTACGCTGGGGCTTCCAGCCTAGGAACAGAGAGGCATAAAAGTGTTTTAAAGCCACCATCTGCCCCCTTCCTCTGGACTGGAAATGTTGTGTCATGCCTTTTAGAGTCTCATTTATGCCAGGTCCTTCCAAACAGAAAGAAGTGCAGTCTGAACACAAAACCGGGAGCCAGGGGCTCCTGAATTCTCATTCTGGTTTTGACAATGGCTGCAGTTTATTTTTGTGTTTGAGTTACTTCAGCTGTAAAGTGGTTACAATGGTACCCAAATACCTCCATGGGGAGCAGAGAGTTAATTAATTAACTAGCCTCAGATTTGCAAAGGGTGTCAGGTGCCTGATTTATATTAAAAGTAAATGGGATTTGGAGATCTAACTCCGTAAAATGGCTTACAGATCCCAGCCTTAATGTCTGCAACGCACTTTGAAGACATACCAGGCTAAGTGGCAAGCAGTGTTGTAGCTATATTTTGTACAGTAACTCTTTCATATCCACCACTCTGTTTTCCAGAACTCACATGTAGCCAACATTTTAACCATAAGTAAATTGTACTTATGTTTTCCATAAGTACAGTATAGTGAATGTAAATACAAATAAATACAGCAAATACAGTATAAGTTTACAGTGTACATTACTACTGTTGGTAAATAAAGTACTCTGCATACCTTTTTGTTGTTGTTTTCCTTTGGTGTTATGCATTGCAAGGTATATCTCTATTATCTAGACTGTCCCCAGGGCTGCTGGGTATGAAAGAGTTTACCATCTTGCAGTTTTTAATTTCACATTACTCAGACCGGTAAATACAAGCTCTGATTTTATGTGGAGATATATCTATCTCATAGCAGTGGAAGGGACCTTCAGAGACCATGGGTCCAGTCCTTTGCCCTCACAGCAGGACCTACCACCATCCCTGGCAGACTTTTTTTTTTCCCCATCTGTATGCCCCAGCTCCCCTAAATGGCCCCCTCAAAAACTGAGCTGACAGCCCTGGGCTTAGCAGGCCAATGCTCAAACCACTGAGCTATCCCCCACCTGTGATCAAGCAGAGGATGCTCAAACTGTTCATGTATCAGTAATTAACTGTGAAGGGATACGACTTTTATATGCAACTATTTGTTGATTTTTTTTAGTGTAGGCAAACAGATAAAAGTTCCCCTGTGAAGTATTTAAATGGTGGATTTTTCTTCAAGAGCGAAAATACCAATCTCATTACATTAACATGGGAGATGATTTTTTTATCAAAAAGTTGTTTCATAAACTAAAAAAACCACCACCAACAACAAATGGAATATATAAAATGTATATTCACCAGTTCTTCCAACTTTTTCCTTTTGTGATGCAAGTCCTGTTTTGTCTTTGAAACAAGGCAGTGTTATGGCAAGAGTTCAGGGCTACATGCAAATAAATGTATTCTAAGCAGCTAAGCCTTGTAGGGTCCAATAACCACTCAGACACAGGGCCAAGGGAAAGGTTTTCACTGGGGCTATGGTTACACTATAGTCATCTGTTGACAGAAGTCACTGTTGGAAGAGATTTCCCAACAAAACTTCTGTTGACAGAGTGCGGCTACACACAAAAGCCAATTGGAAGAGTGCTCGGCTCTGTCAACAGACTGCCTCCTGCTCTCTCGATGAAACAGGCACCTGGAAGCACAGCAATCAGGGCTGCCCATTCTTCCGGATACCCTGTGTGTTGAGAAAAGGCCCCTCAGAGCAGCCATACAAGCTTTTTTGTCACCAGAATCTGTGGACAGCAGCGTTGTGCCTCATGCTCGTGAAAGGTGCTCAATGGATGACAGCCTGTCTCTTTCTGCCAAGCAGCTAAAAGAGTGAAAAGTGACAGTGCCATGACAAGGACATACATTCCCGGTGTGTCAACCCAGGATAAATTTGCCCCAGTGGTTCACAAATCCACTGTGGTAAAATCTAATATTCTGGTAACTCCCAGGAAACAGACAGCTGATTTTACATTAAATCAGCGTGAGATTTGAAAAGCATTTCCGACTTAGATCAAAGCCACAGGACACATTGGAGTTTAGCTTGGACTTGAGTTTCTCCAGAAACAACGGAAGTATGGTATCATTTCCCATCAGGGAACAAACAGAAGGGGAAACAGCTCTTTGCAGTAGAGGGTTCAGGTTGTGGTCAGAGCATACAAGAAATAAAAATCGAATGAAAATTGCAGGTCGGCAGTGACAGAATATTTTTCCTCTATATAAATTGTTACTGAACTAAATAGAATTCCTTCTGTTTTTCAGTGCTTATTAGTATCTGAAATGATCATGGCCTGATGGTATTCCTAATGTGAAATGTATATAAGCTCTGATTTATTGGAGAATGTATCCTTACTGATAAATCAATAATCAATCCACTTAAAGAAACAATTAAACAAAAGAATTGAGTCATTCAGAGTAAATACCCTATGGCATATTATTACATTGTTTTTTAAGCAAAATTCTCCATTGCTTTAATTACAGTTTTTGCTTTATAACAGTTGGTAGCATGTAGACTAATTACTTTAAACAGAAAGCTTCCTAATCTCATTTCCTGGGGAAATAACTATGTTCACAAAGCATGCCTTTCAGTTGTAGAATTGTATGGTACTTCATACAGCAGTTGCCAGAACAACTCACCCTACGACATGCAAAAAGAAAAACTTACATTTTCACTTGACAGAAAATAAGTTATTGAGTGGAAGGGAGGATATTTTCAACAAACGCAGGCAATATCAAACGACTGATGATTAAAGGGTTTATAATTTGTTGGATATTCTATTAAGATTGATGGGTGTTTTCCAAATTCATGCAGAAGAAAAGGAAAGATTCAATGTAGCCATGTTGTCTCAATTGCTCTTTTTTAGTCAGTATATTAAACTGGTTTTATAAAACCGCCAGTGTAAAATATTATTTAAAGCAGCTTCCAGTTTGTGATTGCTTATCTTTGGGCAACTAATATGACAATATTTGCTATGAATTTTAAACATGTGTGGCTGCACCAGTGTATAGGGTTCATTTTAAAGGGCAATAGGCTTGTGTATCCAAAGGCAAAACTTGCCCTTGGTTTTAGAATTAGTACTGCAGAGGGAGGTAATGCTGGGCTGTCAAAGTGTAGAACAGGAGTCAGCAATCAAATTAGCAAGAAGAGACTTTTTTTTTTAAATTCTGTTAAAAAGCTCAATAATTCAAGAGGCATAATGCATGTGAATAGGAGACGGTCCTTAATAAATAATATCAAAACATATTTTTGTAACCCCTATATTAAGAACAGTGCACACACAATGATTGGTAACGTGATACCTGCTTACTACAGGACATTCATAAACCTTTTACATATTCTTTTTCCTCACACTTTACACATGTGTGTTTGTACCACTGTCTTCCTGATTGTCAGTCCCACACTTATTTCAATTATGTCAATTTTACTTCAAGTTTAACATAGAATCATAGAACCCTGTGGCGAGGAGGGACCTTAGGAGGTCATCTAGTCTGGCCCTCTGCCTAAATGCAGGATCAATCTTGACTAAATCATCCCAGTCAGGACTTTGTTAAGCCAGAACTTAAAAACCTCTAGGAATGGAGATTCCGCCACCACTCTCAGTATTGCATTCCAGTGCTTCACCACTCTCCTGGTGCCATATTTTTTCCTAATATCCTACCTAAACCTCTCCCTCTGTACCTTCAGATCATTGCTCCTTGTTCTGCCATCTGTCACTACCAAGTACAGTCTCTCTCCATCCACTTTAGAGCTCCCTTTCAGGAAGTTGAAGGCTGCTAGCAAATTATCCCTCACTCTTCTCTTCTGTAAACTAAATAAGCCCAAGTCCCTCAGCCTCTCCCCATAGGTCATGTGCTCCAGCACACTAATCATTTTCCTTGCCCTCTGCTGAACCTGATCCTATGCATCCACATCCTTTCTATACTCGGGGGGGGGGGCAGAAGTGGACGCAGTATTCCAGATGTGGCCTCACCAGTGCCAAATAGAGGGGACTAAGAACTTCTCTAGATCTGCTGGAGATGCTTCTCCTAATGAACTCCAGTATACCTTCTTGGCTACAATGGCACACTGTTGACTCATATCCATCCTCTCATCCACTCTAATCCCCAGGTCCTTTTCTGATGCACTGCCACTTAGCCAGTCAGTCTCCAGCCTGCAATAATGCTTAGGACTCTGGACTTGTCCTTCTTAAATCTCATCAGATTTATTTTGTCCTAATCCTCCAATTTATTTGGGTCACTGTGGGCCCTATCCCTACCCTCCAATGTATCTACGTCTCACCTTAGCTTAATGTAATCCGCAAATTTGCTGAGGGTGCAATCCATCCCCTCAACCAGGTCATCAATATAGATGTTGAACAATACCAGCCCTAGAACCAATCCTTTGAGCATGCCACTTGAAACTGACTGCCAACCAGACATAGAGCCATTGATTACTACCTGATGGGCCTGACCATGTAGCCAGCTTTCTATCCACCTTACAGTCTATGTATCCAATCCATATTTCCTTAACTTTTGGGAAAGAATACTTTGGGAGGATGTGTCAAAAGCTTTGATAACATCAAGGTATATCACATCCACTGACTTCTCCATATCCACAGAGGCAGTTACCTCATCATAGAAGCTAATCAGATTGGTCAGGAATGATTTGGCCTTGGTGAATTCATGTTGACTACTCTTGATCATTCTTCCAACCGCTTCAAAAAGGATTCCTTGAGGATCCCCTCCATGATTTTTTTGGGGACTGAGGGAAGGCTGACTGGTCTATTGTTCCCCAGATAGTCTTTCCTTTTTTAAGGTGGCCACCACATTTGCCTTTTCCCAGTCATCATTTAATTTCAGGTCGTCTTTCTTTGAATTTATGTTGCCCTTCACCACAGGAATGCCACAAGCTTCCATTTCTTTTCAAAATCAAGACTTAATTAGCAACACAATCAAAACGCGGACACACTATCCCACAATACACTGCACATATTCAAGGGGGGAGTTATCCAATGTTTCACTACCACATATTGTTTGCTATTTATATCTGAGTTGTTGATTGTTGTGCTTTTATACATTCACCTTTCATCAAAAATAATCGGGAGGGTTTGTTTTTTGTTTTTTTTAACTTCGCAATTATAGCTTTGGGAGCCCCAAATGAGTCCTTGGAGATCCACATGTGGCTCTGGAGCTGCAGGTTGCAGACCCACGGTCTAGGTAAAATCACAGCAAACTCTGCTAGGGCTTTCTATCCAAGTGGCCCAGCTTATTGATCAAGCCATTTTCCCCAGTCACCATAGCAGTACATGTATTATACTATGTTAAGTTTTCCCCTATTGATCTATTCTTGCATAACACCATTTTCTTAATTCTCTTTAGAAGATGGGGGTTAGATGAAGTGTTTATATAGGAGCTAGTGTTCAACTGGTATTCAAAAAATTGTGACATTTTTAGATGAAATCATGATCCTGCATCGGGGTGTGAAAGACTGGCCTTTCCTTTGCTGGTCTTCAAATGTATGGATGACCTTTTAACTACAGATTGTATAATCACGGCTAAAGAAAAGATTACAATATACAAGAAGCAGATATAGTGATAAATCATGGCTGCTTCTGGATGACTGCTGAGGACAGTAGCGGTCTCTACCTTTTCATCTCTGTGTCTCATGGGACAATAAGAACGTAGCTTCAGGAGCTGAGGAGACCAAGCAAGGGTCTTTAGTGAGACTGGAAAGGGCTGTAAGGTAGCACTTATGTGCCAGTGAGGTAGTAGAGCATGGAAAGAAGGGAATGCACCTAAGTAATGGACAAAATCTGTGCTAGTGACAATAGATAAAGAAAGGAAGTACTTTGGAGAGCAAGAACTGTAGAACGATTGCCCTAACGAGCCATCTAGGCAGGGTGCTGATGATACTGGCAGAGAGACTAAGATCACAGATAGAAGAACATATAGCAGATGAGCAAGCAAGGTTCAGAAAAAATAGAAGTACCATACAGCAGATATTGGCACTAAGACGGATAGTGGAGAAAGCTCGATGAAAGAACAAGAACGTATACACTTGCTTCGTCGATCTTCAAAAGGCATTTGACAGTATAGATCAGAAAGTGACTTGAGCAGTGTTGGAGTCATACGGCGTGGATAACAGACTGATATGGTTGTTGAAGGCTATCAATGACAATCCGGTGGCAGTGGTGAGAACATGCGGGGAGTTGGGAAGTAGGTTTAAAACAAGTAGAGGTATGAGACAAGGAGATCCAACATCACCAAGTATCTTCATTGCACAACTGGGCTACGTCTACACGTATATGCCTCATCGAAATAGCTTATTTCGATGTAGCAACATCGAAAAAAGCTATTTTGAAGAATAACGTCTACACATCCTCCAGGGCTGGTGCCATCGACGTTCAACGTCGATGTTGGGCAGCACTACATCGAAGTAGGCGCTGCGGGGGAGCATCTACATGCCAAAGTAGCACACATCGAAATAAGGGTGACAGGAACAGTTGCAGACAGGGTCACAGGGCGGACTAGCACTTCCGGGGCAACAGCTAGCCGCTCCCTTAAAGGGCCCCTCCCAGACACACTCAGCCTGCACAGCATGCGGCTTGCAGAGCCATAGGCACGCACACCTCGGCAACGCAGTCATGGACCCCCAGCAGCAGCAGCAGCAGCAGCCAGAGGTCCACCCAGCCACCCCTGTAGGAGCAGTGCTCGCCCTGCTCAATGCCCTGCAGGAGGCAGCTGATCATATTCTAGCCACAGAAAAGGAGCTGCCCCCAGGGGAGGAGGAAGCAACCCCAGACCCTGCAGTGCCCCCCGCCCCCGCCACACACGCCACTGGCTGTGGAGCTACCCCATGAGCACCGACTGGTGGGAGAGGCTGGTGCTCGGAGAGTGGGACGATGACCGCTGGCTCCAGAACTTTCGGATGAGCTGGCAGACATTTCTGGAGCTATGCCAGTGGCTCACCCCCGCACTGAGGCACCAGGACACCACCATGCGGCGTGCCCTCAGCATGGAGAAATGGCTCAGCATTGCTGTCTGGAAGCTGGCCACTCCAGACAGCTACCGATCAGTGGGCCAGCAGTTTGGTGTTGGCAAGGCCACCGTTGGGGCTGTCCTCATGGAGGTAAGAGGACCCACAGGGAGGGGGAGGCAGCCCTGGCAGTGGAGGGGAGCCCTGGCAGGGGAGGGGAGGAGAGCCCTGGCAGGCGAGCCCTGGCAGGGGAGGGCCAGACACACCCTGCACACCCCTCATTGGTGCTCTTCCATGTCCTTCCCCTCCAGGTCGTCCGCGCCATCAACGCCCTGCTCCTCCACAGGCTCGTGCGGCTTGGGGACCCAGATGCCGCCATCATGGGCTTTGCCACCCTGGGCTTCCCCAGTTGCTTCGGGGCTCTGGATGGGACCCATATCCCCATCCACGCCCCAGAGCACAGTGGAGGACGCTACTTAAACAGGAAGGGCTAACACTCAGTGGTCCTCCAGGCCTTGGTGGACAGCCAGGGCCACTTCCTGGACATATATGTTGGCTGGCCTGGCAGCACCCATGACACCCGGGTATTCCGGAATTCGGGCCTGTGCCGCTGGCTGGAGGCGGGGACCTACATCCCCCAGTGGGAGTTCCCTGTGGGGGACACCACCATGCCCCTCTGCGTCATCACAGATGCGGCATACCCCCTCCGGCCCTGGCTCATGCACCTGTACACGGGCCATCTGTCAACCAGCCAGGAGCGCTTCAACATGTGCCTGAACCATGAGTGCCAGGTGGTTGAGTGCACATTTGGCCACCTCAAAGGGCGCTGGAGGTGTCTCCTCACCTGCCTTGATGTGGGCTCCACCAACATCCCCCAGATTGTGGGCACGTGCAGCGCCCTCCACAACCTGGTGGAGAGCAATGGGGAGGCATTCTTTCAGGGCTGGGCTGTGGAGGCTGGCAGGGCCGACATGCAGCCACCCGCTGCCCCCAGTCACCAGGTGGACCCCGAAGGGATCTGGGTGCGGGAGGCCCTGTGGGCCCATTTCGATGAGTCCATGGGGTGAATGCTGGCAGGCCCCCCACTGCACCCCCCCCATCCTCCACCACACTCCCTGCCCCTACGCCCACACCACAGAACACCCAAGAGCACACCCCCCCTTTTCTTGTAAATAAAAATAGACGTTGTTCGTGAAACCAGAAAACGTTGAACTCTTATTATTATTATGTATTATTTACAACCAATATAAATATTATATATATTATATGGATGATAAGGAAAAAGAGGGGAAGACAAGGAAGGGGAGAACTATTTACATCGGGGGGGCAGGTTTCATAAAATAACAGGGGTCTAATACAAACTATATACAAAACACAAGTAAAAGGGGATATGTACAAAGGGGGGGGAACGTCCTGGGCCCCGCACCCCCGAATGTCCAGCGCTGGGGGTAGGAGGCCGCAACCCGCGCCTCGGCCTCAGCCCTGGCTGGGGCTGGCTGGGAGCCAGGCGGACCGGTAGATATGGCCGGTGGGTGTCAGCAGGCCCCAGGTTCCCCTCGGCGGAAGGGCCCTCGGTGGCGGACGGTGGTGCGATGGCGGGTGGAGCGGCGGGTGGAGCAGGCAGGACGGGCAGAGCAGCGGCCGGCGCGGCAAGGGGGGCCAGGTAGTCCGCGATGCGCTCGAAGGTGCGCATAAAGGCCCCCCATGCCTCCTGGTGCCAGGCCAGCGCCCACTCCTGCAGATGGAGCCACTGCTCCTCCACCAGCAGGCACTGCTCTGAGACCTCCAGCTGCTGCCGGAGGATCGTCAGCAGCTGGGGGTCCATCGCCGTCCGTGGGTGGTGCTGGGTCTGCTGTCATCCCCGCCCTGGGGCTGGTCGGTGCTCCGCCGAGGGGCTGGCCTGGAGTGATGGCCCCGGTGGGCTCTCCGGGACCACTGACACCATGCCGGCACTCTCTGGTCCCTCCGATGGTGCAGGTGCAGAACACGGGTGGGAAGAAGAGTGGAGACAGCCGTTAGTGTGGCCCCCGAGCTGTGGCCCTTGTCCCCCCACCCCTCTGCTGCTGGTTCCCCATCCCCGTCCCCGGAAGATGCTGCTGCTGCTGGTGGGTGTCCCACCCCCTCCCCCCGGGGGACCCTAGGTTCCGCTCCCCCCATCCCCAGGGATGGGGCATGGCACTGTCGTGCTGGGGGGGCAGCGGCTGATGCACTTTTCTGAGGGACATGCCACTGCTGTCCTTGGGGCCAGGGTCATCTGGGCATGTGGAGGGCCCTGGTCATGTCTGTTGCTCCCGCCCCTCAACCCCGGGGGACACCCGGTGGGCGGATGCCCTGCTGGAGCTCTGGGATGGGATGGCAATCCGGAGCCCCCCATCACTGGAGGAGGATCCCCCCTCTTCCTCCTCCTCCGGTCCCCCAGGGGTGGGCTCCTGGGAGGGCCCCTGGGGTGCGGGGCTTGCCTCTGGGGCGGACTCCGCCTCCGGGGCCTGCTGGGGCTCATCAGCTGAGGTATCGAGAGTGGCCGGAGGGGAGGAGGTGTGCCAGGGGCCCAGGATTTCCCTGAGCTCCCTGTAAAATGGGCAAGTGATGGGGGCGGCCCCAGATTGGCTGGCCGCATCCCAGGCCCGGGCATAACCCTGCTGCAGCTCCTTCATCTTACTCCTGACGTGGTCAGGAGTGCGGGCAGGGTGACCCCAGGCGGCCAGGTCCTCGGCCAGCCGAGCGAACGCATTCGCGTTCCACCTCTTGCTCCCCATTACCTGGAGCACCTCCTCCTCGCTCCAGAGCCCCAGCAGGTCCCAAAGCTCGGCCTCTGTCCAGGAGGGGCCCCGCTGCCACTTCCTGGGCTGGCTGCCAGCCTGCGAGCCCTGGCTCCCCTTGGGGGGGTGCCCTGGGGTCGCTTGGGGGGCTGGCGGGCGGCCATCGCAGTGGGGTGGGTGTCTCTTGGCTGCTGTGAGACGTGCAGGCTGGCCGCGTGGCTGTGCTACCACCTGCACGCTCTCTCAGCTTCCTGCACAGGAAGGCAGGAGGCGGGGACCTTTAAGGGGCCGCTGCACGCGGCAACCATCGAGCTCAGGGGCTGGAGAGAGTGTCTCTCAACCCCTCAGCTGATGGCTGCCATGGCGGTCCCCTCTATTTCGATGTTGTGGGACGCGCATCGGCTACACATGCCCTACTTCAACGTTCAACGTCAAAGTAGGGCGCTATTCCCATCTCCTGATGGGGATAGCGACTTCGACATCTCGCCGCCTTACGTAGATGTCAACTTCGAAATAGCGCCCGCCACGTGTAGTCGTGGCGGGCGCTATTTTGAAGTTGGCATGGCTACTTTGAAGTAGCCGGCATGTGGAGACGCAGCTGGAGCGAGCGATGGAAAAGATCAAGGAAGAGGTAGAAGGGACATCTGTGCATGGGAAAAGAATCAACAACCTGAGGTTTGAGAATGATATAGTTATCACTGAAGAAGATGAGGAGAAGCTAGCAAAAACAGTGCAGGTGTTAAACGAAGGGAAGTGGCACGGACTGATTATGAACGTTGATAAAGCAATGGTATTTGGAGATAAGGAAAAAGGAAGGAAGATCAGTGTAGATGGTATTGACCTGGAAAATGTAGAGAAGTTCACATATCTGGGGAGCAACATAATGTATGATCTAGACCGTAGAAAGGAAATAGCAACTAGAACAGTGAAAGCAAGAGCGAGTTTGAAGGGAATGGACAAGATCTGGAAAAGCACAGCAATCAGCTTAGAAATGAAGCTGAGCATCCTGAAAATGTGTATATTCAGCAGCATGTTGTATGGATGTCAGACTTGGGTGATAACAAAACATTGACAAAGAAGAATATTGGCGTTCAAAAGGAGTTACTGTAGAAAGATTCTGAGAATAGTATGGATGCAGGTCACCAATGAAGAATTATATAGAAAGATACAGCCGAAAGAGAACCTGCTGCAGATGGTTATAAAACGGAAGCTACAACAATTTGGGCTTATTTGCAGAATGAACGACGAACGAAAAATCAAGACCCTGGTATTTGGCATAATGGACAGTTCAAACAGGGGAGGCAGACCCCACAAAGAATGGATAGATGACATAGGAGATTCACGTGGAGCTAGTCTACGGAAACTAGGCCACTCCGCACTGGACAGGGAAAGATGGAAAGGAGTAGTGAGAGAGGCATCAGACACCAACGGGTATTAAGCCCAAGGTTATTGATGATGATGATGATGATAATAAGGAGGCGCTATGGCACCTACTCATGCCCTGCCCTTACCCCAGTTGGTTGTGCTATGAAGAGGCAATGCTCTTCCAGCTGGTATTCTTCCCTAACCTTCACCATGAGTGGAACCAGTAGCCAGCTGCAGTCCACATAATTTTGTGGGGTGCAGTGGGGAAGTAGGTGCACTGAATGGATTACAAGTATCAGAGATAGCTGTGTTAGTCTGTATCTTCGAAAACAACACTCACCCCCACCCTCCCAATGCATCTGATGAAGCGGGTCTTTGCCCATGAAAGCTTATGCTCCAAAATATCTGTTCGTCTATAAGGTGCCACAGGACTTCTTGTTGTTCTGAAGGGATTACAGGTGCATTAGCCTGTACTTAGCCATCAAGTTGTCCAATGTCAAAGTGCCTCCCTTCATAGTGTGACCAGCCATCCAATTGTGGCCGATATAGTCCCCTATTTAAGGCAAATCTTCCAAGTTTTTTTTTTTAAGCCAATTGTCCCGTATTTTCAGCTCCAGCCCTCCTCCTGCTGGGTAGCCATGGTCAGTGCAGCTGCAGCAATATCCCCTTTGTGGCTGGCAGAACGCTGGGCAGGCAGTGGCCAGCAGGTGGCACTGTTAGGCAGGTGGCAGAGGCAGATACACCCAGGAAGGCAGTCAGAGGAGAGGTAGCCTGTGTGTGGTAGAGGGTTGGGCTGTGTGTGTCACCCTTCCCCATGTGCACCCTAAAGCAGCATTTCCCAATCAGGTCATGGGGTGGGGGGTGGGGGGGCAGTCTGCCAGCCATTTCAGGCTGTGGGGCTGAAGCCCTAATTCCTGGCACCCCTCTGCCCCCCATTGAAGCTGGGAGCTGCCGAGCTGAATGTTCACTTTGGTGACCCCACAAGGCTAAGGACGGGAGCTGAGGGCTGAAGCCCTGATCCCTGGTGTGTCTGTCCCCCACAGACTGAAGACCTGCTCCCCAGTGCACCATTCCTCCCCACCCTCCCCAGCATGCTCCTCCCCACAGGCTGAAGCCCTGATCCCTACTATCAGAGGGGGAGCTGTGTTAGTCTGTATCTGCCAAAACAATGAGAACTCCTGTGGCACCTTACAGACTAAAAGATATTTTGGAGCATAAGCTTTCATAGGCAAAGACCCACTTCATCAGATCATCCCTGCTGTTCCCCCTCTCTCCTGCCAATGAAGCTGGGAGTTGCAGGACTGAACGCCCAAGCCTGGGTGACCCCTGTGTGCTCCCCCTTCCCAAAACTTGAGTAAAAGTGCAGTGCATCCGAGGACCAGACCCACTTCTCTTCTCTCCCTGCCTCTGGCCAGCTTCCAGCTCCCTTTTCTCACATAACCAGTAAAAGGTGCAGGAGTGGGGGACATGGCTCCATAGCTGTAAGAGCCCTCAGAGAGGAGGGCCTGAAGGAGAACCCCCCTGACACATAGACTGTAGTTATCCCATCCTTCCCCCCTGCCCCAAGCTTCCCCTTGCCTGAACATAGCCCAGAGCTACCCCTTCCGTGCATCATAAGGATGGGGCCAAAATAAATGTGACGAGGTTCAACAAGGACAAGTGCAGAGTCCTGAACTTGGGATGGAAGAACGCCAAGCACTGTTACATTCTGGGTGCCAACAAGATAAGTAGCAGTGCAGCAAAAAAGGACCTGGGGATTATCGTAGATGAGAGGCTGGATATAAGCCAACAGTGTGCCCTTATAGCCAAGAAGGCTAACAACATATTGGGGTGCATTAGGAGAAGCATTTCCAGCACATCTAGAGAAGTTATTCTCCTCTATTCAGTGCTGGTGAGGCCTCATCTGGAGTACTGCGTCCAGTTCTGGACCCCTCAGAATAGAATAGATGTGGACGCATTGGAACAGGTCCAGCAGATGGCAACAAAAATGATTAGTGGGCTGGAGCACATGATCTATGAGGAGAGGCTGAGGGACTTGGGCTTATTTAGTCTGCAGAAGAAGAGAGTGGGGGCGATTTGATAGCAGCCTTCAACTTCCTGAAGGAGGGCTCCAAAGAGGATGGAGAGAGGCTATTCTCAGTAGTGAAGGATGGCAAAACAAGGAGCAATTGTCTGAAGTTACAGGGGAGAAGTGCAGGTTGGATATTAGGAAAAGCTATTTTACCAGGAGGGTGGGGAAGCATTGGAATGCTTTACTTAGGGAGGTGGTGGAATCTCCATCCCTAGAGGTTTTTAAGTCCCAGCTTGACAAAGTCCTGCCTGAGATTATTTAGTTGGGGTTGATCTTGCCTCAGGCAGGGGGCTGGACTAGATGACCTCCTAAATTCTCTTCCAGTCCTAGGATTCTAGGAGTCTATGAGCTATCTCCTGCCCCCACACAGCCACTAGTTACCCCCTCCATGTACCATGAGCTACCCCTTGTCCACACACTGCTTCTAGCTACCCCCTCCCTGCACCCTGATCTACCCCCTGGTTGCGTATAGCCCCTATAGCCCCAGGCTACTCTCTGCAATTTCCCTGAGCTATTTCCTGCCTCCATCCCAAGCTACCTCCACCTGCCGTGAGCTAGCTACCTAGATGCACACAGCCCCTAGCTATCACACCCTGAATCCCAAGTTGTCTGCACACATCTCCTAGCTAGCTCCTGCTCACACACAACCCCTGACCACTCCTCTTTCAGACCCTGAGCTACTCTTCCTGCGCTGGTTTCAAGCTTTTTTGATCTAAGCCTCCCCGCAACCGTAGCCAAGCGAGACTGGGTGGCTGCTGGCATGAATGGGATGGAGGTGGTGCTGCCTCCCTAGTCCTGCCATATAGAGTTGGCTTGAGCCTCCTGGGCCCTGCCCCAAAACAGAAATTGTACTACACCTGTGCCTGAGACTCCCCTCAGCCCAGACCCGAATGGCCCTCCTCCCCCACTGGGCCCTGGAACTTTTAAAGCATGTTTGGAGCAGAGCATCTCACAGGGTCCAGAAAGGCCCAGGCTACTCTCAGCTTTTTTTTTTAATACAAATAATACAAGTTGATACATGAAAACAAAATAAGGTTCCAAAAAAAAGTGAGAGAGTTGGATTTTTTTTAAGTCAGCAAATGCTTTTCTAGCCTATCAAACACCAAAAAAGTAACAAGTGTCTAAATCTGAGGCCCCCTTTGAGCTTGAGGTCAAGGTCAAACAACACTTCACCCTCCTCCCCGCCCCACCTCTGGCTGAGTGGCCATGGTTGGGGGTGGGTATTGCATAATGCCAATTGATTGCCATTGAACTCACTTGAATTTGAGCAGTTTTACCAGGTGTCCCTCATTCATCATAGGGAAGTTTGGTCACCCTTTGTCAAAGAGCAACAACAAAAGGCCCTCAAGGCACTCTTCAGTCAAATAAAGGACCATTTAAAAAGTATCCTGGGGAGAGAAAAGTGGAGTTTCAAAGTTGGGGAAATAAAGAAGTTACTTTTTGAAAGCATCCTTAATGACTATTCATCAGTAAGACTAATGGTGTTTTGAAACATCTGAGGTCCTGACACAACTTTCCATGGTAATGAAATACAACTTCCTTTAACGACTTTGTGAGTTCTCCCATCTTAGAACATGCTGTAGCTATTTTTAAAGTTATGTAAGTAATGGACAGGCACAGATCCGTAAGATGTGATTAAAAGTACTTCAAGACAGCCCTACCATCTGCTCTAAACATTCTAAGAGGCTGCTAGTCAAAGGTGTTGAAGACAGCAGAGCAATCAAGTAGTACAAACATAGAACATACCCCAGTCAGCCTGCAGCAAGAGATTAGTCATGGCTAAGTTCCTCCCTCCCATGAGTGTAAGGGAAAAAGTCATGTAGTGTTACAGGGTTTTTCTTAAGCTAGGCTACGGCTACATCTACACGTGAAGCCTACATCGAAGTAGCCTATTTCGATGAATAGTGTCTACACGTCCTCCAGGGCCGGCAACGTCGATGTTCAACTTCGACGTTGCTCAGCCCAACATCGAAATAGGCGCAGCGAGGGAACGTCTACACGCCCAAGTAGCACACATCGAAATAGGGATGCCAAGCACAGGTGCAGACAGGGTCAACGGGCGGACTAGTGCTTCCGGGGCAACAGCTAGCCACTCCCTTAAAGGGCCCCTCCCAGACACACACAGCCTGCACAGCACGCGGTCTGAGGAGCCATAGGCACACAGACCCCGGGCGCCGCAGTCATGGACCCCCAGCAGCAGCAGCAGCAGCAGCAGCAGCAGCTAGAGGTCCACCCAGCCCTCCCAGCAGGAGCAGGGCTTGCCCTGACCCATGCCATGTGGGAGGCAGCTGAGCACCTCCTTGCCCCAGGGGAGGAGATGCCCCCAGGGCAGCAGGGCTCAACCCCTACCCCTGCAGCACCCCGCCCCACCCCCTGCCTCACAAGCCGGCGGCTGTGGAGCTACCCCACCAGCACCGACTGGTGGGAGCGGCTGGTGCTTGGGGAGTGGGACGACGACCACTGGCTCAGGAACTTCAGGATGAGCCGGCAGACATTCCTGGAGCTGTGCCAGTGGCTCACCCCCGCACTCAGGCACCAGGACACTGCCATGCGGCGTGCCCTCACAGTGCAGAAACGGGTCAGCATCGCTGTCTGGAAGCTGGCCACTCCGGACAGATACCGATCCGTGGGACAGCAGTTTGGTGTCGGAAAGGCCACCGTCGGGGCTGTCCTCATGGAGGTAAGTGAACCCACGGGGGGAGGCCAGGGCAGGGCAGGGGGGCCAGAGCAGGGCAGGGGGGCCAGGGCAGGGCAGGGCAGGGCCACGGCAGGGGGGCCAGAGCAGGGCAGGGGGGCCAGAGCAGGGCAGGCCATGGCAGGGGAGCCAGGGCAGGGCAGGGCAGGGCCACGCACACCCTGCTCACCCCTCATTGGTGCCGTCCCATGTGCTTTCTCTGCAGGTCGTGCGTGTCATCAACGCCATGCTCCTGCACAGGCTCGTGAGGCTGGGGGACCCAGATGCCACCATCGCCGCCTTTGCCACCCTAGGCTTCCCCAACTGCTTCGGGGCTCTGGATGGGACTCACATCCCCATCCGCGCCCCGCATCACAGTGGCGGACGATACCTCAATCGCAAGGGCTACCATTCTGTCGTCCTGCAGGCCTTGGTGGACAGCCGGGGATGTTTCCAGGACATTTACGTGGGCTGGCCTGGCAGCACCCACGACGCCTGGGTTTTCCGGAACTCGGGCCTGTGCCGCCGGCTGGAGGCGGGGACCTACATCCCCCAGCGGGAGATCCCTCTGGGGGACACCACCCTGCCCTTCTGCGTCATCGCAGATGCGGCATACCCCCTCCGGCCGTGGCTCATGCACCCCTACACGGGCCATCTCTCCGCTAGCCAGGAGCGCTTCAACGAGCGCCTGAACCGTGTGCGCCAGGTGGTGGAGCGCTCATTTGGCCGCCTCAAGGGACGCTGGAGATGTCTCCTGACCCGCCTGGATGCGGGCCCCAACAACATCCCCCAGATTGTGGGTGCCTGCTGCGCCCTGCACAACCTCGTGGAGAGCAAGGGGGAGACCTTTCTGCAGGGCTGGGCTGCGGAGGCCGGCAGGGCACACGTCCAGCCACCTGCTGCCCCCAGTCGGCAGGTGGACCCCGAGGGGACCCGGGTCCGGGAGGCCCTGCAGGCCCACTTCGACGACCAGGCCGCGGGGTGAACTCTGCCCAGGCCCCCTACTGCCCGCCCCCTCCTCCCACACACTCCTGCCCCAACGCCCACACCATGGAGCACCCCAGCACCCCCCCTCCCACTTGTCCTGGAGAAATGACAGCACGCACTTGTGGCTGAACGTAAACTTTTTTTGGGTCTTTCTGAAACTGTTTTTTTGGGGATGTAAAAAGAAATATGTCAACCACAAACAGAAAACAGGGACAAACGTCCAACCAAAGCAATATGTAGAACAATAAAACAATGCAAATAAACAACAGTGTGCAATACATAATAAAAAGGAAACCAGGGAGGATAAAGGGGAGAACTATTTACATGCGGGGGACGGGGCAAACGGGGGGGCCAAACAAACAGGGTGCAACTATATACAAAGGGGGTGGCCACGTCCCGGGCCCCTCGCCCCTATAGCCCGGCACTGGGCGTCGCTGGCCGGGAGCCCCGCCGCGCCTGCAGCCTGGTCCGCGGCTGGGTGGGAGCGGGCTGGACCGGAAGGTATTGGGGCCGGCGAATATCAGGTGGCGCCAGGGGTCCCTCGGCGCTCTGGCCCTCGCGGGTGGGTGGCGGGGCGACGGCGGATAGGCCGGCGACGGGCGGAGCAGCTGGTGGTGGGGCCGCAGGAGCGGGCAGGGCAGGCGATCTTTCGGCCGGCGCGGCATGGGGGGACAGGTAGTCCACGAGCCAGTTAAATGTCTGCATGTAGGCCCCCCATGCCTCCTAGCGCCAGGCCAGCGCCCGCTCCTGCAGGTGGAGGTGCTGCTCCACGACCTCCAGCTGCCGACAGAGGATGGCCAGCAGCTGGGGGTCCGTCGCCGGTGGCGGTTGGTGGCGCGGGGTCCGCCGTCTAGCCCTCCGCGGGGCCAGTCGGTCCTCGGCCGAGGGGCTGCCCTGGAGCGAGGGTCCTGGAGGGCTCTCCGGGACGACTGACGCCTCGCCAGCGCTCTCTTCCGGTCCTTGTGATGGTGCAGGTGCAGGACACAGGAGAGGAGGGGGGGAAGAAGAATGGAGACAGGCGTTAGTGTGGGCCCCGAGCCGTGGCCTTTGTCCCCCCAGCCCTGTGCTGCAGGTTCCCCATCCCCGTCCCCGGGACATGCTGCTGTGATGGATGGGGTTCAGGGGTCCCCCTGCCCTGCACCCCGTCCCCTGGTGGGAGCGACTCTCACTTCACCCCGCAGGGTCTGAGAGCAGGAGAGGTTTCTTAGGCCACAGATGGCCAGTTTCTGGCAGGAGTGACAGCACCAGCTGTCGGAAGAGACAGTCCTTCCAACCCGTCGTGGGGAGAAGATCCCAAGGCGGACCCCTCAGGGATGCAGCTTTCCCCCTCCTCAGGCTGGCTGCCTACCAGCTCTCCCTTCCCCTAGGCTCTACCTGTGGCCCCCGCCCTCGCCCCCCAATTCCAAGCCAGCTCGGCTCCTCCCTCCTGTTGGTTCAGGGCAGAGGTGTCACCTGCCAGCTGTAGCGCCAGGATCCCCCTTTGGCCCTGGGAGGTATTCGGCTCTTGTGGCTCATATGTAGCCTGAGTCTCCCTTTTGCACTCCCCCCACTCCATCACATGCTGCTGCTGCGGGGTGTCCCACCCCCTCCTCCCGGGGGCCCCTCGAGGTTCTGCTCCCCCCGGCCCGGGGATGGGGCATGGCACTGTCATGCTGGGCGGGGGGGAAGGGACTGATGGCTGCAGTGCTGTGAGGGCCATGGCCCTGGTGTCCTTGGGGCCATGGCCATGTGAGCATGTGGGGGGCCCAGGACACATATCTCTTACCCCCGCCCCTCAAGCCCCGGGGTGTCCACCAGAGAGGGGTACCTACCTGTGGGTCCGCTCCCACGGTCTGGAGATCCCCGGGGGTTGGAGGCCCTGCTGCTGCTCCGGGATGGTAGGAGGAGGATCTGCAGGCTGGATTCTGCAGAGGAGGAGCCCCCCTCCTCCTCCTCCTCCTCCTCCTGCCGCGATGTCCCGGGGGTGGCCTCCGGGGGGGGCCCCCGGGGTGCGGGGCTTGCCTCCGGGGCGGACTCAAGCTGCAGGGCCTGCTGGGGCTTGTCAGCCAAGGTGTCAAGGGTGGCCAGAGGGGAGGAGGTGTGCCGGGAGCCCAGGATGTCCCTGAGCTCCCTGTAAAAGGGGCAAGTGATGGGGGCAGCCCCAGATCGGCTGGCCGCATCCCGGGCCCGGGAGTAACCCTGCCGCAGCTCCTTCACGTTACTCCTGACGTGGTCAGGAGTGCGGGCAGGGTGACCCCGGGCAGCCAGGCCCTCGGCCAGCCGAGCGAATGCATCCGCGTTCCGCCTCTTGCTCCCCATTACCTGGAGCACCTCCTCCTCGCTCCAGAGCCCCAGCAGGTCCCGCAGCTCGGCCTCCATCCAGGAGGGGCCCCGCTGCTGCTTCCCAGACTGGCTGGCCCTCTGGCTGGGCTGGCTGCCCTGGCTCCCCTTGGGGGGGGGGTCCCCTGGGGGCGCTGGGGGGGCTGCTGGCTAGCCATCGCCGCTGGGTGGGTGGCTGAGGGTGCTGCAGGCTGCCCGCGTGTGCAGGCTGCAGCCTGCATGTTGCCTCAGCTTCCTGCAGAGGCAGGGAGGGGGAGGGGACCTTTAAGGGGCCGCTCCACGCGGCCACCAGTGAGCTGAGGGGCTGGAGAGAGCGTCTCTCAACCCCCCAGCTGATGGCCGCCATGGAGGACCCACCAATTTCGACGTTGCGGGACGCGGATCGTCTTCACTGTCCCTACTTTGACGTTGAACGTCGAAGTAGGGCGCTATTCCTATCCCCTCATGAGGTTAGCGACTTCGACGTGTCGCCGCCTAACGTCGAAGTTAACTTTGAAATAGCGCCCGACGTGTGTAGCCGCAACGGGCGCTATTTCGAAGTTAGTGCCGCTACTTCGAAGTAGCGTGCACGTGTAGACACAGCTTACATGACATAGAAACTAGCAAGAAATCACAGGTTGAAATCCCCGTCTGGATCTGTAATCAGGGCTTAATAGAAACCAACATGTAAGTAAAGCACAAACACAAAATGGATTTTATTAAAGAACAAGGACTCATAAATTAAGAAACACAAAGAAATCACTTGGCTAATGGAACCAAAGAAGCTTTGAGCCTGGAACACAATAGGCGTGCATGCGTGTGCGCACACACACACACACACACACACACAAACAAACACAAACACACACACACTGTCGGATAAAAGGTAAAAAAAGGTTAACTCCATCATCCTGTGTGCAAATGAGGATCACATGAACACAGAAGAGGAAATGGAAACAGGATACCATGAAGGCTGGAATTGACAAGGACAATAGTATACAACAGGCTGGGTCTTCAGTTGGAACAAAGGTAAATCTTTTTCAAGTAGGCTGATCATCTGGTAAGGTTTTCCAATGCTTTGCATCATCGTGTGCATGAGTGTACACCACACTGACCAGGTATTCTATCAGGTGAGAAGTAGCAATGAAGATGGGTGGACACAGGGCTGCCATGGCAATGACTTGTCTGCCTCTGTGGTAGAAAGCACCTTAGGGACATGCTGCTCCAGCTAAAATACTTCCTTGTTGCCAGGTGGATTAGAGGGTCAGGTGACCACTACCTGTCCTGCCTTTGGCAGAAAAAGCACCCAAGCGGAAAACAAGAAGGACACCCACTATGGAGGATCAACATCTCCACACATTCAAGATGAGTAACTGAGGGAAACAGAGAAAAATCCCCTACAGTGGTAACTAATCTACCCATCTATTACAGCCACACAAATGGCAGTGTCAACACTAAGTACTGGTTATGGTTTAAATGGTGAAGTATCCCGATTCCAACTTGCACAAGAGCAAAGGAACCAGACATAACTCCCCATCAGTGGAACTAACAGTTGGCACAGGCCTCAGGGCAAGGTGGCAGGGAGGCCCCACTCTGTGCCCTGGAAGAGGAGGGGCCAAGAGCAGAAGGGGCAGACCAATGGCAGTCACCTCTCAGCACCACCTGCACCCTGGTGCTGCCCCTTGCCCTACTTGTGCGCAGCTGGAGCAAAGTGGCCTCGCTCTCCATCTGCTGCCACTGCCCTAAGATTTGTGTCTCTGTGATTTGATGTTGCTTGACAATATTTCTTAAAGGCTACAATTACAACTATCCACACTTTAAGTATATATTTTGGCTTATCTCCCTTCCGTATAAAATAAACAGATTTTCCAGTTTTCATTTAACTATATGCTGCCACAGCAGTTGTTAAAACCCCCCTTATTCTTATCCTTATCTTTTGTTTTGAAAAAAAACTGAAGGGTGAGAATCTGGCTGGAGGCTTATGTGAAGATTATGCCTTATCTATCCTCAGAAACCCAAGCCACCCAGTATTAGTTAAAAATACTCTTGTCAGAGGCTTGAAAAATGGAATGGGGGTCCTTTGAGGAAATCTTAACTACACTGTTATGTTAGGACCATAGTTTATTAACTAGTGACAGGTTTATCTAGTATAGACAGGCCAATCCTAGCCTTGTGCAAACCTTCCCTATAAACACTGAGCACTTAGTGCCATAAAAATACGTTTTACTCTGTGCTTCAACAGTTTGTTAGGAGAAAAACAAGGTTGGTATTTCTGAAGGTATGTTGAAAATATTGCTGTATACATGGCCAGCTGAACCCACAACTGAGGAGTACATTTTTAAGACCCACTTTGTTCACCCTTCATGAGGAAGGGACTAGAAAAGGGGTCCTAAAATAGGCTTGCCTCTCTTCCTCTTTATTCAATAGCTGCATCCAGCAGGATCACCGTCCCAATGGTCAAAAATGTAAGAAACTTTTTAATTTTGGAACTTGGAATATATGTACCCTGATGGATAACTCAAACAGCAACCAACCACAACAATGTACAGCAATCATTCCTCATGAATTGATTTAACTGGCATTGCTGCCTTGTGACAATGCAGTTTTTGCCTGTTCTGAGTAAGATCTTCAAACTATCCTGAACATATTTGCTGATGCTTACACATGTGTTGGTCTCACACTCAATATCAAGAAGGCCAAAGTGCTCCATCAGCTGTTTCCAAAGGAGGCATCACATGTTTCAGTTAGTAACATCACTGGGAAAATACTGGAGAATGTTGACCATTTCCTCTACTTTGGATGCCATCTCTCATCTAAACCAGATATGGATGCAGAAATCCAACACCATCTATACTGTGCTACTGCAGCCTTTGCCCATTTATTCACAAGGATTTTGAACATCATGACACTTCACCAGCCACTAAGCTTCTTGTTCATCAAGCCATTACTCTCACAACATTGTTGTATGGGTCTGAAACTTGCACTTCCTATGGACATCACTTCAAAGTCCTCGGGAGACATGCCCAATGCTGCCTCTACAAAATCTTGAAGATCAAATGGGAAGACAGATGCACCAACATTAGTGTTCTGGAAGACACAAAGACACCTAGCATTGAAGCAATGATCATTTGTCAGCAACTCCCCTGGTCTGGTCACATTGTTCAGCTGTCAGATCATTGTCTCCTGAAACAGGTCCTGTTCCCTCAGCTGAAAGAAGGGTACTGTAATGTAGGTGAAAAATGAAAGCTCTATATAAGGACATGCTGAAGGAAAACTTCAAGTGCAATAGTCTCCCAGATGTCAATCACCTAGGTTAGCTCAAAAAGCAGAGAAGTCATACTTGATGTTCCCCTGCATTTTGAACTTGTCTGCCAACAAACTGAAGAGGACAGGAAACACAGGAGGAAGGACAGATTGCATTTCAGTCATAGTCAACAGTCTCCTGCGCTCTTACTATAATACGACTTGCAGTTCAAAGATAGGTCTCATCAGCCACCTGAGGATCCACAACTCGCATGGAAGATGATCATACTTGGCAACACATGATCATCATCATTGGCAAATATAAGGAGTGTTTCTCCTTTACCTCTGCTTATTATACAGGTTTGTACTTACGCACTTAGGAAAACATTTTCAAATTTGGATGCCTAAACTTGTATATGTAACTCCATTTTCAGGTGCTCAGTACATCTGAAATAATAAGCTCAAATATTGTGGTGCTTAATTATGGATTTAGGGGAATAAAGCACTTATGTCTGAGCTTATTGGCTTTGTTGAATGGCATATTCCTTCTTATGGTTGTTCAATCCAAGGTAACTAGCCAGTCATAACAGGACAAGAGAGTACTTTAAAGGCCAAATTTGAATTTTGGAGGCCACATGATACACTAAACAGGGACTCAGGAGACCACATTTACCTCTGATTTTGTGTGTGATCATAGGAAAGTCATTTATTTTGCCATAGCCACAATGTCACAGGGTGACTATTATGTAATGTTAGGTCTTTTGTCATCCTTTTCTCCTTGTGAATGTAAGACAATTGATTATGCTTCTTTTTTCGTTTATGTACCATTTTAAACACCACTTTCTGTTCACTGTAAAGTAATTGCACTGACAGAATAGGGTGAGAAAGCTGGGCACAGTAACCAAAGTGATATTTAATTTATGAATTGTAATCATTGTCTTAAATTTGCCCCCTTAATTACACAGCTGGCCTTTAGCTCATGTGGTAGAGCACATGGCTTTAGCTCCCCCTAAAATCACAGGTTCAATTCCTCCTGCCAATGACCTGGGTCTGTTGGCATTATGCAGGTTAATTGCCATTGATTACCCTAACATCTGTGAATTCATCTAGTCCTTTTTGAACCCTGTTAAAATCCTGGCCTTCCCAACACCTTTTAGCAAGAAGTTCCACAGGCCTACATGAAGAAAATGTTATTTTTAAACCTGCTATCCATCAGCTTCATTTGGGGACCCCCCTAGTTCTCATTTTATGGAAACAAGGGAGAAAAAAAACAACCTTTTCCTTATTCAGTTTTTCCACACCAGTCTTGATTTTATAGACCTCTATCATAGCCTCTCCTGAGTCTCCTCTTTTCTATGCTGAAAATTACAGTCTCTTGAATCTTTCTTCATATGGCACCATTCTAGATCCCTAATAATATTTCTTGCCCTTTTTGAATCTTTTCAAATGCCAATATATCTTTTTTGAGAGGAGGTGATGACATCTGTATGCAGTATTCAAGATGTGGCCATACTATGGATTTTTATAGCAGCAATAAGATATTCCCTATCACTTCTTAAATTATTCCTAATATTCTGTTTGTTTGTTTTTGACTGATGCTGTACATTGAGTGGATGTTTTTAGGGATCTATCCATGGTGACTCCAAAATCTCTTTCCTGATTAGTTGTAGCTAAAGTAGCCCCCATCATATTGTATGTGTAGTTGGGATTATTTTTCCCTTGCCCCATGTGCATTACTTTACATTTATCATCATTAAATTTCATTTCCCATTTCTCTTGCCCAATCACTTCACTTTTGTGAGAACTTTTTGAATCTCTTCACAGTCTGCTTTGCTCTTAACTGCCTTGAGCAGTTTAGAATCATCTTCAAATTTTGCCACTTCACTGTCTACCCCTTTCACCATATCATTTATAAATTGGTTGAATAGTATTGGTCGCAGTATAAACCCTTGGGGGACACCCCTAGTTTCCACTCTCCGTTCTGAAAACTTACCGTATATCCCCACCCTTTGTTTACCTATTTTTTAACCTATCCATGAGAGGACCTTCCCTCTTTTTCCCATCACAACATACTTTACTTAAGACCCTTTCATGAGTTACCTTGTCAAAGGCTTTCTGCAACTCTATGTACACTATATCCACTGAATTCCCCCTTGTCCACAGGTTTATTGAGCCATTCGAAGAACTCACGTAGATAGGGAAATCGTGCCTTACCAGTATAGGAACCATGTTGACTTTTCCCCAACAAATTCTGTTCACCTATGGGTCTGACAGTTTTATTCTTTAATATAGTTTCAACTAATTTGCCTGGTATTGAAATTAGACTTATTTTGTCAAGGTTTAATACCATATATGGGGAAGAGAATTAGCAATCTGTTGTGCTAACCACTATCTGAGAAGCACACTGTGTTTATATACATTGATATCTAAATGCACAATGGTCGTAGGGAAAGTCAGTGTGTCACGTGTAAGTCAGTCATGGCACTCTCTAAGTGAAGCCAATTGAATGACAATGCGCATAATTCTTCGTGCTTAATTAATTATGAAAAAACCTAATCATTTCATGTGTTTCCAAAATATATACAGACAGAAATTCCATGTTGCATTAGAAAAAACCTTCAAACTTACAGAACCATATAGTATTCCATGCTAATGTGCTGTTCGTACTAAAATTGCCATAGTTTAGCATTTTTATAAGTACTGGAATCAGGTTAAAATTAAAGCAAAAGCAAACTGACCACTCTACCTTCACTATAATTAATTACCAAATTCAGCAAAATGCAATGATCTTGAATTATATCACACATTATTTACAATTACTAGAAATTAAAGCAGCCATATATTCTTAGGCCCCAATCCAGCACGTGCTTAATCATATCCTTAACATTAATTTCACGAATAGTCTTGTTTGCCTCTATGGAATTATTCATATGCTTAATGCTGACTACTTCTTAAAGTGCTTTGCTGATATTAGGGTGAAGAAAAGTTTCCTCCTGGAAGTGGAATACAACAAACAAATAAAAATGTGTCTTCAATACACATTTTGATCAGGCCTCTCCAGATGACCACAGAGTGAAATTATCTTTGATATGAAAAATGACATTTTTAGTCCCAAATTTCTGCTATTTTGTTAAGAAAGGCCTGATAGCAGGGAACAGGGTGCTGTAGCTAATTTCTTATCTCAGTTTTTGATAGCTGATATTGCAAAGGTAACTGGGTCAATAGGGCTATCTTAAATTAGGAGTCAAAAAGGAAATTGGCAAATAGCCAATTGAAATATAACAAATACTGAAAAACTGCAAATAGTGAAAAATCAAAATTCAATTAAAATCAAATAGCAGATTGTAGCAGGGTCAGGCTCCTGGAAGGGCTCCTCCCCTTCTGGGTCAGTGGGCAGCCATCCTGCTCCACTGCCATGAATGTCCAAAACAACCCTGAAGTCCTGAGTTCCAAGGAGTTCCCACCTTGCCTCAGGTGGGTGAGAGGCAACAGCTCAAGCCCCTTGCCTTAGCTCAGGCAGGTGCTGGGGTAAAATCAGCTCAAGTCAGGACTTGGCCCTAGGTCAGGGTGACAGCAAGCCCATCGTTTTTGGCAGCCCCTGGCCCTAGCTCAGGGCGGGGCGGCAAGCCTGAGAAAACCTAAGCCCTGGAGCAAGGTGGGACTACAAAACCACCATCTATTAAATGGCCTCCAGCCCTAGCTCAGGGTGGTGCAGCACACATCTAAAGAAGCCCAGGCCCTGGAGCAAGGCAGGGCAGGCCCAAGCCCTAACTCAGGCGGGGCAACACAACTGAAACAGTCTCACCACAGCACAGGCCCTAACTCAGGGCAGAACAACAAACAAACCCAGCAGACACTCTGCCTGTGCTGGCAGAGAGTAGGGAGGCTGCCACCTGGCAAGTGGGTGGAAGGGGGATGCGGCCCCACCCGTTCCATTGCGTCCCAGCCCAGGTGCCCTGGTCACAGCAGTACAGCCTGCTGCATGGGTCAATGGGGAAATCCAGACTGCAACACACCACCCAAGTACCTTTAATGGTCAGCTCCACCCCGTGGGATGCTCCCAGTCCCACCCTCCCCGGCATCTACCCAAAGTCCTGTGGCTGTGGTGGATACTCTGGTCAGCCCTCTGGATCGGGCTGGTCTGCTCTAGCTGGCAGGTTCCTCTGGGGTGTCAGGAACGGCATGGGCACAGGTGGCCCAATCCAGGCCTTGGCCTCCCGCTGCCAGTCCTCCACATTCCAGGCTGAGAGCCCAGAGCCATCTTCAGGCTCCCTGGAGGCTGGGCCCTGGCAAAGTCCTCAGGCAGGGAGCACAGAGCCATCCTCTGTGCAAACATGAAGATGGATTTCTAGTGGGCAATATCACAGATGGCAGCCCACAGCTGGGAGCCCTCAGCTCGGGCTTTTATTGGCCTGGTCCCACCTCCTGACTTCTAGTCAGGTGACTGGGAAGGGCCAGGTGCTATACAAAATGACTGCTAGAAGGGGTCCTCCCCGTCTGGGTAGTGGAGTGGCCATCCTGCCCCACTACACAGATGAAGGAATAGATTTTGCATTCCCATATATTAAATACAATACTTTACTACAGCAGAATATTGATAATAAGAACAATTAATTACAGACATCTTCATTATCTGACAAAATATAGCATGTTGAATGTTATTTTTCATACTATATTTGGTTAATAATTATAGTAATCACAATTTTAAGAATGGGTTTATACTCTAACTAGAGCATCTTCAACTTAAACAGGTATTTGGGTATTTCTGAACACATCTAATCACAGTTAGGAGTTATATCCATTAATGTATAGCAAGATGGTTTGGCTACTGAATCCACAGTGAAAAAAGAGAACTTTTCTTTTTATAAGCTGTTCTTTTATTCATTGTTTTTAAAAAAGTGAGCTTTGGCACTTCAAAGAGATTGTCTCATGTTGATGGGAATGGGTTAAAACTGAAGACTTCATTCTTGTCTCACCTGATATCATTCTTGCAGGCAGGTATCTCCACTGATTTCAATGGAACAGCGTAATCCTATCCACCTTTCACCCAATACTTGAGCTGCCTCCCATCTGGAAACAAAAGGTAGTAAGCATTACCACAGGTTGCAATGGCTGAAAACAGCCAAATCTCTGAAATATGCAGAAAAGGCAAGATGCAGGCATTGATGACAAAGGATAAATCTGGGCCTTGAATTTATTTACCTCTACACTCTTGCCTCACAACTCTAACATGGAGTACAGTTTGCAAAATTTACAAAACCTCCAATGTCATGATTCATCTGTAGTTGGCCTTCAGAGCGCTCAGAACCTGATTTTCCATTGCCCTGTTGACCCTTGTGCCAGTGCAAAGCACAGGAAATATGCTAACATTTGGAATATTCGATGAAACCTATATACTTCAAAATACAACTATTAATTTCTCCACCTAGGCTTTTTTCCAAGCTTGTAGAAGGATTCCATGCAGTGCCACGGCACCTCCTGCGGGTCACTTTGTGAATTAGCTCTGTTCCCCAGCAAGGCACCCTCTTCTAGCAGGTATCTCATGGTTCTCCGCTCCCTGATATCTCTACCATCTGGCTCTGAAGCCACATTGCACCTTGGACCACCGTGTACCTTCAGGACACTGCTCTCTGGCAGTGCCCACTCCTCCATTCTCCCCCACCAATCTTCATTCCATAACCTGCCACCATGGCCAACTTTAGCCCCAAAGTCTACTTCCTTACTTCAGGGCCAAACCATGGTCCACATAGGTCATGCTCCTTTGTGTCAAGGTGCAAGGCAAGAGGGATAAGGAGGACCCAGGCCCACGCACTATTCTGCGTCCTAGTCCAGGGGCCCTATTGTGGCAGCCTTGTCTTGCCTACCTTCTCTTCCTTTTGCAGCTCCTATTCCCTAGGCCACTTCTCCATGACCTTTGCACCTTCTTGGCCCTTGTATCAAGGCCACTGCTGGTGAGGTAACAGGTTAGAGCCTCTCTTCAGCTCCCCTGAGCTTGCCCAGCCCTGCTCTCTCCAGGTACTAATACTACCTTTCTGGCCACAGCAAGAGGGAGTGCCTTGCAGTCCTGCACCAGTTTATGGGACCCAGCCTGGCCCTGATTGGCTGACTCCTCCCTGCCCTGATTGGCCAGGGTTTCCCAAGCCTCCTCTGGTTTGTCTGTAACTCTCTCCCTGATGGAGTAGGTTACAGCACCACTATACAGACTGTTCCATTTGGGTCTCAAATAATTATATGTGCTAGACAGGTGTAAAGTGCAAACACAAAGATGGATTTCTAGGGGACAATATCAGAAATGGCAGCATGGACACATCTTTTTTGTGAAAAAAATTACAATGTTATTCATATAACAGCCTTAGAAGATTTATTCAGAGGGTGACAATGTAACCCAAAATTTACTTTATTAGAAGTACACCTCTATTAAGGGTGGGAATGTAGTTAAGTACAAGTCATTGGTGCCTTTGGAAAACGACTTGAGTAAAGGTACACATGGTACACCTTGATTGTAGTCAAGTATCCAGAAGTGTAAACAGCTGCACTTTTACTCAAGTAAATTTTGGAGCACTTTTTCCAGCTCTGTATTTATTTGGCCTTAGACACGTAAAGATGGGAATTTTGACCGCAGTATGGGACTGGATTTGAACTTTTTAAAAAAATGAAAACACCAACTTTAACACATATTTATTCTTTCCACACTCTGAAATCTATGCAAACTGTTTTTAATACTTTTTGGATGTACCTTATTAAGAAAGTGCATGTCCATTGCTATGCAAAAGCTATGTAAAAGTTAATAAATATTGTAAAAAATCACAGAGTTGTTCAAAGTTATGGACTGTGTGCAATTTTATTCACAGCTCTTTGTAACTTCTAATTAATGAGCTATAAAATATGTGGACAAGGTGTTTTGCAGACTGGCTTTATTGATTGAAACTTTTTTTGGTTTTTAAAGCTAGTGCTTAGTTTTGACAGCGAAACCTCATGTTGCCCTCTCCATGTCCATCATTATGATCCAGGGCTAATATTAGATAATCATAGTGGATATTGGGTAATTAGATATGAACATACACAAGAAAACCAGCCATATCTCTGCCAGGGTTTATCTATAAAAAAGCCATCAGATGCTTGACACCTGAAGTAATTGTCTGAACATTTATCATACAATACGACAGTAAGAGGGGGAAATACGATTTTTTTTATTTGTTTTGTTTTTTGTTAGCCAAGATTCCTTGGCTATCAGTCAGAATCAGGCTCTTTTTGTGTGAGTCTGTAAATTAGTTGTAAATTGAGGAACAATGACTTCATGCATTTTTAATCATTTGTGAATTGAGGCTCATGTTCTGCATGGATCTTGTATGGCTTGACTTTGTTTGCACCAGCCTGCAAGATCACATCATGGTGGATTTAACACTCTTACAAGTTTACTGGCCTCTTAATTTGCTTGTTTCTGGACCAATCTTAAGACACATTTTCCATTATGAGCACCCTGAATTCCTCCTGAGACAGACGAATTTTTCTGCTGTAGCAGTTTAGTGGATTAGCCCAGGTACTGCAACATGGATAGCTACAAAATGTGGCCTTCCACTTCAAGAGGCTAGTCTTAACTGATGGGCTGATGGGTGATCATCATCTTGGATGTATTCACCTCCAGTGAAGACTATTGGAAACAGGAGCCAATGACCAGCTCTGCAATACACTGTTTGGTAATTTTTCTAAAGATTTATAAAATCTCACAGGCATGCCTGCCCTCTGCTTTAATAATAGAGAAATCTGTAAGTGCTGTGCTACTAGCCAAGCCATTCTGTGGCTGATTGAGTCATCTGCCATTTGCTTGACTGTGATTCTTGTTGAAGCCTTATTCACATTGGCTTCTGAAGTGTTGTTTTCTGTCTCTCCCCATAGGATTGCTCTGGATAGCCTGCTGTCATCCTGGTCTAGCACAAAATAAAAAGATATCCCATAGAACTCTTTGTTCTAGGATCAGGACAAGAGCTCAAACTGCTGTACTAAGAATACGTATAAAAGGATGTATTAGTGTTTCAGAACAGAATGCTTAGATCTTTAATGCAGACAATGGTCTTTTATATCTAGTCATGGGAAAGGTCACCCTAAAACACTGTGCTTTTTTGGGATTTGTTTTCTCTTATGCATTTTTCACTGCACAGTGGTTCTAATTTATCCCTGATGTCAACCCATTCACATTAATTAAGTTTCACTGGCTCTGAGTTTTGCCTGGTGTTTCTAATGGGATTTTTAAATTTTTCTTGGCTTTCTACATTGCACAGGCCTGGAAGAGACTGGATCTGTGATTGCTTTTTGGTTTCCTAAATTCTAAGCACACCCATATTTTATGTGACTTATGCTTTTTAGTGGCTCTATTAACTTGATTTTTTAATGTCTAGGAGCAACTTATTCTGTGCATTTAGGTTTCTGCTCACAAATTTCTGATGTTTGAATAACAACATTTTAACAGTTAAATGGTACTTTATATGTTCAAAGGGCTTTTAAATAATTGAATCTGATTCACCACTACATCGCTCTACTTTTTGTACTTGTTCATCCCATCAAAGGAAATCAGGCTGTGTCTATACTACAAAATACAATCAAATTTATTTATATTGATTTTCTAATATTGGAATTCATACGTTTTATTTAGACCAGCCTCACTTCCACTGTGCTCCCCACAAAGTCGAGTCATTGCTGCCACACTCAAATTGGCGAACACTGACTGTTGAGGTAGTGCATTGTGGGAAGCTATCCCATGGTTCCCTTATCCCCGTAGCATTCTGGGTACGCTTGCTGGTCTTGATGTCATCTTCCCCCATTGCATCCTCATTCTCCTCCCGATCCGTGAAAATATGTCAATCCCTGGAAATAATGCAGAGACCCACAAAATTAGAAGAAAGAATTTTTGTTTTCCCCCCCATTACATTACCAACATGGGTGTGGCAACTGTATTCTCAACTGGCTTTCCACTTGTCCCACTTCCCATCATTGCCTGCATGTGATCCCTGAAATGAATGCAGGGGCCTGGACTGGATTTTAAAGTGAGAAAAAAGAGGATAGGAAAGTATAGAAAAAAAAAGAATATTTGGATTCCCCATTCACTGTATTCGTGCTGGGGAGAGTCTTTGCTTTCCAGTGCACTATAAGTCTTCCATGCAATGACTGTGTTCTCAAGTGCCCATCCACTGAGTATTCCACCACCCATCATTGTATGTGTGTGATCCCTGAAAATAATACAGGGGCCCAGACTGTTTTTTAAAGTAAGAGGAAAGCGGATAGAATAGTGCAGCAAAATAGAATTTTTGTTTTCCCCCTGCTGTCAACGAGCTCCAGTATGGGTGAAGGGGGGTACAATGGGGGGGGAGTTGAAGTGGTCCTTCCCTGGTGGCAGCAAGCCCCTTAGCTGCCAGGGGAGACTTCTCCCCAGAGGTAGCAAGCCCCAGTATGGGCCAAGATGGGGGATGGTTCAGTTGAGGACCAGCTGAGGTGGTCCTTCCCCGGCAGTAGCAAGCCCTTTAGCTGCTGGGGGAGACTTTTTCCTGGCAGGAGTGAGGCCTGGTATGGGCGAAGTGGAGGGGTCAGTTGTTGGGGAGGCCAGTTGAGGTGGTCCTTCCCCACTGCAGCAAAGCACCCAGTATCTTAAACATTGGGGGAGATTCCCCACAGCAGCAGCAAAACCCCCAATATCTTAACCATCCGGGGAGAATCCAAAATGGGCTCTATTCCCTGTCTACACAGCCCCTATTTTCAAATAGTTATTTTGAAATAGGCACAGGTGTTTAGATACATCATTTATAAACAGATAGAGGCTCTTTACTCACTGGAATGTCCCAGGCTAAGAGATTTGTCATGTATGAGGGAGAAAGATATCTGATCAGACTGGGTTGCGTGATCTTGCCAGTAGATGACCACAATTATTTTTCTCAATTTTTCTCTGTTTTTGAGCCACAAGTGCAGAGGAAGTCTTCACTAAATTGAGGGAGGAAATCCAGATGAAAGAAAATTAGTATGAGAGCCAAGCACTCATTCTGGCTATTGTATGAGGCAGAAAATGATAAGGAAAAACTGACAGAAGCCTCAAAACAACTCAGAAATCTCACTATTGCACAGACTGATCCTCCCTTTGCATATGAAATGGATGTCAAAATCTGAACATGCTTTCTCATTGGCTGTGGCCACACTAGCAAGTGACATGGAATGGTGTAATCCCAATCCGTCACTTCAAAGTGAGTCGCTTCAAAACGAAGTGACTGCACACAAAATGCGGGTCGAGAACAAACAACAAAAGGTAAATTACAACCTCACATGTTCACGTGCCTTCAACACACCACAGCAAATTTTGTGATTTCTATGAAAGTTTACTGTTAGGGATTGGTAGAGAAGTGTGTTTCTAGGTCCAGAGAGAATTCTGAGTTCAATGAAAATATTTGGATATACAAATATGTTAAGTAGGTATGATAAATAAGTCCATGGGTTTAGAGATGACTGTTCCTTGTGAATTGCAGATCACAGTTGCAATAGCACTAACCTTTGTGGAATAATCCAAAAGAATAGGACAAAATTAAATAATGGCCAATTTGGTTCATATTCATTTGGTGAGAAACATTGTCTAACTTTAATGTATTAACATAGTGTAGCATAAGCTTCTACCACTCATCAAAAGGAATCGGTTTATTTTTCTTAATGGGAATTATAAAAGGAAGACAAACATCAAGAATAGTCTGTGTGCTTTCTTTGGCTGAATTTTACAGGTCATGACCTATTCAAAACAGCTATCCTTGGTTGAATTTTAAAATGCCAGACAAGTGATTAGATGGATTTTCAAAGTATAAGTCCTTTGAAACATCTCTCCTGTGTTTTGTTTTATTTTTGTTTGTTTGAGAAAAGACTTTTATTATCTTACTGGCTACAACCAGCCTGAAATCTCAAAGAAACGAAGTTGATCAACTGCTTGGTGCCAGGTCAGGCTAATACAAAGGCAACAAGAATACTAAAGTGACTTCTTGGTCACATGGATCGTTTTTTAATGGTTACAAAGTTATGGTGGAGATGGGATCCTTTCTTGTTTGGCTAGCAAATTCTTAGGCACTGTGCTCTTTTTCATGAGTGGCAGAGATATTTTTTGTGAAATGGAATCCATTCTGTTGGAACTAGAAACTGCACTGTTGAGACAATAATGTGAAAAATTGTAATAAACTTCTGAGAATAAACTCCCTTTCATTGCAATTACATTTACCACTTGGATTACAGAATCATACTTACTTCTGCAAATGTGAGAAGGCTCATGCCCTCCCCCCACCCCCCGTACATGAAGCCAAAAAGGCTTCATAGCAGGAAAGAACTAGTCTTTGAAAATAGTTCACTTGTCTGAGAAAACTATTGTGGGTGTGGAAAATTTCCTCTAGGTCCTGGAAGGACTAAACAAGACAATCGCAGACCAAACAGACTGGGAAGAACTACAGCAGAAGAGTGGCTTACAACTGAGAATAGCCTGTAAAATCACTCTGGTAGTCCATCAGAAAAAAGAAATATCCTGGAAAAGAGGAACAGAAAAGGGCAGATCATTTAGCTAATAAAGTTAATGTCTACTAAGACACATGGAAACCTAGGAAAACAGATCAGACAAATTCAGTGGGATTATCCTGGTTATCACAGAGAAAAATTTCATCCAGCAGAAATACAAGTTCAGAAGCTTATTTAAAAGGTGCTGGCAGCGCTCATGAAGGCTCATTAACCTGGCATTCACTCTGCTGACAGACGGAATTAGAATACAATAATGAATGTGGAGGAAGAGAGTTAGTCACGGATGTGCAGTATTATCAGTCAGGAACAGCATTTCACAGATTCATCAGGAAAAAAGCAAAAAAAAAAAAAAAAACAGACATTCAAGGCAAAGAATGGAAAGAGCAGACCAATCAGGCAGCTGCCAGCTGTTGCAGCATGCTCTTTTGTGCTTGATAAAGCACAGACTTCTGGATTCAAAACACAAGCAGTTAAGCAAGCCTACCAATCCAATATGAGGTGGGTAAATGTTGTTCCTATTTCAGAGCTCAGCAGGCTAAGCTTACCTAAATTTCACAAGGTCATACTCTGAGATGATAGAAGAGCCTGAAATTCAGACACAAAACTTTCAATTCTCATGGTCTGAGTCCTGGACAACATACCATGTCTTCTAAAAAGACGAGCAAGGAGCCCAAAGCTTTGGAAAATGGAGCATGTTTTCAAAAATAAACATGGAAGTACTTTTGGCAATTGAGAAACTAGACATTCTAAAGGCAAGTTCCTGCTCCAACTGAAGTCAGTGGTAAATTTCCCATTGACTTCAATGAGACAGGATCTATCTGCACAACGGATCCTGCTGCATCATATGAATCTACAAACTCTGAAATGTTTTTTTTTTCGCCTCTGTCTTCATGGGTAAATGCAGTATGGGAAGGAGCTAGGCAGTCCTCCATGAGTGAAAGAACAGGTTAAGGGCTATTTTGAAAAGCTAGACAAACACAAATCCATGGGTCTGGATTTAAAACATCCAAGGGTATGAAGGAATTGGCAGATGTCATTGCAGAGCCTTTGGCTATTATCTTTGAAAAGAGGTCACAGGTGACCGGAAAAAGGCAAATGTAGTGCCCATCTTTTAAAAGAAACAAAGGACAATCCAGGGAACTATAGACCAGTTAGTCTTACCTCAGTCACCAGAAAAAACATCGAGGGGATCCTTAAGAAATCCATTTTGAAGCACTTGGAAGAGGCGAAAGTGATCAAGAGTAGTCAACATGGATTCACCAAGAGCAAGTCATGCCTGACCAATCTGATTAGCTTCTGTGATGAGGTAACTAGCTCTGTGGACACGGGAAAGTCAATAGATGTGACATACCTTAACTTTAGCAAAGCTTTTGATATAGTATCCCACAGTATTCTTACCTGTAAGTTAAATAAGTATGGCTCGGATACATGGACTATAAGATTGATAGAATGCTGGCTAAATGGTCAAGCCCAAGAGGTAGTGATCAGTGGTTCAATGTCTTGGTGGTGGTTGGTTTCAAGTGGAGCGCCTCAATGATTGAGTCTAGTGCCAATATTGTTCAACATCTTTATTAATGATCTGGATGAGGGGATGGATTGCACCCTCAGCAAATTTGGTGATGACAGTAAGCTAGGGGACAGATAGATACACTGGAGGGTAGGGATAGGGTCCAGAGTGACTAAGGTAAACTGGAGGTTTGGCCCAAAAGAAATCTGATGAGGTTCAACAAGGACAAGTGCAGAGTCCTGAACTTGGGATGGCACAATCTGAAGCATTATTACAGGCTGGGATCTGACTGGTTAAGTAGCAGTGCAGAAGAAAAGGACCTGGGGATTACAGTGAATGAGAGGCTAGGTATGAGTCAGTAGTGTGCCACAGAAGGCTAATGACATATTGTGGTGCATCAGGAGAAGCATTTCCAGCAGATCTAGAGAAGTTATTATTCCCCTCTATTCAGCACTGGTGAGGCCACATCTGGAGTATTGCATCCAGTTCTGGGCCCGGCAGTATAGAAAGGATGTAGATGCATTGGATTGGGTTCAGCAGAGGGCAACGAAAATGCTTAGTGGGCTGGCGCATGTGACCTATGAGGAGACGCTCAGGGATCTGGGCTTGTTTAGTTTGCAGAAGAGAAGAGTGAGGGGTGATTTGATAGCAGCCTTCAACTTCTTGAAGAGGTGTTCTAAAGAAGATGGAGAAATTCTGTTCTCTGTGGTGATGGATGGCAAAACAAGGAGCAATGTCCTAAAGATACAGAAGCACAGACGCTATGTCTACACTAGCATTCCTCTTTCAAAAGATGTGGCTCTTTCGAAAATCAACCCTGTTTTTGAAGGAACCCTTATTCCTTTTTTTTTTTTAAGGAATAAGGGTTCTTTTGAAAATGGGTTTTATTTTCAAAAAAGCCCATGTCTATACTGCTTTGCTTCTTTGGAAAGGAGAATATGCAAATGAAGTGTGAGATATGTAAATCTGCACCTCATTTGCATTTTTGATTTCCCTTATTTGCATGCCTCTTTCAAAATTGTAATGCTGCTTTAGATGTAGCCAGAAGGGGAGGTGTAGTTTGGATATTAGGAAAAACTCTTTTACCAGGAGAGTTGTGAAACACTGGAATGAGTTACCTAGAGAGGTGTTGTGATCTCCATCCCTACAGGTTTTTAAGTCATACATACAGCGGCCGTGTCTACACTAGCCCAAAACTTCAAAATGGCCATGCAAATGGCCATTTCGAAGTCTACTAATGAAGCGCTGAAATACATATTCAGCGCCTCATTAGCATGCGGGTGGCTGCGGCACTTCGAAATTGACACGGCTCGCAGCCGCATGGCTCATCTGGATGGGGCTCCTTTTCGAAAGGACCCCGGCTACTTCAAAGTCCTCTTATTCCTATGAGCAGATGGGAATAAGGGCACTTCAAAGTAGCCAGGGTCCTTTCGAAAAGAAGCCCCATCTGGATGAGCCATGCAGCGGCGAGCCGCATCAATTTCGAAGTGCCATGGCCGCCTGCATGCTAATGAGGCACTGAATATGTATTTCAGCACTTCATTAGTAACCTTCGAAATGGCCATTTGCATGGCCATTTTGAAGTTTTGGGCTAGTGTAGACATAGCCTTAGTGCCAATGTTTTTAGATTTAATAAAAAGGGAATACTTTGTACTTCCAGTACAGACTTAAAGTGCAATGCTTTATGAAGATTAAAATAAAAAAGAGCTCAGATAATTTTTGACAATTTTTACTTTTTGTTAGCTCAGCTCAGTACTCATGAAATGACAGTACTCAACATGACAGCCCTAGTGTCCAATGCCCTCTCTCCACAACCAGGTTGATTCACCTCCCACAAGTCCACATGATTCATAGCAACTATGAAGTCAATGACATGATATCAGATTAGCTCAGCACAGATCCATCCATAGGTTCATCAGTATTATTGAGTGATAGCCAAAGAATGCAAACAAGACCTGTGATTTTGGGAAGCAGAGCATATTTCTACTTACCTGTATGAAATATCACGATGTAAGAGACATGGAACATCTTTTATTACTGGAAACTTTGTCTAATGCATGAAGAAGAGGTCAAATTCCAGTAAGTAAGGAAGCTTGCAACAATCTACGTCAGCTGGGGATCTGCCACAATATGTAAAGCAACACCATGCAATTCTTGACCTAGTGAAATGGTATTTGTGACTTTTCCCCCACTGAATTCTGTATATATTTACTGAATAAATAGTTTGTCTTACAATGAAATTTATTTAAAAACATTTATTTTAGGCAAAATTAAACAGACGATTGAGATTACATAGAAATACAATTTTGAACCAGATCACTAAACATTTTCATTAAAAATGCACTGCTGTATTGATTTAAGTATTTTGCACTGATCAATCAATTTATATAATGTTTAATCAGGCTGTTTGCAGTCAATTGTCATAAAAACCAGTAAAGAAAACGGTTTCTTAAAATGTGCAAATATCTTAGTATTGTGTTACCATTGATAGCAAATGGCCACTAAATATATGCGTATTACGTAAAGCTTTTTAAAGTACAAGAAAATACAAATTCTATTTGTTAAAAAAGCCATTGATATGGCTACTAAACATCCTTATTATACAAATTCCAAAATACTATAAGACAAACAAAATTATAAAGACTTTTCTTTATGAAACATTATCTATTTGTTAGTGATTAGATAAACATATGGGCACACCCAAGTGCATGAATGCATGTTTTTTTTGTGTGTGTGTGTGTGTGTGTGTGTGTGTATGAATGTTGAGCAAAAAGTAGGACAGGAAGACCTATATAAAATAGAGTATTAAGACCGCAGTTCAGCAAATTACTTAAGCACATGCCTAGTATTAAGCAAATGAGTAACCTCCATGTGCACTAATGGAACTACTTTTGTGATTAAGATTACACATGTGTTTAAATACTTCACTGAAATGGTGCCTAAGGATAGATGCTTACATGTAATATTGCATAAACGCATTTTTTCTGTGTAAACCTTAAGACAGTATGTTAAAAAAGCATCATTTCATGAATCATAATGTATGACAAGGAGTCTTTCTTGGGGGAAGAAACCTACCAAGCAGCCTGACTAAAAATCCCCTAAAAGGAATGGCTCTTTTTCTGCTTATGCATGTTGTTAAGGGTGAAAAATATGCGGGTTTTACAGATGGAAGGCAATATCCCCAACATAATATTTGGGCCTGGTGCACACTGAACTAAATCATGGCAAAATATAAACATCAAGGATCAAGTTTATAGCTGAGTGCAAATGGAAATATTCACTAAGAAAATATTCACTTACTGTTAAAGATTAGTGAAAAGTATGCATAGACAAGTCAACAATATACTGACACCCAGCAGAAATACATTGTGTGTGTGATTATTCTTCACTATGCAAGAATTCTATCTTCTTTAAATATTTTTAATATCTAGCTCTGTGGTGTGAACTATTTGTGGGTATTTAAGGTTTCATTAGTAGCTTTCACTGAGTTGTTGCTGCAAGTGGTAGAGCTACAGAGTGACATTTAACAGTAGCACAACAATGTTTCTCAACAGTTCCAGGCCCTCATCCCGCAAACACGTTAGCTTGTGAGTTATCTTACACACATGTAGTCCCCATGAATGCAATGGGGTTGCTACATGTTTTTTAGGATGAAGATCTTAGTTTTTAGAACATTAAATATAGCTGTCATGTAATGAATTCCAAATTCCAGATATCATATAGCGGCTGTGTCTACACTAGCCAAAAACTTCAAAATGGCCATGCAAATGGCCATTTCGAAGTTTACTAATGAAGTGCTAAAATACGTATTCAGCGCCTCATCAGCATGCGGGCAGCCGCGGCACTTCGAAATTGACACGGCTCGCAGCCGTGAGGCTCATCCAGACGGGGCTCCTTTTCAAAGGGACCCCGCCAACTTCGAAGTTCCCTTATTCCTATGAGCAGATGGGAATAAGGGCACTTCGAAGTATCCAGGGTCCTTTCGAAAAGGAGCCCCATCTGGACGAACCGCGTCAATTTCGAAGTGCCGCGGCCGCCCGCGTGCTAATGAGGCACTGAATATGTATTTCAGCGCTTCATTAGTAAACTTCAAAATGGCTATTTGCATTTGCATGGCCATTTCGAAGTTTTTGGCTAGTGTAGACGTAGCCAGCATGTGCAACTAGCTTAGCTATAAAACATCAAACCAGAAATGCATGGCATTTTTTGTCCATTTTTACAAAATACCTATAACATATATACTAGATGTCCCTAATCCACTTACCAAACATTAGCTACCATATTGGTAATTGGTCTGTTATATTTGTTTTCGAAAACATGAATTAAAGGCCTACACTATTACAGATGTGAAAGGCTGACAATAACTGTGTTCAGATAGTACAGTGACCATGTACAGTTAACTGGAATTAATTACATGGCATCCAGATTTATCTGTTATGTACATAGCAATGATTAGCATGTCTTACTTTCTTAACTGGTATTTAAAATTTTTACTGTACAATCATCATCCCATTGACCTGAAATTAAACACTGGCTTGAGTCAACTAATTTTAAAATACTGCTACTCAAAAATTATGCAAAAATTATATTATCTGCTAACAGAAAGAGGTATTTATAAGTTCTTTAAAGAACTGCTCCAGCTTAAAGTGAATACTCATTACATATTGCAAATGTCTGTCCAAGCATGAGAGCAAGAAATACATCAGTGTAATTTAATTCATATTTCATATGCAAGTGTGACTTTTTTACATTTGTACAGGAAATACTGCATCTAACCTGGAGTTTTACAGAAGCAAACTTCACAAGAGTTAATATGTTGAAAAATATATTTTTTGGCACATCAATAACATCTGAAATACTTGTTATGAATTAAAAATAAAGGATCATATAAGCATTTCAAACTTCTGATTTTGGCATCAGCACCTGCTGTCTAGCGGATCCAGACAAAATACTGTGCCTTCAAGAGTTAGTCCCATTTTGAACCCCTCCTGTAAAAGAACAAAACAAAACATAATTAATAAAAAGGTATTTTTTTAACAGACACAAACTCCAATCCTGCAAAATCTTGAATGCATGCTTATATTTAGGCATATAACTAGTCCTCACAGACTTCAGTGGCAGAATTTATGTGCGTCAAGTTAATCATATTTGTACTCTGTGGGAACAAATCCTGAGGCTGCAAGATTTCAGTGCTAGATATGCAGACTCTTTTGGCTTTGTGAAAAAATGCATACTGAATTTGAAACATCTATTGTTTAGTGAATCACGCATATTTTAAAAAAAAATTGTCCTATTCCAATATAAAGGCTGATTTTTAATACATTTCTTTTAATCAGAGTAGGTGCAGAAGAAAAAATGAACCATAATATACAAATATCCAAAAATACTATATAAAAAGTACAAATATAAAATATGTATCTAAAAACAAAATGAATACTATCATATGGTTAAAAAAAGAAAAAATAGTTTGTAGCTGTACTAAAGTGAAAAAAAATTCAGAAGAATGAATGAAATACAAAGGCATTTTTTTTATCTTCAATGTGTTTCCTAAACAGATACAATTTTTCAATACATTTACCACAAGTATTCTTACCAAAGCTACCTAAGCAACCTTATTATCTTTTACTCATTTCTGTGTGTTGAACCAGAAAGCTGTAACATTCCCTTTCACCTGGTTCCGCTACATTTAACAAACACTAAAGCTGCATCTACTCTATAGTGTTTCTCGACAAAACTCGGATTTTGTTGAGAAAACCAGCAGAGTAACTACACCTGAAATGGGTTCTGTCAAGAAACTTTTCTCAGGAGAGTTCTGTTGCTAATGTATGGAGCAGAATGCCTCTGTCTACAAAACTATCTTGTAGATGCTCTGAGGGGGACTTTTGTCAACAGAACGGTCCTCCATGGCATCTGCCATCTGTAACAGGAGACATCCTGTCCACCACAATCACAGCTTTATGCTCCATTCCTCCAGCCATCCTTAAAGGTACAAGAGCCCTGGAAACCATGTACCAGGAGGTAGCCAGGAGAGCAGCGCAGCCGGCATGTCTGTCTGCAGTCTGCTGCTGGCCAATCCCTGTGGCCACACCAGCCACGATAGCTTTCCAGACACCCTAGGACACCCCCGGACTCTGCACTAAGTGGGGAGAAGACCCTGAAGGCCCAACCCCAGACAGAAAGAGGCGGGTCCCCTCCTAGATCATGCCAGATATCCAGGACTTCTTGGGCTTATGGTCAGAGGAGATGGCGCTCCTCAACCCGGCAGTGAAAAGGCAAAATGGTCCGGGCTACAACCGGGTCAGCACAGCCCCAGGCTACAGCTGAGTCAGCAACACCCTGGTGGCCCAAGGCACCCTGCTTGGACCATGGAGCACGTCTTGGCAAAAATCAAAAACTCTGTAAGGGCTATACCTGGGACTAGGATGCTGCCGCCAGTTGGGGCCATGACGGGAAAGTTGCCCATACTATCAGGAGCTGCATGAGCTCCTCTGGGCAGAGAACACGCCCACCCACAAGCCCCCTGAACATGGTCAAGGAGGCCCCCTGAAACTGGAGTCTCCACCAGGAGGAGCAGTAGCTCAGGACCCAGGGCAAGGCAGAGGGTGACACCACCTCTGTCACCAGCAATGGAACCCAAGTGATTACCCTGGAATTGGGCCCCTCCTCCAGCCAGGGCACCTACAGGGCCTTCCCGGACCTATTTAAGGGACCCTCCAGTGAGTACCCCATGGGGCATACACTGCAGTGCATGGGGGATGGGCATGGGCACGGTGTGCAGTGAGCCCCACTGGGCTGGCTTGGGTGGGATCTGCTCTGGGTCTAGGACCTGCACATGTATGCAAGGTGCTGTGTTCCACCAGGTCCAACCATTCAGGGCACAGCTGTCAAACAGCTGCCAGCCCCATGGGAGGCCACAAGAGCCTCAGGCCCCTGGGGGAGGAGGGGCCTGCCTTTCCCTAACATGGCTGGGAGTGGGACAGCCACATGAGAAATGTTCCAACTCCAGACACACCACCAGGGACTGCAGCCCTTTGCTCATGGACATGCCTGTGGGAGACAGACAGCAACCACATGCATGAACAGTGCCACAAGCCACATGCATGCAGTGACCCCCACCCCCCCAGAGGACTGGGCTGTGCCCAGCCCACCCGCCACCAATGCAGGGACCCCAGCACGACCAGAGAACCCTCCTTGACTGGCAGGCCGGAGGGTAGGGGGATGCAGGGAACTGGTTGGTCCCCAGGGTGCTGTGGACCCTCCATGTGTCAAGGGTGGCCTGTGTTCTCGGGACATCCCTGTCCCCCAGGCTGAGGGTAGGGGCTGCTGCTCCTGGTGGGGAGGGGAGAGGGCCTCAGGGGCTCTGTGGTGGGAAGGAATCACCATCTCTCCTTCATGTCTCCCTCAGAGTTGCACAGTTGGATGGCTGACCCAACCCCACCACCCCACCAGGGCCAGCCAGCCCCTGGGAGGAGCTGGTGGTGGAGGGCTTGTCGCCAGGGTGAAGAGGACTGGGGGGGCCCTGGGTGGGTCACCAACATCATGATGTGGTGGCTGCAGGCTGACAGGGCATGGTGGGCAAGGGACTGGGAGTGGTAGGCACAGGATGTCCTGATCTAGCTGATGTCCCACCTAGATGTCATCAGCAGCATCAGGTGGGACCAGCTTGCCCAGCTGCCTGCGCCTGCCACCCCCACTCCCCCTACCAATCCCCCGCCCCCTGCTGCCACCAGACTTCCCCCAGCTGTCCTGGACCTTTTCTGGTGGATTCTATCATTGGCTGCCCCTCCTGCCCCCTGGACCACCCACTCCCTCTGCTGAGCTTGACACCCTGCGCCCCTGCTGAGCCTGACCTCACCACAGCCCCTACACACCCATAGTTCTCTGTGACCCCAGCCCCAACACCATCCCAACAGGGACCCTGAACCTGTGGCGGGAGGGACTCCAGTGGCCAACGCCCCTTGGGGTCCCACTCCCCCATGGGGGTCACAGCCCTCCCTGAATTGAGGTATGCCACCTCCCATCCCATGCCCCCACTTCCAAGTGCAGGTCCCCACCCTACCGTCCCAAGTCCCCCGATGTATACAGTTTGCTAACAGTTTACCCAGTACATAGCTTATATTGCAGTTGACCTTGCACACATTTCATTTTGTTTAACGTTTTTATTTTTGCCCCACCCCCATGTCCCTTGTTATTGTGGAGGAGTCAGGGGATGGGTGGAGGGAGAGGTCATGGTGGGGACGGTTGAGGCAGTGGGCCCAAGGCCCCTGCTTCTGGTGTCCTGGGGGATGGTGGTTATTGGGGTCTCTGGGAGAATCTCTCCCTCAGGACCTCCTGGATCTGCAGCCCATCTTGATGGGCTTGGTAGATGGGGGCTGTGCCCAGCTCTTCATAGTGCAACCAGTGGCCAGCCCATCTGGTGGGAGCAAGGCCTCCCCCCTTCCCCTCCACAAGGTTGTGGAGGGCACTGCTCTCCCCCACACCTTGGGGGACATATTTTCCCCCACGTCCAGGTGCGTCAGCAGACAATGAAAGCCTGCCTCGAGATGCCTGAAGGCACACTCCACCTAGTTACGCATCCGGCTGAGGCAGGCATTAAAGATTTCCTGGGTGGGGTCCAGGCGGCCAGGCTAGGGCCTCATCAGCCAGGGCATGAGGGGCTAAGTGGCATCCCCCACCGTACACAATTGCATGTTCAAGTTCCCGATGCCCACCTACTGGCAGGGGATGAAGGTGCCCACCTCCATCTTCTGGAACAGGCTAGAGTTGCATAACATCCTCCTGTCATGTGCCTGGCCCACCCACTAGAAGGACACATCTATGAAGTGTCCACGGTGGTTAACCAGGACCTGCATCATGATGGAGTGTTACCCCTTCCTGTTGACGAACTATGCTGCACTGTAGTCTGGGGCGTGGATGGGCATGTGGGTCCTGTTGATAGCCCTGAAACAGCTGGGGAACCCCAGGGCATTGTATCTTGCCATGACTACGTTGACTTCAGCCAGATGGATGAGACTCCATAGAAGGAGTTAGTTGATGGCCCTCACGACCTGCGAGGGGAGAAGGCAGAACATGCAGGTGAGGGACTGATCAGGTTGAGCCGTTGGCCCCTTGGAATTCCCTGTTCCCCTCCCACCCTTCCCCAAGCTCTTTGAGAGCTTCCCCCCAGTAAGGCTGCTCCTCAAGCAGCAGGACTGTGTACGGGTGGAATGGCACAGTCCCCCGGGGATGGAGCTCCCCCCACCTCCTGACCCCACTCCCTGAGAGTTCTCCTTCAGTGGGACCCCCGCTCCCCAAGCTAGGCCTGCAGCTTGAGAATACCTTATCTACATGAGGACGTCACCAACAGTGGACCTGTCCATGCCAAACTGTCTCCCCATGGAGTGGTAACTGTTTGGGGTGGCCAGCTTCCAGAAGCTGATGTTGACCCTCTTCCCCAGGGAGATGGTGGGCCATAAGTGGGTGTCCTGTCATCGGAGTGAGCCAGGCGCAGAGCTCCAGAAGGGTCTCATTCTGAAGACACCTCAGTTCATCCCAGTGCCCCACGACCTGCCAGTCCCACCAGTCGGCACAGGGGATGTATTGCAATCTCCTGATGACCCAAGGGGTGGGCACCAGTGATGTCCTGCAGCAGCGAGAAGGGTGTCCTCCTCATGGGAGGTGTTGGCCTTGCCCCTCTGGAGGAGGAGGGCCAGGATGAGATGGAGCAGGAGGTGCAGCAGCAGTGTGTGCAGCCAGTGCAAGCCTGAGAACTGCTCTGGCAGCATAACTCACTGGAAAGTTCAAACTCTCTCATAGAAAGCCTCAGAGTCCTGCAATAGCTTTGCTGTCCCTCCAGGAGGTAGGCGAGCCTCAGCATGGGCAGGGAATGCAGGTCAGTGGGGGGCCCTTTCAGGGCATGCAAGGCCGGGGCCCCAGGAAGGTCTTGGCATCCATGAGAGCTTGTCTTCCGGGTCATTGGGCCTGTTCTATTGACACAGGAGTTGAGGTATGTGGATGTGTCGACATAGTGAGCAGCTTTTAAGTAAAGATGCAATCTGTGGATAGGAGTTTTGTCAGATGATATCTTCCGATGGTGACTCTTGTCAACACATTGCTGCAGTGTAGACACAGCTTAACTGTGCAACTGCTGCACGACCTGCTACAAGGTCTGTGAGAGTGAAAGATCATTGTTCAGGATGGGTTGCAGATCACTGGTGATGCAGTGGAGAGGCCTTAGGTGGGGGCTGCATGTGATGGTCAGTGGTGTTCTCTTGTTTTCCTTGCGAGGCCTGTCTTGTAGCAGGTGGCTTCTGGGTATCCATCTGGCCCTATCAATCTGTTTCCTCACTTCCTTAGGTGGATATTGTAGTTTGACGAAATCTTGGTAAAGGTCTTGTAGATGTTTGTCTCTGTCTGATGGATCAGATCAAATAGGGTTGTATCTTAGTGCCTGGCTGTACACAATGCATCATGTAGTGTGCCCTGGATGGAAGCTGGAGGCATGCAGATAAGCATTGTGGTCCATGGGTTTTCGGTATAGGGTGGTATTTATGTGACTGTCGCTTATCTGCACAGTAGTGTCCAGGAAGTGAATCTCTTGTGTGGACTGGTCCAGGCTAAGGTTGATTGTGGGGTGGAAACTGTTGAAATCACAGTGGAACTCTTCAAGAGCCTCCTTCCCATGGGTCCAGATGATGAAGATGTCATCAAGGTAGCGCAGGTAGAGGAGAGGCGCTAGGGGACAAGAACTGAGAAAGTGTTCCAGGTCAGTGATAACAATGTTTGCATACTGTGGGGCCATGTGGGTGCCCATAGCAGTGCCACTGATTTGAAGGTATAATTTGTCCCCAGATGTGAAAGAGTTGTGGGTGAGGACACCACCCACCACCATTTGTGCCTTGGTCTCAACAGGGACAATGTTCCTAACAGCTTGGAGTCCATCTTCATGTGGGTATTGGTGTAAAGGGCCTCTACATCCATGGTGGCCAGTATGGTATTTTCAGCAAGGTCACCAATGGATTGTAGTTTCCTGAGGAAGTCAGTGGTATCTCGAAGAAAGGTGGGGGTGCTGGTAGCATCGGGTCTAAGTAGAGAGTCCACATATCCAGACAATCCCGTAGTGAAGGTGCCATTGCCTGAGATGATAGGGCATCCAGGATTTCCAGGTTTATGGAACTTGGGTAGCAGGTAGAATAAACCTGGTTTGGGTTCAAGGGGTGTGTCTGTGTAAATCTGCTCCTGTGTTTTTATAGGGACGGTCTTGAGCAGATGCTGTAGTTTCTTTGTGTATTCCTCAGTGGGATCCTCGGACAGAGGCCTGTAGAATGTGGTATTGGAGAGTTGCCTGGCAGCCTCTTTTTTGGTAGTCTGTCCTATTCATGATGACAACAGCGCTTTGCTTGTTGGCCTCTTGGATAACTATGTCAGAGTTGTTTCTGAGGCTGCTGATGGCATTGCGTTCTGCACGGCTGAGGTTATGGGGTAAGTGATGCCGCTTTTCCACAATTTCTGCCTGTGCACACTGGCAGAAGCATTCTATGTGTAGGTCCAGTTTGTCATTTCAATCATCAGGGAGAATCCATGAGGAATTCTTTTTCCTGTACTGTAGGTGGGAGGGTACCTGTGGGTCAGTGCGCTGTTCTGTCATGTTGGAAGTATTCCTTGAGTCGTAGATGGCAAAAGAAGGCTTCCAGATCACCACAGAACTGTATCAAGTTTGTGGGGGTGGTAAGGCAGAAAGAGAATCCCCGAGAAAGGGCAGATTCTTTTCACAGAATCACAGGGCTGGAAGGGACCTCAGGAGGTCATCTAGTCCAGCCCCCTGCTTCAAGCAGGATTAACCCCTACTAAGTCATTCCAGCCAGGACCTTGTCCAGCCAGGATTTAAAAACCTCAAGGGATGGAGAATCCACCACCTCTCTAGGCAACGCATTCCAATGCTTCACCACCCGCCTGGTGAAGTAGTTTTTCCTAATATCTAACCTACACCTTTCCCTCTTCAACTTCTGACCATCATTCCTTGTTCTGCCATCTGACACCACTGAGAACAGTTCCTCACCCTCCTTTTTAGAGCTCCCCTTCAGGAAGTTGAAGGCTGCTATTAAATCACCTCTAAGTCTTCTCTTCTGTAAACTAAGCAAGCCCAAATCCCTCAGCCTATCCTCAAAGGTCTTGTGCTCCAGACCCTTAATCATTCTTTTGCTAGGCTGTGTGTAGTTGGATAGATTGACAATATTGCTGGGTGAGTTAGGGGTACCACTATTGTAGCCCCATGTGGAAAGTAGGGGTTTAGATAGTTTAGACATCATTATCTATTTGGGCAAAAATATGTGGTGGGAGTCAACATTTTCTTAAAAGTAATAAGACGGTGGAACCAATGAGGAAATATCTAATATTTTATTCCAACTTGTGTGAGCTAAAAACACACGATGTTTGTTAGTGCCTATTTTAAAGAGTTCTTCACACGCTCATAGTATCTAATTATTTATTTACATATTTTATAACTATTTTACATTTTTAAAATTTTTCAGCAGATTTGCGAAGGAAGTACATTCTTTCCCCCTGGGCTCACATCTTGTCAGCCTTATTCACACAAGAAAGCCCTTTCTGTTGACATACTGGCTGGCACTGTGTGCTGGCGTGCAGATGGGGATGTTCATGCCATTCAAGGGGCCAAAGCAGTTCAGGAAGCCCAGTTCAGCGATGCCTGCAACAGTAGCATCCAGATCCCCCAGATGGATGACCCTGTGCAGCAGCATTGCGTTGATGGCTCAGACAACCTACATGGGTAGAGGGGGACATGCGCTCCCGTGAGGGTGTGGTGGAATGTCCGTGGCCTCTGCCCTGTGCCTTCTCCCTCCCAGTCCCCTGCCTGCCTGTTCCCTCCCAGACCCCTGCCTGCCTGCCCCCTCCCAACACCTCCCAACCCCCCCATGGCTGAGGGCTCCCCTTGCCCCAACCTCCCCATGTCCCCGGGGGCGTGTGACCTGAGCCCAGCTTACCTCCATCAGTATGGCCTCGATGCAGGCCTTGCCCATCCCAAACTGCTGCCACATGAAGGTGTCCTGGTGCCGGAGGGCAGGGACGAGTCAGTAGCAGATCTCCCTGAAAGTCTGCCTGGACATGTGGAAGTTCCTAAGACATCCTTTGTCATCTCATTCACCCAGCACTAGGCGCTCCCACCAGTTGGTGCTGCTGGGGTGGCTCCAGAGTCCCCATGGGGGCTGCTCAGCCACCCAAGTTGCTCGGGGGCAGCTGCAGTGATGGTGCAGAGCATGGTCAGGATGGTCTCCACGAAGAGGGTGTCCTCATCCAGGAGCTGTTGCTGGGACTCCAACCTGGAGCATGAATGGGCTCTGCTGGGCTGGGGACAGCTGGGCAGCACTCAGCTCATGCAAGGTGGAGGGTGTTCAAAATAAGCACAGAAGTTCAAAATAAGGTATCTCGAAATAATTTATGCAATTTGTATTGTGCAAATTGTGTAAATTATTTCAAGATATAAATGCAGTCTAAATGTAGCCATAGTGACCAGATCTACCAATATGAGCAGCAGAGGGTGGGTTATCAAATCAATCAGTGCAGTCTTCATCATATACTCAGGACTGTATCCACTTTGGAAATCTGAGAAATCTACATAATCAACAAGCTGTTGTAAGGACACAATTTTGTGATTCCAATAGATTTTCAACCATTTAGTGCGCAGCACTGCAGAGATGTAGCACTGTCTTCAGCTCAACTAAATGACCCCTGGTTGAACATTGTGGTTTTTAAGCTGGTTGATTAGTTTTTCATTGTTAATTTGACTGCACCCACTGGGCAGCACAGACCCAATGAGCCAATGGCAAATTAGATGTATTTGAGCAGATGATAATCTCTAGCTAAATGTAATTGACTTCAGAGGAAATAAAAGTGTCTCTCATGGCACTAAGAAGAGAAAGCTACAGGTTCTGAATTGGGTACAAGATTAACTAAAGTGAGACTTTAGAATGTACACCAGCTGCTGCTGCTATAATTTGTGAAATGGGAACCTTTCTATCAATTTACCATTCTCCAAGAAACTTTAAATCCAGGAGATTATAGAATTCTGGAAAGACTAATTTTATTTAAGTCTGAAGCATGGTAACAGAGTGATGAAAATCCTCTAGCAATGCACAAGGACTTAACCAAAGATGTATCTGAGCTATGCATATATTTGGATCCTGAACATTCCTAAAAGGTTGGGTTCAGGGTGACAGACATAATTATGAAATCCGAATCCAAATTTACGTTGGATTTCAAAAGATACCCAAAAGTTCAAAGAATTTAATTTGAGCCCATCTTCTTGTGGCAAAGCTGTGAGTAATAACAGGCAGCAGCCACTCAGACCTTTTCTTAAATCACTTGTTTCTCACTGATTTCTCATGCGTTCACTGGCCTAAACAGAACCTGCTATAAAGACATATTAACTGTGTACATGAGAAATCAGTTAGAAACTCCGCACTTCCCATCAGTGGATTTGAATTATCTTAAATAATCAGTTTTTCTAAGTTGTCATCTTGTCCTCTTTGCTAAATTCCATATAAATTGCCTCCCTGGCCCGTCAATTATTAACAGCATTATGTATTATTTTAGGGGTTCTCAAAAACCATTGCACTGTGACCCCTTTCTGACAACAAAGTTACAATACAAACCAGAGGAGGAGGAAGGTTAGGACCAGGCTCCATCACTCTGCGTAAGGAGGGTGCAGCCTGATCTCCCTGCCCTAAGTCAGGGTGGTGCTCAGGCTTGGGCTTCAGCCCTGGATCCCAGCAAGTCTAATATTGATCTTGGAGACCCCATTGAAACGGCGTCATGACCAACTCTGGGGTCACAACCCACAGTTTGAGCAGCTGGAGAACCACATTACTACTTGATCATATACAAACTAAAATTCAGAAAACGATGTTTACAAAGTGAATGAGAACCAACATACTGGCTGTGTATGCATGTTGACTGGACAGAATAAACAAGGACTTTGGTTTTGTCTCATATTCCCCATTGCTGCCATATTTCTCAGAACCTGGTATTTAGCTTCACTAGGTTTCTTGAAATGGCTTGTGTTTTTTTCTTCCTAATTCTTTTTGAATCTTCACTGATTCCTTAGATAGGCTTGTAGCCCAAAAGACCGTCCATGATTTTTCTAAGATTCATGAACTTCTTTATCATGCACTGTTTTGTATTTATTTCCATTTTAAAAATAAACCAGCAACTGACTGATCTTAACCAAGAACTAATTTATTATATATATCATATAATACAAAAACCAAATGTCAACAATTTTGCCACTGAAGTTCAAGTGTGAATTGAAAACCAAAAGTGCCACAGGTTTTTTTAACTTGCCATCCATTTCCATACACTAGAATACAAGGTATCTCATACTGAAGAAAAAACTCATGCAAGAGAAATTAACATAGTTAACTCCCTAGACAGAAACATTCTTCCAACAAACACATTCCAGATACATTTGAGGAAGAAATAGTTTGATTGATGATAAAGAAACATTTTCACTAGCAACAGCCCAATGATATAAATGCGGAAGTTAATGTATACCATTCCCATGTAAGTGATGGGGGGAAACCAACTATATTTGAGGATGAAATGAGCAAGGGGGAAAAGGTTTATAAACTAAGACTTGAAAGACAATGCTCCCATCCCAAAATAACCAATCAACTCATCCCTTCTGAAAACAGAAGTCCCCCCCCACATAATATTTGCATAACAATGGTCCTCAATTATAGAAATGCATACATGCAATAAAATATAAACCTTGGAAAATAAGGTAATTATATGTCTATTTTTAAGGTTTTAATTATTACAAGTTGATTAAATATTGATATTAAAATATGATATACCAACCATCGCTGACGCTGAACATCCAGGAAAGCACAAAAAGATGAAAGATGTTTTAGTTTATTTTTGAGTTAAACCTCTGATTTACTCTAACATTCTTCACGGGATAATATCTCATGCATTAAGCAACCCAATTCAATTCCATTTGTTGAAGAGATGACTTAAACAACGCTGTGGAAATACCACAGTACAATTGTCGTAGCTAGGTTTTCTAGATGCCAAATGTCCAAGTGCTATTTCTCATGTCCTATGAACTTTAGCTTTGAGCTTAATCTATGCAAATATTAGTACTACTGCTGGTCAGAAACTTGAACTGGCAATCTGAACTAAATTTCAAAATGAAAAAGTTGTTCCAAACAGGAATGATGAATGAAATTTCAAAATTTCCCATGAATGGGAATTTCAAGGTTTCATTTTAACCTTTTCTAAACATTTCCAAGTCCCCTGAGCTGCCTGATACTGGGGAGATCTCTGCCGCTGAAGAGATAGGCGGGTAAGCTGGCAGAAAACCAGGCAGCATGCCATTGGAAACTTGTGTGATTTCTCTTGGATTTTCATCAAAATCAGAAGTTATCATGGGTTATTTTTATTTCAGCTAATCATTTTCTGACACAAAAATGTCAGAAAATTCCCAGCCAGTTCTAATCAGTACAACTAAGCGTCAAATGGACTCCTTCAAAAGACACTGAGAATACTCAAGATTGCCTCAGAGAGTTGAATGCTCAACCCTGATTCAAGGTCAGTGTGATTTAGCCACAAAGATCAAAGTTCATTTTGTTTTCAATAGAAAAGAATAAATTCTTAACATACCATATATAGACCTCTATAGCTGTGTCTACACGTGCACGCTACTTCGAAGTAGCGGCACTAACTTCGAAATAGCGCCTGTCACGGCTACACGCATTGGGCACTATTTCGAAGTTAACTTCGACGTTAGGCGGCGAGACGTCGAAGTCGCTAACCTCATGAGGGGATCGGAATAGCGCCCTACTTCGACATTCAACGTCGAAGTAGGGACCGTGTAGACGATCTGCGTCCCGCAACGTCGAAATTGCCGGGTCCTCCATGGCGGCCAGCAGCTGGGGGGTTGAGAGATGCTCTCTCTCCAGCCACTGCGGGGCTCTATGGTCACCGTGGGCAGCAGCCCTTAGCCCAGGGCTTCTGGCTGCTGCTGCGGCAGCTGGGGATCCATGCTGCAGGCACAGGGTCTGCAACCAGTTGTAGGCTCTGTGTATCTTGTGTTGTTTAGTGCAACTGTGTCTGGGAGGGGCCCTTTAAGGGAGCGGCTTGCTGTTGAGTCCGCCCTGTGACCCTGTCTGCAGCTGTGCCTGGCACCCTTATTTCGATGTGTGCTACTTTGGCGTGTAGACGTACCCTCGCAGCGCCTATTTCGATGTGGTGCCGCGCAACGTCGAAGTTGAACATCGACGTTGCCAGCCCTGGAGGACGTGTAGACGTTATTCATCAAAATAGCCTATTTTGATGTTGCTACATCGAAATAAGCTATTTCGATGTTGGCTTCACGTGTAGACGTAGCCTATATGATGTATATTTTACCCTTAACAGCTAAGAGTCCAGGGGTTCATGAAAACCATTTGTTGAAACAATAAACAAGTAATTACCTGCATCTCATCTAGTTTGGACTGAATGTCTGGAGGGAAATCTCCTGCTCCACAGCTAAAAGGGTCAAATGGTTCTGCTCCGAAAAGATCTCTCTCTACAAGGAAAAGAAACATCAAGTCAAGAGTCAGTGACATAGAGAAGAAGTAGCACAGTGTGCGGTAAGAATCTCCGCCTTGCATGAGAATACAAGCAACAATATTTTCAGTCACCCATTACCAACAGTGATGTCTAAACATAAATTTGGAAGCTACTTCTGGTTCATCTTATTTTCTTCCCTTCTGAATAATGCTATCAAGCTGATGTTTTCAATTCTTCTTTTGTTTTCAGTTATCGTCCCTGCATGTTTTTAAGGGATTTTAAGTAATTATTATATCATAGTCCAGCTGAAGGAAGTTCAGGTCTTACTACTTGTCTCTGTAAGGAAGATCCTAATGTCACAGTCCTGTAGGTACAGTGCCGAGGAGTTTCACAAATGAAAAAGCCCAAAATATGATCTCTAACTGTAGAGTGAAGAGGTTAAAGTCAACAGTCAATTATATTATGCTTAAGAACAAACTATAAATTATTTTCCACATCAAGAGATGTTACACTATTACTGTTCATGTAACAAATATTGCAGAATGGCACAGGATAGATATAGAAGGCACATTAATTTTGAAATCTGTTTACAGAATTTTATGTTTAGAGAGAGGTTTCTTAGTGCCGTGAATTCCTTGGCAAGAGTGTGTGCGCATGTGCGTGTGTGTGTAATATTCCTAGAGTTGAAGTCTTGGCCTCGCTTGAGTCAATAGGAAAACGCTTAATGACTGCAACAGGGACGGATTTCACCCATTGCCTGATCACTACTGAGCAAGGCTCTCCTTTGAAGTTTTAATGTATATGTCCAACATGGTTTTGAAGTACTGATTTTAAAAAAGGATGTTGGAGTTCTCATAATGTCTCACTAAACCATTTAAATTATCATGTGCATTTAACTAACATAACTACTTCTGTATTTTCTTCCCAAAAGAGCCATGTGTCCCCTTTATTTGCCATGATTAACAACTGTCAAAATCCATTTGAAACAATAAATATTAAAGGCTATTTTAATGTTTCTGTCACAGTTAATATTAAAGTACTGAAGCAAGCTGTAATTTGACTGGTTCAACAGAACCTCACAGTGTGTACGTCATATGATGTGGACTTGGACCACAGGACCATACCATGGCCCAGGGTGCAGCTCCTTTTTTCCACCAGAAAGCTGTCCATTGTAGGCAGATACAGACTGCAATGGCATAGGAGAATCCTTGGCTAGCATAGATCTGATGTTAGTGGCCTCGGGGTTTGTGTGTGTGTGTCACTGAATAGATATGGCTGGAGTATGCTTCAGTTATGGTAATCCCCAGCTGGTTGAGCAGCTGAGGGTTCTTTAACCGACCATGAGTACCGAGCCATCCATCTTCTTTAAAGTTCAGGAGATATGTATATTTATAACAGGTTGAACCTCTCTAATTCAGCAAACTTGGGATCTGACCTGTGCCGGATGAGAGAATTTGCCAAACCATGGGAGGTTAATACTGCCTAGCAACATTACCAACATTTTCACTGCTTACTGGGCTCTGAGAAGACATGTAGTGGTAAACTACAGCTGAATAACTGCACAGAACACTGACAGCCAGGGCTGGAGACTGGGAACAAACTTTATGGGACCATGGGAAACTTGGCTGCACTCATTATAAGTGGTCAACCAGTTAACGAAAATCATGCCGGAAGAGAAAGTTCTGAATTAGAGAGGTTCAACCTGTACTACATAAGTGAGTTATGCTCACTTTTATTTAGTACTTCCATTTCATAATATCAAGAAGGTGCTACCTCTCAGCACGATTTTGCCCTTCTCAACTAGCAGAAGGGAGTCATTTTTTTGATATCATGCCTTATCAAACACCCAAGGCATACATCATGGAAATAAAAAATCCAAGGTTTTTTCATTTCTTAGGGCTGAAATGCAGCTTCATAGTATTATTAAAAAGAATTTCTGAACATTTAGCTGATATGAAATATTTTTAGTTATTTTGGAATGTTTCTCATCTAAGCCCAAACCTGCAAGATGCAGTTCTGCTGAAGTCAATGGGATTACTCATGTGTAAAAGTTACAAGTTTGAGGGCCTGATCAGCAATTTCTCCCTTCCAGTGAGGAAGCACAAAACGACTTATTCCAGATGAATCAGAGAAGCATAAAATTCTAGGGCTGGAAAGGACCTCAGGAGGCCATCTTGTCCAGACCCCTTCCTAAAGTGGGTCACCCCTAACTAAATCATCCCACTCAGGACTTTATCAAGCCGGGACATAAAAACCTTTAGGGATAGAGATACCACCACCTCCTTAGGTAACGCATTCCAGTGCTTCACCACCCTTCTGGTGAAATAGGTTTTATTAATATCCAACCTACACCTCCGCCTCTGTAACTTCAGATCATTGCTTCTTGTGCTGTCATCCATCACTACAGAGAACGTCCTCTCTCCATCCTCTTTAGAGCACCCAATCAAGAAGTTGAAGGCTACTATCAAATCATCCATCATTCTTCTCTTCTGCAAACTAAATAACCCCAAATCCTTTATCCTCTCTCCATAGGTCATATGCTCCAAATCCCTAAACATTTTCATTGCCCTCAGCTGAACCTGCTCCAATACATCCACATCCTTACGATATACATGGGAGCCAGAACTGGAAGCAATACTCCAGATGTGGCCTCACCAGTGCTGAATAGAGGGGAATAATAACTTCTCTAGGTCTGCTGGAAATGCTTCTCCTGATGCACCACAATATGTCATTAGCCTTCTGTGGCACACTACTGACTCATACCTAGCCTCTCATTCACTGTAGTCCCCAGGTCCTTTTCTTCTGCACTGCTACTTAACCAGTCAGATCCCAGCAAGTAACAGTGCTTCGGATTCTTCCGGTCCAAGTGCAGGACTGTACACTTGTCCTTGTTGAACTTTACCAGATTTCTTTTGGCCCAATCCTCCAATTTATCTAGGTCACTCTGGACCCTATCCCTACCTTCCAACACATCTACCTCTCCACCTAGCTTAATGTCATCCACGTATTTGCTGAGTGTTCAATTCATCCCCTTATCCAAGTCATCAATAAAGATGTTGAACAACAGTGGCCTGAGAAACGATCCTTGGGGCACTCCTCTTGAAATTGACTGCCAGCCAGACATAGAGACATTGATTGCTACCTGTTGGGCCTGACCACCTAGCCAGCTTTCTATCCATCGTACAGTCCATATATCCAATCCTTACTTCCTTAACTTACGGGCAAGAATGTTGTTGGAGATTGTATCAAAAGCTTTGCTAAAGTCAATATATACCGCCTCCATTGACTCCCCAATGTCCACAGAGCCTGTTACCTTGTAGAAGCTAACCAGATTGGTCAGGCATGTCTTGCCTTCGGTAAATCAGCGTTGACTACTCTTCATCACTATCCCCTCTTCAAAGTGATTAAAAATGGTTTGCTTGAGGAGCCCCTCCATGATATTTCTGGGGACTTGTCTGTAGTTCCCTGGATTGTTTTTCTTCATCTTTTTCCAGTCATCTTGGACCTCTCCCGATCTCCACAAGTTTTCTAAGATAATAGCCAAAGGATCTGTAATGACATCTGCCAATTCCCTCAATACCCTTGGATGAATTAAATCTGGACCCATGGATCTGTGTGTGTCTAGCTTTTCTAAATAGCTCTTAACATGTTCTTTACGCATCAAGGGCTGCCCACCTCCTTTCCATACTGCATTGCCTGGTGCCATAGACCTTGCCCATGAAGACTGAGGCAAAAAAGTCATTGAGTACTTCAGCTTTTCCCACATCATCTATCACCGGGTTACCTCTCTCATCCAGTAACAGCCCCATACCCTCTCTGATAACCTTCTTATTGTTAACATACCTGTAGAAACCCTTGTTGGCTTTCACATTCCTTGTTAACTGCAGTTGCAATTGTGCTTTTGCTTTCCTGATTACTCCCTGGCATTCTTCAGCCATATATTTACACTCCACGTTAGTCAACTGCCCAAGCTTCCACTTCTTATATGCATCCCTTTCAAGTTAAAGCTCACCAAAGATTTCCCTCGTAAGCCAAGCTGGTTGCCTGCAATGTTTGTTTTTCTTACTGCACATTGGGATGATTTATTCCTGTGCCTTTAATGAGACTTCTTTAAAATACTGTCAGTTCCCCTGAACTTCTTTCCCTTTCATATTCTTTTCCTAGGGGATACTGCCCATCAGTTCTCTCAGGAAGTTGAAGTCTGCTCTTTTGAAATTAAGGATCTGTATTTTGCTGCTCACCTTTCTTCCTTTTGTCAAAATTCTGAAGAAGTCTACCATCTCATGATCACTGCTGCCCAGGTTGCCACCCACTTCTGTTTTGCCCATTCATTCTTACCAGTTTGTGAGCAGCAGGGCAAGCTGTGCATGGCCCCTGGTCAGTTCCTTCAGCACTTGTACCAGGAGGTTATCCTCAATATTCTCCAAAAATTTCCTGGATTGTGTGTGCACTGCTGTATTGGCCTCCCTATAGATGTCTGGCTGATTAAAGTCTCCAATGAGAACCAGGGCACGTGATCTGGAAGCCTCTCTTACTTGTCTGAAGAAATGCTCATCTACATCATCTGTCTGATCTAGTGGTCTATAGCAGACACCAACCACAACATCACCTCTGTTGCTTACACCTCTAAGCTTAACCCAAAGACTCTCAACTGGCTTTTCTCCCCACATATGCTGGAGCTCTCAGAAATCATACTGCTCTCTCACATACACCACAACTCCTCCTCCTTCTCTCCCCTGCCTGGCCTTCCTGAACAGTTTATATCCTTCCATGACAGTGCTCCAGTTATGCAATTCATCTCACCAAGTCTCCGTTGTTCCAATCACCTCATACTCCTTTGACTGTTCCAGGGCATCTAATTCTTCAAGTTTGTTTCCCAGGCTTCTTGATTTGTGTACAAACAACTCAGGTAGTTAGCTGATTGTCCTAGTTTCTCCTTTTGAACCGGGGGTCCTCCTTTGTTGTTCCTTCCTCCTTCCCCACTTACCTCAGGGCTTGTGTCACCATCCCCCAACAAACCTAGTTTAAAGCCCTCCTCACTAGGTTTGCAAGCCTGCCCGCAAACATGCACTCTCCTCTCTTTGTCTGGTGGACCCCATCTCTTCCTACCAACCCTTGTTCTTGAAACAGAATCCCATGGTTGAAAAAAACAAATCTCTCTCTCCGACACCACCTTTGCAACGATGCATTTACTTCCATGTGTCGATGATCTCTACCTGGACCCCTTCCTTCAACAGGGAGTATGGATGAGAACACCACTTGTGCTTCATATTACTTGAGTTTCCTTCCCAGAATTACATAATCTGCAGTGATCTGCTCAAGGTCATTCTTTGCTGTGTCATTAGGTCCTACATGGAGAAGTAGGAAGGGGTAATAATCCTAAGGTTCGATGACTTTTGGAAATCTTCCTGTCACATTCTGGATTCTACAGCCTGGTAAGCAGCAAACTTCCTGAGATTCCAGGAATGGATGGCAGATGGATGACTCTGACCCTCCTAAAAGGGGGTCCTCAACCACCATCACCCGTCTTCTTCTATTGGGGGTGGTTGTCATAGAACTCCCATCCCTGGGACTACGCATCTGATGCCTTCCGGTCAGTGGGATCTTCTTCTGATCCCTTCCTTGAGAGCTCCCTGCCACAGCTTTCTCCACCACATCACCTGTGCAGAGAGCCTGAAAGCAGTTGCTTATCTCCATTGGAATGGGAGATATCTGAACTGGCTTTCTTCTCTTGGAGATTACATGCTGCCAATTTTCTTCCTTGTTGTGTACTGTCCTCACAGGTTGTTCAGCCAGCTGTGCCTGAAGGACTAAATACTGCCTTCTGTCAAGCTGCACCATGCCATCCACATCAGTCTAATTAATGTTCAAAATTAATTTTATAGATTTGTGTCTAGTGCCATATTGATTAAATGTCTCAATGCAAATTGTGCTTGAGTACCTTTAGCTTCTAAATACCTGGTTTTGGGTTGTGATTCATCAAATACTATTCTTTGGAGAGGGCTGGAAACTACACTTGTATTTTCACCACTGCTTTGCTGTGCTTAAATATGACATTTAATGTTCATGCCATGTCTGTGAATGGATGGAATGCTCCCCATTGTGAGAGGAACAGACAACACTGCCTTGAGCCAAGCACTGTGCCAGGCAGGTGAGCGGAAAGTGTCCACACTTAGGCCTTGTTCTCTACTGCTGCAGGCGTTCGGCCTAAGTTATGAAGTTTCAGCTGAGAAAAACATGGCTGAATTCGACAAACTTAGGTCTGTTTACCGCCATACCTTCACCGTGTTAAGCCGACAGCTGATGCTCTCCCACTGACTCTTCATTGTGGAAGAGTGCCATAGTTGATGGGAGAGAGCTTGGGGGGGACTATTTACTGCTGCCTGTCGAGCCAGCCTGTAGCAAAGACATGCCTATAGTTTTGCTTATATCGTCCTGTCCTGAGCTGGAGCAGTATTGTCACTGTTTTCCTGAACAGTGTCTGCCAGCTGTGTGGCAACTTTGGGCTATGTAACAACATTTAGGCGCAGCTGTGTGATGGAGGAGGCTGGATCCTCACCGGGGAATAACCTCAGGCTTGTTTCTCAGAGCTCTTCACCTGACATGGAGAGTACAGAAATCACTGCACCCCTTTATGGAAGGCAGCTTCTCAGTGTTACCATTCCTCTCTGAGAGAAGAAGCTCTGGTCTGTAGAAGTGGAAGACAACATTTCAGTTTGAACGTGCAACACTTTTCCTCTATGAAATGTAGCCTAAGGGCAGGTAAAAATCAGCAGATATTTAATAATGACACTAATTTTCTTTAAAAAATTATTACACATATGCCTTATACTTAGACAGAAAAAGGTCGAATGGAAATTTCAAAATCAGGATTTAGAAATACTGCACCTGTTAGTTCTATCCATAGCTCCATAATTGAGAAGAGGCCTTCAGTGAATTATCACTGTAATGACATAGCAGTCCCCATCCTGATTATGTAGATTACAATAGATGTAATGCAGGTGTTTTACGACTATATCTGACACAACAAAGCAGGTACTATTCTGATTTGCTGTAATGTTTAACATAAGAATTTCTCACCTGGTGATTCCTTTTGCCACCATATAAATGCTTTATATGTCCACACCTTGAATACTGTGTGAAGTTCTGGTGACCCAGTCTCAAAAATGATACATTAGAAATGGAAAAAGTACCAAGAAAGGGAACAAAAATAATTAGGGGTATGGAACAGCTTTACCATATAAGGAAAAATTTAAAAAACCTGAGACTGCTCAGCCTGGAGAGGAGGCAACTAAGCAAAGATTTGATCCATGTCTGTAAAATCCTGAATGTTACGGAGAAAGTGAATAAGGAAGAGTTATTTACCCTTTACTATAGTAAGCAACACAAAAAAGCCGGATGTCATTCAAACTAATTAATAGACTTCAGGTTTAAAACAAGCAAAAGGAAGTACTTCTTCACTCTGCACACAGTCTGTGGAACTAAGTGCCAGAGGTGTTCTGAAGGCCAAAAGTATAACGAGATTTGAAGAAATGGGTCTGTCCCACGGAAGCTCATCACCTAATAAATTATTTTGTTAGTCTTTAAAGTGCTACATGACTGCTTTATTGTTTTGATAGAATACAGACTAACACAGCCACCTCTGTTACTATGGGTTTAAAAAAACCAGATAAGTTCATGGAGAAGAGGTTCATCAGTGATTAGAAACTATGTTGGTAGGAGCTGCAACTCCTATTCTATGCAACTATGGTTACACTGACTTGAAATGCTGGCAGCAGTATGCAAATGGGGTGGTCTCAAAAATGCAAATGGCTGTTAATTTGCATATTTGCTCACCAACAGACACAGCTGCTGGCAAAAAAAAAAAAGCTGTTTAAACATGGTTCTGTTGGCAATCCCCCCCGCCCCCTTTGTCGGCAGTCTCTTATTCCTGAAAGAGAACTCGAAAGAGAGCATCCTGTCTGAAACAACAGGTCAGGGATTGAAAAATCAGGCACCATGAGAACTGCATTAAAAAAAAAAAAAAGGAGCCTGTGGAGAATCTACACACATTTTCTTCTGAAAGAAGCTTTTGAAAGAAGGTGTTCTTCCTGAAATGGCAGTGGAAGAGCGCTTTCAAAAGGAGCACTGCATTCTTTTGATTAATTTTGAAAGAACTCTTTTTCTGTTAGATGCTCCACTCCATATTTCAAAAGAGCCCCATCTTTCAAAAATTATTTCAAAACAACTCGCTAGTGTAGACACGGCCAATATGTTAGACAGCACTGTTATCAGGTCAGATTTTGGCAGTTCCCACTATATTACTCTCCACGGTGAAAAATGACCATTTACTTCTACCCTTTGTTTCAAATCTTTTAACCAGTTACCAATCCATAACAAGACTTTCCCTCTTATCGCATGCCCCTCAGCCAGCATAAAAGGCTTTGGTGAAGGGCCTTCTCAGAGAATTTCTGAACCTTTTCTGTTGGTTTGGTAGAGAGCCAGATGCCTTGCCCTTGAATGTGGCAGAATCAGTAGCCCCAAAGGCTTTAGCACACGATAATAATTTGGCTATGTGTTCTGCCACACGAATGGCTAGGGCATCTATAGGAACTTGTTGACAATATAGAGCTGGTATTTCCCTTAAGGATATGCATTCATTAATTAGTTAATAAAATCATTAGCAAAGAAATGCAAAGCAGGACTGATCTTAGTCTCATTTACACCATCTCTCTACACTGAGTTAACTCAACTTCATTGGATTCATTCTTAATTTACACCAGTGAAACTGTGATCAAAATTAGGTACTAATTCAGGCACTTGGGTACCTTTGGCCCTGAATCTACTTCCACTGAAATCAATGGGCTTTTGCTACTGATCTAGATGAGACCAAGAAAGGGAACTTCATGTGTACAACAGGTGGGCAATGTTCAGTGAAACATTCTGTAAAGTCAAATTTAACTTTGATGCAAGCAGGTAAAACATTAATGACTTCAGTAGAATTGCAGTTGGGTTGAATTAGGAACTCTATCTAGAACATCCTGGGGTCAAATTTCAGGAGCGTAGCCAGCCACTCTCAGATTAGTGTTTCAAGACAATAAATTAATAAATCTCAGAATACTGCTCCATGATGGTGAAATGCCGGAACCAGATATACTACTTTCACACTGAGAGTCTGAGTTTTTGTTCCTGTTTCTCACAGATGACATGAAAAGTTACATGAACATTATTACCGCCAATAAACTGTGCATATTCTGTCATGAATTCAACTCTGCATACCTTCTCCACTATCCCTACCCCCATCAAATGGAGGTTTTCAAATAATATTAATGTTGAAAGCAGCTATAAAGAAAACGTAACTGGAAGTCATAATATTTCTTGCTTTAACTTTAGAAAAACTATGTGACAAAAGGAAAGCCAAGGTTCAATTCCCAACCTAAGGATTGTCAATAGGATAATTTCATTCATTAAATGAATTCATTCATTATTTTGGTTAGATGGTATAAAAATGAAACAGCATTATCAGACATGTGAGTAACAAAAGCAGTATTTGGCTTGTCATGAAAAAGTCAGTAAACTCTTTGAGATGCTTTATTAAAAAAACAAGGTAAGAAAAGATTAGGTCAGTCATTACAAAACTTACTGATCTCTGCAGATCTACTGGGTACTGGAGGAGGCTGTGTGCCATTGCGAGTAGGTGTTGATGACTGAGGGGATATGGGAGAAAAGGGAACCATATCAAAGATGTCAGTGGAGGGTGATTTAGGTGTCACACTGCCTGCCTACAATAAGGACAATAAATATTAGGGCAATATTTCACACGAAAAAATCACAATATTGAACTTTTCCGCATGCAGAAAAGAGCTACAGTATCAGAAATGAGAACATGCACAAACCAGCTCCTGACCCTAAGCAAATGACATTCACAACCAAGAATTTATGGGACATGCTCAAACTCAAACAAGCATAAAAATGTTCACATTTTCTGTATATCTGAGATAACCAGAAATAAATGACACTTAGAATTGAAAAAGCTGGGAAGAAACAACTCTAAATTAGAAAGAATTTGAATAGAGGTATTATTCCCAAGACCCATTTAAGATATCAGAAAAACAGGAATAGGCTATACATTTGAATGCACTGAAAAAGTGCCTGATATTAAAGGATATAATTCCTATAATTTTTTTCCAATTTCTCCTTATATATCATGAATATTTATCTGATACGCGGTGAGAACTGCTGTCCTGAATGCGTACAATGTATTGTGTGATAAGCAGTAAACTGGACATCCAACACACTGAGAACATGTAAGATTAAATTCCAAAACAGAACTTTTTTACCATTCAGTGCAGAAAACATTTCATTATGAAAGCCTAGAATTTTTAGCAGACTCCACACAAACACTGGATAACCAAATAACTTACTACGGTTCAAAAATCATATTAAAATTAAAAACATTAATCAGAGCTCATACAGCATTTCTACCCTCACTCCCAAAACACAGAATACATTACAACCAAGTCAATACAGACCAAAGACTAAACATGGCTTAGAGAGGGACAACCCAAAAGCAGGCAAAATACATACCACTGTATATGGTACGCAAATTCACTTCAGAAAATAAGCTTCAATACCTAAAAAGTTGAACCTCTCTAGTTCAGCACCCTCAGGACCTGACCGGTGCCAAATAAGAGAATTTGACAAACCACAGGAGGTCAATATTTTCTAGTAGAATTACCAATACTTCCATCACTTACTGGGCTCTCAGAGGACACGTAGAGGTAAATTACAGCTAAATAACAGCAGAGAACACTAAGAGCAAGGACTGGTGGCTGTAAACCAACTTTATGGGACAACAGGAATCTTGGCCATGCTCATGATAAATGGCCATCCGGCTAACTAAAATCATGCTGGAATAGGGATGTTGCTGGATGAGAGACTGCCAGACTAGAGTGGTTCAACCTGTATAATGCTAGGCAAAAAAGTACTACTTCCTAATTATTTGGCAAAAAAACTGCCAGTTTGGTCAAAATGCTGACATGAAACACGCTTAACCACAGCATTAAGACAGACTGATTTAAACAGATTATCTAAATGCTTCAACCTGTGTGACAAGCAGCCTTTACAAATGCTGGCCCGTGGGAATTCCACAGCTTTCTTGGGCTAGGCAGCTATAACTGTGATGTTGGAATGACATTTTTCTTTCTTTAGTAGTTTCTATGTTGCTCAAATTGTTCTTTTACAGAGATGCAGCTACAAACCATTCCATTACAAACATGAAAGGCAGAGCAGGAGATCAGGATTTGACTCCTCAGCAGCACATTCACTCTCTGCATTATCAAATAACATCTACCCATATAACTAGGTTATTATTATTTTTAACATAAAGTCCACAGACATGCAATAAGCCTTCTCTGCTTTTGAGGTTATGCATAAAGAGATCCCTCCTCCACAGCATTCTCTCACTTAGCATCACTCCATGAGAGGGTGGGGAAAAGAGGGAGATAAAAGAGACAGACTCAGGATAAGGCATCACTGGAGGCAGAAATCTCATACTTCTTCCTCTTTCACTGAGACGTTCCTCTACCCCCTCCCGCCACTGGAGTATTTTAGGTGGTGTTTTCTGCAACAAATAAGCCTGTTTCTTGAGTATGTTGACTCATGGACTTGCACAAACTGTATTGCTTGGAGATACATCTATATAATGGATAAAGAGTGGGCTGGAGAGAGCACTGATGTATTTATTTCCTGTCTATTCATCTATATAGCATCTATTCAATAGCCTTTTGTGGTATTGTTTTCTTAATACCATATAATTTCCAGGTCAGGAATTTGTATTTCATATTTTATATTCATATTAGGGGTCTGGACATACACAGCTCCTCTAAGAACTGGGCCTTTTTTATTTGCGTGTGTTTACATGCCTAATGTAAGAGTTTCACATATAAAAATGGCTCTTTTCACTTCATTCAATTTCAAAATAAATAATTCTCTTACACATGTTTGTTTGTGGTAAGATTACAGTTAAACTTCTTTTATAAAATGACTAATTTATATGGGACTTCAGACAACTACCCACCCACCCAAGAAGACATTGCTCGTGTACTTCAGAGGTAGTCTAGAACCTTATGATTCTTGAGAACATATTGTTTATGTGCCATAGAATTTTGTTCAACTGCATATGGAACTCCTGCTAGTATCATGGGAGTTATGCGTATATTCTGCAGGCTGTGTGTCACAAAAAACTAATCAAAACTTGATCTGATCTCACTCTCCTCATGCAAATGGAACTCCCACTAATGTGGGATGGGGTTTGCCTGGATCAGGATTCTGGTACCAGTCCCTGAATTATGTATGAGCCATAAATTAACCCAGATTCACATGCAGATTTCCCACTGATGTTAATAGAAAATCTTTATGTGAATTGTGGTGAGAATTTAAGATTATAAATAATCCTGCAGATGATATAGAGATAGTTAAACGACATTTAAGCTCAGTCTTAAATGAGTCTTTTTGGTAAAAGCCTTTAATTTGTATTTTGATGTTCAGTATTCCAGTTTCTTGTCATATTCACTAGGTATGTTGATACCATTAATATAACTAATTTTATTAAATTTGATAATTAGTTGGTAATTCAAAAATGAGTGCATATTATTAAAATCTGTATGAACATGAGAAGCATTTTTATTCAGTAAACACATGCAGAAAGCCATGATGTTTGCCAAATACAGCCAAATGTTATTTACAAATGGAAAAAAAAGTTGTGAGTGTTGACATATTGTTATGAGAAGTCAATCTATATGCATGTTACAGATCATTTTAGAATAAAATAATTTGCAGCCTTCATTTTGCACAGAGTTCATATAAACTATAGTAGGACAAATATAATAGCTGATTGCTCTTCTGGCTAATCAATACTTTCTCACTTACCCAAATTCTCTTTCTACTGAAAAAATTAAAGAGCCCTCCAAATCAGACTTTTGGGATACTGTTTTGAATAATATAAATACCTATTATTAGTATACTTACTCTACCAAAATAACAAACTAGTCCAATAAATACAGCAAATACAGGTAAACAATAAGAAAGTAGAGAAGAAGAATTGTTAAGAAGTTGGAAAAATAAGGTATTATCTTAAGGATATGATGCAGGAACTATAGAACATCTCAAAAGGCTCCATATTTTAACAGTACCCAGATAAAACCTACAATACATCTGATCTGTCCTTTAACCACTGTACAAAATGTATATTTTAATACAATTAACACACAACAGAGAACACTGGTAAATAGAAAAAATAAGTTTTTGCACAGCAGATTTACACGAGGTCTTGGGATGCTGTATTCATTGACTGGCTTTGGAAGACCACTTTTTGAAGGTGGTGGTGTTAATAGTCCAGATGATAGTCTGGAGTCAGGAGAGCTCATAGGAGTAAGTGTAATGGAAGAGATATCTAAACAAGGAGTTGAATCCTCATTATTACACCAGAAAAAGGTGGAGGAGGGTCTTTGAAAGATATGTTGATCATTATCAGACTTTATGTGCAGCAGCTGTAAAGGAATCACAGAAAGAGAAAATATTCTAAGGAAAAGAAAGTGGTAATATAAGGGAAAGAAAAATGCACATTTTATATTTTAAAAATTGTTTGCAACAGGGACACTAAAGAATTTTTTAAATGAAAAAGAATCTTATAAACTCATAGTCATAGAAAGTATTCCAGTATTGGTAGGAACAAACAAGATTCATACACTAATAATATAATCAAAAGATAAGGAGTACATTTTAAATATGGGCACACAATGAATTGCATCCACAAAAATCTGCATGCAACAACATACCGATAAAACCCCACATTTATACATGCAAAACAATAGTTAGGCACATAATTAGGCAGGAAAGTTGTTGTGGTTAAAGTACAGGCCAGAATCTGGTTCTCTGCTATATTAATATACGATTCCACTGACTATTTCTTTTTATCCCAAAATAAAAATCATGTAATAAAAATCTTCACGTAAAAAGTCTGCTATGTAGGCAGTTTATGGGATTGGCTTTATTTTGAATAGGAAAATTGCACTGGCTCCTTTGGTTACTCAGCTATAGCATGTATAAACTATGCCGTTCCTGCACAGAAATAGATATCCTTATGACATTTTGGTATAACAAGAGCTAATGCACTTTTGAGTTCAAATGAGATGCCGTTTACTTTATAATTTATCCAGTGTCTAAAATCTGACTGTCACAAAGGCTCAAATATTCTTTCCTATGGCACAGGTGAACAGGCTTCGTGACACAGTGGAACCCTAGTGGTTGAGCTGGGTGGTGAGCAAGCCAACATTCTGGGAGCTTCTGGCACAACAGCTTTGTCCGGTTGAAGAGGGGTGACACATGAAGTCCTACCAATCTTCAAGTCCTTCCCACAAAAAGCAGTGAAATGGACAAAATAGTTATGGCCACCTTTGAGTAGGGTCACTGGGATTGGTCCTCTTCTGCTCCATGACCTGGGGAGAGGATTCTTCCTCTCCCTCATGCCCACGCCCCAACACACAGTTAGCCGGACATCATGTCTTCGATGGGCTGGACACTATGATGTGTACTTTTTCTCATCACCCAAATCTCTGACAGTAAAACCTTCCCCAATTTTATTTCCTTTTGTTACTTTTGTATCCTTTACCTATTTGAATTTTACGATGTTCAAGAAGTTGTTTTAAAGTTATCCTAATAATGTGTTTTCATTTACAATTCTATAGTCTTGTCATTGCAAAACAAAACAACAAACAACTCCCCAGAAAGCAAAATATAACAAAAACCTTACATTAATTGAAAAGTAAGTGGAAAGCTTGTTTGGTTTACCTGCCAAGTCCTGAAGTAAGGTCTATGTCTTGTGTTCCTTATGAAAGAAATGCAGTTGGGCCAACAGCCAAAGTGGCCACCAGGGCAAGTTGAAAGGGGATCATGGTTCCATGCTCTCTGAAAGGGACGGGGTGAAGGGAGGAAGGAATGGGACCTAGGGTATCAGCCTTAGTGCTGCTCAGATCCTGGTGCTGCCTCAACCCCACAGAGCCGTGCAGGGCGGAGCTGCTGCGGCAGTTCAAAGAGGATGCCAAAGTAGCAGCAGCAGTGGCCAGAGCTCTGGGCTCCTTTGAAATGTCAGGCCCCTGTGCAACTGTCCCCTTCACCCGAGCCTGAACAAATGACAGCATTTCAGTCAACTAAATCAGATTAGGGAGCCACATTCTTTCCCCTGCCTTCAGTGTTCGTGACGTTATCATTCCCTCCCTCACCTCTCTGCCCCTGCTTGTAACTTCACCCTCACTATAGACAGAGACTCTGGAAAATGAGGGCAGGAAATACAAATACTAGGTTTGGAAAGGTGTCTAACTGGTGGCCAAATCTTGATTCTTGCTCCAAAGCATGAATAAACCGTCTTTGCAGAAATGAAATATAAAGCTGCATAGAAAACCAGAACCATCAATCAGGACTGGATTGGCTCGTATGCCTTGGCAAAGCCTGTGTTCTCATACTGCTGTGCTCACACTCCCACAATGTGGAGAGATCAAATGGTGAATCTGTGCTGTGAATCCTTTCGTCATGTCAGTCTCACAATAGCTCCCTCTGAGGGCTCATTAGAGCAAGTGGCAAAGTTCACTTTGCATGACCTCTCCGTTCACAGACCCTGCTGTGCAACTGAAATCGGGCATTATCATTGATTTTGACAAGATTTGGCCCTGAAATAATAAAGACTGTTAATTAAATTGTTCTTTCATGATTATTTAGGAAATATTTCATTCATTTAAAGTCCTTGGGGTTTTTTTTCTCATTTTCATTACAGTAAAAGGCATATTAAGGATGCAACTTAGCAACCCTAAGAAGCAGTTTTTTAAGTTACAAGAGCACTAAATGTAAATATCTACACTCACTAAATGTAAATATCTACACTGCAAATGTGTCCACTCAACGTTTGCAAGTGAAAACAGTAAAACTTTTTGAAAAAATATTTAAATGTACAAAAAAGTGTTTGATGCCAGGCTGAATGTCTGAGTTCCAACCATACAAAATCTAAATATTCAATAAATAAAAAGTCAGTAAAATGATTTACAGCTGTGATGTTATCTGATTAAAAGATGACCTTGTACATCATTATCATCATTGTTATACAATTGCAACAAAAAAGGTGTCAATAGAAAAGTTACGGTTTTCTTAATATGATTATGCTATTTGTATGCAAGTGTCATTTTTGTATCTGAAGTTATGAATATTAACTATGCACCCATGCTTCAAATGTTTGTTCATGTACAAACACCAAGATGTTTTGTCAGTGGATTGTGAAGGAACTATTCAAGGTGAATGGCCAATTCAAGAACACTGAACTCACAATGGAAGATGCCCATCTATAGTTAACTGTTCTGTGCACGTTCTAACCTGAATATGAGAAGTGGCTTCTAGTGTAACTAAGCAACGCATGCATGAACATGTGATTTATGTGACTCCATGTGATCTGAACACCATCTTATTTTCTGTTATTTTACACTTTGAGAACAGTGGTTTACTTGAAAGAATCTATGAAAAACACTGGATATGTCTCCATTTGATCTCTTTCCTAGTCAGACATCTGCACTATGATCTCATACTAATCAAGGAATTGAGGATCTTCCTATGACGTTTATTCCATAAGTGAAAACAAAAAAGCAGTTCAGCAGCACTTTAAAGACTAACAAAATAATTTATTAGGTGATGACCTCTCATGGGACAGGTCTGTCCCACGAAAGCTCATCACCTAATAAATTATTTTGTTAGTCTTTAAAGTGCGACTGGACTGCTTTTTTGTTTTCACAGTATATAGACCAGCACACCTATCTCTCTGTTACTATGCCATAAGTGGTACAAGTGTGATCCAAGAACTCTGCAATTATTGTATATATTGTATTCCTTCTACCAATTTTTACTCTGTCCTTCCCTCCTTGCCTCCAAATAAACTTTTATATTGCATATACAAAAGGTTTGGCAAAGTATAATGATTGAATAAGATATGAGTTACAAATTAACCTGGGTATGTGGCTGTTCCTTTAGGATCAGAAGATCTTTTTATTTGATTAAATTGTTTTTGAATAACCCTACATCATTAAGTCTAGTGCCTGGGTGTTGAATCCAGGACTGGAATAACTAAGGAGTTTGAATTTCTGACTTCTTATGAAACAGCATGGGCTACGTCTACATTAGCCCCAAACTTCGAAATGGCCACGTAAATGGCCATTTCGAAGTTTACCAATGAAGCACTGAAATGCATATTCAGTGCTTCATTAGCATGCGGGCGGCCGCGGCACTTCGAAATGAGCTGATGGGAATAAGGGGACTTCGAAGTAGGCGGGGTCCTTTCGAAAAGGAGCCCCGTTGGGACGAGCTGCGCGGCGGCGAGGCGCGCCAATTTCGAAGTGCCGCGGCCGCCCGTATGCTAATGAAGCACTGAATATGCATTTCAGCACTTCATTGGTAAACTTCGAAATGGCCATTTGCGTGGCCATTTCGAAGTTTGGGGCTAGTGTAGACATGGCCATGGTGAGGCAGAAGGTTACTCCTGCTGCTGATCTGGTACATTTTATGGAGGAATAACTGCCTGTGTTGGGATGTGCCTGACCTTTTTCCCAGCAGCTTGTCCCACATTTGGTATACTCTGTTGTGAATCACAAAGGCATGGTGACAACATTTAAGTAGAATTCTACAGAAGAACATGGACTAGGCTATATGCAGGCATATACTGTCCCCGCTCTTAAAAAATCACAGACTTAGTTAACATTACATATTATATAATATTATTACATTCATATATTATGGGACAGTAGATTGGAATAACAGACTGAAGCAAGGAAAATACTTTGAAAATACAAAACAACAGAGTCATCCTAGGGAAACAAGTATATCACTTACCTGAAAAATGCAAGAAATTAGTAAGATGAGCATACACGGTAAAGCAGAGAAAAGAAAATGATAAACTTATAATCACTCCAAATGAGGTAAAGTTAGAATACAAGAAACAGTAAAAATAATATTTACCTAACACAAACCACACTTTCATATCATTCTATTCCTGAATTTTGGTAATCAGTCTGATTAATATTTGATTAATAAAATTTCTAGTTTTGGTCAAGGCTGCAGCATGGGAACAATAGACGTAAAAGAGAAATATGATGGATTGAATATGACAGTTTTGGGCATAACTTTTGTTGGCCTGCCTTGTCATGAGGAATGGGACATAGGTCAGGCCTCATTCCTTGGAAAATAGGCTAAGAGAAATAAAAGGATCTGGAGGCTGGAAACAGAATGCCTGTGCTAAGATAGGTAAATTGGTCAATCAGCTAAGAGTCACACTGTCAAGAGCAATAGAGAAAAAGGAAGAACACCTAAGGCATCTTTTACAAGGGACAAGACAACAATGGAAAAGTTCATTTTCCACCTCTGGTAAACATTAGTAAGAGAACTTGATACTATGACATTCAAATAGCTCTGGATTCCAAGTGACAAACTGAACACCTCTGTGTCTTTTGTAAGATAATATTTCTTGAAAGACACAATATCATTAATCAAGTCAACAGAAAATAATGAATATTTCCCCGTGGATTTAAGAATTTCCTCCTTTGAATTTTTCAAAGCTACATTTTGAAGTTGCTTGAGATAGAGGAAACTGAGTAGCTACTTCTTGAAACCTTTCACATGGAGATTATAGCTCTCTGAGTTGTTGAAGACCTCAAAATATTTTCTTCAATGTTTATCCTTTGCTTCAAAGACAAAATTGTGTGCATATTCATCATGTCTGGCATTCATGTCTGTTCTGGTGGCTCAGACAGTTTGTATTTCAAAACCCATTGATTCCCACCTGAGATTCTTTTAAAATTTCTTCATACCTTTTTTCACATGAAATTTTGTGAGCTCATTCACTATGTTCTAAATGTCTCAAGGGCTTGAGAGAGGTCCATTTTCTTTCACTGAAGGATCCCAGAGGCTGCAGTGATGGTATTCAAGATCCCATGCTGCCATAACAGATTGAGGTAAAACATCCAAGCCATCAAATACAAGTTATTCTTTGCTTGATATCAACTCCCACAGGGTACCGACGCACATCATCAAGTTCCTTTCCCTTTCACGTATTTTTTACTATCTCAAGTAAGACTTTGAAGACTATTTTAGATTTAATCATTACTATTACCTATTTTTGCAGCATGAGTCAAAGTAGGTTAATTTGATGAACTGAGCAATCAATGTATGATGCATATACTCTGTCTCCTTTACCTGGCAGGTATTACCTAATTTTTGCTTACATTTCTCCACAAGCTCTAGCCATAATATGGGCCTCATCATATCCCTGTTGAGAAACAAATTTGGTGTCTAGCCCATATTTCAGAGTACAAGTTTAGTTAACTGGTCAAAACAGGATGTAGATCTGCCTCACTTGCTGTCACAAAGCTTAAACACACTCTTTTACATCTAAGTTTCCTTCTAAAAGATCAATATTAACAAAGATAAGCAAAATAACCATCTGATTACTATGGCTAATATTTGAACTTGCATCTGCAAGACAGTAAAACATTTAAGCTTTTCGGCAACTATTATGTATGCATCTCCTGGTTTTTTGATTCTTAGAGACATATAATTGTCTTCCTTAAGTATTTTATTTCTTTTGGTGTCACTGATATGTTGGGCAAAATTCGTAGTATGTCTTGCAAGTAGTTTGAAGATGCTTGACTGAATATCATTATTAATGATCTCTAGCACTTCCAGAATCTAAACTAGCTAAAGTTTTGACAGTGTCAATTAATATTTTTAGTACTTCTTGCTCTTTCCTAGTATGTTCAGATTGCTTATCAGAACATGTATTGATATTATTACCCTTTGTGAACTGTAGAATCGCCACACCTGACTACACGTTGTTTGTTCCTGCCATAAACAGAAATTAATTTTAGTGTATTGTTCCAATCACTGTTAACCATGCCAATTTTTAAGCCTATGTAACCTTGAATAACAAATCTGACAGTGGAAAGATATGAGCATACTAGCTACCTGAAATGCAAATCTTCGCATTGTACATTTTTCATTCTGTAAAATGAAGATTAAACAATGGTGGCCCGTATGACTAAAAGAACAGTCTATATGGAATATCACTCTGAGTGGACTGGTAAAGACAATCTACACAAGCATGAAGAACTGCTCAGATGATCAAACAATCTTGAAAGTGACTTACCAGATAGGAAAGTCAAATTAATTTCAGTAGAAAGATTGTTTTGATTTGCTTCACTGTTGAGCTTCTCACCTCCAGGGTCTTTGGGTTTTTTTGGTTTTAAGATAATTTATGGGATCTTTGGCTTTGTCGCACCTCTACAGGTTTCAGCTTTGCTTCATTCAAGCAAAGTTTCTCTGGATATCATCAGTTACTACCACAGGTGTAACTTCCATGGAGCTATAGAAATTGTGATCCTTACTTAAACCTTGACACAATGACAGATTCATGCTTGTTGAATTAGGATGCAATTCTTGACTTTCTATTAAAGAATGCACTAATTGATCATGAAGTTTACAGAATAACCACATTAGAAATATACACCTAAAAAGCGTATTTTTATACTGCTTAATTTGTTCTTCAGTTTTGGAAGGAGCCCTTCAAAAAGGATGACTTTCTGCCCAGAACCTAACAGAGAGAGACAAACTAATGTGAGGCTGGCTGGGAAGTGCCCTGAGCAGGCAGACACATGCTTAATAATGTTCCATAGGAAGAGGAGCACAGGGCGTCTATAGAAACAAACTTTATCTTCAACAGGAGCCTTTTCAGTACTGGAGCTTGCCCAGTGACTGTGACCCTTTCAGGATCATATAGGAAAATTCTGCTATCACCAGTTACACTTGGCATTTACAAAATTCCACAGCATTTGAGAAGGTATTGCAGGACAGGTGGTTATAGGTTCCTATAAATATGGAGGCTGGTGGTTGGGCAACGTTAAGATACATTCGACCAATGCAGCTACATCAGCCCCAAAGCACTGTGGGGCTCTGGCACTGGTGCCTGACTCAGATTCTTGTAAGGGTGGAACACCATAATCATGCAGGGTACAGACAACAGAGGCAGAGGAATAAATGATGCAGCTGTCCAGGGGTCCATGGACATGCAGGTTCTGGGCTGCTCAAATATCTGACTTGGCGGCTGCTGCTGTTTGTGGCCCACTGGAACCTCTAAAATGAGCACCGTGCTGGTCCTCATTGACCACATCTGAATTTGCCTAAGAAGGAGGCCTCCACAATGGTGTATCTGCCATGAATTCTAATTGGTGGTATCCTCAAACGGCAGAGCCTTCATTTTGGTCAAAGACTCTTCCTGTCCTCCCATTGCCACAGTAAATTCAAATGCAGGCAGCAAGAAATGACCTGCTGCTTCTCCTGGAGCCTCGAACTGCAGTTTTGGTGGGCGGCAGCAGCAAAAGTTCATGACTGTGGCAGAAACAACGGGAATAGCTCTAGTGCACTTGAACAGCACAGACGCTGGGCCTGCACCAGAGGGAGCAGATGGTACAGCATGGAACTGGGGGCGGGAGAGCAGTTTAGGAATACAGTGGAAGAGACAAAGTGTGCGGTGGGGGTGAGGCTATGAGGGACAATTGGTAGCATGTGAGGCCCACAATAAACACTTGCCATGACCCATCACTTTGCTCCTCCACCACTGGTAGATAAGAGAAGGAAAAGGAGGGCTGGACCAAGTGAAGTTCTGTCAGCACTTGCTGACCTTGCTGATTATTACATCTGTCACTGTGCCTGGCCCTTTTATTGTATGGTCCCATTTAATGGGCAGACCTTTGGAAGAAACCTGCTAGCTAGGGGGCACTGCTCATGCTCACTGGTTTCATTCTGCAGCACTCAAGGGAAGGCAGAGTATACAAGGACTCTGCCTCTCACCAGGAGGAAGGAGTTTTGCAGGCACATGATTGCAACATGACTGACACTGGGGAGAGGAACTGTTCCCTCAGGAACTGAGTAGGATACTGGAACTGGCCATGTAAATCATAATATGTTGAGGTATCTCCAGGCTGCACAGGTGTCACGACCCCAACCCTCAGATAAGAAACAAGTCAAGGAAACACAAAGACATAATTTTACACTTAACATAGGTAACAGCAGAAACGTAGCACTTTAAAGACTAATAAAATGATTTATTTGGGGATGAGCTTTCATGGGACAGACCCACTTCATCAGATCCATCTGATCACCAAATAAATCATTTTGTTAGGCTTTAAAGTGCTACATTTCTGCTGGTTTGTTTTGTTAGAACACAGATGAACATGGCTATCTCTCTGTTACTATTTAACAAAGGTAAGGTCAGCTCAGGAATCAGCAGGCACCTGTGATGTAGTGAGAACCAAAGGAGCACACACAATTTCAGTCCGTTTTTCTCTCTCTGATGCTATTTTCCACTTTGGTTGGTTTCTTTCTCTACTCTTCTTCTGTTGGTTTGTCTTTTATTACTTCTCTTAAACTGCTTGACTCTCACACTTTGCCTTCCTTCCCCACTCTTCCTTGTTATTTCTTCTCAACAAGGAGGGTCTGTGGCTATCATGGCATTTCCTTCAGGTTTTTTTCCCCCTTGGATTCTGTAATTTTGGTTAGTCAGATCCAGTAATGCTTGCAGATACTCCAGAAACGTCTTGTAAAAATTCTGACTATTTGAAAAGAAAAGCATTTCTTGTTTCTTGATCAAGGCTTGTTTGACAGGTCTGGGGAGATGCTTCTTAAAAGCCATCAAGCCTCGATATACAGCTTCCTATACAAACAGACAGAATCAGCCTGGTTCTGTATTGCTTAACCCCAGAAAGGTTAGTGGAAATAGCTGATTCTTTTCTAGATTGCTTCAGGCAGCAATAGCGTTAAGGGCATACATATGAAATCAGGTTTCTTTAAAATACATGCAGTTAGGGATCCATTGAGGTTGCATGTGCAAGTTCTCTCAAAAGCTGTATCTAAACTCTTATTGTGATACAAACTTAAGAAACAGCACCATATGAAAGCAATAAAGGAGAAATCAGATTGCTCCCACATAATCAAGACCAAATGGGAGAACAACCAGTGATTAATGTACTGCCAAACCACTAAAACACAGAGGAAAAGTAAACAGCACACACACAAGAGTAATGGAAACTTTCGCTGTATATCCAAGTCACTGGCTGCATGAAACAGAGTACTGAACACCAAGAGCCAGCAGCAACACCCCATGCCAGCAGTTCAAATGCCACACACAAGTAGAGACGTATAGAAGCTCTCAGCATCTATTTTCAAGCAAGGAAACCACATCTTTCTAACCACAAAATACTAATACTTCTCACAGACTTTTCTGCAGGAAGTGGTGACAAATGCATTAATCTGTATTGCGTAAGACTTCTCCACTGACAGTTATACATCACAGTGAGCAACTACTTAAGCTTTTAAAATCACTGCCAGCTTTGATAGTGATCATTCCAAAATAAAATTATGCAGAAATTCATTCAATTTTTCAGATATGTGCTAAATGAATAGAAAAGCTAAAGGTAAAAATAATAAAGGGTACAGAATCCACACTGGCGGAAACATGCATACAAAAGACTAGCAACTTGATAGTTAAATTTCTCTTTTTTTCAGATTGAACAATTTGACTGCATAATCAAAATTCCTCTTCCCTTTCTCATTACTTTTAATGTCTTGGTATACGAATGCAACTAGACATATTTGATTTTGACAGTTGTTTTTCCCTGTCCCATTCAAATTCAATTCAGGACATCATAACTTTAGTAGGGTGTTAACTTGGATGGTATTGCAATCACCATGACCATGTATTCGTACAGATGCTGATTAAATAAGAGAGAGCAGAGTTTTCACATAAAGGTGCCTGTTAAAAGCTTAGGGATGAACTTATCCTGGTTATAAGCTGCTGAAACTCCATTATTATCAGTGTTTTCCACCCATTTATACTCAGGATGAAATGGGTCTATACGTGAATGCAAAAAAATAAAAAAAATACTTTTACAGCTTTGAAAAATCCTAGTCCAAAAGAAGAACCTTTCAAAATATAACTTGACAAAAATCATACAACATAGGACTATGTACTGAGGGGTTTTTCAGGTTATTTTACACAGTTCTTTCCCAGGCATACTCCATTGGCCTGTAGTTTTCTGTCAAATAAAGCAGTATCCTAGAAGTATAATTCAGAGCTGCTGTATCTAAGTGCCTGAGTCAAACATCTTTAAAGCCGCAAGAGGCTTCAGGCTGAAATAATGCTCCAAATGTGATAGTGAATTTCCAAAAAAATGTTTTAAGAATTCGTTTGAAAAGGTTACACAATAACTTAGAAGCCATGAATATCAGGTTGTCTCATTCCTAGTTACATTTTTATCTATTTTTTTATACAAACTCCTCACAAATTGGTGTTCCATCTCAGAACAACCCATGACCTCAATTTTCTTAATAATTTGCTTCATTCAAAGGACACAATGTCTTGTGTGCCAGGAACTTCCAGCAAAATGCAGTAAGTGCCTGACATTATCATGTAGTATGCATTCTATTAGCATTTGCCATTACTGCAAGTTACGTGACAGGCAGGTTCCAAAGTGTTACTTAAATCAATAAAGAATATGCTGTGTTACTACGATACCTAATTTTTACATAGCGTGTTTCCTCAGTAGATCTCAAAGGACTTTACAAAGGAAGTCAGTAGCATTATAAATCCGTCCAAACACTTCCTGAAACTCATCAGATCGTTGGTTCTCCACCTGTTTACCTTTGTGGGCCACAGATGCAATGAGTGGGCTGCATCCAATACTAGCTGTAGGGCCCTGAGCATGTCACACTGGCTGAGACTCAGGACTGTATGCCACGCTCAGGACCCAACAGGTAACATTGGCTTGTAAGCAGGGTTGCAGGCTGAGAACACATACTGAAATGAAGGTGAGCTCTCCACACGTAGGAAGGACAGATTTTTGGAGTCACAATCCACCCTGAGAATCTGAGAGTGAAATAATCTCAGTCACTTCCCAGTATCAGACTGTACACAGAAAGGAGATGGACTATAGAAACTACATTTGAAGGCCTCAAAAGAACCTTTTAATATGTGATACAAAGATCATGCAGGGAGGGCCACTGGGGCTGGGGGCGCCCAGGGACAGGTCCACCACCCGTTGGGTGCCTTCGAGGGGGGGTGGCAGCTGGAGGGGCGACTGTGGGGACAGCGGCTGTAGGCCAGGCTGGTGAGGGGGTGGGAGGTTGGGTGAGGCAGGCGGCCAAGGCGTGAGCCACATTGTCCAGGCTGCCAGCCAGCCACACCCACACCTCCCACTCCATTGCGAGCCAGTCCCAGAGCACATCGGTCATTTCTTGCACAGCTGCCCAGTTGGTGGCTGCCTCCTCATCCCACCAGTGCTGCTGAGGTGTGGCCCAGGTGTGGCCATGGGGGGGATGCAGGCTGGGGTGATGGGGCAGCCTCGTGGATCCTGCAACTGAAGCCTGCTCCGATGGGATAGGGTGGCTGCCTGATGAAGGACCTGTGGAGACAGAAGGGGGCAGGGGGGTGGCCTGTGAGTGCTGGGTCCCAACCCCGGGGAGCCAGGGTCCCTGATCCGCTGGCCTCCACACCACTCTCCCGCCATCCATTGGCCCACGGGCCCCATGGGCTCCTGGGAGCCAAGGGGCTCTGACCTGGTGGGGGTTGGGCTGTGTTCAGTGCCTCCCCTCCTTCCCTGGGTGGATGGGCTGCAGGGCTGTTCTGGGGGAGGGGGCGGCATCTCTGGGCTTTGTAGCATCCTGATCACCCTGTACCTACCAGCTGAGACCTCCAGGGGCTCAGGTGAGGCTTGGCTGGAAAAGCTGCGGCTGGGTGTCCCAGAGGGGAGGGCGATGATGAGGGTCCCGTCTCTGGAGCCCTCATCATAGCTTTCGATCTTGGTGGACCAGTCCCTGAGTGGGGGTCTGGTAGTGCTGGAGGGGCCCCCGCCTCCTCGTTGGTGTCCATGGTGGGGGTGCAGTCCAGCACCCTTGGCCCCAGGAGCCTGTGCAGCTCCCTGTAGTGGAGGCAGTGGGCAGGCTGTGCCCTCAACTGGCTGGCAGTGTCGTGTGCTTTGCAGTAGGCTTGCCTCAGTTCTTTCACTTTTATACAGACACGGCTCCTGGTGCAGCTGGGGTGGCCTTAGGCTTCTGATTTTCGCTGCCGGGTGCCAGTTTGCCAAAGGACCTACTCCTTCCCCCCATGGATTGAGGAGGTCCTTCAGTTCCCCTCAGTCCAATAGGGTCTCCTCCTGGCATGCCCCTTGCCCAGGTGCTGCAAGTCCTTGGATCCATCATCTGGGAACTCCAGGTGGACAGGGGGGTCCTGCCATGCTTCCATGGTGGCTTGACAGTGCGGACACTAGCTGAAGCCTTGAGCAGGGGCAGTCCAAGTGGGAGCTCATGCTGCCCCTGCTTATGGCATACTCTCAGCTTCCTGCCTGGGGTTGCTGGGGAGCTGGTTCCCATCAGGCGGACAGCAGGGACCATAGAGCCCTGCCTGGGCTGACCAGTGTCTCCATGCTCCATGGAAGAGCCACTGCCATGGCGGACCCCTTACTTTGAAGTAGTGAGTGCAGAACATCTACACACACCCTACTTTGAACTTAAATTTCCAAGTAGCCTCCCTTCCTTCAAAGTTAACTTCAAAGTAAGGAAAAGTGTGTGCAGATGCTCTGCAGGCTACTTCGAAGTAGCTCCTTACTTCGAAGTTAACTTCAAAGTTATTTTGTAGTGTAGACACAGCCCATATGTGTAAGTGCATCAGACTCCAGCCCAGAATATTTAGTATGACGCAGGACATCCTTGAGAGCTAAGTAGAGATATACTTTTTACATCCCTCAGGCACACTACAGGCAAAAAAGTAAATATTTTAAAAAGTGGAAGAGGACAAGTACTTTAAATCATGATAATAAATGTTAACACTCATATAATTAATATTAAGAAAAACAAATGTATTTAATAGAGCATATGTCTTGAACTATCATATTGATTTAATATGATGAAGACAAATTGGAAAAAAAAAACAAAGTAGAAGTCATCTGGATGACAGAAGAAATTATTTATATTTTAGCCTGACAGTGCAGTTAACATATTGAGCTTATCTAAGACGAACAGAACATATCTGTTTATAATGGTAGAGTCCTGTGACTAGAGTTTTTAGATGCAACTTGATGGAAATTTAATCCCACATATCCCATGCAAAATTACAATCACTAAACTCAAATACATTATTTGATTAGACACTGTTTAGAGTATCTAATTACTTTTCGAGTTAACACAGCTGTGTTAAATCCTGATTGTCAGCACAACTCTCTTAAGTAAAACACTAACAATGTCCCATTGTGTCTACTATTTTACATTATAACTTACACACCTATCAGAATGAAATCCTCCATTTTACATCAAATGTGGCCCTCTAGAATTTGCTGGGATGGCCAAGGGAAGGAACTGGCCTCATGCTACCTGGATTACTTGCTCTTACTTGAGTACAATAATGATCATTTTCAGGCCAGGTAGGTAATTGCCTATATGCCATTTTCCAACACAATTAGCCTATGTATACACTACCAGATAATATCAATTTTAAGTGAGTTAGCCTGATTTTTCCAAGTGTCTGTCCTCACAGTAAATTCCATTAGCTCAATTTACGGAGAACTAAAACTGACATAATATCAATATCATAATATTGCAGTAACCTGAGGGGTGTAGCGTTCAGTTCGAATTTAAAATTCCAAATGAAGTGTAGTGAGGACATGCTATGTCTTTAAATAGAATTCATTAGCCTCCAAACATGTCCCATATGTGCCCCACAATGCCCCACAGTTCTCCATTCTGGCCTCTTCCATTTCCACTCTTCTCAGGTGCAGATGAATTAGACAACAGGAAGAACGTTACAATTCAGCACCTGGAAGCCCGTGGCTGTAGTATCATGAGAGTCTGAAAATTCTTCTTTCTTTTTCTTTGCAAGTAGTGGGTCTATGGGGTCTGTGGTTCTGTATATACCCCTGCTAGCTGCTTTTTTTCTCTGCTGCCTGGGGCCAGCTGTTGCTCCCCCCACCAGCCACGTGTCAGCTAGGCTAATGGGTTGGGGTCACACTTGTCTGATAGGATGAGAAACTTCTTTCAGCTCTGTGGCACCTTATAGACTAACATATTTTGGAGCATAAGTTTTCCTGGGCAAAGACCTGCTTCATCAGATGCAACTGATGAAGTGGGTCTTTGCCCAGGAAAGCTTATTTTCCAAAATATCTGTTAGACTCTAAGGTGCCACAGGGCTTCTTGTTGTTCTCAAAGATACAGACTAATGCGGCTACCTCTCTGATTCTTTGCAGCTGTTTACATTTTCTCCCGCTCCCCACATCCCCACCCCCACCCTCCCCAGGATGCGCCACACAGTCTGGAAGTTTCCCGTGCCCAACTACATCATGTGGCTTGACTCTGAACCAATGAGAGGATGTGCTGCGCAAGGTGCCAAGCAGCTTGTGTGCTCCGAGGGTCACGATTTTTGGGTGCTGGCTGTAGCCAGGGGTCTTTTAGCTGCCTTGAGGAAGTCTCCCTCAGTGGTCATGATTTTCAGGGGCTGGCTGTAGCTGGGGGTCTTTTAGCCATCTGGCAGAAGTGTCCCTCAGTGGTCCTGATTTTTGGGTGCTGGCTATAATTGGGGGTCTTTTAGCCATGTGGGGGGAGTCTGCTTTGCTAGTCATGATTTTTGGGTGCTAGCTGTAGCTGGGGTGTCTTTTAGCCACCTAGGGGATGTCTCCCTTGGTGGACAAGATTTTCAGTCAATAGAAGAAAATACTTACTCACTTGAGTGGCTGTCCTCTCAGACCAAATTGTTTGTATGGGCTTTATCCAAAGGCCAAAAGGGTTGGCTATAGTTGCAGGTCCTTTAGCTGCCTGGGGGAAGTCTCCCTCAGTGGACACTATTTTCGGGTTCTGGCTCTAGCCGGGGATCTTTTAGCCACCACAAGCCATTACTGTTTCAATGAGACATTTGAATTTCAGTGCACCACCTGTGTCTACTTAAACATATTCTTTTCTCAAGGACCGACTTTGCCAGGATGTCTAAATCCCCATCTAAGCCTGCAAAGATCCAGTGCTTTTGCATCCCGTTTTAAAAAACCTGTCAGTTGGGACAGGCTTACTACTCCTCTGCTCCCCTCAATTATAAAAAGCACATCTCTTATAAAGGCAAGCCTGACCCCCTTCTGGAGAAAGGAACATTTGTTTAACATGGCAGGGGAAAGAGAAGAATGAAATGTGGGAAGATGTTGTCAGATACCCACATCTACTTGTGAGGCATTTTTTTTCCCGTGCTGCACCAGTGAAAACAGCCAGGATGCTACGGGGCTCAGGGAACTGTGGGAGAGGTTCCCATAACACACCATGGCAGCACTCGATTTAAGCTACTCGTGTGTGGCAGCAACAAGTTGATTTTTTTGGGTAGAATGTGGGAAGGTGAAGATGCAATTGAATGTATAAAACTCAGCATTAACAAATCAATTTTAATAAATTAGATTTTAGCTCGTAGTGCAGATGCAGCCACAGTGTGCTGGGCCTTTAATGAAGATGATTGGTTTTGGTCCTTTGGAATGGAAAAGGGATGACTATTTCAAGTATGGTGTGTACCACAAAGCAAAAACCTGCTCACTGCAGAAACAATCTAGATTGCAGAGGGACACGGCAACTCAGTGTGTTTCCGGGGGTTGGTAGAACCACACAGGAACAGGAAATGCAGGAAAGAGCAACAACCACAGTTAGATTTGGGGAGTTCTTTTTCCTACTGAAGAAATACTTAAAGAAAGATAAAGAACAACGTTCCTGGGAGAATTTTCTAACATAATTAAGTATTCCTTACTAAGGACATAGGACTTTGGGGAGCGGGAGATAGAATCTGGAATCCACATAGCACAATTACCACCTTACAGTTACACCTCCCTCCCCCAAAAAAATCAGAAGGCAGAGCTGAGTCAGGGCACCTGTCCAGTCAACCTTTTGCCAAACCCGTAACTACCCTTATTTCCCTGCGGAGAGTTCAATGAGACAGTCATGTTAATACTTTGTAATTAAAGAGGCAGTCTGGTCCAGTGGATAGGGCACTGGTGTGTGAGTCTATGGATCTATAAATGCTCCACACCTTTTGCTCATATAGATCTCAGTTGTGGCTTTGTCAGAAGCCTTGCACAAGAGACAGTGCATAGTTGCTCTGTTCTAGAAGCAGATATGGAACTAGAGCAAATAGAAACCACTCCTCATTTCTTCCCATTCACCTGTACTATTGTGGATGAGTGACAAGATCACCAAATACATTCTATGAGCATAAGACAAAAGGTTATGTATAACAGCATTCACCTGTGCTTTAGAGAAATGGTTGGGGAACAACCATCATTTAAGGTCCTAAAACTGAGGTATCCCTCCAATTACAACGAAGAGAAAAGTACTAGCATGTTGGATTTTTGTTTTTTTTGGGGGAGGAGGTTAATGATTTGCAAACATAACGTTGTACTTTGAGTAAATGATCTCTGACATCCAATGTTTAAAGAAGACAAGAAATCTTGACATAAAAGGGTGATCATGTTTTCCATAAATCTCCTTCAAATAAATATTAGTCATACTGATTTATGATACTGAAATATAAAGATGAAGAATTGTTAAAGAATAATTAAGAGTTTTGTTAATTTAATAGTTTGTAAGTATGGATAATAAATAAGTTTGAATGGGACAATACTAGTGCCAAGACCAGACGGTAAAGTGCAGCCAATGCACCACCCTGCTACACCTGGATCCACTATTGGCTGTGGTGAGGGGGTTTAAAAGGAGAAGACCTCACTCAGCTGGGGGCTGACCACGAAGGAGAACTCTGCTATTGCCTCTTTGAGGGGAGCCTCATTCCAACAGTAGTGCATGTGGTGTTATACTAAGCATTGTATGACAGCAGATGGAGTATTAGGCCTCAGTTCTACCATCTCTAAATGTAAACTTGAACTTAAATGGGAGTTCCACATACACAATGAATGTAAGATCAAATGTCTCTATGCTATATTAGCAACGAAGGGTCCTGTGGCACCTTATAGACTAACAGAAAAGTTTTGAGCGTGAGCTTTCGTGAGCACAGACTCACTTCATTAGATGCATCTGATGAAGTGAGTCTGTGCTCACGAAAGCTCACGCTCAAAACTTTTCTGTTAGTCTATAAGGTGCCACAGGACCCTTCGTGGCTGTTACAGATCCAGACTAACACGGCTACCCCTCTGATACTTGTATGCTATATTATGAATGTTTGTGAACAGTTATATCCAAATGAAGTAAGAATGAAGTGTTATTCATGTAATTAATAGGCATGAAATGTGGATGTGATTTTAACACCTATCTGTCTTAGAGTCACTAGCAAACAAAATACACAACAATGCTTTAAATTGGTACTTTTAAGATTGTACTGCAGATTTCCTCACAGTTACCCTCCCACACAAAATAACAGCTATTCTAAGAGTCAAATTTTATTCTCAGAAGCATGTGCCAGAAGTCACAGTGAAATCACACACAAAGCATATACACAATGATACCAAAATGTCAGTAATAACAATGACCAAACAGTGAAGCACATAATTTGGCCATTGTACAATTTCAATTTACGATCTCATGTGTTATTTGTTTTAGCAGCAAGAGGCCCCCATAAAGTACCTGTGCCCCACTGTGATAAACAATAGCTACACAGAACATGAACTGAAAAGCTGAACAAGAACATGTATTTTGCTATTTCTGTTTCGTTCATCTTTCATTTGTAAGAAGAATGTATCTATCACAGTGTTACTATAAAAGCTGGTTTTCATATTAGACAGACTGAACAATTAGGTTCACCAATGAAAGGTCAACTCCTACACATTTCATTAAGGAAAAATTCCTCAATAAAGGTTGAGGATTTGGCCTGTAGGGTTAGTAATACTGATTGAATGCACAGTTAAGTTAGAGATCATATACAACTTACAGTTTTCAATGGGGAATTCATATAAGTCTCCATAGAAAGAAATGCCTTCATATATACAATTTACTCACATATCCATTTCATGTTACTATTGCACTTGATAACATTATGGGGCTAGACCTCCATTGGACTTCATTTCAGTGTTGTGATAATAATGATAAATTATCACTGTCATAATAAACAGACTCTGGGGGACTTCATAATAGGGTTTCAAGCCAGAAATAAGATGAAAGCCACCCAAACGTTTTTAAAATATGTGGTAACCCAAATGTTAATTTATACTATTACAAAAATTAAAGAAAATGCACTGTAAAATGTTTGGATATTTCTGTAATTTAAAATATACTCTGACTTAAAAAATAAAAACCACAAACTGGCAAATTATTTTTCTGCTTAGTCAAAAATATAAACTCAGAGGATGTAATTCAGTCCTAACTGACCTCAGCAGGACAAACATTTCACCAATGATATTTAAATTAAAAACTAGATTATTTTCTGAAGAGTTTGTACTATGCACATCACCAGGTTCTTTTTTTTTTAAATAGTTATGTGAGTATATTTGCAGACAATAAACCATTACTGCTTCAGAGCCAGTAGAGTCAGTTTGCTAAACAACTTCTATTTCTAATAGATCACAACTGGATACCAAATTTGCCTTTTAAGTTCCATGAAATCAACATCCACTGAGTCTGAAAGAAAGCAAATGATTTGGATGGATAAAGTTTTAACTAATAGACCAAATTGTTCAAGTGTTTAAGTCTGCATGAGAGATCATAATGGCTCTTGCTTGGCCTATGAGATTTTATGAGGGAATTCCAGAACATAAAGCCCATTAAAACAAGAAATAAGTTGTACACAAAACAAGAGACATATGTAACAATATGTTTGTGACACAAAGACAGTGTTTTCCTCATGCTAGTACTTAGCACCTCGGCAGCACCTCCCTTTGTTTTTTTGTTTTAAACTCACAAAGCATTACAGAAAGTTATGAAGAAATTCTGAGTTACAAACTGCCGGGCAGACACATTACGTAGAGCTCTTTGCCACAGGATATTGCTCTCCATTATTAGGTAGTCTGCTTGTGTATCTGAGAAAAATTAATAGTTTGTGTACATGCAGAAACATCTGCTCCCAACAAGCTGAGTTGAAGAGTTTACTAAATAGCTTAATTTTCCAAAATTTGTATATTTGTCACAATCTTACTGTTACTTGAGATTATTGTGGGTTAATTATAATAAACACAAATCTTGCATATGCTCTATTTATTATCAGAACACATGAACAGTGTTAAATAATTTTAAGTTATAGAAGTCTTGGCCAGAAAACATAGCTGCATCCATGTACTTACTGGAGATGTATGTATTTGATTTATTCTTAACTGGTTCTCCAAATCTTGTACCTTATTTTTCAGTTCTATATTTTCAGTTTCTAGTTCTTGAATCTACAAAACAAACAGTCTTTTCAACAGCTGTTGGGAGAATCATCCTTTGACATATCTAATTTGACCTATAAATTTAAGCTCTTAACTACCGTGCTTTTAATAGCATGAGTTATATTTTTATGTCTGTATTTGAGACAGGCTGTACTTACCAATATGCTATAATTATGAAAAAGATAGTCATTGTATTTAATAACAAACCCAAATGCTTTATTTCATTTCAGAACGATGATGGAAAAATGTACTCTCTGTATTACTTCATAGACTACTGTCCCCTGCTGTTTAGTGTTTCCAGAGTCTCATAATAAAATCTTCTGTCTTTAGTACAGTACTGGCATTTATTCTCCAGCATATTTCACAGAAATTTATAAAACAATTATGGTAATACATAATTTTCAACAAGAGAAGCAACATATATGTATGACTTACTCTTTTCTGTAACCCTGCAATCTGTTTTCTTGTTTCAACATCTTTTCCTCCAGATTCCAGAAATTTCCTGTAAGCCAGGTCAAATGCTTGACCAATTGTTAAAGTTATCTCTTCAGCCTTTATATAAGTAAAATACTGGAATTAGCACATCAAGCATATTTATACAGTGTTTTTCATTTCACAGGATCACAAAGTATACTACATAACATACACTATACCTAGGTGTTGCTTCATCCACCACTGAAAAGAAGCCAGCTCTGAAAAGAAATATGGCAGGTAGGAGAATAAGTGCGGAATAACTGATGCAAATAAAACCACAAGGGAGACTGCTGTAGATATAATGCAATTATTTACATTGCATTGTGCATTATGGTAGTTTAATATCTACAAACAACACGCTTGGGTCTGTTTTTCATGCATTTCTAGAACATTTTCATCTCTTGAAAGTGGATGCCGGCTATAATTTTCTTTTGTTGATTAATTTTATTGAATGGTCAATTAGCACTTTCAGTTTTTACAGTTAGATCTTAAAAGTCTATATCAGGGGTCAGCAAACCTTTAGAGGTGGAGTGCTGAAATTTGACCCTTTGACCTCTATGTACATTCCAAGTACCGATGATATTTTTTGAAGTTGCTAACAGTCCTACTTACAACAGTTTTCTTATTAAATAAATAGAGATGCGGAGCTTTACTGTTTAGGTGGTGGTTGGTAACATTAGGTGGTCTTTTGTTAATTCACAGGCAGCAAGGCTTTGAGCAAGCTCCCAGATGCATGGGGGAAGACGGGCAGGGCTGAGCTCCTGCCTTGCATTCCAAAGAAAATTGTCTCGTGCTACTCTTGGCATGCATGCTGGGGGTTACTGACCCTTGGTCTATATTATATAAAAATGAGATCAATTTCCATAAGGTTGACTGATCTATATATTGTATTTCTTTGATTAAATGTTGAAGACCACCAGTGCGAAAACAAACCAAATCTGTGGACATCTATGCAAATAAAATATTTTCTCTCTTCATATTTGAGAAATCCATACAGAAAGTTTTGATTGCTTTTACATTGGAATGATTTTATTTTAGATACCTGTGCAGGGGGGAAAACCAAAAATACAATACACTCATTAACTGTAAATGTTTTTGAAAACTTAATTAATTCCGGTAGTCACAATTAAATGGCCAGCATTTGCTCAGTTTTCTCCTTGGAAGAGGAAACAACTCTGTCATATATATGGTGTGTTGGTGTGTGTGTGTATATATACATACATGACAACCACTATAAGAATTGGATTTATGTCAACTGGACTAGATTTTGTTTTTTGTCACTGAAAAACAAAAGCAAAACAAAGGAAACTAGAGCAGATATGGTGAGCACAGATCCTACAAAGGCCCATATCTCTGTGATGGAGCCTTACAACCCTTAGAGACATTCTGTTCCAACCCCTGCTCACACAAACTCCCTCTTCTTGACAAGTACAAGGAAAATCATCACATGATGCATGGGTTCGTAAATTAGCATTGGCATCTATTTCGGCTGTGTCCACTGACCAAGCCCTAATGGGACTGATTATTAGGCTGCATCGACACGATCACAAAAGATTGACCTGCTCAGTGTCAATCTTCCAGGGTTTGATTTCACACATCTAATATGGACACGTAAAATCAAGCTCTCGTGGGATGCAGTCAACGCCTGTACTCCTCATGAGATGTGAGGAGTAGGGGAGGTCAAAGGGAGAAACTCTTCTGTAGACCTTCCCCTGTACAGACAAGACAAGTTGGCTGTGCTCTGCTCTTTCGAAACAGTGGGTCCACCATGGTGGCAGACTCCAGGAGTGTGGAGATGCTCTGGCCGCCCCAGGCTGGGCTCTATGGTCACTGCCATCTGCATTTCAGGAAATACACACCCAGCAACCTGTGGCAGGAAGCTGAGAGCATGCTAGCAGCAGGGGGGAGCATGAGCTCTCAGATGCATGCCCTCCTCGCCAACAGAGCAGTGATCGCCAGCTCTCAGTGTCAATGGCAAGTAGCCAGGAGCCCTGTGCCCCCCAGGGTTCCCCTGATGAGTCCTCCCAGGAGCCGAGCCAGTGACGAGGCAGAAGGGGACTCTCCTGGTCTGAGAAGGAGTTCAAGGATTTCCTCAGCCTTTGTGGTGAAGAGGAGGCTCTCCTCAAGACCATGGTGCATCGGCGCAACGCGGACATATTTGTCTGCCTCTCCAGGGGCCTAAGTGCCAGGGGTCACCCCAGCTGCACCAGGGAGCAGGTGTGGTCACAAGTCAGTGTTGAAGCAGATGAACTGCTGCATCTGAGTCGCTGCCAGCCAGGGTGGGGTTGGGGGGCACCTCCTACCCAGTACCTCCACTACATGGAACCGGAACACCTCCTGGGGCCCAAGCAGGTGGCACCCACTGAGCACCTCCTAGACATGGCCACCCCTCCCCCCTGAGACTGCGACCAAGGCCGAGCTGGCCACAGAGGAGGAGGACCTGGGACCCTTGGGTGCCATCATCCCTCGCCTGAGGGAAGGGGACCAAGAGGTCAGCAGTGATGATGAGTGTTCCAGCGATGGAACACTCATCATCGCAATCCCTTCTGTATCACCCGCAACTAGTGCCATGGCTGTGCTCCTCCCTCTTTTGGCAATGACGCTTTGCCCACTGGGCTCCAGCTGTCATTCCTCTCCCTGGTTACAAGTAATAAAAGTCGTAAACAGGCCACGGAATTTCAAGCGGGTGTTTATTGCCCTCAACCTATCAATGACTTTTACTATACGTAACAGTGACAAAATCTTAACATGAAGTATAGCCCTTTGATTCTTTCTAAGTTAGCCAAAATGCCCTTATGCCTTGTGTTTATAATTATTTGTGTTTAGCTGAACCTTGTGCTTTGCATTAAACTAATGATCATGAAAATGTCTCTGATCAATTGATAGGGTTGTATTTCATTACTCACTTTGCTTTTACTCAGCTAGCTCAAATAGTGATCATTTGTATCTGATATGGGAAGTGGTTTTCTATGATTAATAATCTATTGAAAGAACATTTTAGTCTATCATTTATGGAAACCACACGTAATTAAAAGAACATTGTGATCAACAGATCATTTTTTCTTGGTCTATAAATATCCATTCTATATAAAGGGGTACTTATTATTATACAGGTGTAGAGTAATGAACAAAGTAACAACTGTTAAGAGTAACACATAAATGCACTGTGACTGATAAAGTTGACAACATGGAGAAAAAACGTGGTATAACAGATGTGTTCTGGAATCAATGTAACAGCAAACCTTTAAGTTTTGTGTTGGTAATGTCTAAGTCATTAAGGGCTAAATAGAATTTGCAGACATTATTAATTTATTGGTTAGATTATGGTGAGACTATTCAAAGTAAGCAAAATGTCAGTGATACCAGGGTTCTAAATGAGAGTATAATGAATGAGCTTAAGGAAGTTAATCAGAAGTGAACTGAAGTACACGTCCATCACTTCTTTATTATAGAGGCCGATATTTAGATTTTCTTTTCGGCACAGTTCTGTATTAAACATTGCTTGATTGTCTTACTTTAGGAAACCTTAGTTGACTTAGTTATTTAACATCATGGTTTTTTTTTTTTTAATATAAACAGAGCAGACCCAATATAGCCCCTTCTAGCCCTCACTTTCACGCAGATTTACTAAGTCCTCCAGTACCAGCCACTGTAGATGTGGCTCCCAACGTACATTGGATGCACCATCAGCTCCCAGAACACTTGAAGTCTGACAAATAAGCCTATAAAACATCATGTGGACTAAGAGTATCAGACTGTCTCCAACCTGGCCACAAGGACAAGATGTGATCAAAAGATCCTTTGCCAGGAACCTTAAAGTGAACTACTCATCTGCCAAACTAGATTACCAATGCTAGGGCCCCTTTAAGAGTATAGAGTGGATACACCCAGTGGCCTTCAGGTTAAAGTTGCTCAAGTCCTTAAAGAGACACCCTTTCACATTGGATTTACAAAGCTCTAAACTAGAATTCACAGCCAAACTGCTTCAACTTGTATCAGTTCTTGGACAGGAGGAATATTCGCTCTACTTGCTGCCCAAGTCTCAGAAAGGCTGGGGAAAGCTCCAGTACCTGGTTGACTGGGATGTCTACAGTCCAGAACAGTTGTCTTCAGAATGGGGTGAGCAGCTGTACATTCTGGATCTTTTGCTAGAGTTCCATCAGAAGTACCTGTAGAAACTGGGCTGTTAGGAGGTACCCTCAAGCAGGGGGCTCTTGTCAGGTCCTGCAGAAGATTTAGTCTCCAGGCAACCTAACAAGTGCCGCTGGCCTGTAGTAGGCTGTCTTATTGGCTAAACTGCCTGTTTGGGTAGAAGAGTCAGAAGACCAACCAGCTCTTCAGCTCAGCTGCAACAGCAGTTCATCATGTACTCAAATATTTGCCTGCAGATGCTATAACACCTCTATCTATTTGTTCCCAACTTTGTTTCTGTCTTGGATGGTAGACCCAGTCTTTCCTCAACCTCATCGCACTCTGATTAGGACCTGTGACTCCAGCTGCTGACCTCTGACTCTGATTCCTGACCCCTGCTCTAATCCCGGGTGCCCTTCCCTGCCTACTGAATCTTGTATGAATCACTAGGCACAACTGTCCATAATACTCTCTATGAAAAGTAACAGCATAAAGAGATTACTGAAAGGGGAATATACTTGACATCAAGACACAATAGCCGTGTCTACACGTGCACGCTACTTCGAAGTAGTGACACTAACTTCGAAAGAGCGCCCGTCACGGCTACATGTGTTGGGCGCTATTTCGATGTTAACATCGACGTTAGGTGGTGAGACGTCAAAGCCACTAACCCCATGAGGGGATGGGAATAGCGCCCTACTTCGACGTTCAACGTCGAAGTAGGGAACGTGTAGTCATTGCGCATCCCGCAACTTCGAAATTGCAGGGTCCTCCATGGCAGCCATCAGCTGAGGGGTTGAGAGACACTCTCTCCAGCCCTTCAGCTCAATGGTGGCTGCGTGGAGCGGCCCCTTAAAGGTCCCCACCCCCTCCCTTTCTGTGCAGGAAGCTGAGAGAGCATGCAGGCAGCAGCAATAACATGTGGCTCACCTGCACGCTCTTCTTCAGCCATCCAGACCCCCAAAGGACCTCGTGGCCCCCTGGCAGCCCCCCCAGCGCCCTCAGGGAACCCCCCCGAAGGGGAGCCAGGGGAGCCAGGGCAGGAGCCAGGCTGGGAAGCGGCAGCAGGGCCCCTCCTGGACGAAGGCCGAGCTTCGGGACCTGCTGGGGCTCTGGAGCGAGGAGGAGATG